>NC_137946.1:11883328-12483328 GCF_963969265.1 Rhamphochromis sp. 'chilingali'
AGCCATCCTCCCACTGAGACCATTTCTGATGAGGTTTTAGTGAAGAACAGGTGGATGATGAAGGGTCAAGTCCCCTGTTTTTTCATTTTAAAAAAAATCATACAGTTCTTTTCTGGTTTCTGTATTTAAGGACAACCTTCACACCGTGGGACAAGTTATTATTTTTTTTAAAACACAGTTTTCTGTCTGTCAAACTGTGTTATCTTTGGCATATTTTGTGGATTCAACAAAATAAATGAGAAGAAATTTTTTTGTGACAGGCTTAGCAAAGATCCTAATGATGCAATTCAAAACTGGCTCTTGGCTAAGTTGTCTTAGGTGTTAATTGCTTTAGCTGGGTGTGTTTTCTAATTCATTAACAGGTCAGTGTTAAGTGGCTTAACAAATAAAAAACATTCTTCTAAAAATGGTTAAAAGACTTGAATGAATATAAGCAAAAAAAGCAGCCTGGAGAACTATGGCTCAGTAGCACCAGGTCTTATCTTAAAGAGTTATCTTATCTTATCTGGCTCCTTGGAAGCAAAATATAAAGAAACGAGGGAGGTTCAAGACTTTTGCACAGTACTAGTATGGTTACAAAATTTAGTAGTGTCGTCTTGGGAACAGAACAACTTCCTGACACATGTTGCAGCAGGTGAATCCTTTGATATTTGGAATATGAGGCTGTGCTTTCTGACTTGATTAAAACTTGGCGACCTGTGACCCAGAATGCAATGGAAACTCATATGTAAGGAGGCATGCACTCACAGAGAGCCAACACCCACCTACAAAGAGTGCACCTCCTCCCCCTGACACTTTCCATTTGGCAGCTGCTCCTCTTGTTGGAAGCAGCTTGTGTCCCTGTTACAAATCAACCCAAATGATTGCATTCAGATTCTCTCTGCACCCAACCACACTGACCCATGGTATGGATTGGCTTGCTGGGATGGAGAGGTGGGGGATTCCTAAAGCTTCTAAACTTCTAGAGCTAATTCTGTTCCCTGGGCACAAACAGTAAGAAATAATGCGGTGGAAATATTACCCAGCCAGACAAAAATCCCAGGCAAACATCTCATGAATCCAGACAAGCCTTCCAGTCTGATTGGCTGCATGTAACCAACCAATAGAAAAATACCCTGTGATGTCAGCAGAGTAATGTGAGCTGGTATCTGGGGAAGAAAAGCTGAAATTTCACACAAATATCAAACTCTGGATTCCAAACCTGAAACAATGTTTTTAAAAAAATCCATGAAACTTTCAGCAGTAACTTCTTTACTGTGTAAACGGACTCCAGATAGACCTGAATGTTTACGTGTACTCAGAGATTTCATGCCAGGCTGCCATGATGACGGCATCAGGAAGAGATCAACAAGAGCTCAGATATCTGGCTCAGGCTCACAGACTGATAAACATGATATTCTCATGACAGGTGTACAACGTGTTTGGCTACAGCGCATGTAGTTACGTGGAAAAGCTTCCTATAAATTTGGGGAGGCTTCTTCCATACTGGAACAGTAGGCACACAGGAGACGAGAAAACGTATAGGATTAACTATCAAAGAGGACTGTATACATTTTTCCTGTTAATTGGATTATAATTTACTTGGAAAACTATTAAGGTAAAAAAACAAACAACAACCTTGCATATCAACATAGCTGTGATTTTTTTTAACTCTGTAAATTTTTATTGGCAGTTAATTGAAAATATCAGTTATATTTGCTTCAAGCTGTGGGTCGCTTTCAGCTAAAACTGAGTGAATGATGATTTGCTGAGTTGTGCTATATGGTTGTTTTTGCAGCAAGTGGTGGTATGCTCACTGGCTCATTTCGAGGAGAGTTTATGGCCTGAGGCATTTCCACAACAGAAGCACCTCGAAAGACTAGCTTGTTTCTTGAGAAAACCTGAAACTTGTCATAATCCTTACTCACAGGTTTGTATGACTTTCAGTATGAACAGCATGAAAATATTTCCAGCACATCCAGCGCACTAAATACACCCAGGTTTGTCACAGTTAGTCATTTTAAACAGATCAAACAAAAGTCGTGTAATATAAGAAAATATCAGCAGTTATGCATGTAGTCTATTTTTACTTTACACGCTTATATCCCATATTTGGTTGTCCAGGCAGCGATGTTCTTTGGTGCTTTGTGTTACACAACCAAAGGTCTTTGGATCGTAAGAGCATATCTTTCCATTCATGTCCTCAGCTGAGGCGCAGCAATGGTTGGCATGAAACCCAAAGATGTGATGCCCTCTGTGGCAGTTAAGTTCTTCGGAGCAGGCACGGCAGCCTGCATTGCCGACCTTGTCACCTTTCCACTGGATACCGCCAAAGTCAGACTGCAGGTTAGACAAACAGTGTTAACCCGATGCCTTTAACCTTATGATAGATGTCATATTAAATCCTCTTTTATTTGCATCATGTCGTGCAGCTTCAGGGAGAGTCTCAGATAGCCGAAGGAGTTGGTGCACTGAAGTATCGGGGCGTGTTTGGCACCATCACCACCATGGTGCGCACAGAGGGGGCCAGGAGTCTGTACAATGGACTGGTGGCAGGCCTGCAGAGACAGATGAGCTTCGCTTCTGTCCGTATCGGCCTTTACGACTCCATGAAGCAATTCTACACCCGAGGCACCGAGAGTGAGTATCAGTGAGCGAGCAACAAGTCTGCTTCTATTGCACTGTTTCTTCGTGACCAACATACGTATGGCACACAGGTGCAGGGATTGTTACTCGGCTCATGGCGGGCTGCACCACCGGGGCAATGGCTGTGGCTTTTGCACAGCCAACAGATGTGGTAAAGGTGCGTTTTCAAGCCCAGGTCCGACTGGCTGACGGCGAGAGGAGATACAACGGCACAATAGATGCCTACAAGACGATTGCCCGAGATGAGGGTGTACGTGGCCTGTGGAGAGGTACCTGCTTTACATTCAAGTCATTCATCTTTATATGAAAATGCCCTCGGCTGTTCTGACAGTTACGATCCTCTTTTGTGTTCCAGGATGCATGCCAAACATCACTCGTAACGCCATCGTAAACTGCGCAGAGCTGGTGACCTACGACATGATCAAAGAACTCATCCTGAAGTACAACCTAATGACAGGTGAGGCCATGAATGAAAGATACAGACAAACATCCCTCAAACGTCTGTCTAATTAACGTGAAAGTTGTGACTAAACTTCTGTCCTCCCACAGACAACCTGCCGTGCCACTTCACGGCCGCCTTCAGCGCAGGCTTCTGCACCACAGTTGTGGCTTCTCCTGTGGATGTAGTTAAAACACGTTTCATGAACTCAGGACACGGCCAGTACAGCAGCGCTCTCAACTGTGCCTTCACAATGCTAAGAAACGAAGGATCCACGGCTTTCTATAAAGGGTAAACACACTCTAACATGACCACGAGGCAAGCAGAGATGCTACAAAAGTCCTTTTGAATAATTCTTCACTTGTCTTTTTTTCCTCTTCTTTAGGTTCATGCCTTCTTTCCTGCGACTCGGCTCCTGGAACATTGTGATGTTTGTCACCTATGAGCAAATTAAAAAAGGCATGAGCAGGACACAGCAGTACTGGGAGTCTCCGTTCTGACCGCAACTAGTCAGACTTGTTTTTTTCAACTCAGGACCGCAAAACACAACAGCCTAACGCACACCACAGTGCAGGGGTGACTACTGACGACTCTTGGTTGGAGACCTGAAAATACAGGAGCATGAAAACACAAGAGTTGACATTAGAAAGAGTTTGAGCAGGAAGACTTCAGGGGCATTGTTGCAATATTTAAAATAATTTAAAGGGTAGACCTTACAGAGGCTTCACGCATTTTAATGGTCAGAAATTCCATTACAAGAAGCTCCTTCTGGTGTAAACTTCTATGTTTAAATGAAATAATCATGTGAATAATGTTAGGCTGTAAAGTTAGTTTTTACTTCCTTTAGGCTTTCCATGAAAGCAGAAGACAGTTTATGTCCAACATTACATACCTTAAAATGACCACAATATGTCTTTCTGGATTGTTTACACTGTTTACCTTTTGTAGTTGTAGTTTAATGTATTTGCCACTAGATGTGAAAAGTATGTATGATTTGTTGCTGGTCGATGAGTCATGTGTATTTTGTGAAATAAAGTACTTTAATTAGTGAAAAATTGTAATTTCGCCCATCCTTTTGTATGCTATTGAATGCCAGTGTTGCTTTGTAACTTTATTCTGAATGTCACTTCACATCCCGACTCCCACTCCTAACCTGTTAGATATACAACACTCCTCACAGGGAGAAATTGGGAATGCGGATTTCCTAAAATCTTCTGGAAAAGCCTCAGAATTTTAGGTAAGCAAATGCTGCTGATCTCTTACAAATATACCTCCTTTTTTAAAATCGAGCATTTATTAGTGCTTCCACTTAATAATAATACTCCTGAAATGTGCCTCCGGAGTTCAGCCACATTTACAGAGATGTACCTACACATGGTAATACGGACCATATGCATGTCTTCTTCATCAGTATCATGTTGGCCTTCTGCTTCTGTTACGTCCCAGAGTTCATATGTTACTATATAATTCTTTTCACTCATGGATTTTTTTGCATGTATGTATTTCTGATGGGTTGCTTATTTGTTTAACATGGAAGTGACCTTGTTTCTTAATATATTTCTATGCCTGTGAGGCCCTTTGAACATGATATGTGCTACTGGGCGATACAAATAAAAATGAATTGTTACAACAAACAAATCATGAAACAGGCTGTCATAAAACACCTCCCAGCATTTCTTTTGGCACAGAACCACCAGTTTAAACCTAAAATATGTTTTTTTTTTCATTTATGAATTACATTTCCAACTCCATAATTCTTAGAGTGCTGTATCATTTCCATAGGTCTCTGAAAAAGATCTTACCAGGTACGATATCTGTGCAGTTTCTTTGCACAGGCCATCACTCTGAAGAACACTTGGATCACTGACATATTATCTCACACATAGTACAGATATGGGGGTATGGATAAGTTACTATATAATTGATGGACAAC
Source organism: Rhamphochromis sp. 'chilingali' (assembly GCF_963969265.1). Taxonomy (NCBI): domain Eukaryota; kingdom Metazoa; phylum Chordata; class Actinopteri; order Cichliformes; family Cichlidae; genus Rhamphochromis; species Rhamphochromis sp. 'chilingali'. The sequence goes on from NC_137946.1 coordinate 11,888,326, forward strand.
TGGTTGATGTATAAAATATATATACTGGGAATCGACAGTATAAATATACTGTTTATATAGTAACCAGTTATCCATCACCTCTTTTTTCCATAATTTGTCCCAGGATAATCATCAGGAAAAATAAACTGCACTTATTATTGAGATCATCTAAGCTAACAATAGCACAAATGAGCATTTAAACCTTTTAGGATAAATGTGAAAAAAAAAATCACTTCACATTTTATATTTTTATGACAGTTCATGATGAATCTCTGTGATCCAAACACCTGGTTCAGCTGCTGCAGTCCCATAACTGGGTCAGTCAGATATGGAAAGATAGCGCCACCATACCACTACATATGGAGGACTGCTTTTGCTGAATAGAGGTGTTAAATGAGCTTATGGCACACACCAGCTGGAGGCATTACTAGCATAGTGAGTAAAAGAAGCCAGGATCAAGCGTGTAAAGCAGATCCATAAAATAAGCAACACTTGTCTTCCTGATGGGATGTAACTCTCATGTGTCAAATTTACAGATGCAGTTTTAAATAAAAAACATTTGTCTCTGAATGCAGTGTGTTTGTGAAATTTGTTTCTGTCAGATTTTGCAGGAACATCTTGTCGTGTTCACGTTCACAAATACAACGCTTGTGTTTTTGAAAAACACTGTGGAAAATGGTTGGATTCAGGCCTGCAGATGTGCCACCTTCGGCAGCTGTAAAGTTTGTGGGAGCAGGAACTGCAGCCTGCATCGCTGACCTGCTCACCTTTCCCTTAGACACAGCCAAAGTGCGACTGCAGGTATTAAAGTATTCTTGTGTAACAAACACAAAGCCAATTCTTGTAACCTTAGTAGCCTGAACTTTCATTGCACAGATCCAAGGAGAGACCAGAGGCTCTGCTGCTACAGGGAGCGGCTCTACGGTGAAGTATCGAGGGGTGTTCGGCACCATCGCCACCATGGTGCGTACTGAGGGTCCTCTGAGTCTTTACAGTGGGCTGGTGGCAGGACTCCAGAGGCAGATGAGCTTTGCGTCTGTCCGAATTGGTCTCTACGACTCTGTTAAACAGTTCTACACTAAAGGCTCTGACCGTGAGCATCTGTGATTGGATTCTGACAGTTGTTTATTTGGTTGAGGGGAAATTTTGACCAGTCTCAACTGACATCTCTCTCTTCCCTGGTTTAGATGTGGGCATTGGGAGTCGGCTGCTGGCTGGATCTACCACAGGTGCCTTGGCGGTTGCCATTGCTCAGCCCACAGACGTGGTGAAAGTTCGCTTCCAGGCACAGGCCAGATGTCTTGGCCGTGCCAGGCGCTACTGTAGCACAGTGGATGCTTACAAGACAATTGCCAAGGAGGAAGGCATTTGTGGTCTGTGGAAAGGTAGCTCAAGCTTCCAAAATGCGTGTTTTTAAAAGGCTGCTGCTTCATTTCTTATGATGCATCTTTGTTTTCGATGTCACACAGGCACAGCTCCAAACATTGCACGTAACGCTATTGTTAACTGCACAGAACTGGTGACCTATGACTTCATCAAGGATATGCTCCTTAGGTCCACGCAGCTGACAGGTAAAACACAGTGGCTTCACAGCAACATCACGCATGTGTATGATATAGCACTCAGCCCTGGGTTCTGTGCACTCCACAGATAATCTGCCCTGCCATTTTGCATCAGCCTTTGGTGCGGGGTTGTGCACAACAGTGATCGCCTCCCCTGTTGATGTGGTCAAGACAAGATACATGAACTCTGCTCTTGGCCAGTACAGCAGCATTCTCAACTGTGCTGCTGCCATGATGACCAATGAAGGCCCGCGTGCTTTTTACAAAGGGTAACCCAGTGATTCCACATTCATTTGACAACTCTTAATGTGAATGAAACGAAACCAAAAATGTTTTTGCCTCCATTTCCATTTTCTTAAGGTTTATCCCGTCTTTCTTACGCCTGGGGTCCTGGAACGTGGTCATGTTTGTGACGTACGAGCAGCTGAAACGAGCAATGATGGCAGCGAATCACAGCTGCAAAGCTTATCTGTAATCTCTACTGTCTCTCGATGGGCTCGTGTTCGACCACACTCACATTGTCTTTCATTTTTGTTATCTTCCAGCGTGTTTACAGAAATATTCTGACAGAGTGCAAAGTGCAAATAAAAACAGAAAGACACGATTTGCAAATGTATCAGTATTGCTCTCTCCTGACAGACATGTAGCCACATGAACAGTCCAATCAATCATTCTGATTACACATGTATTTGGAATGTGATTAATCTTTAAAAGACAGAGCTTGCTTGATCAGATACTTCCTCTCAGTAGAAAGCGTCTCGGGGAACTTAAGGTCAAAAGTAATTATGAGGTTTCCTCTCTGGGAAGGATTCTTGGACAGCGGCATTCCTTCTCCGGACAAGACTTTTTGGTATCTAGGGCTGATATGACATGACAAACAAATCAGAGAGCAGAAACTTAATGCAGTAATGCACAAAATAAAAACACAATAATCATTAAGTGTTATAGCAGATGGTTATGCTGGACATTTCTTCCTGTTATAAGGGAGTTTTTCATTCCCACTGTCGCCAAGTATTTGCTCATAGGTGATCATATAATTGTTGGAGTTTTCTCTGCTTTTTTTCTTTTGGGGGGGGGTTGTATTTCCTTACAATACGAAGCACTTTGACGCGACTGTTTTTGCACTCTGGCACTACATAAATGTAAAAACAACCAGACTGGGAAAAACTGTTTTTCAAGACAGTGACTGAAAGCACTTACTGGACAATGTCATTGATAAGAACAGAGAGCAGCCTGCCATCTAGTGTCTGCACGTCCACAGAGAAGCCAGTTAAAGCCTGCGAACAAGGGAATCAGCTTACAGCTTCAAAGAAACCTTTTTGCATGGCCAATAATCAATCCATGACATGACTCACCATCTCCAGAGTAATCTTTGCTTTGTAGATGAGGTCATTGTTATGTCTCACAAACAGAGGATGAGTCTTCTGTCGCACAATAAACACAATATCTGCGGGAATGCTGCTTGGTCCCTGAAGGTAAAACAGCAAAACAAAATAAAAAGATTACCATGCAGCAGTCTTTACAGACAGTTCTTTATACATTCCCTCCCTGGGTAAAGGAAAGAATATACACAAACAAGGCAGTGGTACAGTCAGTACACATCATCATAATAAAAAAACAGAGTAATAAGAAGAATAGCTTTGAGCGCATAATTTCTTTTGGCTAAAATTGCCCAGAGTACAATAAGCAAAATGCCTTTTGCTTATTGTAATTGGGTGTTAAAACCGAACATGCTTACTTTTGGTAGTAAGCGTGTTCCATTTCAGTGAACCTATAAAAGATCTGCAGGAACAACGTACTTGTGTGCAGTCTATGCAAAGTGCCAATTTTAGGAGAACCTTCACAAGTAGTTAGTCATCAGTTATACTTGCAATAGCAGAAAAAGGAGTACAATAAATTATAATTTGTTAAAAATTCCCCTCTCCTTTGTCGCATTCAGCCTTTTTAATGCTTACCTCTACTATCTTTTCACTAATTGCTGCACTGCAGTAATGTATATACCACAATAACAATGGCAACCTGCTAAATTTCCCTTTAAAGCTAACTGCACACTGAAGCCTAGGATTGATTACAGCAAAAAATACATTTCTGGGTTATAGCAGCCATATAGCTCGGAAATGGCATCGGAGCCACGAACCCAACTCAGGCTGTAGGAAATATTTATGTATAAAAGGATAAAAATAATACACTATACCAACTCATGAGCTCACTTTCAAACCCCCCATTTTAAAATGATGTGTAGGCTGGTTAATTACCTGATCTCCCTCTTTGGGGAAAGTAATTCTTGTGCCTTCGTTCCATCCAGGCTTGACATCTATACTCAGAATCTTGTCTTTGATACTGGATGTGCATCCATCGTCATTCATGACCTGTAAAATAAATAAAGCATCGCACAATATATGAGGCAAAATCAGTGCTGTAGTATGTCTTTGTGATGGCGTTTTTTATTTTATTTTTTAATGCTGTTGTTTAGTTAGCTCTAAACCCCATGAGGAGCTTGCAGTCTTATAGATGAGTGAATCCAACAAAAGCCACGGGAGGGAGAAAATATAAACATGTCTTACTCTGCGAGATATCTTGATCTTTTTTGTGCATCCATGGAAGAGATCGTCCAGGCACAAATGAAGGTCTCTCTCTATTGGGGAATCTTGCGTTTTCGCCACTTGTGGCTGCAGGCCACCGAACTGAAGCGGCACATCATTTGTGTAGAAGTCTAGTAAAAAAAAAGAAAAAAAAGAAGGGGGATTAAAGGATTAAAATCGAAAACGCACATTCACTGTCGGGCTTTGATTATGTTTTTTTCTCACCTGCAAATGGGTTGTCACCCCCAAAAAACTGTTTGAATGTCTGGTCAGGATTCCCATGGTAGACGTATTTTGATGACCAAGTTCCATTGCTGGCAAACTCAAGTGGAATACCACCTCTCAGGCCCTCCTCTCCAAACTTGTCGTAAGTTGCCTTTTTTCGAGCTTTCACACAGAAAATTGGCTTTGATTCACACACATATGGTACATTCTGCATACAATAAATACAGCCTTTCCTCAGACCAAAATACACTTCACTGTATATAAGCCTGTATTACTATTTTAATATTAACTGGTATTTAAAAAAAGCTTTCTATTTCTGATCCTTATAACAGTTTCCTGCTAAATGTTTTTTTTAAACAAAAAGCTTTAAATACAAATCTGCAGTTATTTCCACTTCTCCTTTTACAAAAATGTTAGTATTGCTTATAATATAACCAATTTTAAACTGAGTTGTAGCTGTGCGTTCATCTATTGCATTGTTTGAAACCGTGAGTGGGAGGGTAGATACAATACATTACGATACTTTGCGTGGTGATATTGTATCGATAGAGAGTCACCAAATATCAATATTTTATAAAGAAATACAAATACTCAGGGAGTACTATGAACAGTAGGACTCATCTTATATTGAGATGATTTTATGTATCTCATTGTCTTTTATCCTGTCTTCCTTCTCTCACCCCAACTGGTCGCAGCAGATGGCCCCGCCCCTCCCTGAGCCTGGTTCTGCTGGAGGTTTCTTCCTTTTAAAAGGGAGTTTTTCCTTCCCACTGTCGCCAAAATGCTTGCTCATAGGGGGTCATGTTATTGTTGGGTTTTTCTCTGTATGTATTATTGTAGGTCTACCTTACAATATAAAGCGCCTTGAGGCGACTGTTGTTGTGATTTGGCCCTGTATAAATTCAATTGAATTGAATTGAATGTAAAATCAGCTCCACTGACAAACCACCCAGGACTGGACACACTTAGCTTGACAAAGTTACATGCTAATTAAGAGCGAGCTTATGGCTCATAAGTAAAAACAGGACAGCAACCTCCTTGCAGCTACAAAATATTTTTTTAAGAATCAGTGACTGCCTGCTCATAGAATTGAATTTTTTCACATTCTGCAACTGACGAAACAGTTGCCCAGAACGTGAGGGTCTCGAACACAAATGGTCAATTTTGATTGGATGGCAGTTGCAGAGGTCACCTGAGAGGAGGCAACTTTTCAGCAAACAATCTCAGTCTGACTTAGACTGACTGCAATCGCTCTCTGAGAGAATGTCAAATAACTGACTCAACCGGCTCCCAGGTGGCTATATTCTGGTTTTATTTACATAGAACAGGAAGGTTGCTGGTTGCAACCGAATGCAAAATCACTTATCGCGGGAATGTTGTACACCTTCCTTTGATAATTCAATTGATTTGTGCTGCTTAAAAAAAGAATAATAATAGATCATCACAGTATATCAGTTAAACTTCAGAGATATCAGTCTGTTCAGTTGGGAAACATGAACCCGTCTGAATCCGTTTCGCTTACTTTGGTTCAAATGAAAGTAACGCTGGAGAGGCATCAACGAGACAACCCCACCCAAAAACCTGACTGTTTTTGCTGTTTGTCAGTGAGACATACATGCAGCCCATGCAGGTTGCACAGGTAGTCGAGCTCAGTTCTCTTCACACAGGAGAGACACACACAAGCAGTGAGGACATGTGACACACATGAAAGGGTCTTGAGACACTGGTGAATGTTAGGCTGTCTGCCTGATCCTTCCGCATGACAGATTTGGAGGGTTCCACAGACCTCCACGTGCTGTTAGGTAGGTGATAAAAGAGTTTGCCAAGAAACAGACACATCTGTTGCCTTCTTGAGGTAATTTTCGAGAGCACTGGAAATGTTCCTCCTGTCCCTTTTTATACAAAGGAACAGACATGGGTACTGATGCTGTGGTGATGCCCCTAACTGCCCAGCTCTTAGCAGCTCCACACTCTTGACACTGCTGACAGATACACCTTCTTACATCGGCTCTTCCTGATTTGCAGTCCTGGAGCAGCTGTGCACTGACTATCTTTGCAACGTGAATAGGCTGCAGGTACCATGTCATTCCACCAGAATTGAAAAGGAAAGTCACAAAAAGCAAAGCTAGAATGAACTGAATCACGAGGGATAAGGAACGACCACTTTCATTTGCACCAAAGCAGCTGAAATGGATTCAGTACGATTAACTGACTTTTCCTTAGACTGTGATCATCGAGTGTCCCCTTATTGTTTTTATCCGTGCGGTTTCCAAAATAAAACACACTTCAGTCTCGATATTCTTCCACTTACGGTCGCTTAAAACATCATAGGCTTCACCCAACTGGGTAAATTTCTGGGAGCTTCCAGGCTCTCTGTTTCTTTTCGGATGAAACTTCAGTGCAAGGCGTCGATATCTAAGAAAGAGAAAGAAATAACTGAGGAATAACAGAACAAGCCTCATTATTAAGCATGTGAGTTTCATATGTATTAAATGACTTACGCCTTTTTGATGTCTGCATCTGTTGCGTTTCTATTTATTTCCAAAGTCTCGTAGTAATCATTACTCATTGTGAAACTAAGTATTTAAAACCACATTTAAACATCAAAGAAATATCCAGCTAAAACACAGAGTGCGGGTGCGTGAATTGGTTTCCACGGAAACGGCTGCTGGGAGACTCTCGCGAGAATTGCAAACACTCGCGGACATTAATTTAAAATAAACTATTGAATGAAAGAACAAGAAACAGACTGCAGTCCAGAGAAGACTGCTCGTCTTCAAATAAATAAGAAGAAATTTAGAAGTAATAAACGTTGACGGGAGTTGCTACTTCGCAGTGAAGTAATTATTACTGACCTCTTTCGAAAGCTTTTATAGTGTGTCATTATTTAATGTCTCCGCGTAGTAGTTATTGTCTGCTTTGTAATATAGCCTAGAATCATATGCAGATGACCACGATATTAATGAATAGCTGTGCAACAATCTGATAATCACTCAATGCTAGATCCCAACTAGGTCAGGTAGATAGGGTCACTTGACATTTTGCATAGCGGATTGCTGGCATGTGTATACTCATTGTTTGTTAAATAAAGTTAAAAAAGAAAAGAAAAAAAAGATTGCTGGCATGTCTCGTGTTTGGGGGCCACCACTGCATTATTTCTTCTGTGGACTTGCAGAACAAACAGTAGGTAATGAGTCAGGCCAGTTACTGTAGCTTCAGCATACCGTGATCTTGTCTATTTGTAAATTTTTGAAGCACCTTGGTTATTTTGTACCTCGACAGTCATTTTGAGATTTTATGTAAATTAACTGTAATATTATTGGACATCAAACCTGTATGTATAAAATCAAAAAGTTAAATGTGATTTGAACACTGAATGTCTCTGACTATAATCACTTTTTCAGTACACAGCTAAACATCTACATTTCTGTAACTTTCATTATCTTGTAGTAATTGCTGCCAGAAATTATACAGAAACAGATCCAACATCTCAGCACTTAAAAAATAAAAATATTGAACTGATTTATCCAAAACACATGTCAGAAACACAGATGAATACCAGCAGCGTTGACAAGTTTACTTTTATTCTTTCATTTGAATCCATTCCAGAAACGTTAAGGACTACAACGCTATACAAACTGAACTCTCGCCTGTAGTTTTACACAAAAATTGCACAATATTTTCAGTATGATCAAAGTGCCACTTCGAGGCAGCACGTGAAACAGCAGTTGCTCGCTGCTGAGTGTCAAAGGTGGTCCAGTTTGGATGCATATTTTATTAGCGACTCATACCCAAAGTGAAGATATTAACAGCCATACAAAAGAAACAGGAATCTGATAGAAATAAATATTACAAGTCATTGTGGATTAAATACATAATGTAGAATCATCACTAACAAGAAATCAATGCCAAAAAATAAAAACAAGGAAGTGTTGATAAAACGGCATACCAAACCTAATTAGATAAATCCAAAGCCAAGGAAGCCCTCTACAATTCAACTCCAAAAGGCATATATCTCCACATCTAATGTCTATTGTCGGATTTATGAGAAAATCTACAAACACTATCTAAGAAAGTTTTAGTCTATGTCAGCTAGTCTTTAGGGAAAAAAATCTATCCAAATAAAAAGTAATAGAAAATGGAAGCCAAGGTAAAAATAATCCATCTCAATAGACGTGTGGGCAGAGGAGGAAGGACGGTAATGTGTTTGATGCAGTCATGTTATGCATTTGTGCTGGTTTCCATGGTGTGTAGGTAGAGACTGCGTGACTGTGCAGGTCGTGTTGGGAGAACTGTAACCCAAGTTTAAAATAAGCTCCTAGCTCACACTTCATGGGTGTGTAGTACACATGTCTACACCCAGCACTCCAAATAATGATTTACTTTGAAGCAATCCTACAACCTTTTCCTCATTTTATCCCAAAATGTTAAAAACAAAATAGTTTGAAGAAAACACCTAAATTAACTTCGGCCAATCAAATACAAAAGCGCTTATTGTGTTAACTGAAAAATGCACACAACACATTCACATTGTGCTTATTAAGCTTAAAGCAATATTTACTTATTTTTTCTTTTTTTAAGGATTCTCACTCTTAGACAAATACATTGATTTGATGACTTTGACACACATCGTCTTTCAGTTTGGTTCAAAATCATCTTTGCCCACAAACTATTCTCATCTTTCTTGTACTACCATCTCTGCTGAAATGACAGAAGGCTTAGTTCAAGCATAAATATGCAATGTTTCAATATGTTTCAATGCATGTGTGTTACAGTGCAAATATTCAATTTAAGTACAACTGAAGTGACTTTCAGAGCAGCCCGATGGGCTACCAGACTTCCATGATGGCGAGGATAACGGATGTAGTGTTCTCTTTCAGGCTGGGGGACAGTGGAGGGTGTAGTGAAGGATATGGGCGCAGAAAAACTGAATGTATTAGATAGAAACATTAGCAGGAACAGCCTCCTTCACTGGTAGGTTGCTCTGGTGGTTTCTCCAGCTTAATGTCAATCACTGAAAGGTTTAGGAGTTAAGAAACAACATTGAAAAGGAACTCTGAAATGCATTGGCATTGATTAAACAAATAAATAAATTAATAGCTCTAGATTTCTGCTCAAGGAAAGACAGTCACACTTTTTTGGCACAATGGTCCAAAATGTCCCATTGGTGTTCAATTAGCCTGAGATGACCGTGATTGTAAATGCCAGAACGTTTTACATTATTTTCATGATCATTAAAGTAGTCAGTGACCACATGTGCTGTACAGGTAGAGGCCATTTTCACACTACAGCAGTGGTATTGCCCAATTCACATGTATTGGTTTATGACACATTCACAATAAATTACAAAGGGACTCTCCTATAATGGAGCACTTGTTGATGGTGGGAAGGAAGAAATAGCTTAACAGAAAGAGATCTCTGGCAAAACCAGGCACCAAAAGGGTTGAGGTTTTTAAGTTTTAAAATAAAGTTCTTAGTTTCAAAAATGAACTTGTTAATTTTTAAAGACCCTCCCCCAACTAAATATTTTTCTATTTGCTGAGTCATTAAGCAAGACAATTTAAAACTAATACTGTTAACATATACTGCATTCTCTCTCTGCATGAGACAGAATGCAAAGCTGGTCTTCCACCAGAAAAGCTTCTAGTTGTTGGGCTGCTGGGGAGTTAAGAGTGCTATCCACCCACTGTACTGTGTATATGGCGTGCCAAAGTTGGAAAGTCTTTCAGCTCTACATGAACTTCTGTGGGTGTTAGCTGAAGTTTTTACCTTTTAATGGTAGGAATAAATTATCATCGTTCAGATATTTTACAAGATCAGATGCTTCAACTCAATGTGACGACTCATACTGGTCTCCATTTAACTGAGGTCAGTATTTCACCACTTATTGCTAGACAGAATATTAAAGTAATCTTAAATATTCTTATGGACACATGATGGCTTATGCTATAGTTACATGGCAAACTTATCAAAGCTGAAGTCAGTAGAAATCATAACAACATCTTTATAACTCAGTCTGAGTTCAGACTTAGGCACGTTTCTAGGAGCATGACTGACTAATGTGAATTCACTGTCTGCTCTGATCTGTATCAGGACAAACTTCAAAACCTTTCAAGTCTGTTTCATACCCTCCAAAAATAGACCATCAGTGCAGAGTGTCTTTGATATTATACTCATTAAAACAGGCATCCAGCTGAATCTCAATAGGTGTCCTCACTGGTAAAACAAATCTAGAACGACATGTGGGTTAAGCAACAATAGTGAGATGTCACAATTCTGCACTTGATTCTCCCTGTGGCCGTGCTTATCCATATGACAGACATAAGAGGGCAAAGAGACCTCTGACTCTGCTCTGTCATGTCAGATGCAGACACTGACATGTACACAAAAGGATACTGTCCTCTCTACTCTTGTCCTGTGTGGTGTCCATGCCAGGGAGGGCAGCTGCCACACGACGGAAAAGCTAGAGGGAAAGAGAACCACATGTATTCTTTCAGACAAGGAATATAGCGAGGGCATGATAAAAAATACAAAATGAAATTGGCACAGCATGTTGTGTATAATCCTAATATTAACTGATCAAGCATAAGGTCCACTTGAAACTCACACAGAGAAAGACACCCAAGAGAGATTTATCAAATTTGATCTCAGTTTAGCAGCTTGTGTCTCTGACACTGTAAACCAATTTCTGTGCTGCATCGGTGATTTGAAAAGAGGATGGAGCTGAGCTTTAGTGACATCTTCCATTGACAAAGCTTGGAGGATTTTAAGCGATGAATGGATCCATTCATAAAATTCAAGAGAAATGTATGATGATGCTCAGCATCCCCTGCCCCCACCAAAGAGCGTCGTGGAAGCAGACTTATGACATGCAGAGTTCACAGCAGCAGTAACACTATTGCTGTGGTGATCAGTGCTGTGCAGGTTGTTGATTTGCAAACTCTGGTCCCCATCTCTAAGACTTTGTGATAAAAGGTTGGCCAATACAAATCATTACAGGGGGGAGAGAGCTTGAAAAACAACCAGTTCTCTTCACTAGTGACCAGTGGAAACTGATGTTTAAAGCACACCTTTTGCACACATGCGTGTGAAATAGAAGCCAATCAGAAGAGAGGACTATGAGAACACATACACATGTAGGTGCACACGCTCTACCTGTTTGACATTGTAGCCTGTCTTTGCACTTGTTTCAATAAACAGAACATTCATCTCTTTCGCTCTCTGTTCTCCCTCCTCTGTGGTTATCTGTCTGTGATGAGCCACCGCGAACAACACACAAACACCCACCAGGACACGCACATACCCCCACAAACATCAACACAGAGACAGGGGAAAAGAAACACAGACACTGTGATTATGTTGAAGAGCATTAACAAGCCGTGCCCTTCCTGCTGCGGCTGCCACCACTGCCCAGCACCAAAGGTTTCCCAGTAAACTTCCTGGAAAAACAGGAAGAGAAGTGAAACTTCCAACATCTCAACCATAAATGTTATATTTTCTGTGTTTGACTGAAAAAAAAACAGGGTTTTGGAGATCCAAGGCATTGCTAGGCCAAGACGAGTAAAAAGTTTGTAAATAAGCTTTTAGAGGAGCTTGCAGGTAACAGGGAAAAGCCATACACGAGACTGACACCCACACACTCTCATCACCTTTAGCAAGAAAGTGATGAATACTTGTTTTATTTAAAGAAATACGCACAAACAAGAGCAATTTAGACTAAGAAGCCCTTTTCAGACATGCACTCAATTCTGTTAATTAGATGGCATCTAAACGCAGAGGTTACAAACGCACATCACTTCTCCACCTTTGAGTTGCTCAGCTCACTAAAAGACATGATTGTTGTGGATAATCCCCTAAACTATAATAATGTGAGGGGAGGAAAAAATAAAGTTTTGGCATGAGACATCAGCTTTCAGCTTTTGTCCATGGTCTCACTGCCAGAAATACTGCAGAAGCCACAAAGCCACTCCTTTGATACATATGTTAAACAGGCTTTTTTATTCCACACGGGACAAAGTCCAGCATCTACACTGGTCCATAAAAATCACAACCTACAGTGTAGATTTAGTGGTTCACTTAGTGGTCACTTATAAGCTTGGGGCAACCGTGGCTCAGGGGGTTGGGAAGCTAATCTGTAACCAGAAGGTCGCCGGTTCGATCCCCTGCTCTCTGTCCTGGTCGTTGCGTCCTTGGGCAAGGCACTTTACCCTACCGCCTACTGGTGTTGGCCAGAGGGGCCGATGGCACGACATGGCAGCCTCACTTCTGTCAGTCTGCCCCAGGACAGCTGTGGCTACAACTGTAGCTTGCCTCCACCAGTGTGTGAATGTGAGAGTGACTGAATAGTGTGCCTAGAAAAAGCGCTATATAAATGCAATCCATTATAATTATTATAAAATTGACCTAAGTGTTTATGGTTGCAATTGCATATATACAGAATGTGGCGTAATAACCCCCCAGAATAATTTGGGACACTATATCCTACTTACTATAGTGTGAAATTTGGCGCATAGCACACAATAAAATCATGATTACTGTAGCTTGTTCTGTCAGAGTGGGGATGTTTGAAAGAAGCGTTGATGAGTATTAATGTAAAAGAAAAGCTCCATGTCCAAATACCAGATCAAAAATTTTATGCAATCCATGTCTGAAAAGGGGCAACTTCAGGAACCTAGCCTGACTTTTATTTTCAGTGGGAGACCTTTGGAGGTGAAACCCAGGAGGCAGCATCTACAGCAGGGCGTCAGAGCACGGCTCACACACACACTCTTACCTGCTTTACGTTGTAGCCCGCTTTCGCACTAGTCTCAATAAACATTACATTTAGTTCTTTGGCTTTCCGCTCACCCTCTTCAATAGATACTTGCCTGTGGTAGATAAAACGGTTAAAAGACTCACAGCAAGAGACAATACAAATTCAAAAAAAGGCTTAAAAACAAACAAAAAAAACCCCAAAACAGGACACTTTCAGGTATAATGCATGAAAGAAAAAAAATCAGTGAGGCCACCAGTAACAATCAATAACTTCACTTCTATGCTCTTCATGGAGTGCCTACTTTAACAAAGGCAGAAGGAGGGAAACACAGATTACCTTTTATCTGCAAGGTCTGTCTTGTTTCCCACCAACATAATGATGACGTCACTTCCTCTTTCTGTTCTCACGTCATCAATCCATTTTGTGGTTTGCTGGAAAGAGTTGACATCTGGAAGACAGATGGAGATAAAAGGCCTCAGGTGAGAAAACACAGTGGTTAGTGACAGCAAGGCAATAAGCAAAGAGAGTTACAAGCTGAAAAATGTGCAACTTTTTTTTTAAATTAAAAAGAAAAATATGCTTCGGTCATACTAGTGTATTTAAATGGAATCAATGCATTCCTCAGCATCAACGATGTGAATAACCTAGGGCACTCCCAGTGGACAGGTGAGCCACATACTTGTAATGTCGTAAACTACGACTGCAGCTGCAGAGTCTCTGATGTAACTTGGGATGAGGCTACGAAATCGCTCTTGCCCCGCTGTGTCCCACAGCTGCAACCTAATCTGTGGGGCAGGAAGGGAACGGGGATGGAAAAAAAACAAAAAAAAACAAAACAAGAAAAAAAAAAAAAAAGAACAAGATGAAAATGAAACAAGAAAAACAAATAGACAAATGGGGTAAGTTTATGGGACAAAAAAAAATTAATAAAAGGAAATAAAGTTGGACTAATGGGAAAAGATAAAAAGAGAGAAAGGTGAGCACGTAGTTCATGCAGGCAGTGAATAAGCACCAGAGAGAGCTAGCTTCCTGGGCCTTTGGGAGGGAAGAAAGAAGTAATCACCCTTCACTTGTCATCAGCCCTCCTCACTGGATCAAGTAAGGTGTTTAATTTCAAAACGGTGATGAGAAAGTAGATGAAAGGGTAGGAAGGAGAGGAAGAAAACTCGTGTTGAGGGAGGTATGAACAGAGAAAAGAAGGATTGTCCAGGGGGATACAACACTCCTGATCACAGTAGCAACGTACAAATGCTGTCTCTGTGTGTGTTAGAAAGAGCATAATTCAGTGGCTAAAGAAAAGCAACTGGACAAGAAGAAGAAGAACAAAAACGGAGGTACTGGTTGTGCCAAAAATAAACTTACTGTTCTGTCTTCAAGATACATAGTTTTCGACAGGAAATCAATTCCTATTGTGGCCTGAAAAAAAAAAAGAATCAACCAAATATTCACAGTCATTTCCAATGAGTATTGCTGTTGATATTAGGCATCATCAATGATTATTAAAGTTAAAAGTGGAGGTGTTAAGTCTCACTTGGTAGGTGTTGTCGAAGCTGTCGTACATGAACCTGGTGATCAATGAAGTCTTTCCCACTGCACAAACACAAACAAGAAACTCTTAAAGAGTGCAATGACCACACGATCACTTTGATTTTGGAGAAGAATTAGGTACACCTTTTCCCCCGGAAAAAAGAACTGCATTTATAACTGAATCTATTCTACATTTTCCCCCAATTAGAACAAAATTTAAAAACTGAAAATGCTTTTTACACTTTCTGAGCACCCAAAGTCTTCAAACAGATTATTTTATCTGAACAACTGTCTAAAACCTAAACACATCTAATTTACAATAACATAAAGCTAGCCAGCCGCTTTTAACTGGTTCACTAATAATTTCAGCTGTAATCAAAATAATTATTTCGGGGCTAAATAAAAGCTACGCAGATCTCTGAAAGCTTGCAGAAATGAAATGTGTTTAAAGTTATTCAACCCAAAGCAGCTGCTGTGGCCCTTTTCCACAGATGATGACCACTAATAACAGAGTAAACCAAGCAGCTTCATGTCACACAACTCCCACTGCCCTCTTGTCCACTAAGCGTGTAGTGCACAGCTGTTCAAAGTAATTCAGGAGTCAGAGGGTTGAGCAAGGCACAGAGAGAAAAAGGGCTGTAAGCAAAGTTTGCCATTTATGTCTGAACTCCCCCCACCCGTGTATCCAGGGTGCTGATTTGATCCACAATGGAGGGTTTGTGTCCATATGTAATATAAAACTCTGTAATGTTGTTTAACACACAAAACTACGCTTTACAAACTTTGCAGCTGTAAAATGCTTCAATTTTTTTCTAATCTCATAGAAAAACCATTTATGAACACCTTTAACACATCAGGGACAGTCACACAGTAGCTCTGAGTACTCGCACAGTGCTGCCAGTTCTCAGACTGTTTTTGCTGAGCTCGAGTTACATTATCAGTTACAATGTCCATCAAGGGATGGTGACAGGGCTACAGACAACACTGCTGTTTACAAGGCTTAAAGGAGCCACAGCTTATCACACACTGTCCGATAAACGCAGTGTGTCTGTCCCATCTTGGTGGGACTTACAGGTCATATTACAGCAAAAACATTTATTACAGTTTTGTCAATAATGTCATCAAGTTTTGGCTTCCTTAATTCTTTCCTAGTTTCATTTATTACAGCAGCTTCTGAACTCACATCTTTTCCAAAGAGATCTGTATTATTTTATATGCAGTCTATGGCACAGTGCGACTGAAAGACAAGTTTTATATTTTGGGAAAAAGGTGTGCAGGGCCTCTTTCTACATTTGCATTTTTTAATGTTCTTGGGTATTTTTTATAATAAATATTTGTCCAATGTAATGGTTCTGACATTTCTTGTAAGTAATTTCGTCAGTTTAGATGTTTATTATGCATTTAGCTTCCTTTTTTTATGAGTGATTGGGTTTGCTATTCTTCTCACATCACAGCAGGAGAAGCCATGACTTCTTTGTTTCTTTCTTGCTGGAAAAGAATGAATAAATAGTGCAAAATCTCATCTTGACAATAGCCCCTTTTTTGTCTTCCCTATTGTCCTTTGGTGGCTATCTGAGTTCACGTTTGATCCAAGTTTCTCTTTACCGAGAATTCCAACTTCATACTGTTTTAATAAAGCAACATGAAACAGCTAGTTCAAATATGTTGCAAGTAGATTCCAAAGAAAGAGACAACGCTGGACCAATAACCCAAATTCTACTTTAAACCCTAAAATCTGTGGACACCGCGGACGACACAACGAACAGCCACACAGCTTTACCTAAGACATGAAAAACAGCCAACACGAACCCTCTGTGTGGACACTGAAGGAGTGTAAATTAGTAGGGAGATCGCAGGAATGTTGCATGGCAAGATCGGCCAATTTGGAAGTTGCTCCAGGGTCGAAATTATGAATTTATGATCACTCTAGTATTATGAACATCTTCTAAACACAGCAGGGTATGCCTGAAGTTCACCTATCCTTCAATAACGAAGAGATACCAAAAAATAATGCTGGTGCTTCATAATTTAACATCCTGTTAAATGACACTTGGTAATTTCCGATGCCTCCGTTAATGATGTGTTATCACAGCCCGTCACACAACTGAAGTAAGAGTCCATTTTTACAGACATGATTCATTTTGAAGGAAATGAATCACCTTTTTAGTCGGGCCAAGGCGAAGAAACTGTTCGTAACAAGTTACTGTGTCGTAATACCATCACTGCCAAGTGTTAACGATACGTGGCTAACGTTAGCTAGCTGGTTGACGTTAATCACCCACCAAACTCTGGTGTTAGCTAAATGTCCAACAGAGCAAAAATGTAAATCCTACATCCCACAACACTGAAAATTACCAACAGACTTACCGCTCTGTTCACCAAGAAAGACCAGTTTAAATTTTCTTAAAGGGTTTCCGAAGTCTCCGGCCGAAGACATGACTGAATCAAACCTTGACGTTACTTTTCGGGAGCTTCCTAGCTAGTTAGCTAATGCTAACTAACCAGTTGTTGTCAGTTATCAAATATCCAGAGGCAGCGAAAATGAACAGCCCTACTCGTGGCTGACTTGAGCAAATTTTGTGCTCAAAGCGTATTCCTTCAAAGTCCAAGTCAATATTAAGCACCTCACTAACTACTGCGGCCAAGTTAGCGTTACTCTTCTACTCTGTCAATTACACCCAACCCAACGAGCCACCTCGGGCCGCTCTTCTTCAGAGACAACTTTATGGATAGATGTGTCTTCTTGGCATGTTCATGTGCTGCCCTCTGCTGGTGGAGCAAAAAAACCCCACAATGAAAAACCAGACTGCTCCTTTGGCAGAGCAACGCACTAACACATTTGATTCAGTAGATTTTATTTTTATTTTATTTCACAAAGTTGGAAGCATTATGAGAGGAAAAAAACTACCGTGCTAAGGACAGAGAAGAACAGAAGGAAAAGGCACGGTGTGTTTTTTAAAGCCCACTAGAGGGGGCACTTTCATCACAGGTAAGATTTCACTACTAAGCAACTTTAATGGGAATCCCAATAATGTTTAAAGAATTAGACGGTGACTTTTACCGATGGTTAAATTAAATGGAAAGATTTTTTTAACATCCATCCATCCATCCATTCATTCGCTTATCCTGTTCAGGGTTGCGGGGGTGGGAGGTGGGAGTGGGGGCTATCCCAGCTGTCTCAGGGCAAGAGGCCGGGTACACCCTGGACAGGTCGCCAGTCTGTCGCAACCTATCCCCACTAACTGCATGTCTTTGAACTGTGGGAGGGGTCGCACTCATGATGAAATCCCTCAGAAGCAGAAGATTAAGAAAGAAAACAGGCACTAATACATGAATATTTCTATTAAAAACAGTCCCCAGTAGTGAGTAAAATTTCTTTCTTTGTTACTCAGAGTTTTTAGGTAAACTTTATTTCATTTTTTTTCCAATGTAGAATAAACGTTGTTTAAAGAAACGGTGTAACACTCCTATATAGCATTCGACAGTGTTAATCAGTCCTGTTGGTGCTGAAAGAATAGCATTCTTTTTGTTCAGCCTATTTTTAAACCTCACTGCAATGTGCACATGTTCAGCCTTATATTCGCTCTATTAATGCCAGGTTTTGCTGGCAACCATGTAGCATCAAGCCAACTGGCATTATGAGTCCTTGTGAAGGAAATTAAATCACAGTTGAGGGTAGCAGTTTGTAGCTGTGAAAGTGGATGTCTGACTTGTTAGTTCTATTATGTCAGACACTTTTTAAAAATTGGTATCAGGCTGTGATGTTTACAGGACCCTGTGTAGCTTTTATTGGATTAATCATGACCTTCAGCTCATCAGACAGCTGCTGTCCTGAAGGATGAAGCCCAGAGGCAACATACAAGGTGGTTTACTTACTCCACCCAAGGACAGAAAAGATAAGATAAGATAAGATAAGATAAGATAAGATAAGATAAGACTTTATTGATCCCACGGCAGGGAAATTTGTGCGTTACCTCAGCTCAGGCACAGATAGCAGAAGAAAAATCAAAAAATCAAAATAAAATACAAACAAATACAAAATAAGTAAAATAATACACTATACACAACGGTAGCATACACAGCATGTGATTATGGATAGAGGGGTGTATGAATGACTGCCTGTCTACCTGTTTAATTCTGTTAGTGTTTTAATAAATTCTATAAATGATCCACTCTCACATACAGCATGTATGAACAGTACACCTCTGCTTTTTTACCTGCAGTCATTTAAATACCAAATCAAGATACTTATAATCTCCCACTGACTGATAACCACTTTTGGTCTCAATATTTTGTCATTCCAGCATCCTTGTTGTTAGGGTAATTTAATTCTTACATAATTCCTATTAAAGATACATGTGCTGTGTAAGGGCATGTATTATTTGTGTGGACATATCCATCCTGATGAGATCAAAGATGAGCTCAAACAGAAAATAAATTAAAATGTCAGAACCCTACAGATGCAAGTGTTTTCTTCAACTATTAATTAACCAGAGGAAACTGACTTCACCCTACTGTTCACTAGCCTGGATTACATTTACATTTTAGGGGTTTTAAGTATAAAAGGCAATGCATTATTAGTGTATGGGTACAGTATGTGAGTTCATGCCTGCTTGAGCCAGCTGTTCTAAGTCACTGAAGAGAAGACACACCTGCGCCCCGCTCTCATTCATGTGCCATGCAGCTCTGAAGTCTCTTTGCAGAGCAGCTGACGGGCTGATGCCAGCCCTTCAGCTGCTCTGGTTGCGACCCACGCCTCATTAAACTTGAGCCATCAACTTGAGCCGGCTGCCTCTCCCCTCCCTCTTTTCTCTCCCCTTAACAGCACTCCTACGCCACATGTCCTTGGTCAGGGAAAGACCCCAAATCTCCCGCCCCTCCCACTGAAGATGCTGAATTAACAAATTCTCCATTGCTCCCGGTCTCCCTCACTCAGTCATTCTCCGTCTCTCACGCATAAGCATACAGAGGGATGCGGCACGTGTGTTTCCACGCGCACAGCAAGACGGATTGCGCTGTAGACCTCTGTAGAGGTTGTGCCTTTTGAATGTGCTCACGTCACTGCCTTTTGCTCATTTTTGAAAGATCCATCAGCACCCTGAATTTGAGGAGGTGCTATCAAATTTCCCCCGAAGCTCCTAAAAGTCACCCACCTTATTCTGCAAGAAATGAGCTGTCAGCTTGAAAAGCGTGTAATCCAAAATCAAAGGAGCATGACTAAAAGGAAGCATGGTGCAAAAGAATCGAAGCTGTCACCTCAAGCCATGACTTCATCCTGGTGCGCTGGTCTCATGTCAGGCCACCGCATCATTTACTTCTGCAAAACTCGACTCAGTCTTCTAGATGGGAAAACCTTGCTATGACTCCCATCTTGGGGAAAAAAAGTCTTTATTTTTTTCTTCTTTTTTCTTCTCTTGTTCAGATAAAGAGAGTGTATAGGGGATGTTTGTGCATTAGTGTATGAATCTGACTGTATCCATGTGCGTAATGGATGGAGACCATCAAATTCCCACACCACCTTGATCTAATGTCAATGTCACACCAAAGTACAACACTGTGCTCATCTCTCCCGTGAGGGAGACTGAACGCAAGGGCTCTAATGGAGGAGAGACTGATGAGGAACAGAGAGAAGATGAAAAGGGGAAATCGGAAAAAAGGGGTATGAAGGTTAGGCCAGGGTAAAATAGGTGTGTTGTATTCCCCAATACAGTAAGATAGAGAAAGGGAGGGGATACGTGGGGGATGGGGTGGAGCAGAGCTACAATTCTCCTGTAATCCTCCTCCTGGAATCATGAGGTTAGATGATGGGGGCGGGGGGGGGGGGGGGGTGTACCAGGAAGAGAGCATGAGAGCATTTGAAGTGAAGGGAAACACACTGGAACAAAGGACTGCAATGAACACAGGGCAGGAGGCACAGTTAGATCACAACTCCGTCTTTTCTGTGCAACATCAGGCAGGAACAGGCACAGCAGTACAGTGGGAGGCATTCTTGCAAGCATAACCGAAGCAGAGATCAGAGTAGCAATCCAAGCACATTTACAAGAGGAGGCAGAGAAGGAGGGAGGGCGAGAAGGAGGGATGAGAGAGAGCAGATCTATGAAAGGAGGAGGAGGGGTGTTGCATGCTCACACAGTGTGACAGAGATAGAGCGATGAACGAGGCTAAGACACACAGAGAGAGAGAGGGAGAGAGGGGAGAGCACAGAGCAGAGATGGGGACCGAACGCTGAGACAGAGGTAGTTGGAAGGACTCAGATCTGCAGAACAAACGTGAGGAAAAGGAGGAAGAGAGTGAAGGTGAAGGAGAGCAGGAGGGAGAGAGGCGGGAGGGAGGGGGGTGCAAGATGATGGAGCCCAGAAATAGGTTTCTCAGGACA
Organism: Rhamphochromis sp. 'chilingali'; assembly: GCF_963969265.1. Taxonomy (NCBI): domain Eukaryota; kingdom Metazoa; phylum Chordata; class Actinopteri; order Cichliformes; family Cichlidae; genus Rhamphochromis; species Rhamphochromis sp. 'chilingali'. The sequence goes on from NC_137946.1 coordinate 11,909,332, forward strand.
GCTTTTCATCCCTGCAAGACATGACTCTTGGTGTTGGACTGTGCTGAATTTAGCCAGGGGGACAACACAGGACAACACAGGACAGCAGGTCTGCAGCACATTGACTGGGTTCAGCCTCACTGGATGCAGCAAAGCAGCTGATTTATTACTGAGGGGATGGGTGGCAGCGTGTTTGAGCGTGTGTCTTGGAGCGCACGTGTGTGTGCATGTGTGTGTATGCAGGTTTTTATGGGTCCTTGTAGCACTCAGAGCTGTGGGAGCGACCATTCCTCCAGTCATGAAATGACATTCAGCAGGCAGGAGCTTTGTGTGCTGGCGTGGATCTGCAGTCCTCAGTAGGAAGTGCGAGAGTGGGGATTCAAAGCTGTCATCGAGTGCAAGTGTGCGTGTGTGTTTACAGTGCCATTTGCTGAGGTGAGCCGAGGAGGATCAGCTATATGTGTTGTGTGTGTGTGTTTAGGTTGGAGTAGCAAGGGTGCAGCAAAGGCAAAGCTTCTACACAATGCAAGGACGATTGCAGGGGAACACCGATGGCAGTGAGTGCAGCTAAAGTACAAGGAGTGCCCTGGGGGTAAGGTGGAGGACAAAGGCAGGGACAGAAGAAGGAGAGGGGAAGGAGAACAGAGGCAAGTGGAAAACAGAGGGTGATCATGGCTGTCATTCAGTGAGCTATAGCATATGCTGTAGCGCAGAGCGGAGTGGTGCGGCAGGGGGAGGACAAGCATCACTGCACAGGGGAGGGGGAGAAACTACGGGAGAGAGAAGGTGGGGGGAGTGGTGTGTGTGTGGTGGGGAGGCGATCAGCTCAGCACCTCTTCAGCACCTGGAAGAGGAGCAGAGCAGGACAGGCCCAGCAGAAGACATTCATTCATTCACGTGCACAGAGATGAACTGATAAGCGGCTAGGTCAACGTGTAGAGGTCAAAGGGAGCTGAGGTGTGACGGGAGTGGGTGGGTGGTTTGACTGTACTCTCTGCTGGTCCTGAGAGCAAGGCGAAGGAGTTCCCTGGAGGAAAGGGGGGTCAGGTCCCCAAGCCCTGTTTCTTCTGACCGTTCTGCCCCCTCTTCATCGCCATGGGAGAGTGGACGATTTTGGAGAGGCTGCTGGAGGCGGCTGTCCAGCAGCACTCTACTATGATCGGAAGGTAAGACATGGATTTAAGTGGGAAGGTGGTGTTTTCTGGTTTTGTGTCCGCGGTTTTATGTCAACTGATGAGCTGGGATTTTTTTCTTTCTTTCTTTTTTTTTTTGCACATTACATGCTGTTTTGTATGGATCTGTGGATGGCATCTGTACAGAGACTACCCTTCTCAAGGCTTGTCCCAGTGCTCTCCTCTGTTCCACTATCCCTCACAGTCCTCCCTGCCTTCCCCGTCCTTTCTTCCTCCCTGCTCTCCTCACTCTTATCCTCCACACCCACTATTAGTTAAGGCATAACCTAATTGCACATAGTCAGCAGCAGGCATTACGGTTAAATCAGAGAGGTTCCTATGTTTTTACTAGCTAATAGCCAAGCTATTGATAGACTATGCTTGATGCTGCTGGCCACAGACCAATATGACAGAAGGAGGAGAGGGGACTAGGAGTGAGAGGAGGGGAGAGCAGAGGTGCGGAAGATGAAAGGATGGTGAGCAAGCAGGTGTGGAGGAAGAATCATGGGGGGAGTTAATGACTCTGAACTCTGAGTGATTTTATTTCCTAAAAAAAACAAAAAAGTTAATCCAATTAGTTTTGACCAGCAGACATTGTTATACTTTGCGTGAGAGTGTTTCGTGGCGGAGAGTTGAACAGACGAGCTTTTAGTTTGATTAGCAGTGGAGACATGCCACGGAGACTTGCTGTAAAATTGGTGTGAAATACGTGCCCCACATGCGTGCCCCACATCATCTCTGTGTGATTAATTGATTGCAAAAGTGGAATTTTCCACCCAGTGAACACAATCCAAATGTCCCACTTGGATGCTCATTTGGCAAAGTGAAGAGTCAACATGCTTCAGCCTGTGAAATCTGGATGTATATGTCGGCCATTTAAAAACTGCTTTGCTTTGGTAAAAACAAAAAGTAACAGTGAAGACTGTGATCGCCCTGCTGTGTTCATTAACTCAAACTCAACAAGGACATGGCCTAAACGTCTTTTTGCTTCAGTGGTCTTTTGTGTGAGTGTGTGTGTTTCTTGCCCCGTGTAAGTTAAAGGACTGCAAAATGGCTCATGTGTTCATTGTCTGTGAATAAGCCAACATCCTCCAGTGGCACTGGAACTGCGTCAAAGTAACAGAGATGATGTGAGCTACACATTTATACCAAAATTTCAGCTGATCGGCAATTTGAAGCTAAGACAGAGATCCTCCTTCCAACCAAATAATTTCAGTCAACTAATTTCTGTATTTTAAAAGTGCATTAACCAACGAATTCATCTGGTCCAGTCCTCATATGGAACAATAACCTGGACGCTGACTTGATTTAAAGATGCATTAAGCAATCTCACAGTCTTGTGAGTCCCTCCCATTGATGGCTTGGGAGTACTGTTGTAGCACTGAGAATCAATATCCCACTTGGAAGCCCTACACAGCTTTCAGCTAGTTGTTTTGGTTTCTTTAAGTGGAAAAACCAAAACAATGCTGGTTCGAATGAATGTGGGCAGTCGCTCCCGGTACCGAAGCTAACTGTCCTGTGTAAAAAAACGCAGAAGAAACTGGTAAGCAAAGTTGGAGATTTAGCAAATGAAAAAAAACAAAACAATTATGAGTTGGAAGAGCAAACAAGGGCTAAAACGCCAGTGAATATTGGAATTACATTCAACAGGTGGCCAGATAAAGGAGACCGAAGGGATGTCCGTGTTGCTCTGTTTCTGCTGGATATGTGAGTAGGCAACTGTTTGCTAACATGTTAGCCATAACACCTTGATAAGCTAGATGCTAACTGTTGTGAACTTGTTTTGGAGTCTTTCCGCCCCCTAGTGGTCAAAAATTACTTAATGCAGCTTTAAAATAACAGTTCTGGAAGCTGAATCAGTAAAATCCTGTGAGCACAGGGTACAAAGAACGCTGAAAATTAATCTCTGGATGATTCACGCCACCTACAGATTTTCAGAGGCACAGAAGCAACTCTCAATTTGTCTGCTACCTCTTTCAGAAGTCATAAAGACTATTCTCACGATGCACTTGGTTTTTTCTTATATGCATAGTTTGAGCTATTTGTTGATCATGCACTTCACTGGCTGAACACTAATAAAGGGTATCCTGAATACCAAAGATGTGTTTAGTAAATCGAGTGGTACAGTTTAGAACAGGGCACTTTTTTGTGTGAGATGTGATAGCGTTTACTATATTTATTTTCTATTATGTGTCAAACTGTCCAAAGACACGTGACATTGGATAGTTAAATGATAGTAAAAAAAAAAGCGCATCTCCATCATATAGTAGTATGAAATCCACAGTGAAATGCTTTGTAAATGATCCCCGTGTGTTTGGCTTTCCTCAGAGTGTTTGTCCTACAAGGCTCTTTAGTTGACCCTAGAGCATTAGCTGTAACATTATCTGCTTCCCAGTGGCGGGGTTTCCTCCATTTTTCTTCCATCTGCTATGTAAGCCAAGAAACCTTTGTTTTTGAGTCTCTCTGTACATTATTTGTTAGCATTTTTTGTTTTAGGCCCCCGAACAGCTTCTTATTTTCTCTACGCCGCTTTCGATTTTGTCCCTTTAGTTAGCATGTGTGCAGGATATCTGAAGATGTACAGGAAAACTCACAAGTACCTTGGACAGAGAGGCCGTGGACTAGCTTGTAGCAAGTTATTTTTAAGTGGTGATATTGCTTTTCAACTATAGAAAGGAAAAGAAAACATTAGACATTCCTAGGTTATCTCAGCAGTAAGACAAAAAACAACAACAACAAAAAATGCCTTGACTCCTAAACCTAAGCATGTGTCTGCATGGTCAGGAAATCAGTGACACATAATAATTAAAAGACAGGAATCATGTTTCTGGATGTACCAGCAAGTTGGAGAATTGTTCACCACTGGCACAGTTTTGTGCTGTCAAGGTGCCTCCTAGATTGTTAACGCCAAACCCCACACTAAATTATGTGTGGAGTCAAAATTGTTGCACTGACCTCTATGGGTTGAAAGGTTCAAGTCTGTTGCACCACTGACCACAGCCAACAACCATTGTTGGCTGTGGTCCATTGCACTCGTGAACACAACCGTGATGTAGTGTTGCACTGTTGTGCGTTGTGAAGTCCTGCACTTCACAGGGTGTGGCATGCAGCGACTGGTAGATGGCATCACAAGTAGGATGTTCAGCCTGTGTGTCGTTACTTTGACAACGTTTGCATGTGTTCGCTTGCAGTTTTAATGGATGCGGTTCCAAAGCACAGAACAGTGACGTTTCGACATAAAAGGTCTCCCCTGCATCCAAACTTTGGAACATGGTTGCATGTCAGTCATCTTTTTTTGAGTGCCGACACGAGGATGCAAATCCACTGTGAGACACCGACAGCATTTTCAGATGTTTAGACTGTCTTTTTGAGCTACAATTAAGCTGTTTCTTAATTGTAGGTTTAAGCTAACCTATGCCCTGGCATAGGATAGATAATTAGCTCAGGATTACAGAAGAGTGTTTGAAATAGAAACGGACCAACTACACTGTGGCATAGGTTAGCTTAATTATGGTCTTTGATCGAGACAGACAAATTGAGAGTTGCTTCTGTGCCTCTGACTAACCACAGGTGCCTTGCGTATTATGACTCATTCAGTTATTAATGTTGTGTATTGTGAAATCTTCATAAGCTTGACTTCTAACTGCACAATGTACAATGTGTGCATGGATAACCGATGACTGTACTCATGATAACATGGAAATGAAAATCATTGTCAAGGCTGCAGTAATCCACCTCTATCCCAAACCAGTTTTACAGTTATGATAACCCTGAAATCTTTTGCATTAGATAGTATAGTCAGTCTGAGTCTGTTAATTGTAACAAATTAATGACATTTCTGATAAGAATGGAGGTCAGCACACAGACCTGTATATCTATTTTCTGTACCTAATAAAGATTTAACAAAATCTGCACTGAATACGTGATGTTTGTTAGCACTATCCTCTCCAACTTAAACATTCAGGCTCCAAAATTAGGAAAACGAAATTGTTATTTTATTCTTATGCCAATGGCACAGCTCTACTTGTGTACATTTGTGTAAAACATGACACTAGCAGCCTTGATAATTTTCTATGCATATTAACTGACTTCTGGTTACAATTAAAACAATAATTTCATTTTTTGTACATCTACAGCCTTCACAATAAAAATTTTACAGCAGTAATTTACTTTTTGTTTTGTCCTATTCGTAATTCTTGCTGATATACAATCTCATACAAATTAAGTATTTAAGTGGGTGCGATAGACAAATAAATTACATGTCCATATAATACTGCAAACTGAATGTGGAGGCCATGCATCTAACACCTAGGCGCGTCATTTTTCCCAGTCCTTAATCTGTATACAAAAATCACATCATTACAATATATTTTAAAGCACACAACTACAGGCAATAAACTGTTTAATATTCACATACAGTAATACAGTTTGTGTGTGTGTGTGTATGTGTGTGTTTCACATGTGGTGCTCAAACCATTTGCAGATCGCAGGTGTGAATGTTTGTGATGTCTACCGTGACAAAAATGCGTCCGACCGTGTGAAGATCAAGCCTTTGGGTGCGAGATATATAACTTGCCTCTCCTTGACTGCATTGCTGTAGTGAGGTCAGCGCAAAAGATGAGCTGGAAAAAAAAGAGGCAGAGATAATGGAGCACTAGAGTGATCTGAGGAAGATAAAATAATAAAGGTAACCGGATGGATAGAGAGGAGATGATGGGCGCTGTAGAGGCAGAACAAAAAAGCTGCAACGGATGGATGAGGGTGGGGGTGAGACAGAGGGAGGAAGAAAAGTTTTCCCTCTGCAGAGGTTTATCGCTCGGAATCTGTGTCAGAGATCCTTCAACTGAAGTTGCTGGCTGACCCGGCACACAATGTTGACAGCAGTGTTCATGAAGCAGCTCTTTTAAATGTTCAGGTTGATTCTGAGATAAAGTAAATGCAAATGTCACTGTCTATGCTGTTAAAGCCACAAAAGTACATTTCCATAGATTACATTCTGTAAACTGCATTTCAATCAGATTAAGAATTAGTTTACAAAGTGCTGTTTGCTGTTATTCATTTATGCACTTTTAGATTTCTGCATCTATTTACCCTTTATTTGTTTTTTATTCTGTGATGAAGCTCTAAATGATCCATTATTCATCATCTATCACTCCCCACTTAAGCAGTATAAACCATAAAATCTTAATAAATGCTTCGTGCCTCTTGTTGCACGTTGCAACTGATGTCAAGTCATTCATTAAAAATGTATGCAGAGTTGACCAGCCTTTTAATGCAACAAAGTGGTGTATGAAATACACCTTGTTGCTCTGCAGTGCTGTTTATATGGCTGGAAGAACCTGCACTTAGACAGGCAGCCCGGAATGGTTTGACGTGACCGAACATATCTGGGTTCTTGTTTGTTGGCTTTAAAAGCAAGATGCACTCTTTGCCCCGAAGTTGTTCACTCCTGCAGTTTTCATGGTCATGTTCTTTTCCTAAATGGGTCAGGATATCCACAAGAAGGCGGTACCCTACTTTGAGAAGGGCACCCTAGTTCTCCCAAAATAATCAGAGATGCAGGAATGCTCTGCGTGAATTGAGGACATCATCCCTTCTGACAGAATATACTTCATGTATCATTGATAACCATCTTCCTGGATAAGATTTATTCCACCCGAGAAGGTTTTGTTGCAAAGCAAAACAACGGCGTCCATATTGCAGCATTAGAAAGGATTAGTAATCCATCATCGTTCGCCAAGGAGCAGGACTGTCGTTCAAATTAAAGCATTTTCCTGCACATCTATAGTTGTCATTAGTTTATTTGTGCAGCAGTCCCTGATGTTGAATGAAATTGATTGCACGGTTTGCCACTAGCGCTGAGCTCAGCTTTCACTCAGCGCGGGCTATTATTCATTTCAGCAACACATCAGCGGTGTGTGTAAGAGTTTTATCGGGCATGTAATGTTTCCCCTATGCATAGCCTAAATGTATATTTAATGACTTCCCACATGTAGTGATATTTTCTGATTCGATTCAGACAGGTTTTGTTAAACTTTTATGAATTGTGAGCCTGTTATTAAACACCCAAACTCCCTTAAAGAAAGCATTTTGAAGATGTTGTTTTTTAAGGTAAAAATGTAGTCCAGGAAAAATGTGCACCAGAGACCGAAGTAATGACTAATGTAAATGCTTATTTCTTTTTCTTTAACATAAACAAGGGCTGGTTTAAAAGATGTGAAGTGAGGCATGCATGTATGTGGGCTGCACTGAGATTTTTAAACTATTTGCAGTGTTCTAATTATTCATTGCTTAAAATAAAGACAAACTTTAACTTCCTCTTGGGTAAATCCTGGTGGCAAAGATGTCTAACTAGAAATGTTTGACACCGACAACCTAACAAATCTATGATACTATGATACAATATGTAAAGCTCCAATCTAAAATAAAAAGAATAAATCAGTAAAAAGTAATAAGCAGCCTATTCTACAGGTGGACAGATCAATCCCAATATCGATATTATCTATGCCAACCCTGGTATTGGTATTAGATCTATGCTAGCATGATAGGATCAATGCCTTATTTCTATCCTAAGTTCAGTAGCCCATTGAATTGTGTTATCTATTGTATTCACAGCCTATGGCACGTTTAAACAACAGAAGGTGAAAAGCTGAAAGGCGCGTTTCGTTGTATTAACTAATTATTGTGGAAATTAAAGTTCACAGTTAATTAGTAGTCATTAAAATGTGTTCAGCATTTGTCAAAATGATGATGATTCAACTCATAAATCACGACACCACTGCTCTCCCCTCCATATGCTGTCTTTATAGGTTCAAAGTATCGGTATCAGTATTGGTATCAGCAGTATCAGTCCTGTATTGATCTGGCATCAGCTCGATACCAAAGTTTGCAGTATCATACACCACTAGCCTAATCACAAACTTAGCCATCAGCTAGTGAAGGTTTAAAATATGGACAGAGTTAGGACGTGGGCATGGCTGAGTGGGAGAGACATGAAATAAGCGTTCACCTTGCACAGGTGGACGGTGCTATCATGTTATATTGTGGGAAGTCAATTTACAGGAGCCAACCACATTACTAGAGTCTGACTGTCTTTAATGGCACATTGCAGGTTTAGGAAAGAAAACACGCAGTTTGAGGGTCATTAATAACAAATACATTTCCCTCAGTTGAAATAAGAAATTAATACACACATTAGAAGGAAGTTAGGGACATTCATTAATGTGCAGATTGAATCATATTTTACTGTGATACATAATGACAGTACTTACAATAGTAAGCCACTTGATTTGGAAAGTAACCATCATGTTAGTGTGCTCTAACTTTCAGAAAGGACAACTGATTAGAATTTAAATAAGCTGCCAGAAAAGCCACGAGGCAGGAAGCTGTTTCACACCCCAACATATGCAAACACAAATATTATAGACAGGTTATTGTATGCAACTCTAAGCCAATGTTTAAATGAACAAAAGCTCGCACGTTGTGATGAACAAAGCATCTGAATTCACAAAGTGTTTATATGGTCTTTCAGTAACTTCTAGTAATTAGCTTGTGATTAGAAGCTTTTACAGCTGTAAACTCCCACTAATATAGATCTGTGTTTGCTGGTTTTATAACTAGCAAGTTATATATCATAAGTGCTTTTCCAACCTTTTTCCATGAGGCTAAAACTCCATTAATACTTTTTACAGAGAAACTTGCTACATACAATTTTACTAAAAGCCTTACAATTAAATCTTTGCAACCCAACACACAATTTAACCAGCGCTGACAAGTAGCAAAGGTTCTGTTTACTGACCTTATGTAGAGGCTACATTTTAGCAGCGGAGATATTTTCATAAAAAAATAACCATTCCAGACATTTACTAAGATTTTATGTGTTTTTTGCAATTAAACAGTCAGATGAAAAGCCCCTACATAAAAATTAAGGTTAAATATGCTACTTTAGGAAAACTTGTGAGTGCTGTTTGAAATATTAGGGACAAAAACTTCTAACAATTTGTTACTTTTCAGCACCAGATTTTTATGCTTAAGAAGATATCCTCTGAAGACAAACATACAGTGCAACCACATGAGGCAGCTGATTTTTGTCTGCTGCAAGACTTAAAGGTTCTGGCACTAAAACATATTAGAGAGACAGAGCAGAGCTGATGCATTCTGGGAACTGTCAAAATTAAAAAGGGGTCTTATGCAACGTCCTGAACAAATACCATTTAAAGTATGAGTCCAATTTCCCAGTCTTGCTATTTTGGGTAGGTCTGAAAAGGTCAGGCTCGGTGACGCGGTGATGTTTCCTGTTTTTATCAAGGATAGCTTTGACTACTTGTTATCTAGTTTGGGAGAAACTTGTGTGAAACTTCAGAGCTGCGTAAACTTAGCTGCGCTAACCTGTAATCATCTCTTTTCTCGTCAATATCAAGCATTTCATTAATAAATATATAAAAAAATATCTCCTGTAACTCCTTCATCCTCAGTAACCAGACTTCCATTACAGTGATGCTGAGTCATTTGCCCTGTCAGTCGCCCTTGTGTATTTATTTACCAAAAATGTCAATATTTTTCAATTCAATATCCATTTAATTCAATTTTATTTATACATCACCAAATAAAAACATTAAAATCGCCTCAAGGGGCTTTATACTGTAAGGTAGACCCTACAATAATACATAAAGAGTAAAAACAATCATATGACCCCCTATGAGCAAGCACTTTGGCGGCAGTGGGAAGGAAAAACTCCCTTTTAACAGGAAGAAACCTCCAGCAGAACCAGGCTCAGGGAGGGGCGGCCATCTGTACAAAAATGTATTACAGGAATAAAATGGGAGACCTGATGTGTGTAAAATCCCATCATTACGCCAAATACTGTACTGTAGGCCAAGATGTCATATAAATGGAATCTTCTGAAATTGTATATTGATGTGATCAGCAAAACGTGCTGGTTCGGGATACACAAAGAAATGCTGATGCCATTTATTTGGTTTTCAAGTTATTTTAGATAGAAACACTTATGCATAATGTTTGCCTCGCTAGCTTGAGTCGAGATGAAAGAGTAATTTTAGATGACATAAAGACAAACGGGATAGAGGAAAGCTGCATCTGGCGTGCTCTGCATTATCATCGCGCATGGTTAGGCCAAGCGATGAGTTAACAGAAACGTTGTGTGTAGGAATTTCTTCCCCCAGCTTTCTTTGAGTGGCGTGAAGTAGTTTGGCATAAAATAAAAATACTCATCATAAACCGTTCTAAGGCATCTTTCTCAAGTGCAGCTGTAATGGTTTTGCTGTGAAGATTGAGATCTCGCTGTTGTCTGTTAGCTGAGGTATAATTGGCACAGATACCTGTAGAGTGTCCCCCAATTAACTTTCCCGTTTCCTCCGTTATTCCTGCAAAACAGCTGGAGGCCATTTCCCTCCGAGATGTTGAATGAGCAAGTGATATAATTACATTTCTGCCCATGTTGACTCTGAGTCGTGGCACAGTGGAAACTAGCAGGATGAAAAAGCTGTTGTGGTTTGAGTCTGACGTCGCTAAACTCGGGCAGATTTTTTAAAACCGTTTCTGTTTCACACTCTAAGTAACGTATTTCAAGACAGCAGGGGTAAGAGAACCACCGCAGCTCAAGTTTAGCTTAAATTACCGTATTCGTCACGCTGACTCGTAGTTGCACTTCAGGCATTCGTGCACATCTGCCGGATATGTGGGCAAGACCTTAAACTATTAAAACACTTTAAGAGAGGAGCAGTGATGAGAGGCGGGTGGATAGAAATGTCTGCACTCTGATAATTAAGCTGTCTAATTTCAAGGCCCGGTAAGGTCTTTATTCATTATGTGCTGCCATCAGCAATCATTGGAGCTTATTATTGAGAGCGTATGGGTGGCAGGAATATTTTTATCCAGGTTTCTTCACAGCTAACTGCACTTATCCAGCGCTTCAGAGGCCAGTCTGTGCACCTTCATATATTAACAGTTACTTTCTTATATTCACAATCTATGTATGAAAGCAAGTGTAGGTTTTCTGGTGCATTTGTGCTTGTGGGCCTCTGTTCTCCCTGGAGGCTGGCGACAGCAGCTGCTGCATGAATGAACGTGTGTGTGTGTGTGTGTGTGTGTGTGTGTGTGTGTGTGTGTGTGTGTTAAAGCCTCTGGGAAAGACAGAGCTTGCATGTCCAGCCGACACACCAGCTGATGAGCAGCTAACATTACACTGCACACACAATCTTACAGGTCAATCAGCTGCCTGAGGATCACTTTGAAGGTTAACGCAACAAAATACCACCTCATTATCTTTACTTCCTCCTATTTCTGTCCCTCTAGACATAAACGTTAACATGCCCATGAGCTGCTGTTTGTCTCTGCGCTTTATGAAAATGTCAGCTGTCAGTGATGAAGCCCAAGAAAGCAGATATTAAAAAAGAAGATCCAGACGTGAACACGATCCACAGACGCAGAAGGATTGACTTCTAAATCTTATCAAATCTCCTGGACAGTGGTAGGGATTTAGAAGGTCTCTAAAAATGTAATGATTAGTCTTAGCTTTAACCGGGTCCTCCGGGAAGCAGGATGCTAAATTAGGTGACAAGTGGGGACTGATGTGGGAGACAATTTAGCAGCCATTTAAGAAACTTTTGGTGACAGGAACCATGCTGTGATATGTCGTAATGCCTGAATCTTTTTCATGCCCACTTATATGAATCAACTCTTCAAGTATTTTAATATTCTGCCCCATGGGTTTGAGACACTAAAACTTCTGACATCTTTTTCATTATTCATGATTGTTATTGAATATTCTGCAGGTTCAGGCCTTCGTGCTGTCCTAATCTTCTCCTAGTTACCGTATTGGCTAGTTATGCTGCAGGACTTAAAGCACTGATGTTTGCAGACAACGTTCGGGCGCTGCTTTCTGCTAATGCAGCAATCTGCCCCATGCTGATTATTCCGTTATCCAGCAGTAGAGCAAACACATAAACCACCACACACAAACAAACACACACAGCACTCAATACAGGGAACACCTTGGGATTTTTTTTTAATGACAAAAAAAGCAGAAGCAATGACTGGATTTTTAAATGACTGCAATGCTGCGCTACTTTAAAATTGAACAAACTCTGAGGAGGACAAGAAAACTGCAACCACAAAGTCCTTATCCCTCTATATTTATGTAAAAAAAAAAAGCCCAGTTTTTCGTTTAGATGGTGGTGACTACAGACAAATACATACTGACCTATGTCGATGTAATGAAAGACTGGTATAGAGCACTATTTAAAATTTTTGTCAACAGATTTGGATTTGGTCCATCACTAAAAAAGCTGTCACAATGATGAACACATGACAGCATAGTGGAAAGTTTGTCGAGATGAACTGATATTACATGTTGCAGTACATCTATGTGGATGCACTCATCGGAAATCACGATGCCTGACATTTTAAGAAGAAGAAAAAGCTTCAATCCTCTTACCTTCAGTCTGAGGACAGTCTGAACTAAGAATATTTCAGTTCAACATTAAAAAACATGTCGCCCATGAGTCTGTGGCATTACACACAGATGTTTACAGCAGGAAGATTCAGTGGCATTAAGTTGTAATTATGACATAGTAATTATCACTGGGCAGAGAAGCAGCCAATGTCTTTTATTACCTTGATTAGAAAATCAAGGTGGAGTGCAGAAAAGCTGCTCTTGAGCCTCTTGCATGGTTTTAAATCAACATCCAGCACTGCAGATTCTCACACTGACACTGACCTAGAGTTAGTCATATATCCTCTATCTTTTAAACAAATATTTGCATACAGACGAGCTGTGTCGACCACAGATCTTCGTCCCTGTGAGCAGAATGCGTCAAATCTTCCTGTGGTGCAGAGAACCATCAATATCATTCATTCAGCCATATCGACTGCTGTCGAACCACTAGTGAGCCCGTACACATCAGGCTAACCGCAAAGGAGCAGATGTTGACAGATGTCTTAATGTGAATGACACACAGGACCAGATTTGAACTTCTGAAAGTCCAAAGATGCGGGGGAGCTTTATTCTGCTGGATTTTTAACCATGATGGAAGTCAGTGTAGCGTGCACGCTGGCAGCTGCTCTGAGCACAGGCGACTGTGAGTCTTTGCCATTTTGCACAAGTCATACACATGGCTGACTCTTCCTCTTTGTGTCTGTGTCCTCGTGCCTGTCTTCTTCGCACAAAAAAACACACAGGCATGCATTCGCAGGTGGAGCAGCGATAGTCCTGCAGCAAGGCACTGCTCTATTTTAAGTCTGTTTCATGCTAACGCATGTTCCCCTGGTGTACCTCTTACCTTCACCCGTCTTTCCCTTGGCTTCAGCAAATTGCCTCCTCTTTCACATCATTCAAACAAATGTATTTTTTTTTGACTTGTCGGATATTTCTAACAACTGTAGGCTATTTTTCCCCCCCATACTGGGTGTCTATACAGCCATCCTCTGCAGGTTGCTGTGGTTACTGGTCACTGAAGGTCGGTAGGCATTTTGAGCCCTCATTAAAAGATAAAGTATGGAGTCTCATTTTATAGCAAACAAGTTAGGATGCACGTGCATATTTAAAATACAACAAAATCCCATTACTTTGGCTATTGTCCTACGTAGCTGCCTTTCACTTCAGGGCCAGCTCCCATCTATCTCTATCCCTTTACTTCCCGTCTGTGGCCCCCTCTTGTGCTTGGATACAAGAGTGTGCTAAGCAACTGGCTCTTCCACACAGGGAGCATTCACATCCACGGCTGTGGCATAAATACCAGGGAACTCAATGATGTGCAGGCTTTCCTCGCTCATTAGAAAGAGCTGACACTGCAGCCCTAAAGCCAGAGTCCTCCTCCGCAGTGCCCATACTGGATCGACACCATGAAAATAACAGAACAGCTGTACTGCTCTCTAGATCCACCGGTCCCTGGACACAGCTTTCTATAACTGCAGCAAAGCACTAATGATGCTCAATGGGAAGTCCATGCAGTTTTTAGCAAATGCCACCTCCTCGGGAGAGCAGCTCCCTATAGTTGAGGCAACTCGTTCTTTTCTATGTGAGCTCTTTAAATAGCTACACATCTTAAAAGCTTTGCAACTGTGACGGTTGTTGCCCCTTAATACGGTGCATGCTTCTTTCCTCACTTGGGAGTCAACAATGAAACAGAAGGAGGTTATTTATACAGCAATATACTATTCAGTTGCTTTGCAACAGAGATATTTTGGTATGTTCGATAAAAGCTAATTAACACTAGGGGAAATATGCTAACATGCGAGACTGATTCTTAAATCAGTGGGTGTCTATTATAGCTGTTGCCATTCAGTTCCATTTCAGTCCAGCTGTGAAAATGAGTGTGAAATCATCTTTATCTTATGATTAGTGACCTGAGGTGCGCATGCTATCTAGAGCACAGCTCCATCATCCCAGGGTATTGTTTATCACGGCAGCTGCTTACAAGCACACAAATACGCGTGCACACGCACACACATGCAAAGTGAATGTAGTGTCACTGTCCCTTTAATTTTCAGAAACGCATATTCAAAAAAATCAAAACCACTATTGTCGACAGCACCTATTCACCATTAACTTTATACCGACTCACTCGTACGGTCATGCCCACATATAATGTTCCTTTGTGGATTTGCTCCTCATTAACTGATGCTGTCTTTCTCCTGTTTCACCACCTTCCCTTCCTGCCCTCTCTCCTTCTGTCTCTGCAGGATCCTGCTGACAGTGGTGGTGATTTTCCGTATCTTAATAGTTGGCATAGTGGGGGAGAAGGTGTATGAGGACGAGCAAATCATGTTCATTTGTAACACCATGCAGCCCGGCTGCAACCAGGCTTGTTATGACAAGGCATTCCCGATCTCGCACATCCGCTACTGGGTTTTTCAGATAATCCTGGTGTGCACGCCAAGCCTGTGCTTCATCACCTATTCTGTCCATCAGTCAGCCAAAGCACGTGATCGAAGCTACTCTCTGCTGCATCCTTACATGGATCACCATGGTCATGGCCACCATGGTCGCCACCATGACCACCACTCTCGTAAGCTCCATGCCCGAAACATCAACGGCATCCTGGTGCACCCCGACAGTAGTAAGGAGGATCATGACTGCTTGGAGGTCAAGGAGATCCCTAACGGACCCCGGGGACTCCCTCCAACTCACAAGAGCTCTAAAGTGCGACGGCAAGAAGGCATCTCCCGTTTCTACGTCATCCAGGTTGTGTTCCGCAATGCGCTCGAGATCGGCTTCTTGGCGGGCCAGTATTTCCTGTACGGCTTCAACGTGCCGGGGATGTTTGAGTGCGATCGCTACCCATGCGTGAAGGAGGTGGAGTGTTACGTGTCCCGTCCCACAGAAAAGACTGTGTTTTTGGTCTTTATGTTTGCAGTTAGTGGCATATGTGTGCTACTTAACCTGGCAGAGCTCAACCACCTTGGCTGGAGGAAGATAAAAACGGCCATCAGAGGGGTGCAGGCCCGGAGAAAGTCCATCTGTGAAGTGCGCAAGAAGGATGTTTCACACATGTCCCAAGCCCCAAACCTGGGCAGGACCCAGTCTAGTGAGTCAGCCTACGTCTGACAGAGGCTTCTCTGCCTGGGGGCTCAAAGACCTTTTAAATATTGGAGAAGAGCTTTTCCCTGGCCGCAGACCACCCATCAGTAGGCACAAAACTGACAACTGCATTATTATTCAGGGGCACAGATGGACTCTGTGTAGTGACGATGAACCATTACTTCACCAAGTAGAGTTTTTGACACTTTGAAACTAAAAAGGTAACTGTGTTGCTGTAACATTGAGAGCTCTGCTCTGCCTAGGTGACACTAGGTGCCTTCACAGAACCCAACTGACAAAACTGAGCAATTACAAATAATATTAATAGACTGTAGGTTTAAAGGTTGTGTGAGGTTGAATTATCTGAAGTTCTTCATTATTTGCCTTTGCTGTAGCTTAGAAATCCTCTCATTTTCCAATTATGTGTGCATATGCAAGAGCTTAAGCGCGTGCATGCATACGCATGTGTGTGGGGAAAAAAAGCCAATCTCTGACTCAAGTCAGGATAATTGAATGCTAAACTAATCTGAGCTACTGAGAGAAAAATAATGTCCACACTGTTAAGACCACACAGTGGACAAACAAGCACCTTTTGAACAACACAAAATGATCAGCACTAAAATGTTTAGTAAACTGGAACACATCATTTATTGTATCAGACTCTTTTCCTAAAATTTCTCACAAATCTCCATATTCTTCACCGCATTAGGTGCCAAACAGACTGCAGACTCGCATCACCTGAGAGCTTCTGCTCAAAATAGGACACAGGGTGCACTGAAGATGAGGTAGATTACTTTCCAACACTGTGTCAATGCACCACAATGCTCCCAGTGCCTGCAAGGCACTGTTTACGTTCACACACAAAAAAGAAAAAAAAAATCAAGTAAAGTGTGCCAGTGTTTGCACTTTGGCTTGTAAAATGTTATTGCTGTTGAAAGCTTATGAATGGAATTAAACACTTTAAACAGGAAAAGTATTGTAGTCACAAATATTTTAACATGTAACCTCAAGCTTTTTTTCACAAGCTGATTTGGTGCCATATTTCAAAGTTACTGTACATAGATGAAATGTTATAATTACACTTAGTGTTTTCACTATGCGGTAGAGATAGGCTGTACTTGGGTGGGAGAATAGGGGCTTGGTTGGTTATGAAAATTAATCATAGATTGCCAGCTTTAATGAGATGTATTAATAATGTGCTCTTTGTAATGCCTTTACCCTCTGATGGAGACTGTATGTTCCAAGAAGTGACTTCCCTCTATGGACTCTGAAAAAGGCATGTAACTGAAGCATTATTAGAATGGATAGATTATGAGATGTAACTTTAAAAAAGAGACTGTTTAATTTATTTGCATCCTGCTCCTGTGAAATGTAATACTCAGCATGCATGAAGATGAAAACTATAAAGAGATATGAGCATAGAATCTCGTTATGGGAATAATGAAAGCAAATACCTGAAAGGCGCCACAACTGCAGCAATAACAATAATAATGATAATATATAGTATGTGACAAAAAATATGTGAATAAATCATTATGCAGTGATTTTGGCTGTGCTTTGTTTAACAAAGATGTGATAATTACTATGCACTGTTGCCTTTCTACTTACGTTGTGTGGTGTTAGCTGATAACAGTCATGCAGGTACACCATGCAAAAAGGAATTTCACTGGAACACTACATCAGCATATGTTTATTGCTATTACTACTGCTAATGCGGTGCAGTGTAGGTTCAAGCGTAAAGAATGGTGAGTTTCAAAAGTCTTCATTTAAAATACATGGACGAAAGTAGGGGGCCGGTGTTCTGACAAAACACCCTACCTATCAAGTTGTCCTAGATGTTGTTACTGCGCATGCGCACAACTCAAAACGCCCATGTTTTTGGTGTTAATAGTACACACCTATTATTTGATCCTACCCGGATCTTGTGCGTGTGAAAAATGGTTAGTATTATATGTTTTACTTCTTTATTACAGTTGATACTTGTTTTCTGTAAGCTGTTGTCAATTTGTTAACTTTTCAAGCTAAGTTGCGTTTTGTTTTGTTTTTTTCAAAAATACTGCAATTTGGAGTCTCAATTGAAGTCATATTTCAAGTCTTGATTTATTACTTCTAAGTTTCTGTAAACTGGCATACAGCGTAAACCTTGTCAATTAATTTTAGTCCTCCTGCAGTTGGTCGACACCACGCTCCGCTGTTAGCACGTTTTGATAAGTGTGATTTGGCTATCAGAAAGTCATACCTATAGATATGTACGATGGAGGCATAAACCACCTAAGGTAGTATATTCTAATGAGGTAACACGCATTGATAGACATGACTATAAAGTTACGCTACGGTAGGATGTTTTGACAAAGTAGGATGTTTTGTCAGAACACCGGCTACACGTTACACCTACAGGAGCTGCTCGGTCATGGAAACCAGTGCCACGAAGCTCCCGGTGCACAATTTTTGTGCTTACGTTAATGCCACAGGAGGTTTCTCTGCAGTTACTGAGTCAGCAGAGCATTGGCGACTTTTATGGACTATACACTTCAGCAGTCTCCGACCCCAAACTATATGTGGTCTCCCACTTTTTGGGTAAGTTACTATGGTTACTATACACTTTGCAATAATACCACTTACAGCTTATCATGAAATATCCAGAAGGGTTTAAATTTGATTTCTTGTGACTAAATGTTTAAACATCACCTTTCTTGCTAGCTGTTGTCATAAATGCTAGTTAGTTAAATGTGTTATTCCTATTTTATAAATGTTCAGCGACATTTAGAATGTGATTTGACTAATGAAAATGTAATTAGGGGTTTTATATGAGGATTTTCTGTCTTTTAGACTAGTTGACTAGTCCATTTCTTTTTTCTGTTTAAATAAGTAGAAAATCAACCGCCAGAAACATTGCCAGTATCATTGGTGGCATCCTATTACAGTATTACAAGTTCTTCAGAATGACCCAAGTGTTGGTAAAGACTAACTGCACGGCTTGGTGCTTGATTTTTATACACCCACAGCAAGGGACTGAAAACACCAGAATTTAAAGGTTAGGAGGTGTGGGCCTATACTTCTGTCCATAAAGTGTACTGTAAGTGAAACTAAACAAAAACTGCATTAGCAGTGTAGTTAAAGCAAAACAGAAACTTACATGCGTGTAGAATAAGTAGCTGTCTGTGGTGGTTGAAGCTGACTTTCCAGAGGGAGCTGCTTCTATATTCATTGCTGTTCCTGCTGCTGGCTGGATGTCTGAAATAAAAATCTTAAATAACATAATATGACTTGTTGTGCTACCAAATGTCTAAAACATAAAGCTATTATTATTTGTTATGTATTTGAAATTAGATAAAAACACAAAACTAAAACCCCATTTAAATATCTTTTATCAAATACATTGTAAGAAGCTGCCAAAAAATAATCTTGTTAGCATCAATTCCTGTGATACAGCCTTCAGACTTCCTTTAAAAGTAAACCCGCCTTTACTTTTAAACATATATATATATCATTAGCATTATTTATATGTTGAAACCACAGATATGAAAAGATTTTATTGACATATAGCCCTGTAACCTCGTAATGAGGCTACATCTGCTAGCATAATCAGCGTTACACTGACGCTAACATTAGCATGACTGTCACAGCAGCTGCACATTTAGCAACTTCTTTATCAATAGTTCAACTAAACTTCCACACATAAAATTACCCAAAATAGTGGTTCGCTACAAAAAGACAGAGATCATAGGATATTGTGTCAATAATAAGTT
The DNA here is from genome assembly GCF_963969265.1 of Rhamphochromis sp. 'chilingali'. Lineage (NCBI taxonomy): Eukaryota > Metazoa > Chordata > Actinopteri > Cichliformes > Cichlidae > Rhamphochromis > Rhamphochromis sp. 'chilingali'. The sequence continues at coordinate 11,928,771 of NC_137946.1, forward strand.
ACTACTAATAAAGTAAAGGTTTAGAAGAACTAATTTGGTAAGCTAGTAAGTTCCATTTCTAGCTGCACACATGACATTGCGATACAACATTAAATGTTCTGTAGCTTCATGCTGTGTGGATTACATAGGTGCTGTAAATCCATCATGTTGTGCTTTCAGCTGCATAGACTCAAAACCTGCTTTAACATTCATTATTCAGCACGGAGAAATGATACATGTTTGAGAGATACATCAGTGCACTCTCTGGGTTTCTGTTGATAAATAATACATATTTAATCTGTTCACTTGCACAATATAAGACTCCCGAGTGAAGCAAATTTACCACATTACAAAGTGAGAACTTCCCATTGTGGTTTTTCTCTTTTACTCTCACTGATTTCACATTTTGATGCTAAAAAAATATCATTTTAAGATTTTTCTCATAGTCCTGCTTTTGTGTGCTAGGATTGTTGTGAGTCATCAATAAGGTACTAAATAGGATGTGATAATTTCAATAATGACCATGGTTACTGAGGGAGAGAAAAGAGAGGTGGTGGTGCTGGGAAGGAGGGGGGAAGTAAACCTTTTAGTGTTATTAAAGCTTAAGCAGTGCAGACGGCATGTGGCTACATCCTGGGAAATACCACAAGAGAGTCAAGGGGGAAGGAGAGGAGTGGTAATAAAGCTGATTGTCTGATAGGATGTAAAGTAATGAAACTTGGTGGTTATTCATTCACTTAAAGGTCAAAGTGTGTCTTTATTGACATGTGGATAGCTGTGATTGACTCTCCGTTGTGACCAATATACCTCTGCATCAACAAGCACCCAACATTCACAGGCACACGCATATGCACAGACCATAATAAATATCTAAACAAAGGCCTTGCTGAGGATGTAACCAGACTGGTTGCTGTGGTGACATGAGGGCAGTAACGATGTTAAACACCACAGAGACTGCAGCAGTGAAGGGCAGAAACAGCACTGCACCGCATCTCCTGCAGTCGCCACACAGTAGCACGTCAATACTTAAGACTCATGATGAAAAGTTAGAAACACATTGCGCTGTGTTTCATTCTGCAGCATTGCAGCAGCAGCAGCACACAAGCATAAGATAAATAACAGGTCAGGCACCTGAGCTATTTCTAATTAAAGTGATATGTAAAGAACTTAAACTTACCATGTGAACCTCTAAGAATCTGTGTTTAATTTATGATACTATCTACTTAATAGAAGCTAAGAATATTACAATATTTTGTATTTCATGTTCTCTTAATACTGCTGTAAAATAAAGCTGTCTCAATGCCCACATACTGTACCAGCACATTTATACTATAGCACTGCAGTCCATTTAGTAGAGCACAGCCACATACACTCAAGGAGTTCACCAACTGTCTCCCATGAATTAAAGCATGAATTAACAGCACTGGTTGCACTTTAAGTTAACTTAGAAAGTTATTTCATATTTAGTTTATAATTAACTGTTAACAAAACAATGAACTGAGAATTACTAATTTGATTGATCATTTGTTTATAAACTACTGAATATTATAAATGCACATATTCCTTAAATAAAAAACTCATTATAAAATGTAAATACAATGAAATACTGTACAGTGCATTTGCACTTGGATGATTAATATGAAGGTGAAATTGCTAATATTGTAACCAGTGTATAAATACACATGAGTAGTGGCAACGGCATCAAAACAAGGCAGCATCTGAAGAAAATTAACACTCAGTCAGACAATGTACAACAATATGGCCCAGACAACAAATCCATAAAATTACAACATGAAAATCCACAGTACCAAAAATCCTCAACAACTTAAAAATATAAAAACATACAGCATTAAAGATAACAAATGTGAGTGAATATTCACCCACTGTTTACTTTTGTGTGGACTAGCTGTTTGATTATGTTTAATTTAGGTGAAATTACAGCATTAACAGTGCACCTTAAAAGCACTGACGCTTAAAGCCGTCTGGTGTGTAAAAATAGGAAGCGGAGGGAGGGACGGGGGAGGCGTCTTTATAAGAAGCATCGATACGTAACGAGCCGGGAGTGAAATTTGTCTTGTTACTGCTGTTCTGATGTGTCATCACGCTGATGCCACAGGACACCTTGTGAGAAGCTCAGATGCCAGCAGCAATGTCATAACACAGTGTGAAAAATAATACGAGAGCCAATTAGAGTGTAATTATTGTTGTTTCTTATCAGCTGGGACAAATAAAATATTAAAATATAATAACCAGTTCAATTAAACTCTATAAGGAAATTAGTTTTTAATACACAGGCTAAAAACAGAGTAACAATGGTTAAACCTTAACAATCTTTAGTAAACATTGTTAATGTATCTCCTATCAGATGTTTCTTATTCGAGTCACCACAGCAGCTCATTTGCTTCCATATATATATATATATATATATATATATATATATATATATATATATATATATATATATATATGTTTTTAATATATTCACTGTCCATTCTCTGACCATGTACAACTATTCAACTGTGCCTCTTTAACTTCCAACTTTCCAATTTAAATCACAATTTATTAAAGTTTAATTAGCTGAAGCTGAAGCTTACACACTGACTTTATTAAACCTATCCTACTGACAGTAACTTATTTTTCTTAGCTTAAGTTAAATAAACAAAACAACCCCCAACAGGGTGTACCCCGCCTCTCACCCTATGTAGCTGGAATAGCCTCCATCCCCCCTGGATAAGGAAAAGCAGAAGAGAATGGATGAATAGATGGAAAACATCAGTAGAACATAATAAATATTAATACAGTTGAATGAAAAATGAACAAACCAACACTGCCTGGCAATAAAAAAAATAAAATTGAGTGCGACCAGTTTGCGGCGGTGATCGAGGTGCATTCCACACGTTAACGCACTTTTCAGCATCTTCACCCTGATCCACTGGGAGAAGCTGAGCTCCTTGACTTCAGTCACTCACTCTGCAGACTGCTGCCCTGCAGTATTATGACTCAGATGATGTATTTCTTATGCTTTCTAGACACGCCACCACTCATCAGTTTCACTTGTACTCATATCTGTTTCGGATTAGGCTAGCTTTTTGTGTTGTCCAGCTTGAAAGTGAGGTGTTCGTCGCATATACTTCATCATTCTTTTGATTATCAGTATAATGGTTACATTAGACCTCTCGGCACATGGCTTTTTAGTGGCTACACGAGGCACCATCTGTGTCACTTCTTTATTTGTCTTTGTTTATTTCAGCAAAACCAGATCTGACTTATGTGGGTATCTTACCTCCTCTTGGCTGTAGATTTTACTGTAAGCACATCATCAGATTATTGCTGTGCTTTTGTGACCACACAGATCTCTGTGTGAGTCTCTCAGTGCGACCCCTGGAGAATCCAATCAAGTGTAGCAATGTTTCTGGTCATGTCAGCCTTTAATTGACCTTACCACCACTGTAAATGGATATATATTCAGAAAATAGACGTATTTTTTCCTCCTCTGTGCAATCATACCAATCCTTTCACAGAAATCCATCAGCGTCTTCCCATCAAATGCCCTTCTGCTCTGTGACCCACTCTCCACAGCTGATCCGCTGTTATAGTGGTGATAAGGCAGCAGTAAGATGGGAAATCATTTCATTATGCCTCTCCTGTGTTCCTTTGATATTTCCCTCACTGCCCACTCACTAATTCATAAAGATGAAATTAGAGTTGGCTTATTCTTCTCTGGAGCCTGTTCCTTGTCTAGTCTCCTGTCTTGGATCATCAATTTGTGTCAGTCTCTATTCTGCTCTCTGCAAGTGACTCGGTCGCCTTTTGAGATATCCCTGCTTGGCACAGTGTCTCTCCTCATCCTCTCTCTCTGTCTCCATCTGGTCCGTCTCCACCTGACTCATTCTTATTTTTTCTCCCCCCCCCCCCACATCTTTATTCTGACCTCAGCTTTATCTTTGCCCTTCTCTGTCTTTACTCCTGAAAACCTGCTCTGGCTGTTTCACCTGGAGCTCACAGAGAATCCATATTAATTCCATTTGCTTTCACTCCATGTTCCTTTTCCTGTTTGTTTATATCTGTCAAAGCAGCTGAGCTTCAAATCCAGTCCGTGCCCATCATCTCCCCTCTCCTAAACCGTCTTAGACTCTGTCTTCTTCCCTGTTCTTTAGCCAGAAAGGATTTTCTGATCCCATTTTAGAAAGACTGCTGACAAAAACTGGGAACAGTTTGCTGTTTTTCTTTTCTGCTTTTAAGTCATATGTCACTGCCCAATATATATATATATATATATATATATATATATATATATATATATATATATATATATATATATATATATATATATATATATATATATATATATATATATATATATATATATATATATATATATATACTGTCTGACTAATATATTTAAAGCTGCAAAGGTTTTCATTTTCAGCCTTCTCAGCCTTCAGTCACCACTGTTCTGATATCTTAGTGGATTAACTCATCTTTGAGAAAGACAGATTTGGGGTACGTCTCAAAAGTACCCTCAATAACACAACTCTTGCAATCTGCTGAAACTCTGCAGCTTTTCTGGTAATTTTGATAAGTGGAAGCATTTTTTTCCCTTTTACACAGACCATGCTGTGTTCATGACAAGGGAGAGTTGTGCTTTCTTCATTTTCCAGATTTATGCTTTGATGGCCTCTTTAGGGTGTTGTAAAAAGGAAATAAAGCCTGAATACTGCGATAATATTTAAGATCTGCATTTAAGATCTGGCTGTCTCAGCTTTTTCTCTATATATATATTCACTCAGCACCATGTTATGTTTAGTTGGCTTTGTCCTGGTTATTTTAGGGTTCGCCTGCACAACCCCACTCACACCTAACATTTGATCACCCATCCAGCTGCTACACACTAAACTGTTTTTTTCTTTATTTGCTGAATAAAATGGTACATTTTTGATCAGTCTGTGTCTCTCCCATTATTTGTTATGGCTGTTGAGTCCGACCATGACGAATGTTGCATGAAGAATGTTTCATGTGCAGACACACATGCAGTACATCTGTTCCCCACAAATGTGCAAAGATGCCATTTGTCATTGAATCTTTCACTGGGACCCAAATTAGCCACTGTAGCAATAAATTCAGGAAACATGGACAGCACGGGTGTTATGTGTTCTCCTTTTGGCAACACTGGCCTGGTGCCTACAAAAAATGATACATTTTATTTGTAGTTAACATGAATTGCGGCTATTCATCTGCCATTTGATGCCACTCTTATTTTGCTGATCATGCATGGCTTTAAGATTGGCTTCAAGCAACCCGCAGCAGAAACCTGGAAATATAAATTTAGTGAGAAAATGCTTTTAGCTAGTTAAAGTTTAATAGTTATTGAAATTATGCCAGGCAATATGATAGGCAATCCCAGTGTGATCACATTATCAGTATGGCATTCTTTCTCACGTGGTCCTTTCTCATGAGAGGTTAGAGATTTTTTCAATACAAAAGATTAAGGATCCTAAAACACGACACAGTGTCAGACAGGTAGAGCAAAACAGAACAAAGGACACTCTTTAATCTGGCACAGTAATAGTTAAACAATTTCAAAAGCATATATTTCAAAGACTGAGATGTCATAAGAAACAAATGCAAGAAACGAAAGCAGAAAACTGTCAAAAACCAAAGGGGCTAAAGACAAGAATCAGACTGACATGAAACAAATGCATAACAAACTAATTAACTGATTAAAAGAATATTAACCAGGGCATGTAAAACAATCATAACATTGTAACAAATAGAGGCAGGAAATAAAAAGCAAAAGATTCACAAGGAAAGTAATCTGAGTTTAACTGAGACGTGAGAAGCACACAAAGACAAACAGATGGCATGAAGGACCCACAGGAGACACAGGGGCAAGTTAACCACTAAGAACCACGACAAGTCGACACGACACTATCATCTTTTGTTCTTGAAATGCATAAACAATACATATTTACCACATACTAAATTAATAAAACTTTGCTAGTACTTTGTTGGATCCCGTTCATTCTTGCCTCTTTTAGATGCCTTTGTTCTTTGTGGAATAGATTTCACAAATTTAACAAGGTGCTGGCAAAATTTCTCAGATTTTGATTCGTATTGACATGATAGTATTGCAACACTGCCACCAGCAGCCTGGACAGGAGGAATTCATGCTTTCATGTTGTTTACATCAAATTGTGACCCTACCCTCTGAATGTCAGAGCAGAAATCATGGCTCATAAGCCCATGCAACGTTTTTCAGTCTTTTGTTGTCAAATTTTGGTGAGTTCGTGCAAATTTTAGCCTCAATTTCCTGTTCTTAGTTCTTGGCCTTCTGTTTCTACAATCACAGTGTTCTGCATTCAGAGACTCTCTTCTGCAAAACTTTGTTCTAACAAGGCCTTATTTGACTCACTGTTGCCTTCATATCAACTTAAAGCAGCCTGGCTTTTCTCCTCTGACCTCTGACGTTAACAAGGCATTTTTTCTCAGAGAACTGCTGCTCGCTAGATATTTTCTTATTTTGGACTAATCTGGCATAAACAACATGCCACCTTCAAAGTCACTTAAATCACCTCTGATGCTCAGCTTGAACATCAGCAAGTCGTCTCTATGCCCACAAGCTGCCATGTGACTGGCTGATTAGATAGTTGAGCAGATAATTCAACTGCTCAACTGCTAATGAGCAGTCGAATTAATAAAAAGACCAGTGAGTGTAGAGCTGCTGATGTCGTTGTTCTTGGAGATTTTTTTGTTGTTTGATTTTTTGCATACTGTGTGTGCATGTGTGATGACATGATTTAGAAGTGCACAGCCAAAAATGAACATGCTGCTTCATGATGTCAGCTGCAACTGCCAAACAGGATAAGTGTACATCACAAAGACATTGTCCTCACACACAGGGTGGCTCACGATTGGCTCACAATTTCAAACATCCCCCACCTGTGCACCTCTGTCCCCTGGGTCAATAAGCAGAGGTCAATTATATCTGACATCATTTTGCAATCAACCAGCAGAATGCAATTGGAATCCAATTCTGTGTAACAAAGCTGCAAATTTTCCCCCTGCATGTGCATCTGTGCATCAAAATCTGATGTGAAATGTAACAGAGCAATTACAGCCGGGACTGACTAACACGCACCATCTCCATCTTGACCACGTCTATTGCAGGGCAGACCTTCATTTTCTGCACAACTGCTTCCTGCCTCATAGCATTATTACAGGGACGATGTGGAGAACAGGAGATTTATATGGACATTTAGGGGTCGCAGTTTAGAGCAGAGTGTCAGCAGACTAAATGTTATGTTTAATGTTTTAGATCATACAACGCCCCCAAGAGGACTGTAGTGCATACTACAGCTGCAGTTTAAATCTCTTAACTGTTAGCAAGTAGTAAAGCCAGTGCTTCTCTGTACAATAGAGTTGTCACTGTACATCTTATCTGTGAAATGACAAATTTCTTTCCTTTTTTTGGGGGGGGGGGGTAAACTTTGGGTAAACTCACTGATAGAATTTAAATAGACTGCATGCTTCCTGTTGTGTACTTTACCCTCGAAGGTCAGGCACTGAAACCACCTGTGGTTTGAACATGTAGATTTCTTTATTAGTCCACAGATATCAACATCATGACACCTCCTGCAGTGCAAACCTGCTGCTGCTGATGTGTGGTTATATGGGCGTAAAGAGAGTATCACTTCATGTTGAAGGGTTTTTTCAGTTTATTAATATAACATTGCACAAAGAAAACTTCAGATGGTGTGAAAGGTCCTTTTCTTATCGATTATCTTGATGGAGGCTTTTCCATTCTCTGCCCTTCAACATTAACACAGCATAACAAATTGTGCATGAATTAAAAAAGAGATGAGACAATCATAATTTCCCTTTCCCTTTCAACCCAGTAAGTAGTTCACCTGATCAACAACATCTGAGGCTCTGCAGTACACAGCCATGTTAGCATTCAATCTCAAGCTGGCATTCAGCCACAAGAGCCATTATAGAAATATGCAAACAAAGTGAAGGTCCAGTACAATGAGTGCAGCTAATACATTACCAAAGGTTGAAAATAAAAGCATTACATCCTTGGACTACTTCCAAATATTAAATTCCATTTCGCTTTTCATCTCTACCGCACAAAACACTGGCTTCAAAACACAGCAAGAGATAAGACCCTGATTTTATAGATGCACTCTATTTATTCAGTCATTATTTTTAAATAAACAAAGAAAGAATAAAAAAAGAGGCTATGCAAACCACACAGTAGTGCTCACAATGGTGAAAGTAGGCATTTTAGTTTAGCAGATTATTTTGAATTTTGCACGTCAGCACTAAGTGTGGCTGAGTATGATAGGAATGCTGCGGGAAACAAAAGCTTAAAGATGTGATCTGCTCGATGAAAGGTTATTACAATATATCTTGAAGGGGGTCATAATTGTGCAAAGTAACCAATTTCAGGACAATCCACCCAACGATTTTTTATATATTTAAGTGTGCACGAACCAACCAACAAACCTGGCTTGTTAGAACTTGCAGCTGTACCTACTTTTCTGACCAAGGACAGCCAGGTGTACCTATAAAGAGTGTTATAGCACTCTAAAGTTCATCAGTCTAAAATAGGTCTGCATTTAAATAATTCATCTCCTGGCATTAGGTTTATGGTCTCCATCTGTTTCTTTTCCTTTGCTTGATTTTACAAACCCTGATGATCTCACGGGTATTTCTCCATGGGTCAGCTCTTTTTCAATTAGCAGCTTAGCATCTCCCAGCATGATCATTAACACCCAGCGGCATGTCCACCAACCTGAAATAAAACACATTCAAATGTGTTCTCAGCACAAGGTTAAACACGGAGGGCATTTTAGTTCTCATTTGAACATATTTTAACTTGCAATTGCACTTGTTTGCACCCCTGCAGTGGGAGAAGCAGTGAAATGATGTCACCTGATATCTGCCACCCTGAGCCACCAGATGCTGCTGTTGCGCAGGAACAGCCTATAGAGATGTAAAAAACCAAACCAAAGCTCCCACTTCTTATTGAAACAGGATTTTGTAGATGGAAAGTTTAAAATCAAGAAAAGGTCTGTAGATCTGACACTGGGAACCATCAAATTCAAGGCAGGTGATTACGTCACAGCTCTCGGCTGAAGGATGAAAAACCAGGGAGGATAAGCCTTTAACCGCTTTGCCGAAAGATGAGAAAGGCTGAGTGTGTTTGGCTTTTGTTCCGAGCTCACCAGCGTGTGGAATTTCTTATGTTTGTGTATATCTGATATTTACAGGTTTGCTGGATAATCTTCCCACGCAGATTTCTGTCATCTGCATGAACATGAACTTTGCTTTGGGTTCATGTAGAAGAGGAAGGGAAGAAAAAAAACCCTCATTTTGTTCTGTTTTCTCGTGTGTGCTACTTGTTTAGTTCAAAGAAAATAACCCAAAGTCAAATAAAAAAAATACATTTATGACGGTGGAAGTACAGCTGACTGCTACTGAAAGTGTGTGCAGATACAGTTTATGTGCAGAAAAGAGGAAACGTTCAACTACAACCAAACCTTTCAAGTTCTATCAGACGTCTGTCTGACACAAACCTTCACTTATATTAAAACTTCCCAGCATTTTTTAACACCTACACTCATGATGAGCGGGTTTAATTGATGACTTCAGACAGTGATAGCTTCAAACAGTCATTTCATGAGAACTCTGCAGGTCCTGACTTGCTTCTATGGACAGTGGCTGACAAGGCTGAGATGCCTCAGAGGGAGTGTCCCCCTCTATAAACTGTGCGTTGTATCTGTTGAAAGTGTGTGCAAAGCCAAGAGCAAGTTTCAGCTATAAGAAAAGACACTGTGACTGAAATAAAACCCTGACAGAGAGGAAGGGGGATTTACATTTGACATCTGCTTGCTGTCTCTTTCAGTTTCGGCCTGATTTGAAAGACCACAGTGAGCAGCAGTTTGATTTAAGGCACTAAAAACTCTCGTATGTGCGCTCCCCTGCTCTCTAATTACTGGAACTGCCTTTCCCATGCTCTGTCAGGCTCCACTCGAGGATTTAATCATCCCTGCCTCCCTTCTGTCCTCCTAATCCCATCTTGTTCTTCAGTGGTAAAGGGTGAAATTCAGAGAATTCTTTTCAGTGACCACACCAAACTCTGAAGTCACATGTCTTGTTTTTCCCTTCCCGCCCGTCTCCTAAATAAGGAATTACAATTTGAGGGGGGAAAAGGAGAAAGAGCGTAGGGGCGGGTCATAAGAGTGAAATAAGAGGACCTGAAAGGCGTAGCTCTCTCTTGCTCCCTCTTTCTACTGAAGTGTAACACTTCAGGGGTGTTTGCTTCGCTTAATCCTGCCACTTCTGTACTGTGCACTCTGCACTGTGTTGTAGAGGAAGAAGAAGAGCAGACACACAGCAGCGCCAGACCAACCCCACCTGCATTCACCAGAAAGCTACTACACAAAGTAAGTAAAGGCTCCTCTTATTTTCCTCTCAGTTTTTTTGCTTTTTTTTATTCTCATCAGCAGACATTTTTCTGCTTCTTTATGGATCTTGTGGCTGATTCTGGTGCAGAAAATATGAAAAATATGATACTGCTTCTCATGCTCTCCACCCTTGCTCTCTGTCTCCTTCCCCCTTGCTTGCGTTTGGTCATACACAGGCCGAGGCAATACACTGAGTTAATATTTAGCCATTCCTATGTGGATTCTGCGTGAGCCTGTGCATTCTTCTGTTATAAAATCCCATTTTGTTTTGTCTGGCTTCTCCTCTGAACACGCACCTCGTGCTCACGGCATGTGAGACCTAACAATTCCAGGAAATGTTAACAGGTTCAGCCTCTGACAAACCTCTCATCGCTACTGCCTAATAGTATATAATTTTCCTCTTCAGGGTATGTTTTGAACACCAGGTTGTTGGTTCAGAAAGTGGCAACTGGCAGCTTGCTGCTGCCACATTTTTTGTTAGATTTATGGGCCTTGATAAAGTTTTATAGTTTGAGAAACTGACGTTAGGTGGTGACTGCTATCTTTTGTCATGAGGTGGAAATACAACAGTGGGGACTGTGCAAGATGAAGGAAGGCAAGAGCATGAAGAAATAATCTCGGTCTGGATCCACCGTGTTCACATAGTAAGGATTTCAACATGAGCTGATGGTGCAATTTTATGAAAGCTGTGCAAGCCTCTTGTAACAGATGTCTGCAAGTTACTAGAATATGATTGTTTAACAGTTTGGAGGGTGGAGTGAGACAAATGACTGATGATGAGTAACTCGGTCACATATGGAGCGACATCTGAGTAACTTAACGGTGTCTTACTCAGATTTCTAACAGTTTCTAGTTTAAACTACACAAAACAGGCATTAAAAAGTCCCACTGTGTCAAACTGAAGCAGAGGATTAATAAAACGATGGTGTACAGTAAGACGTCTGGGAGAATGAAGGCTTCAAATACTAGATTTAGTGGATTCTATGATCATGCAGTTTAAATGATTAATCTGCAGTGTTCTCCTCTCTGATTAGAAAAACACACACACACACACACACTATAAGACATGCACTAATTAGGTATGATAATGATCAGGAAGTGTTCAGTTATTCATCTTACACAAGTTGTAAGTATGATTTGGTCATTTAGAGGTGTTACGTACAATTTCAGCTGAGTGGCTGTTTAAGCTTCAAATCATTTTGTGGTAGTAGCCCACTGTGGGGTGAGATTGTGAGATGGGAGGGAGTAGATGTGACTTTATGATTACAAGATGTTCCCACTTGACCACTCCCAGTTATGTTTTTAAGTGCACAGCTCTATGTGAGCTTCTAAGTCACGCTTCCATAAACACCTGCGCACACACTTCTAGTTGCAGTTTTACAATTAGGTGGACAATCATCCCTGGAAATGCTGCTGCGAGTTACAGCGACATTGGCCACTCATACATCAGATTTCACGCTCAACATGGGGTTAATCTGAAAGAGCGCCTTCTCTGATTTCGTCATTCCTTGCAAGACATTCAGGTCCTGATGTTTGCAGCTGCTTGATGTAACGGGCATGTCCGGACACCACACAGATGGAAGTCGTCTGATTGAGAAACAGGCTACTTAGGAGTTTGGATGGCTGAGTATTTTCCTCGCTCTTGCCGCTGTTAACAAACAACTTTTGGAATAACTCTGGAGACAGGAAGACACTTATCCTCCGCATGACCACATAACCACTGCAACCTCAGACAATGAACAGAGAACAATGTGTGTGTGTGTCTATAGCAGCTCCAGCGTGGAGCTGTGGACACAATGATAAACTGTCAAACTTTCTACACATATTGCGTAACACTAATCCTCTGTTTGGCTAAAGGTGTGCCTGTATGTCCTGGAGCAATATCTATCTATATAATTCTAAGTGTATATTAAAGTCTGCAGAATTAAAAATAGATCCTCCAATTTTTTACGAGTCAGATGTGATTCTGGATCCTGATATTTGCAGAGCACCTGCTTACCTTAGATGTTAAATGTGCAGATATTATCACAGTAAATTAGCACAGTAAATGGAGAAAAAAGGGGAGAACGAGCTATAATCATCCCCATCTGTTATGTGGATTCGTGGAAAATTCCAAAGTTGTTGTGCCGTTGTGCGACTCGATTTGGATCTGTAAAAGCAAATTGTGTATTGCGATAGTATTTCTTTCTGTTTTTTTCTTACAGACCGTTTCCATAGTGAGCAACACTATGTTGTTATGTTTAGATTCCTGTATATACACAGCTACCTTAGTCAGGAAGGAAATGACAGCTGAATGTGCAAACAGGATGGAGGGAGTAGGGTGGTTTGGCTGAGGCCAACAGGAAGTTCTTTGTGCATTAATATGTCAGATAAACCAACCATAATTACTTTCAGAGTACAACAAAGTTGGAATTCCTCAAGTCATTAAACACTTTAATTTCCATTGTCAGAAATGTATTTGCTAAATAGCTGCACTGCTGCGGCCTGGATAATGGAAAACTCAGATTATTGTGTGCATTGCATGGTTAGTACCCTGCTCACGCTCCTGTCTTCAGGTTGTCATCGGCTTCTTTTCTAATCCATCTAACCCTGACAGTATGGCAAATATTCTTATTTGTTTCATACATAGCAGAGATTTGAGACAGATGAAGAGCGCACTAACTTCAAATGATAAATGAGCCTATTGAGGTGTGAAAGTGACGACCAACAAAAAGATGCTCACTTTTAGAAAGTCTCCTCAATCTAAAAGTTTCAAAGTAACAGCTCCTCATAAATAACAGAACATTCAGTGGAAACACATTCACTGGATTGATTGCATCTGTGGGTGTGAGCGGGGCAGGCATCGGTATGTGAACACTATTAAATCTATCAGATATTAGAATGCTGCCAGGGAGTGGAGTTTGCTGAGCTACCAGCCTATCTAACATTGACTTTCCCTTCCATTAGGATTACAATGGCAAACAGAGGTCCCTCCTATGGTCTGACCCGTGAGGTTCAGAGTAAGATTGATAAGAAATACGATCCAGAACTGGAGGAAAGGCTGGTGGAGTGGATCGTTGCCCAGTGTGGATCTGGAGTCGGTCGGCCCCAGCCCAACAAGACAGGCTTCCAAAACTGGCTCAAGGATGGATGTGTGAGTTCTAGTTTTGCAGAAGTGTAAATGTCCTTATAAAGCATTGTAATTCACTTTATGTGCAGTGTATTGAGAGGACTCCGTGTGTGTCTAGGTGCTGTGTGAGCTCATCAACAGCCTGTATGGAGCCAACAAGCCAATCAAGACCATCAAGAGCTCTGGCATGGCATTCAAGCAGATGGAGCAAATCTCCATGTTCCTCAGAGCAGCTGAAAGTTACGGAGTCACCAAAACTGACATCTTTCAGACTGTAGACCTCTTTGAGGGTAAGATAACCAACCAACCAGAGCTTTTCTTTACTGTAACAATTGAGACTCAAGAGGGAAAATACAGTACAGGTTCTCCTCCTTGTATTTCCGTGGGCTCTGTTGATGTGAGGATGTTGCATGTCTGCAGGCAAAGATCTGGCTGCTGTCCAGAGGACCCTGATGGCTCTGGGAAGTGTGGCTGTCACAAAGGGTGATGGGAATTACAAAGGAGACCCCAGCTGGTTCCATAAGTAAGCTTTTCCTCCTTGTCCTGTAAATATGCTAGCCTCTGAGGAAAGATGAAACGCAAAGGAGGTTTGAGCACTGACTGACGTCTGTTTGTGTGTGTGCAGAAAAGCCCAGGAGAACAGGAGAGATTTCTCGGAGGAACAGCTGAAAGAAGGCCAAAGTGTCATCGGCCTGCAAATGGGCACAAATAAAGGAGCATCTCAAGCTGGCATGACAGGCTACGGACGCCCCAGGCAGATCATCAACAACCCCTGAACCGGAGCAGTTCTTAAACCGCCCTCCTTCTGCCCTCTGGAAGGCCAGTGAGCAAGGAGGAAGAGACTTTGACTCTTACCTTGGATATGAGGAAAAATGTGACCTGACTGTTTTTCAGATTTTAACGGGACCAAAATAGGGACCAACGAGAACAAGTGCACATGTAGATCTTTAACAGTAGAAATCAAACATTTAACAATGTTTCTTTTGTTTGACTCATTGTAAATAATTTTTTTTGTTACAGAATCAAAAACAGTTGCTTTGCATGTTTAAACTCATTACCTTAAAATCATTACTGGAGACCACAATGTTAGACATGTTTGATTTCTTACCTTGCACAGACAGGGAGCTTCAGACCATTTCATTACAACAAAGAAAATCTGCTTGCAGGGACTTGAAACCTGCGTGAGAGAAGAAATCCCCAGAAATCCCCCACTTTCAATGTTCTGTTTGCTTTATTCTTTCCTGTAACATCTGCATTATTGCAGTCAATGCCTCTTCTCAAAACTCTAGCAGCGCGCGCATTCAAGGACACCAAAGATGTAAGACTCTGTCATGAAGTCTTTAATTTAATGATAATGTTCATTATTTAGTGTACACTGTCTTTGTTGACTTTATTCTTTCTGTCCTTCTGATGACATAGCCGTCAATTCATGGACGTCAGGATGTACTTAAATACACCTCCGAGGATTGTTCTGAGTATTTTCCCCACAACAGCTGCAGTAAGACACAGATATTTTATTGTGTCTTATTGCAGCTTTTCTGGGTACTTAGTGTTACAGCTTCACAGATTACAACCTTAAGCAGGTACCAAGTTGCAGCTGATTCAATTTGTACTGGAATGAAGTAAAAACTTAACGAAAGGTAAGACACGTACAGTTTGCTGTGGTTTACAGTAATGTTAGTAGGTTATAACAAACGCATCCAGTAATACAGCCAAGTTTAATTAACTTTAGAAAATAAACTGCCTGGTTTGAAAAAGGTATAAACGACACTTGTGTGTGTTTTTACTGTTCTATTACATAATCTATTGTTAGATGCCGTGAGTCAATCAAAATGTTGGACCGCCTCTTTGAAATAAAGTTTGATTTAACTTTTGAAGAAGCCTCTTTTGTAATGAATCTATGGCCTAAGGAAGTGTGTCCTGTTCACACTCAATGATGTCACCGTCGCTATCATGACTCTTGATAACTGGTAGCTGGTAAACTGCAACCTATGTGCCTAGCAACAGATAATAAAAACATCAGTTTCTGCAGGTAGTCAGGGCGACACGTATGTTTGTGTGCCGTAAAGCTGAGCTGTACTTTAAAGAGAGGTCAGCTAAGGCTGCCAAAGGCAAAGGTGAAGAAAATAATGTAAGGGAGTAATAAATAATGTTGGACTTTGCCTACTTTGATGGAATAAGAGAAGCCAGTGAGAGACTATCGTTATCGCTGCCAGGGTTTTGTTTATACTGTGTTCTTGCTTTGGTCCAGCTTAAGCTGTTCAGAATGAAATGACTCAGAAACAGCCAGAGATGGAAAAGAGCAGCAGTAGAGAGAAAACAGTAAAAGAAGATGCTTTGATGAAAAAAGAGGAAAAAGCGCAGCTTTAAAAAATAAAAAATAAATATCCAGATGGAGTCTGGAGATTAAGGTGGCTTGGGTCAGAAGGAGTACAGGTCATGACAGAGGAGGATTTCAGATAGTAGAGAGCATTTCCAAAAAAGGACGAATCATTGCAGGAGGAGGGTTAAAAAGAGACTTCCTTTTCCTCTTCCTTCTTAGCAGGAAACTGCGTAGGTGCTGACACAAAGGGGGTAAATTAGTATAATGTAAATGGAGGTGGAACCAGTGTGGAGCAAAGACAACAACACTGTAGGTTATCCATCAAAGCGCAACATGTACTTGTGTTTTTATAGTGACTTATTTTCACAATAAAAGCATTAGTCTGAGAAAATTGATGACTTTGAAGATAGCAAGCAACTTAATACTACTAATAGAGCCCACTCTGCTGTTGATAAGCTGTGGCCCATTAGCGTCAGCGTGACAGCAGCTGTTATCTCTGCCAAAGCCCAGACTGTTATAAGAGTCAAGATGTGTTTATGATTTCAAAACTAATATTTATTTCAACACTAGCAGACACGCGTGGAGTGTTAGTGCCAAATCAGCACCAATGAACTCTTGAGTCTCACAACATGTATCCAAGTTTATTTGCACATCCACTGATATAACAAGCAAGTTTTTTCTTTTTTGGTCATTGCAACACATGACAGATAATCTACTGTATATTTCTCACTCACTGTGTGTTAATAGACCTCTCCTGTTTTCCTTCTCTCACCCCAACCGGTCGCAGCAGATGGCCCCGCCCCTCCCTGAGCCTGGTTCTGCTGGAGGTTTCTTCCTGTTAAAAGGGCGTTTTTCCTTCCCACTGTCGCCAAAGTGCTTGTTCATAGGGGGTCATGTGATTGTTGGGCTTTTCTCTGTATCTACTGTACAATATAAAGCGCCTTGAGGCAACTTTTGTTGTGATTTTTCATCTCTGCTAAGCTCCTTTATTGACTGAATATCTACACTCCCCGGCATCTTTTCCAGGTACACCTGCTCAGCTGCTCATTTACGTAACTATCTCTCATTAGCCAATCAGATGGAAAAAGTGGAAAAAGTTGCTGGTCTGATGAGTCTTGATTTCTGCTGGGACATTTCAGTGGTAGGGTGAGAACCTTGTTGAATCTGTGCCATGAAGAATTGAGGCAGTTCAGAAGGTAAAAGGGGTTTTCAACACAGTACTGGCAAGGTTTACTTAAAAAAGTGCCATGCACATGTATGGATACACTTTTACTCCTTGCTTTTGCTACCTTATCTTCTCTTTTACATAACTAATGATTAGTTAGTGATTTATTTTTCCAACTGTTTTAGAAAGTTGTGGTAAACACGGTGCCTTGAGGTTTCACAAATTTAAACTGTGTGAATAACGTGTGCAGAAGCTCTGTGGTGGTGGGACCAGAACAAGTTATTTAAACTAGGTGTAACTTGATTTGTGTAACTAAACCCAAAACAGGAAAAACACACTTTCCCTTTTTTTTATGCATAACGATCCCTGAGTGAGGAGCATCACTCCACAACAGTGGCGCTAAATACAGTGGTTGAACTGTTTTACTTCCAGGGAGGTGCTTGTGTAACTATTTACATAGATTTAAATAGCAGTTTGAGGCAAAACATTGTTCCTGACCCGCAGTGCTGAAAGGCAGCTGAAATTAGTGAACCTGAAAAACCCATCTGTTACATTTGAATTATCCCACAAACAAACAAAAACACACGTCACTCAGCTCTTCCTCTTTTTTTTTCTCATAGTCACAGTCTTTTTTCTTTTTTTTTCTTCAGATAATTTGAAAGAGAGTAGTGGTGCGCAGCGTTTTTTGATAGAAGGCCTTTCATTCCCATCAAGGTTTTGATGAAAGTGTGACTGGGCTCACCGCAGTGGAAGGTACTTTGCTGCCATGGAGGGGCATAACAGGGCGGATTATGATCGCCTTGAGATTAGAGAAGCTACTTTTTTTGAGCCAGTTTGAATATTTGGACCAGCTGGGAAAATGTGACAGGGGAAGCTGATGTAACACCTCCTTCCCCTTATTCAGCCACTGCAGTGCTGCTGGATAAGACACATAAGGGTTGGGAGTAAAGCCCCCCTCGCTCCAGTGGCTGCAGGAAAGGGCTGATTCCATTACGCCAAAAGGTCATTTGGGAACCACTTAACTATGCAAGTTTCAGCATTTATTTATTCAGCGGTGTCTCAAGAAGAAGGTTACAACATTGCATACAGATATCATGACACAATGCAAGAACCAGTCAGACCGAAAGTCATCTGGCCCAAACCTGAAGATCCATGTAACTCAAACGGCCTTTCAGTCTGATTATCAGGCTAGAACTAATGCTACTGTTAGTAAAGTTAGTTAGGCGGGACACTGATTGACGCAGTGGAAAAGTTTTTGCACACCATTTCAGAGCCCTGGCTTCAGTCCATGACAGTAGGACTTCTGGCTTGTTTAAAGTGAACAGTGAGAAGCCAGTGAGGGATTGCATGCTTTTTGCAGGACTAGTGACTACTACTGGCTGCTCTGTGTGCTCGGTTTCACAGAGTCCTCTTCACAAACACCAACAAAAACTGCTATGGCCTCCTTCAAGAAAGTTCAAGAAAGTAGTTTGTCTGTTTCTTAGCTGTGTTGTATGTATTTGAATGAGAATTGATCCTGCAGGTTTTAGATATCACCCTGGTTCAACACACCTGAATCAAATCATTAGTTCATTACCAGGACTCTGGACATGTTGAGGAGGTTATTTAGCCATTTAAACAGCTGTGTTGGATCAAGGACACATCTAAAACCTGCAGGACACTGGCCCTTGAGGCCTGGAGTTCCCCCTCCTCTGGGATACATAGTGTGAATGGGCCAAACCTGGAAATCTGACATCATATTTTTAAAATACAAAACAAAAAATGGGCGACACTGCCCTGATGTTCTCATAGAAACATCATAAACACAACTTACTCTTCTGGGTCAAAGGAATGAATTCATGCAGGGACATTTTAAGTCTCACTGTTAGGTTCTCTGTTGGTTAATGAAGTATTGAAACCAAACACATAACTACTACATACATAACTAATTGACAGAATGTCCAACTTCCCCCTTCATAAAGTTCTTTTTCTTTTGTCCGAAAAGGAAATAAAACCAAAGGTAAACAAAGTGATTTTATTAATTTCAAAAATGTCTATTCATATTGTAATTATATCCTATCATGAATTATTTTATTTGCAGCAGTCATGTGGCGAACCTCTGATAGCTGCAGTATGCTAACTTCCCCAGTTTCCACACAATCCCTTTGATTTAAGGTGTTTCCATCGCCATCACAAATGAACTCCATTTATTTTTAAGCTCTTCAATCTAATCTAACAATGAAAATGAGAACTATAATCTGATAACCTAACTATCTGTACAACTATACAGTTTAATTCTAGCACACTGGATACACATATAAACTTTTTTTTAAGTTCCAAACTTCCACAAACCAAAACGTTGACAGCTGATTTATATGTTTACCCATGACTGGATCAGTTGTGTTATGATAGGCATTGTTTGTAGATATGTAATTTCATTCAGGGGAAAGTTTGAATTCAATTTATTTTTATTTTGACAATAATAATGGCTTTTGCAATAGATGTCATGCCATAAATGAGAGGGGATAAAATTTTAATGCGCTTTGTGGGCGAGTTTGATTTGTACACAATGTCAGGAAGGGACGTGAGAGGTTACGAGTGACGCCTTCTTTTCAAAAGTCACAGTGCTGGAGCATAAATCTCATCAAAAACGGAGAACAAGCAAGAGCTGTGTGAAAAAATAGAAGAGACGCACATTTTAGAGACAAGCGCAGGTTTAGAAACATTAACTTAGAACACACTATAGGTAGAGAGACTAGCTTTCAATATATATAATAACATATTTATCTATATCTATAATGTATATATTTTTATACATTAGGTGAAATCAAAAATATTGATATGCTTCTTGCACTCTGTGTGGCTTTGTGAGGTCATTAAATGACAACACAAAAGGCTGCAGATAAAGAATGATCGCCTTAGGTGAAAGGCCTTTCCAGACCAAAGACCTGCTGAATTCATTTTAGGATCCAGACAGTAAAGGAGAGGTGCATTGTAAAAAATAAGTGAATATAGGAGGATTATTCAATAACCTGGTCAAATAGCAGAAAGGCCCTTTGGAAGGCTCAGTGTGAGTGAAAAAACTTTTTTTATGTATCTCCAGAGGAAATTTATGAGAAATATGGTGAGTATTTATTACACCGTGAGCATTTCACAGAGCAAGGTTAGCATTTATTTTGTTGCATTGACTCTTTATATCCACATACAACTACAACTGTGGTTTTCCAAATGCAGAAAGGCAAAATAACAGTGGGGACTCAGCTGGAGACTGCAATTTTAGATTATAAATGAATGGTTAAGGATAAGATGTCACATCACTTATAAAATTACCTCCAGCGTAGCTTCCCTGGAAATACAAGTAAACGAGTCATTGGCATGAATATAGCATCAGAAACCACAGAGGAAGGTGCTGTGGTATCGCTGCATGTGGTGTTTGCTCTTCATGTGGTGGCACTGAATGAATTTGGGTCAGATGTTGTGTAACATAAATTAGGAGGCAGGTGTTTTCCCCTGTTGGTGGTTTGAGGCAGAGGGCTGAGAGCTGAAAGGTTAGTCCGCAGTTCAAATCCCTTTGAGAGGAAAACATAGCTGTGAGGGGAGAAGGGGACGAGCTGAAAGCTCATTGATTGATTGATTCTTACTTAACCTGCCAAAACTCACTGTGTACTTCATCGCCTAATCAACATCAGTGTTTTACCTGACTTTGTTTCTACGAAGGTGTGCTCTTGCTGGAGAGGTATGCAGGCACACACACACACACACACACACACACACACACACACACACACACACACACACACACACACACACACACACACACACACACACACACACACACACAGGTCTCCTGGTAATAACAAATCAGACCTTCCGATGTAAATAGTTGCTCTGTAGCTAAAGCAACCACAAACAATTTATTACAGGGACTTTTTTGAGTTGTTTGAATTTCTGCTTTTATCATAACAGCTTCTGTATTTCATTTCCTCTGAAACGACATAATCTGATTGTGACATGTGACAGGATGATCTTAACCTTTTACTTCACAAAGGTCTCAGAACAACAACAACAACATATGAGACCCATCATACACTAAATGCAAGTCACATTGTATGATGAAAGAACCAGAACCCCATGAGTGAAATATGACCAATTCAGACTGGAAATAGAGCAACTTTTTTTTAACCTCTTAGGACCTGGCGTCCACGTATGTGGACATCACATTTTGGCTTGTCTAGACCAAAATAATACATTTTGCTCTACAAAGGCCTGATATCCAGATACGAGGACGTTATACTGCCACTTTTCTATCAAAATGTAAAATAAATGTCCTTATATGTGGATCTCATTTCTCTCTGAAACAAAAATCAGGTTAAAAAAAAAATCAGGAAATTCTTTGTTTTTACATTCATCAGGTCCCAACGTCCCAAATATCAAAGATAAATTAAAAATTCATGCCATGGAAGAGTTCAGCTCTCAGGAGGTTAAAGGAATGAACAAATTCCTGTTTCACAACAACTTCGTGGGGATTTTTTTTAAGTTGCAGGGTGGGAATCATAAAAAAAAAAATACAACTGCAAAACTTTTTAAATTATTGCATTTTGTGTGTGTGTGTTTCAATAAATGGAGTCACAGGCATATCTGTGTAGCACAAGTGATTTCCTGAGCTAGGCGACAGTGCCCCCTGCTGGGTTATAGAGTCACTGCAGCTGAAAATAATGAGTCAGGCTGCTGTAAGTTGAATAAATATGATTTATGTGGGGAAAACACAAATCTAGGCTGCAATTTTTGGCTTCTGCTGTAAAAATTTGGGAACAACTTTCATGATAAATGAGCCTCTGTGGCTGTTTGTGTGAGCTGTTTATTGTCTGAGGGAGATGATCTATTGGTTTGATAGCCAGCAGCGTGTTTCATCTGCTGCACCAATCATTCCACCTGGCAAAACATTACAAACCTTTAAAACACAGGGTCATAGATAAGATGAAATCTGGGGCAGAGGTGAGCAGAGCAGGAACCGCACAAAGGACCAGGAGCAGATTACATCAGGGTGTTTCCTCTGATGCCTGCTGGGATTACAAAGTTCACGTTCAAACAGTGTGTTGACAGAAGGAAAATTGCAATATTTATCCTGGGTCTACATGGCTGGCTTTTACAGTTCCAAAAACATTAAAGGGATATTTAGACTAAGCGGTCTGTAGACAGGGTGTACATGTGTTTATTTTCATTTTTCACTGATCCACACAATTTAAAAAACTATAACAAAACCTGTCAACAGGAAGACCTCGTGCCTCTGACAGAAAGAAACAACTTTATTTGTACTTTTCAAAACAGAGAGTTACAAAATGCTTCACAGTTTGAATAAAAGCCACACATTCAAGATAAACATCCACATTCCACCAGACAGACACATTATCAACTTTACGATCAGACATTCAATCCAACATACACACAAATAGCGACACAATGGCCCAAAATAAAGGGGAAAAGATTAAGGAAAGGCTAAGCAATAAAATCAGAGCTGGGGACAGCTAGGAGACCCTGGTTAGAGGATGGGAGAGGCCGGCGTTGTGCCAAAAACTGATCGTCTGCCAAAAAGTGATTCCCGGCATTTGCCAGAAAATTACTGCAGGAATTGAAACTGTTATAAAGGACTTGTTGGCCTGTAATCTGTCATCTCTCATATCGCTCATGAATAACATGAAGTCATTTTGAGCCAGAAAAAACATTCACAAGGTAAAAGCTGTTGTTGGCAAAGTGACTTTCATATATTCTTTATTTATTTATTGGGATATAAGGTCTCAGTGACATTAAAAATGTGTTTTTCAAGAGAGATCAGGCCGAGAGGGCAGCAAAAATTGTGACAAATATAACTTCCAAGAAGGTCCCAGAAGCTCTGTCCATGTACAGCGTTTTATGTTAACATAAAACTGGAAGCCAGTGAACGGATGCAGGAACAGCTGTGACTATGGGCATGTGAAAAGTGAGTTACAATAATCAAGGCGGGAGAAAAATGTAACGTGCGCGCAGTCACAGTTGAGCAGTGCACCTAATCTGTTTAATGAGTCCACACTGCAACCAAGTGCCGTTGAAGTGTTACATTAGGGGGATAAACTTAGTGAAAGCAAACTAATTAAGCATTGAGAAACTCTATGGAGCCAAGGAACAAGCAGTGAGCCTTATTAGTGTCTTTCTCAATTTGGTACTCTGATTAAATGGCTCCCTTTGTTGCCGTGTAACACTTACACACAGCACTGAAAAATACAAAAGCGGATCCAGCACCTCAAATTCAGGTTTCCTCCTCTTATTTTACAAAATAAATCATTATTTGCTGATGTCAAAGACAAAAAAACAAAACACGATTAGGTCCTTGTTTTCATTATTTTATTATTTATTGGAATGCTTTACCTCAATAACATAACAATAAGCCAGAACAGTGCAAATACTGTGTCACAGCAAACACAGAGTCCAGCTTACAAACGTCATTCTTCCCCAACATTGTCATTTCATGACACTCACACAATCCGGTACCGGACACGCTGTACACACCCGCCCTCATGAACGCTTAAGGCACGCACACGTACACCATTTATATTCAACACGTCACACAAATGTGCAGAGCTTAAGACAGCAGTAACATTTGACATCTCGATGCTCGACAGCAGACTCTGTCGCAAACAGTGTAGAACAGGCGGCTGCAGCAAGCTCACAGACAAAAGGTTTTCTTTACATGGCCTGTGATGCTTTATAGTAGTTAGCATGATTATAGTACGTTCAGCTTAACCATGTGGCTAGACTCCCCCCACTTCAATAACTACACCATGTACGTCAGGATGGCGGGGTCGGGCGAGGTTCAACCACAAACACGACGGGCCACAAGTAAAGAGGCAAGAAGTGAGGAGGAGAGATTACTGTACATCTAGGTGTTAAGCAGGGAGAGGGAGAGAGAGCTGGTCTGAGAATGAACATTTGGATAATGCAGTATGTAGCACATCAATCAGCCTAACTCAGGAATTATTCATGATCAGAAATACTTTAAAAAGGAAAAAAAAAGAAAAAACAAAAGCAGGACAGCCACTGATTTTCTCCAATCTTCTTACTTTGCTTTATAAGACAAACAAAATCAAGCATACTGTTGCAAAAAAGCAGCACATTTTATGCATATAACCTATTTTAAAAACATTCAAATAATCTAATTAATGACGCTATTCCACAATGTAAACACTACTGCTAGCTCGGACAGAAGCTTCGTACTTTAGCAGAGAGGCTGGAGGTATTTTGGAAGACCTAAAGATTACCAGAGAAGTGGATTGAGCAGCATAAATCTCACTAATAAATAAGCAGCAATGTGTGACATTCACTGACTGAGTAATATAACACAGAAGCCTTTTTACATTTAAGCTGAGGCTCAGTTTCAAACAAGCATGAAGCGAACAGCAAGATGTGGCTCGAACTGAACATTTGCGCAACACAGGAACCAGAATAATTTTAATCTGCGCGCGCATGTGTGTGTGTGTGTGTGTGTGTGTGTGTGTGTGTGTGTGTGTGTGTGTAGCAGTGAATTATGCAGTGATACATTTCATAGTGATTAACAGTTTCAAACAATAGTTACACATCAAGTTCAAAAGTGAACATTAAATAAACTAAGTGCTCTCGCTTCGCAGAGCAGTTGTTTACGTACACAAAGACATAATTAGTGAACTGAAAAAACTATTAGAGTGATTTAATATGCTCTATGCATTGCAGTGTTACACATTAAGCAAAATAGAGTTAGTTCTTTTAGATACTGCTCACTGGTAAACAGCGTGCATCTCAGCGCTATCTTCTCTGCAGCAGTTGCTTTTCATCTCGTGGACTGTTGAGGGGTAACTTGATTGATTCTTTATGATTTTTGGGAGATTGAATGACACTGAAGAGATTTAAGTGTAGCAGAAATATCTCTTTATTCTTAAAACTGACTAATGAAAGTTTATTTGTACCTTCAAAGGAAGGATTTGGACCCCCTCTGTGTTGGAAACCACTGCTCTTTGGTGTACTGGCCACACTCATAACATTGTCCAGTGTTGACTAAGGTTCTGCCATCTAAGCGCACAATGAGCAGGGACATGTGTTTGACAGAGATACTTGGCAAGGAATTGTTTTATGGATATTAAAACATGAAGAAATAAATTAGATGGTGCTTTGTGTTCCTGCAGTACAGGTGAGGGACAAAACACTCGTTTTATCCACGTGCCGAGATTAATTTGTGTGCACGTGCCACTGCAGTCCCTCGTGATCTCATTAAATCTAGTCTAAAATTAAGAGTTGCACGAACTTGGTGAATCCGTTTCACATTACTACTGCAATCACAGTGTCTACGTCGGTAATGAGGTCTCTCTCCCGCGTCGCCGCCTCTCCCACACCCAACCCTCTGTTCAAGAATGTGATCCCACACCCCACGTGGGCCCACTCACATCAGGTTTCTTCATCCCCCTGAGCGTGAGCCCTTCCTCCTTCAGGTACCAGGGGCATGTCTCAGCCACTGCAGCAGCAGGAGATGAGACATGCCTCTGGAGAAGTGTGCTTCGTGGCCGTAGCCCTCAAACCAGCGATGCTCGTCTCTCCTCTGGCGTCTCCTCAAGAATCTGCAGCAGCAGGTCACTGAGGGGCTTGGCCACAGAGTCGTAACCTGCTGAAGTAAGGTGAAGGAAGTCAAACATGTCCTGAGTGCTGATGGTTCCATCAGAGTGGACGAACTCCCTGCTCACATCCAAGAGCTGAGCCTGGCTCAGCCGTGGCAGCCAGGAGCGCAGGTGAGCGTTAACAGCAGCGTTCTTCTCCCTGAGTGGGTTGGGCCGTTCCCCTCGAGGCAACAAACCCTGAGGACCACAGAAACAGAGCTGACTTATTTACTGAAATTATTATATTAAAGGAGACATATCGTGCTAATTTCAAGTGCCATATTTTTATTCTTGGACTCTACTAGACAAGCTCTGAATGATTCACTGTTCAAAACACTCCTTAGGCACCTCTGAAGAAGCTGTTTTAGCTTCCTCCACTCTTTTTAAGCCAAATATCTCCTGATGGATGCCTCTGAAACAAGATTTGAATAGCAGATGGTAGGAGTTCTGTGCTCAGCCAGAGTTATAACCATGATCCTACTGACTATACCGATCCAACATGAGAAAAAACTGAGCTCTGAGCTCACAGTGATGACTTGTACATAAGTAAAAGACGTGTACTTTATTAGCTACACATGTTCAACCAATCTGTATGCAGACGAGTTTCTAATAACTAATATCAAACTGTGTGCCCACAATTAAAGGAAACTAACTTTCCTCTGTCTGTTGGTTATATTGTGGCATCAACTCCTCAGTCATGTTATTTAAGGCACCTGAAATTGTATTCAAGTTGTGTGCATATCACCACGTTAAAGAGCCTTTATGTTAATGCTCAGGAACAAATGTCAATATAATTGAAAGTTCTAGCTCAAAATATGAGTTTAAGACAAACAAGCAAGACAAGATGCAACATATGACTAAACTTACCAGGACAACTATCTTTGCCTTGGGGAGGCGAGTAGTGAGCAGTTCTGCAATGGCAAGAATTCCTCCTGCAACCTGCTCTGCTGTGTGCTCATAATTGTTGGTTCCTACCCACAACACCACCACCTGGACAAGAGGACAGACAATTTATTCACTTCCGCTAAACACGTCCAACCCTGCAGAATTTATATCAAAGCGAATGACATAACATATGAGATACAACACAATTAAGCGACATTTTGGGTTTTTTTTAGAGCAATTAAGCCAAATGGATGAATATCAAGTTTAACAAAGAAGTTAAAGAGCATTGACTTCTGCCGAGGTCAATGCTGAAACTTGCACTTATGAAGAAAGAGCTCAAGATCTACATGAAAGTCACAAAACTCGGAGGTCAGAGTGTGTGAAATGTGAAACTGTGGCCTTTCTGTTAGCGGGCTCGTCTCACCTTGGGGCGAATGTTCTCCAGCTCTCCATTCTGCAGCCTCCACAGTACGTTACAGGTGGTGTCCCCTCCAATGCCAAAGTTGAGCGCGTGAAGAGGGGAGAACAACTCCCTCCACACCTTTGGACAGAAAACCATGAATATGCATTTGAGTCAGGTCGATTATGATAACTAGTGCGTCATCAAGAAAAATCAACAGTGAGCAAAGATAAACGTATGGCTTTTATTTGCTGTCTTTATTGTGCAATTCAAGACACATGAATCACATCCAGATGTGTCCTGTTTAATTTAAAAATGTTTTCTAAGACTTTACTCTGACCTCATACTGATGCATTAGTTGTACCATGGAATCCCCCACAAAGAGCACGTCTGGCTCAGCATCCTTGCACTCCTGTACAAACCTTGAATGCTGTAAAAACCCAAGAGAGCTGGTGATATAGTGCATGACAGACCCGACAAATACAAGAACATCTTTAATTTATTAAAAATAAACCCCTCTCTGCTTGATTCTGAGAACTTGCCCCCTGATGTAAAACTCTGCGTTTTGACTCTCTAAATCTGAGCGGTATGATGACAGTCGTGAGCCATCAGAGTCAGATAAAAAACCTCAAGCTTGTTATAGGCGAGATGCGTCTGGTGCCCTATCTGACAGAGAGCTCCGAGTAAAACAGACTGTCTCAATGACTGCCCTATTAGCTTTGGGAGGATTAACTTTGTGCAGACTTTCTAGAAAGATCCACTAAACAAGCCAAACAAAGTGATGCACTGGAACAAACAAAGTCTTCTTAGTGACTAAAAAATTTTGAGCACATGGTTGATATTTATTTAGTGGCCTTTTCTTTGAGTCAGATCATGAGCTTATAACTACTATAATAAATGTTATCAACATTGTCATCCATTCTTATTCAGACACTAATATTATTAAGAAGATCAAAACATCAACTGACAATGGCTACATTTCACTGTGTGTTATCCTTGTATAACTATGCATGTGACAAATAAAGAACCTTGAACAACACTAACTGGCTTCACGGGATTGCAGCACAGTCATAAACATCTGTGTTTAAGAATTAGAAATAAAAACATAATCTCAGACTAAGGTCACCAAATCGAAGCGATGTCTTATAGTGGCGCATCGATTAACATGAGAAATGTATATTATACTAAGCTTTAGTTTAATTTGCAAGAGTTCTCAGCAATAAAAGTCTCACATCGTAAGCGCTCCAAGCGTCACACAGAAACTCCTGATGGGGACAGTGTGCAAAATTTAGAAGACTCCTACTTATCAAAGCCACACATAGGTGCAGATCCAAAGTGCCATCCCATCTGAGCTGAATTATACAACTGGTTTTATTTATTTATTTATTTACTTTATTTATTTAAACACTGACTTAATACTAACAATTACCATGGAAACACATAAGGGAACTATCTTTGATAAATAATGCACATCATTCAGACCGCCTTCATACATCAGAAGGATATGAGGTATTAATGATAATACAGAGTAAATGTTTACAACACTCTAACAATAGAGATTCCCTAATTTCCTTCGGGATTAATAAAGTATTCTGATACCTGTGACAGCCACCGTCCATCTCCTTGAACATCTTCTACTGGCTGAGGGACTGCTGCTGGGTTCACGTCATCCCCACTCATCCTGAAAGAAATCCTAGCGCTTATTTACACATGCAATAAACATGGTGCGACCTACAGGAGGGGGAAGGACGTCATGCTGATGCCGGGCACAGAGGAAAGCATCTGCACCACCTAGCAGAGAGCAGCGGGGTGATGCAGCGGCTTAGCGTTTCGGGAGCAGACAGACTGGCCTAATGCGGATTGCAGGCCACTCTCGCTCTCAGTGCGGGTGTTTAGAGATCACAGAGCAGATCGCATTAACTCCGCTAGGCTACTGTTTATCAGACGTTAGCTTGTTAGCTGCTTGCTAATGACTGGAGACTGTTGTGGCTGCATCTCTGATACACGTCTGTCGTGCTCGTCGTTAATTTAAAAAAATAAACAAATAAAAATATTTTTAAAAAATTAAATTACTTATTTATTTACAAGACAAACTACCTGGCAGGGTGTCACTTGTCGGCTCTCCTGGGTGACCCTTAACTTTTTATTCCCCGGCCTCGCTGCACCGCTGTCAGGGAGTCGACGCGTATGATGCTCGCTAGCAAGTGTTAGCAGCCTCGAGCTAGATGAGACAACAAAAGGTGTGTCAGAGGGAAAGCACAGAGATCGTTCCAGTGGCAAGAGTGCCCGCTCGACACCACCAGCCGAAACACCGATCGAAGGAAGAGTGGATTCTTCCGAGTTCAAAGTCTTATCAGTGCTATCGTGCACCTGACCTAAACCCGGGCACAGCTACCTTCTGTAAGCTGCGGAGGTCGCTGACACCAAAACACAGCACCGAGGGGAGGTTTTTCCTCAGGAGAAACCGCAGGGCAAAAACACACCACCGCAACAGCTGATCCCGCGAGGAATCATGGGTAGGTGGTCGCGTGTTTGAACAACTTCGCATTTTTCTGACAATGAAATTATATCAAATTTTTTGATGATGATAGTTAGTGTAAGACCAGACATGAAGACATGCTCCTATGTCTGAGTATGTCGTGCAGTTTAGTTTTCGGAGTGCGACGGTGATCTCTCGTTGATGCCAGCCGGGCGTCAGCTGACCGCATTGCATCACGGTCGTTAGAGCAAATGCTGCATTCTAGTACTGTGGAAAACACAGGAAATAAAACATTCCTGCTCTCTGGCCGTAGGTCTACATTTGGCGGAAATATGCTTTACATCAGTAATGTCAAACCACCACTAGCCCACCAGTGGCCACCACCACATACACCCCGCTTTGATCTTAAGTGGAACAAACAGTGAAATCCCCCCTTTCTGTCAGAGTAAGTAACTTTACCAACACTCTGAGTACCTAAAGTATCTTAATATATCAAAAAGAAGTGCAATTTCAATAGTATGTTGCAGTTTTTCTAGATGATAGAGAAATCCTTCTGTAGTAAATAAACAAACAAACAAAAACCCCCAGAAATTTCTATATTAGCTAATGAAAAAACAAGAACTATAATAAAAAAACAGTTAATCTTTATCTACCTTTCACATTTTCCAGAAAAACAAAATGAAGAATTAAAAAAAAAAGACAAGATTAAGACTGTGCAAAAGAGAATTCTACCACAAATGAGTACAAAACATTTTAATAAATGTCATTAATGAATCTAAGAAACAGCTGCAAGAAGGTTTGATACAGAAATATCTCTGTAATCCTATGTTCTGACAGGTGTGTTCACCTGTCACTAAAAAGGAGAGCTGTACAGTTGTTTAGGAGTGATTTCCTGAAGTGTTCAGCGAGGCTGAATGAGTCTGAGGAAGAATGGGCTCTGCAGTCTCTTTAGTGTGTGGCTAATGGAGCGGGAGCAATGGCTGTGAATGATGATCAGTTTGTTCAGTGACTTCCTGTCCCTCACTGACTCCAACACTTCCAGTTTCCGACTAAACAAACTGAGCCTCAGCCATTGTTAATGCAGATTTTCTTTTTTTCAGTGTAAGCATTCTTCATGACTCTTGAAGAACCTGTGGCTTTTTCAGTAACAGAAATCAGCTTTATAATAGCCTTTCTTTGTTCCTGGGAAACTTCGAGGTTGCTTTTGTTTGGCTCACTTTTACATTTTACAAACTGGCAGATAAGACATGCTAAAAAAATATCCTGGGACATTTATTTAAACACAAATTGTCTTTACTTTGATTTCACATATGGCATGATTCACCATCACTAAAACCTCTTTAAATTCTTTTAGTTCTTCCTTTATTTTCTCCTGTTTGTATTATGTTTCTATAATGCCTTTTCCCTCTTAATCCTTACATTGCCCAGCCAAGTCCCCAGCGGTGTTTGTTAACCAACTGAAACAGTCCACTGCTTTTCTGCGTGTGTAGACGTGCCCTGAAAGCTCAATGAAAGGTTTGAAAGAAGTGTCGCTACTCTTAGGGAAAAATAACTCATACCAAAATGAACCACCAGATGGAGCCCCTACACATCTCTGCTTGTGTTTTACTGCGGTAAAGTGAGCCGTCATTTGTGAGCCGCGGTCAAGCCAGCCGCCTCCTATCCGCCGCATAAATTTCCTTGCGCTTTTACACCAGTCTTTACGGTAGCGCCTTTTCGCTTTATATCCTGATTGAAAGCCTAGACTCGCGCACACACGCACGCGCGTGAACAGTCACACGCACGCGCGCACACAAATTACAATGGAACAGCTCAATACAGCCATCGTGACAGTCTGGTTGCATATTCAAAAATTCATTAAAAATCATTCTTAAAAGTTGATGCCAAGCTTTCAACACAATCCTCTTCTCGGACACCTACTTTACCTCTGGGCCAGTTTTTACCCAGATTTACTGTAATATTACTCAGAAATCACAGTAAACTCATATTCAGTGCAATACAGTCAATGCACTACAATTATGTTTATTTCAAAAATTCATTAAAAGTCATCCTGAATAGTTGAGGTCCAACTTTCAACACATCCCTCCTCTGGGACACCTACTGTACCTGTGTGCCAATTTTCATCCAGATTTACTGTAGAATTCCTCAGAAATTAAAGGGTACTTGTATTCAATGCAATACAGTCAATACAATAGAATTATGTCAATTTTCAGAAATTCATTAAAAATCATCCTGAGTAGTTGATGTCCAACTTTCAACACATCCCCCCTCTGGGACACCTACTGTACCTGTGTGCCAAGTTTCAGCCAGATTTACTGTAGAATTCCTCAGAAATTAATGGAGACATTTATTCAATCTAATACAGCCAATGCACTACAATTGTGTCAATTTTCAAAAATTCATTAAAAATCATCCTGAGTAGTTGATGTCCAACTTTCAACACATCCCCCCTCTGGGACACCTACTGTACCTGTGTGCCAAGTTTCAGCCAGATTTACTGTAGAATTCCTCAGAAATTAAAGGGTACTTGTATCCAATGCAGTCAGCCAATACAATTTAATTATGTCAATTTTCAAAAATTCATTAAAAATCATCCTGAGTAGTTGATGTCCAACTTTCAACAGATTCCTTCTCTGGGACACCTACTGTACCTGTGTGCCAGGTTTCATCCAGATTTACTGTAGAATTCCTCAGAAATTAATGGAAACATTTATTCAATCTAATACAGCCAATGCACTACAATTGTGTCAATTTTCAAAAATTCCTTAAAAATCATCCTGAGTAGTTGATGTCCAACTTTCAACACATCCCCCCTCTGGGACACCTACTGTACCTGTGTGCCAAGTTTCATCCAGATTTACTGTAGAATTCCTCAGAAATTAAAGGAAACTTATATTCAATTCAATACAGTCAATACAATAGAATTATGTCAATTTTCAAAAATTCATTAAAAATCATCCTGAGTAGTTGATGTCCAACTTTCAACACATTCCTCCTCAGGGACACCTACTGTACCTGTGTGCCAGGTTTCATCCAGATTCACTGTAAAATTCCTCAGAAATTAAAGGACATTTATATGCAATTCAATACAGCCAATACACTACAATTATGGAAATTTCAAAAATTCATTAAAAATCATCCATAATAGTTGAGGTCCAACTTTCAACACTTTCTTACTCTGGGCGTCCTACTGTACCTCTGGGCCAAGTTACATCTCAATTCACTGTAATCTTTATCAAAAATTGAAAGAACAATTATATGTCAATGCTGGATGTGTGTCCTTTCAAAGTGACACTAAATAACAGAACTCAGGCACATCAGGGAATAATCCAAAAGGCGGATTTATTAAACAAAAACAACATACAAAATATCTCTAACCCATACTACATAACCTAAAAAGAAACAAAGGGACACTTAGAAGCACAAGGAAACAATACTGAAAGGGCAAGAGACACAGTCCAAACATAATCCACAACTAAAATGCCAAAAGAACAAGTCATCCCACATAGCAGACGGGTCTTGCCTGGATCTGGTGTCAAGCCGGCACTGCTGGCTGACTTCTGGCATGGTAAGATGGCACTGTTTATGTGATGGCATGCCACATTTGGCCTGATTGGGTGAATGTGACATGCTGTATAGAGCACTTTGAGTAATATGGGTGAGTAAAAAAGTGCTGTATAAGAATCAGTCCATTCACTGTCTGAACAGAGTTTCGTCATGTTACTTTTGCACTATTATGTTCCAGCACATGTTGTTATTACATGGCTTACATGGCTAAGGTACACATTAGGCTGACATCTGGGGCCAGAGCTGAAACTGTTCTGGGCCAGCACAGGGCCAGCAGTGTGTCTGCAACTGGCCTTGTGCTGGCTCATGTGTGGGCCACCTCTGGTAAACCAGATCTGGGCCACCATAGGGCCGTCATTCTTTGCGGTACGCAGGCCATGTGTAAGCACATTGTGTGGGACAGATCCAGGCCATACCAATTTTGCTATGTGGGAGGAATTATGTAAAAATAGAAACATCATAAAAATGAAAATGAACATAAAGTAAAATGTACTGAAAAGAACATCAGTATGGCCATCATTATTTGCTTGGAAAGTCTAAAGTTCCATGGCTTTGAACAGCCAGAGAACGCAATGCCCAGCTTAGAATGACTAAAAGTAACTTCTTTTAACATTCTGTCATTCTGCTTCTATATCAAAAATCCACTAAAAATAGTCATTTGAAAAAAAATATTCGCCACTTTTCATCAGTTTGGGTTCCTCTGTTTATAGCAATTTTTAGAAAAGAACCCAATACCTTTGTCACTATACAGTTGTACAGTGAGATACAGAGCATCTCCTACTCATTGCAAACATGCTGGGAGGGTGGCTCTATCCGCCTTAGTGCAGCTGCTGTACCATACTGTGATGCAGTAAGTTAGTAGGCTCTCAATGGGCGAGTGGTGGAAGGGTGAGCTGTAGTCCACAAAGAGCATTCTGGCGTAGCTCTGCCGCTGTTCTAGGTGACTCAGCACCGAGTGGAGGGTGATGGCATCTTCTGTGAATCTGTTTGCACAGTATGCAAACTGGTGGGTGTCGAATTCTGGGGGGAGGTAATCCTTGGTGTGCTGAAGGACTAGTCTCTCAAAGCATTTCATGATTACCGGTGTGAGGGCCACAGGGCAATAATAGTTCAGGCTGGTGATGGGAGACTTCTTTGGTACTGGGATGATTGTGGCTGATTTTAGACAGGATGGGATGGCTGCTTCATCCAGTGAGAGGTTGAAGATTCTTGTGGAGATGAGGGTGAGCTGGTGGGCACATGGTCTTAGCACTTTACCACGTATTCCGTCTGGACGCCTTCCTGGGGTTCACTGCTAGGAACACTCATCTGACATCGTGCTCCGTTACAGTGAATGGAGCGGTGCAGGAACCAGGTGAGGATGAGGATGGGAGCAGGGCTGAGGCAGATGAATGCTGCTGTTGTGGTGTTTCAAAGCGGGCAAAGAAGCTGTTTATGTCCTCTGCTAGCTGCACACTCAGGTTTTCTGTTTTCACAGTTCTGCCTCTGTGGTTTATGATGTCTATTATTCCATGCCATGTGTTGTTGCTGGACAGGTGGGACCCCTTTTCAGGTCAGCTCGAGCAGACCTGTACAGAGCTCTGTCAACAGACCTACAGGGAGTGCAGAATTATTAGGCAAGTTGTATTTTTGAGGAATAATTTTATTATTGAACAACAACCATGTTCTCAATGAACCCAAAAAACTCATTAATATCAAAGCTGAATGTTTTTGGAAGTAGTTTTTAGTTTGTTTTTAGTTTTAGTTATTTTAGGGGGATATCTGTGTGTGCAGGTGACTATTACTGTGCATAATTATTAGGCAACTTAACAAAAAACAAATATATACCCATTTCAATTATTTATTTTTACCAGTGAAACCAATATAACATCTCCACATTCACAAATATACATCTCAGAATCAGAATCAGAATCAGAATCGTGTTTATTGGCCAAGTATATGTGCAGACACATACAGGGAATTTGGTTCTGGTAGATGGTGGCTCTCAAGCACAGCAATGTAAATCTCTCTCTCACACACACACACACACACACACACACACACACACACACACACACACACACACACACACACACACACACACACACACACACACACACACACAAGTGTCTATATATACACATTACACATACATACACAAAGCTATGTAAACCAACTATAAATAACGAATCTAAACTTATATACATAAAATACAGAAATGAATGAGGTGGAATGAATACTACAAAATGTACATAAGGTGCAGTTGCAGTCTGGCAGTGGGAGCAGTGTGACAGGTCAACTGTTTAGGAGGGAGATGGCGAGGGGAAAGAAACTGTTCCTGTGTCGGGTGGTCCTGGTCTGCAGGCTTCTGTACCGTCTGCCAGAGGGCAGCAGATCAAAAAGTCTGTGTGCAGGGTGTGAGGGGTCTGCGATGATTTTCCCTGCCCGTTTCCTGGTTCTTGAGAGGTACAGATCCTGGATGGAGGGCAGGGGGGCACTGATGATCCTTTCTGCTGCCCGTACAGTCCGCTGCAGTCTGCTCCTGTCCTGTTTAGTGGCTGCTCCATACCAGACTGTGATGGAGGAGCACAGGACAGACTCAATGACCGCAGTGTAGAACTGGATCAGCAGCTCCTGTGGGAGACTGTACTTCCCCAGTTGTCTCAGGAAGTACATCCTCTGCTGGGTCTTTTTGAGGATGGAGTTGATGTTGGTCTCCCACTTCAGGTCCTGGGAGATGGTGGTACCCAGGAACTTGAAGATCTTCACAGTCGACACAGGGCTGTCTGATATGGTGAGGGGGAGCAGAGTTGAGGGATGTCTCCTGAAGTCCACTGTCATCTCTACAGTCTTAAGAGTGTTCAGCTCCAGATTGTGCTGACTGCACCAGAGTACCAGCCGCTCAACTTCCTGCCGGTATGCAGACTCATCACCATCTTGAATGAGGCCAATGACAGTGGTGTCATCTGCAAACTTTAGGAGTTTGACAGCAGAGTTATTGGAGGTGCAATCGTTAGTGTAGAGGGAGAACAGTAGTGGTGAGAGGACACATCCTTGAGGGGCACCAATACTGAGGGACCGGGTTTCAGAGGTGATCTCCCCCAGCCTCACTTGTTGCTTTCTGTCTGTCAGGAAGCTGGTGATCTACTGACAGATAGCTGGTGACACGCTGAGCTGGGAGAGTTTGGAGGAAAGAAGTTCAGGCACAATGGTGTTAAAAGCCGAACTAAAGTCCACAAACAGGACCCTGGCATAAGTTCCCGGGCGGTCAAGGTGTTGCAGGATGTAATGCAGCCCCATGTTCACTGCATCATCCACTGACCTGTTTGCCCGGTAGGCAAACTGCAGAGGGTCCAGCTGGTGGCCTGTAATGTCTTTCAGATGGGCTAACACCAGTCGTTCGAAGGATTTCATGACCACAGACGTCAAGGCGACAGGTCTGTAGTCATCCAGTCCTGTGATGGTGGGTTTCTTGGGAACAGGGATGATGGTGGAGCGTTTGAAGCAGGAGGGAACTTCACACAGCTCCAGGGATCTGTTGAAGATGCGAGTAAAGATGGGAGCCAGCTGTTCAGCACAGGTTTTGAGGCAGGAGGGTGAGACGCCATCTGGTCCGGGGGCTTTCCTGGGCTTCTGTTTCTGGAATAGTCGGCTCACATCCTGAGTGTGTATTCTTAGTTTCAGGGAGGAGGAAAGGGGGGTGAGAGGTGTGGTGGAGGTCGTTGAGTCTGGGATGGAGAGGGTGGTGGTGGTCGTTGAGTCTGGATTGGGGAGGGGCAGGGTGAAGGGGGGAGAGGTGGAAGGTGTGTTGGGGGTCAATGTCTGAAGCAATGTCCCTGGGGAGGGGAGGGTGGGGCGTGGGAGTCTGTCCGTCTCAAACCTGC
Organism: Rhamphochromis sp. 'chilingali'; assembly: GCF_963969265.1. NCBI lineage: Eukaryota > Metazoa > Chordata > Actinopteri > Cichliformes > Cichlidae > Rhamphochromis > Rhamphochromis sp. 'chilingali'. The sequence goes on from NC_137946.1 coordinate 11,965,643, forward strand.
AATAGAAAGTGTTTAACTCGTTGGCCAGGTCTTTGTTTGCTTCAATAGTGGGTGGGGGGCGTCTGTAGCTGGTGATTTCCTGCAGGCCCCTCCACACTGATGCAGGGTCGTTGGCTGAGAGCCGTTCTTCCAGCTTCTAGGAGTAGATCCTTTTAGCTGCTTTGATCTCCTTGGTCAGTGTGTTCCTGGCTTGCTTGTACAGGACCCTGTCACCACTTCTGTAGGCGTCCTCCTTGGCCTTGCGAAGATGTTGGAGTTTAGGAGTGAACCATGGTTTATTGTTGTTGTATGTGCAAAAGGTCTTTGTTGGCACACACACGTCTTCACAGAAACTGATGTATGATGTCACAGTGTCCGTGAGCTCATCTAGGTTCTCAGATGCAGCTTCAAAAACAGTCCAATCAGTGCAGTCGAAACAGTCCTGCAGTTCCTGCTTTGCTGTGTTAGTCCACTTCTTCACAGTTTTGACTACAGGCTTGGCACGTTTGAGTTTTTGCCTATAAACTGGAATAAGATGGACCATGCAGTGATCAGAATGTCCCAAAGCTGCCCGGGGCACAGAGCGATAGGCATCTTTTAGAGTGGTGTAGCAGTGATCCAGTATGATGTTGTCCCTGGTGGGGCAGTCTATATGCTGTCTGTATTTAGGGAGTTCGTAGTTTAGGTTTGCTCTGTTAAAATCCCCAAGAATAATTGTAAAGGAATCCGGGAATTTCCTCTCCAGGGTAGTAATCTGGTCAGCCAGCTCGCACAGTGCGTTGTTCGCGTTGGCCTGTGGAGGGATGTAAACTCCGACCAGCATGAAGGAAGAAAACTCCCGCGGTGAATAAAAAGGTTTACAGTTGATGAGAAAACTTTCCAAGTGTGGGCTGCAGTGTTTCTGTAACACTGTGACATCAGTACACCAACCTTCATTAATGTAGAAGCAGACTCCACCACCCTTTGTTTTCCCTGAGAGCTCTGTTTCGCGGTCCGCCCGGTGAAGTTGGAAGCCCGGCAGATTTAAGACAGCGTCTGGGACTCGCTCACTGAGCCAGGTTTCAGTGAAGCAGAGGGCAGCAGAGCGTGCAAAGTCCTTGTTAGTCTGGTTTAAGAGCAGTAATTCGTCGACTTTGTTTGGAAGAGAGCGGAGATTCGCGAGGTGAATGGAGGGGAGTGCCGTGCGGAATCCTCGCCGACATTCAAAAAAAAAAACAACAACAAATCAGTGACCAATATAGCCCTACCTTTCTTTGCAAGGACACTCAAAAGCCTGCCATCCATGGATTCTGTCAGTGTTTTGATCTGTTCACCATCAACATTGCGTGCAGCAGCAACCACAGCCTCCCAGACACTGTTCAGAGAGGTGTACTGTTTTCCCTCCTTGTAAATCTCACATTTGATGATGGACCACAGGTTCTCAATGGGGTTCAGATCAGGTGAACAAGGTGGCCATGTCATTAGTTTTTCTTCTTTTATACCCTTTCTTGCCAGCCACGCTGTGGAGTACTTGGACGCGTGTGATGGAGCATTGTCCTGCATGAAAATCATGTTTTTCTTGAAGGATGCAGACTTCTTCCTGTACCACTGCTTGAAGAAGGTGTCTTCCAGAAACTGGCAGTAGGACTGGGAGTTGAGCTTGACTCCATCCTCAACCCGAAAAGGCCCCACAAGCTCATCTTTAATGATACCAGCCCAAACCAGTACTCCACCTCCACCTTGCTGGCGTCTGAGTCAGACTGGAGCTATCTGCCCTTTACCAATCCAGCCACGGGCCCATCCATCTGGCCCATCAAGACTCACTCTCATTTCATCAGTCCATAAAACCTTAGAAAAACCAGTCTTGAGATATTTCTTGGCCCAGTCTTGACGTTTCAGCTTGTGTGTCTTGTTCAGTGGTGGTCGTCTTTCAGCCTTTCTTGCACTGAACATAAGTTCCCTGCAATTTCTGAAGAATATTACAGTAAATCTGGCTGAAACTTGGCCCAGACGTACAGCAGGTTTCCCGGAGGAGGGATGTGTTGAAAGTTGGACCTCAACTACTCAGGATGATTTTTAATGAATTTCTGAAATTTCCATAATTGTAGTGCATTGGCTGTATTGAATTGCATATAAATGTCCATTAATTTCTGAGTAATTTTACAGTGAATCTGGCTGAAACTTGGCACACAGGTACAGTAGGTGTCCCAGAGGGGGGATGTGTTGAAAGTTGGACATCAACTACTCAGGATGATTTTTAATGAATTTTTGAAAATTGACATAATTATAGTGTATTGGCTGTATTGCATTGAATACAAGTACCCTTTAATTTCTGAGGAATTCTACAGTAAATCTGGCTGAAACCTGGCACACAGGTACAGTAGGTGTCCCAGAGAAGGAATCTGTTGAAAGTTGGACATCAACTACTCAGGATGATTTTTAATGAATTTTTGAAAAATGACATAATTCTATTGTACTGACTGTATTAGACTGAATAAATGTCTCCATTAATTTCTGAGGAATTCTACAGTAAATCTGGATGAAACCTGGCACACAGGTACAGTAGGTGTCCCAGAGGGGGGATGTGTTGAAAGTTGGACCTCAACTACTCAGGATGATTTTTAATGAATTTTTGAAAAATGACATAATTCTATTGTACTGACTGTATTAGATTGAATAAATGTCTCCATTAATTTCTGAGGAATTCTACAGTAAATCTGGATGAAACTTGGCACACAGGTACAGTAGGTGTCCTAGAGGAGGGATGTGTTGAAAGTTGGACATCAACTACTCAGGATGATTTTTAATGAATTTTTGAAAATTGACACAATTGTAGTGTATTGGCTGTATTGCATTGAATACAAGTACCCTTTAATTTCTGAGGAATTCTACAGTAAATCTGGGTGAAACCTGGCACACAGGTACAGTAGGTGTCCCAGAGGGGGGATGTGTTGAAAGTTGGACCTCAACTACTCAGGATGATTTTTAATGAATTTCTGACATTTCCATAATTGTATTGACTGTATCGGGCTGCTACATTGTAATTTGTGCGCGCGCGGGTATAGTCTTTCAATCGGCACATAAAGCGAAAAGGCGCTACCGTAAAGACTGGTGTAAAAGCGCAAGGAAATTTATGCGGCGGATAGGAGGCGGCTGGCTTGACCGCGGCTCACAAATGACGGCTCACTTTACCGCGGTTAAGTTTTCAGTAGATCAAACCAAGCCACCCATACCAGCTAAAATACCCCGCACAGTACAACTGAGCCATACCAGATCTCCAGGATTCATGTTTTCCATTTCATTTATCACTCATATTGTCAGCTGCTATTTTTTATACAATACGTTTACCTCCTAAAACATACCTGGAAGACCTCTGAAAGTAAATAAACCATTATGAATTTCCCTCAATGTCAGAACTTTTTAATTTATTGTTTTGTCATTTTTTAAATCGAGAATAACTAAACATCAATTAAACTCAAATTAACAGTGCCTATCATCGGATTAGCTTTGTAAGTATTTGTTTGTTTGTGAAGACAAATCCTGAAGGATATCAAATTTATCAGTAAATAGATAAAGCCTCAAAATGAGATTTTTACAAACACTGGCATCCTCTTTATAGATTTACTGGTATCCCAGACCACAATTTGTAAAGCTATAGTGAATATCTTACTTAGATTTGGTGTGTAGACCACAGGTCCACTACGGAGGAAGACAGACTCAGTTGTAATGACATTAGTTGCCTGGTCAGACCTAATTGGAGAGCTTCTGATTCTGCTGTACATTGTATTAAATTATAAAGGTATATACTCATCTAAGCCTGCATCAGCATAACTACATTTTTAAGACAAGCGTATGACATAGACTGTATGTAAAAGCTGGATGTAGCTACTGTTTATGTTGTCTAGAGAAGTTGGGAAAGTATGATGATAGCCTGTGTAATATAATATCTCTCAGTATTCATTTTGACAGCAAATCTTGGTATTATGGTGTAAAAATGTAAATGTGTCTATCTAACCTTAATTGCACAGAGAGGTAACTTCTGATTGCACCACTTCCAAACTTGTAACCATTTTCTTTGGATTTCAGTTAGTTCAGATTGGACCCTGCCTCTTGTCCTATAATAGCTGGGATATTGTAGGACAAGAGCCCCTCCACGCAAAGTGCTGTAATGCTGGTAACTCTTCCTTTGCAACTCTGGGTGCTCGGATTCATTTTCAGATAGTTTTTGACTGACTGGAGGAAGCAGTTTGCCTTCAGGGCGTTTTTTGTTGTCTTATTTACTGTTTTCTATAGCGAGTTGGTAAGTTTTAGGTGTCTGACGCATTTAGCTGTGTAAATAACTGAATGTGCTCTTAGAAAGTAGGAGTAAGAAGAAGGTAGGGTTGAAATGTGTCACGTTTCGACTCAGCGGTTGTGAGATTACATGGGCATGTGTTATGCAATAGGCAAAACTCCGCCTACAGGTGCACTGAGGTTTTCACTGTCCAAAAAAACGGCTTTGTCCTTTTGGCAGCGATAGTCGCGATCCGGACTCTAATAAACTTTCATGAAGGGATTTATACAGAAGAATTAATCAGGCGGAGTATGTATCGGATATTACCTCTGCTCCTCCTGGGAGGATTCTTCCTGACAGGTGAGTTTTAGGAACTTCCGGGAGGTACATCGCATTATTAACGTGTTTCACAAACATGGCAACCGTGTTTAATAAAACGAAACACAAACGAAACATCAAGTTCGGAATCTTATTTGGTCTCTGAGCTGTAAAGCCCGTGTTATTCTTTGGGCGTTCACGGTGTAGTACAGAGTATAAAGTACACTTACGTGTACTGCGACCAGTTTCTGCTAGTATGCCGTAGCAGGCGTTGATAAGACCGTGTTTGGATTTGAAGCCATGGATTATTTCTTTGTATTAGATCATACTTTTAACTGACAATCACTTTATTAGGTACACATGTTCAGCAGCTTGCTAACGCAAATATCTTGTCAATCACATGGCAGCAGATCAAAGCAATTAAGCAAGGTGACCTGCCGAAGTTCAAACTAAAAAACGGGAAGGAAGGGGATCCAAGTAACCGTGAAAGTGGCATTTTTGAAATACTTAGACCAGACAGGCTGGTCGGAGTATCTCAGAAACTGCAATGGTCTGAAAAAGAAAGCACATCCAGTATCCGTCAGAGGAGAATAATGGGCCACTACCTTGAGTTTATATGAAGGCAACAGTAACTTAAAATAACCACTTGTTACAACCAAGCTGTGCAGAAGAGCATCTGAATGCACAACACATCAAACCTCAAAGCAGGTGGGCAGCAGCAGCAGAATGCACACTGTGTGACACTCCTGTCAGCCAAGATCAGTAAACTGAGGCTACAAGTTGCACAGACTCACAAAAATGGCATAACAAATTACAGAAGTGGAAAAAGATTGTCTGGTATGATGAGCCTGGATTTCTTCTGTGACCATTCAGATGGTATCCGACGTAAACAACATGAAAGCATGGATCTGTTCTGCAGTGATTCAGCCTTGTGGTGGTTTAATGGTGTGAGGGAAAGAATTTCTTTGCGCACTTTGGGCCCCTTAGTACTAACGGAGCGTCGTTTAAACACCACAGTATTGTTGTTGACCATGTTCATCCCTTTATATGACCGCATCACTCATCTCATGATGGCTGCTTCTTAAACTGATCTCAAACTGTTTTCCTGAAAATAACAATTCACTAGCTAGGACCACATCCTCACTTTAGGTTTCACAGCATTTCTAGTAGATAATGACAGATGGCTTGAGCATAAATTGAGGCTGTGGTTTGGGGAAAGCCTGAGAGTTGACTGGCAGCAGCTCTCAGGCCAGGCAAATCCCCATGTACCAATGAGAAGTGAATGAATTGAAAAAGGAAGGAAGGGAGGGACGGTGGGGCACGAAAATGAACAGCTTGTAGTGCCAGGAGGGTCGAACTACAATGAGTTCACTGTACCTAATAGTCTCCACAGTCACTAAATCTGAATCCATCTTTGGGATGTGCTGGAAGAGGAGATCATCACGCATATGCAGCTGACAAATCTGCTGCAACTGTGCAATGCTGTCGTGTCAGTATGGACCAAAATCACTGAGAAATGCTTCCAGCTCCTTGTAGAATCTATGCCACAAAGAATAAACACAGCTGTGAAGGCAAAAAGGGGTCCAGCAAGGAACACCTTAGTATTAGTAAGCTGTACCTAATGAAGTGCCCAGTGACTATATATGCCACACATACCGTTACTATCCACAATTCATGCCTTAATCCATGCAAGTAATTTCATTAATATTTATTTTTTTAATATCCACTTTTTTGTGGATATTAAAAAAAAATCAACATGCCATACATGCAATGTGTCGGTTTGACTGTAGACATTTGAGAATTTAAAGGCTTCAGCAACAGCTGTAATGTTTACAATCAAAAGCCAAACACTGTGAAAAAGCTTCTTGTATAAGAACAGCTTATATATAAAAGAGGAAGTCAGAGCCCCAACTTTCTATATAAAATGACATAATATATTTAAAAAATAAATATGTATGCATAGCTGCAGCTGTCTGCAATACAACTTTATGCAAAAAACTATAAAAACGACTTTTAATTTATTTTGGAAGAAGTTCGAACATATACATTCACATTAAGTACAGCATGTTTGTGCTGCTCATGATGGATCCCAAACCTTTATTTTTCCTTTATTGTGGCTTCCTTTTCTTTCACTGTGTTTCTCTGCATGTTGTCTTGAGGTGTCTTCTGACTGTTTTTAAGAATGCCAGTCACTCATCTTCCTTTTTGCATGTCATTCTGAGCAACTGACGCCAAAATCCACTTGAACCAGCTGCTATTTGCAGCTTAACTTGTGTGTTGTTTTCGAATGTAAATCTAAGCCATATGCAACATGGATTTTGCATTCTTCTTTAACTAACATGTGATACGTGAGCTGGACAGCATTTGGTCATACAAAGTCATTTCTATATCTGATATCTGAGCAGGAATCTATTCAACATTTTAGGAAACATCTTTAATTAACAAAAAATCCATGTTTGCAGTGTGATTCTTACTTCTAAACAGGAAACTTGCACATAACCTCTGACTGCAGGGTTGTTTGATGTGTGATCACAGTACTTTTGGTTTTTCCCAATTAGTTTTCATTTTGTTTAGTTTTGACTTTTTTCTCTTTAAGTCATCTTAGTTTCAGTTAGTTGCGCAGAGTGAAGTTAGTTCTCCAAGTTTACAAAATAGTTTCAGTTGTAGTTTTTTCCCCCCCAAAAGTTAAATTTGATTTTAGTGAATTAAATATTTTTTCACTTCTGGTTTAAGTTTTCAGTTTAGCTGTAACTAACAATATTAACCTTGGTCTGTAAACACAGCAGATACATTGACGGGGTGTTCCCACACTCTCGGCCATGGAGGAGATAATTGAGAGGAGAACTGAAACTGGCCTTGTTTGTTTGACCGTGGCTCAGGGGGTTGAGAAGCGTATCTGTAACCGGAAGGTTGCCGGTTCGATCCCCGGGCTCTCTGTCCTGGTCGTTGTGTCCTTGGGCAAGACACTTTACCCTACCGCCTACTGGTGTTGGCCAGAGGGGCCGATGGAGCGATATGGCAGCCTCGCTTCTGTCAGTCTGCCCCAGGGCAGCTGTGGCTACAACTGTAGCTTGCCTCCACCAGTGTGTGAATGCGAGAGTGAATGAATAGTGGCATTGTAAAGCGCTTTGGGTGCCTTGAAAAGCGCTATATAAATCCAATCTATTATTATTATTATTTGAAGAGTATCAGCTGTGTGCTCCCACAGAGCCTTGGAAAGCGTTGATAAGTTTTTCAGTAATTCAGATTTAAAGGCAAGTTTATTTGTATAGCACAAAAAATAGTTATTTCTAAAAACGTAACTACTCTTCTTTTATTAAGGTTAATGTGGTTTCTTAACTTTTATTCTTCTGTCTGTGTTGAGCTGCTTCCTTATTTACCAGGGATCTGTTAACCATTATACTAAAGAGCTTCACATCCCATTAATTTAGCATGGAAAGAAATCCTGTGTCTTACTGGTGCTGGAAGTCTCTGAAACTGCCATCTTTCATCTGCAACATATCACTAAAATTTGAAACATCCTAATCTGTTTATTGCTTCCAGGCTGGACTATTGTAATTCATTATCATCAGATTGTTCTAAAAGTTCCCTAAAAGGGCTCCAATTAGCAGATCTTGAGGTAGATTAACACTAACCTCATAGTAGGTGTGCAAGTACAGATGTTGTTAAATTACAATTTGCTGTGTTCGTTGTTGTACTGGCAGACATGTAAAACCACAGTCAGGCTGTGGAATAGATTGTCATGTCGTTGCCATAAGAAAGTAACAAACTCACATTTTATATTGAAAGGCAGTAAAGTTCTGAGGCACATGACATGGTGTGTCAAGGACATTACTGTGTTTAATGAAATGGGCAGTTTGAACTAACTTCAATCTTGATTGTTCTCGTTTGGTCGTGTTTATTTCAGGTGTGCGGCATGTTACTGGGATAGAAATTAGAACGGAGAAGGAAATGGAAGCAGTCAACGGGACGGATGTGAAACTAAGCTGCACCTTCAGTAGTACTCATCCAGTGACTCCAGGTTCTGTCACAGTATCCTGGTACTTCCAACCCCTGAATTCAAAACCCGGCGAGTCTGTGAGTATAAAATAGATTTTTTTTAAATGTAATAAAATTCAGTCCATAAGACTTTCAAATAATACCTAATTTCTTCCTCTCAATTTCAGTCTTGTATTAGCTTCTAGTTTTATATGTTTAAAGTTTCCAGTGTGTGTTAATATTTTCTATTTCTGCACTTCCTTTTTTTTGTCTTTTTCTGTAATGTATGTGGCAGCTGTTTTACTACGAGAATGAAACGCCTCACCCTCCAACGTCTCCGCAGTTCAAAGGGCATGTAGTGTGGTCGGGAGATATCATGAGAAAAGATGCTTCCATCACTCTCCAGGACGTGAATCCAACTTTTAATGGCACCTACAGCTGCCAAGTGAGAAACCCTCCAGACTTTCAAGGCAATATTGGAGAGATCAACCTCAGAGTGATCAACAAAGGTTAGACTATTGGACCTCAATATCAAAAATGACACCTCGTGGATTGAATGATATGATTCATGATTTGGTTTGCTACACAGTTTGTTATCTGCTAAACAATCTGCTAAACTGCTAAAAACAAATAAAGGAAGACTTTGAAAACATCAGCTCACAATGATCAAAAAAGATCATGCTCAATATCTTCTCTGATCTGGACTGGATGATGTGCTAGGAGCGAAAAGATGCCACATTGTTTGAGGGAAATTAAAATGATTAATCCACAGAGGGCTGAATTCAAAGACAGAGAAAAATACAGCAGGCTGGGCTATTTAGCCAAAATTTCATTGCAGTAACTTCAAATGATGGTCAGTAGTTTGTAAGGCACCAGAGACATTTGTATGTGTATGTATTAGAATAAGTCTTTTAAAGACTGATGCGTTGCATATATGACGACTCTGTTACTTTTGAGATGAAAAGTTTGACTCATTCATCGCATCGTTATCAGAAGCAGTACAGTGAGGGAAAAGAGACATTTAAAAAAAATAGAGAACGTTTTAGTATGTGTCATATGATTGAATGAAGCAGGACAGTGTGATTAACCACTGGGTCGCTCATTCATCTTTACTTTGTCTTCTTTCTTGCTCCTAGTGTCCCTCTCTGAGATAAGTTTCCTGGCGATCATAGTTGGAGGTGCTTGTGGTGTAATCCTGCTCATTCTCACTATCATTATGGCAGTGAAGTTCTACAAGAAAAAGAGAAGGGAAGATGACTTTGAGCTGCACGAGCACGATTTCAAAGACCCAACTGTGTGGTGAGGGCCAGAGAACTCTGTCTTTTGGGACTGGTGTGGACTCTGGTTGGCTGTTGGGTTGATTTTCCTGGAGGAGATGACTAATAAGGATAAGGGCATCTTCGTCTATGTTTTTTCCTCTATTGTGAATGTCTTGAATATTAATGTATTTTTTTTTTATTCAGTTATTTCAGTATTAGAGCTCAAACACCCTTTCCAGTCTGTACACTTTTGTATGTGTGTATATACTATTGAGACTTTTCTACAAAGTTGGTCCTGATTGTGACTACTGAATACTTTGTAACAGAATTTTTTAAATGTAGGTTATGGATTATAATCATGGTTGGTTTTTATAATGGTGGTTATTAATACTTGTTCACAGCAGCAGTTCTAACTGAATGAGTGAGGCTGTTTTTCTGTATAATCTTTAGCATTTTACCATTTAGTTAGCATCTTTCAATCACAGGTTATTTTATTGTAAATTTTATAGATGTCAATTTTAACTAGAGCACCTTTTTGAGGTAATTGTACGTGGTCTTCAACATAAAGAAAAGCTGATACTGCTGCGGTGAACTGAGTTAAATGCGCTCTGCTGCCTTCTACTAATGGGTTACATTACAGCTTTGGCAGGTGAAAGCTGTCTGGGCAAAATCTTCTGCTTTCTCGGTGAGCAGCAGCTGCAAGAACAACTGTTGCTTCACAGCACTTGTCATTTTATAAATCCAAGATCCAGGGAACAGTGAATGGGTTTTAGTGCAGAAGTCTTGAACTGTCGAAGGTAAGAATCAGTTCATTGATTTTCTGGGCTCTGGGCTGGGTTGGTTTCAAGTCGAGGAGTCTGGGTGTCTCCTTCTCTATATATAATATTTTTTTTTTGCTGAGGTAAACCAGTGTTGTTTTGTATATTTGCTTCCCTTTTGATTGAAGCCAGTATCCCACAAATAGTCCTTCTCATTGCATCTGTGTTTGTGTGTGACTGTTTGGTGGGGGTGCTTCAGCAAACCCGAGGAGGCAGAGCATCTGACAGCCTTGCAGAAGAAAAAAGAGGTCAGTTCAGACGATGAAGAGTCTGAGCCCAGCAGTGGAGATGATGATGATGATGATGATGATGATGATGACGATGACGACGATGACGATGATGATTAGATAGATGTATTTTTCTTGAATTCAATTTGTTCATTCACACAAATTTATTGGGCTGATCATGTGGATGTGATGCATTCAGAAAGTTTTGCGACCGCCCATGAAAAGCAAAAACTTCTGATTGAAATCTAATTTTTCCCTGTAAAGAAACTCTCCCCGTGCACCTCTGGAACACTTCCACCATAGAGGCTACTTTTAGATATTAACCTTATATTAAAATGTGAGTAAAAAGAGAAAAGCAGTGACTTGCAAATAAGTTAAAACTTTTATTTATTTGGAAAAAAAATCCCAAGAAAAAATGTTGACATATTACAATGTATTTGTTTTGTTTTAAAATTTTATGTCAGCAGCATGTTTCATAAAATTCTGGATTTATTTCACAGTTTTTCTTAATTTCATCATGTTTTTTTAAGGAAGACTTGTTGACAGTATAGAAATGGATGTAGCTTCTGTGACACTGCTCCCTGGTCTCTGAAGTCTTTGAAGTTTTGAAGCTTTCAGATGACGTTGCCATCTTGGTTTTAAAAAACTGATATGATGAGGCTGATATGAAACCAGATCCTTAGATGATGTAATGCTGGTTTGTTTTAAGACTCTTTCATACAGCTTCTTCTTCTTTCTTTCTTTTTTTTTTTTTTTTGCCTCAAAGCTACTTCCATGTTTTATACTGTCTATGGATAAACTGAGCTTCTCTTGGATTCTCTTCTGAGACTTCTAGTTTGCTGCTCTCCAGTTTAAGATGAGCATATACAATAAAATATCTGTCAACATTTTATATCTCTTCTTAGTACTTTTTCAGTTAAATATCAGGTTATTACTGCATTCTGCTTTATTGACATTTTACTTGCTGCTTTATTGACATTTTACTTGCTGCTTTATTGACATTTTACTTGCTGCTATAGTGTAGTTGACAGGATTAAAATATATTTGGCTGAACACACATGTTATCTTTGCAAAGCTACCTTTTTTTTCTTCCTTGCCAAAAAGCTTGCATTTGCAGACAGCAAATCTCGACCAATGACATTTCAGCTGAGAAAATCAAGTGTGTTAAGCTCCTAGCATTAAACAGAAGTCATGTGCAGGTTACAACGGTTGGCTAAGCTCACTCCTTTTTAACTATTACAAATTATTTCCACTTCCCAATGTGACGCACCAACCAAAGCTGACTGATTCCAGCTTTTTCTGCACAAATAAAGAACTTACACGACTATTTCAGTACTCCACATACATACTCCAGTATATAGGCACCGATGTCTGAAATGTGTTGAGTTGTCATTTCATTTTTTAATAACTGGGACAAATAAATGCCAGACTTGTTCACTGTACTGTTTATGATCGCTATGTTGCTTTGTTGTTGTGTAATCTCATTGGGGATTTCTACTCAAAAACTGGACATGTATTGCCCTTCTGGGGTGTCCATGAATGTTTACTGTTAAATAATTGAACTGTAGATGTGTAAAGCGTAGGCCCTAGTAAGATGTTTCATTGCTAACACTACCCTGTTGCCAGTGTAGATAGTGCTTATCTGTGCTGCTGCCACAAAAATGTGTCTCTTTCTTTCCAAAAGTTCACCAACAGGTTTATGAGCAATGACTACTGTTTACTTCACGGACAACTAGCAAGTTTGTGTTCTGCTTTTTGTATAAAAAGTGAAAAATAAAAATTTCTGTTCAGTGACTTTGGAATAAAGTTTTTTGTTTTAATCATAAAGGCTTGTGAATTCTTTTTGAATAGAAGTGATCAGGGTGTGTACAGAGAGGCTCGATATTAACAGCTCAGTAGCATGGAAGAGAATGCAACATACCAACTGTCAGCCACTCCTCGGTGTGTGTGACAGTGAGTTATTGTAAGTCACTCTGCCCTAAAACAGTTGATTGCAGCTTACAGTTTGTGCTGGAAAGTCACTTTGATGTTTTCTGTGTCTTCAAATAATTTGAAACACTCTCACTGGGACAGTTATTGAAAGGATATTGGTGACTTTACTTTGACACTGCTCACAAAGAGCATAAATTCACAAAAACATCAAACAGATGTGGAACACATCACTGGTAACTTGAATGCTCATTTTTTGTATTCCTGAAATTGAATTACATTGTTACCTGTTATGTTCATATCTGTCCTAAGATAAATCTAACTCAAGCTGCTGGAACAATATTAGTTACTAAGGCGGGGTGGAAAGACTGGGACATGCAGGAACCTGCCTGGAATTGTCCAAGCTTGTCAAAAACCCCATCTGTCGCCCTACTGATTCATTTTTTCATTTTATATTGTGCGGTGTATTTGTTATCATTGAAAACAACTCGCTGAACCACTTTACTTTATTCCTTTTCATTAGATCAGTGTAAGTGTACCATATTTAACAATCACAGAACCACATAAACGTGCTGTGCTTTTTTTTTTTTTTTTGCTGTGAGAGATTAACTTACCTCTCATTAAAAGAAATAATGTTTTGGAGTGATATGACAGTTTAGTGGCTAGGTTGGGTATCAAACAGGTGCAAATGTTTTGAAGTCTCTGGTTGGATTCTCAGCTGGATAAATAGTTCCCATCTTTTCCCACTGCCGATGTCAGATAAAGTCATTGTGGCCAAACATGTCGACTCTGGTCTTGTTTGTTCAAAGGACTTTGTTCAGATGCAACTTTGTAAACCTAATCTGAGCTGCCATGTTCTCTGCAGAGAGAAGAGGCTTTCTCCTTGGAAGCTCTCCAAACACGCCAGACATATTCAGACTATTTCTAACTGTGCTGTCATGAACTGTAGCTTTTCACATGCTAACTGAGACCTTTTCACTGCTGTTTTTTGTACACATCATTCTAACCTTTCTCTTTGCACATAAATATATCTGTGAAATGCACTTTATGAAATAATCTTCCTTTTTTTTATATAACTGTACTTACAGCTGTCAGAAGTATATGTACACTCATCATGGGCATGAATATCATAGTAATTTAGGACTTTTAACGATTTCTTTGTTCATTTTCCAGGATGGAATGATTACACAGTAAACATTTTAATTAATGTAAAAAAACAAGAAGGTGCCCAAGTTTGGCATGTTTTATGAAAGTGAAGTGAAGGTGAGACTGTACCAGTTGTCAAGCATGGCAGTGGTATAACCATGCTCTGAGGCTGTTTTTCTTTAAGTGGTACAGATACATTACATGTGATTGGGGGCGACCGTGGTTGGGAAGCTCATCTTGTAACCGGAAGGTTGCCGGTTCGATCCTCTCTCCAGCTCTGTCTGTCCTGGTCATTGTGTCCTTGGGCAAGATACTTCACCCTACCGCCTACTGGTGTTGGCCAGAGGGGCTGATGGCGCGATATGGCAGCCTGCAGGGCAGCTGTGGCTACAACTGTAGCTGCCTCCACCAGTGTGTGAATGTGAGAGTGAATGAATGGTGGAATTGTAAAGTGCTTTGAGTGTCTAGAAAAGCGCTATATAAATGCAATCCATTATTACATTACACAAAGTGGGGTAAGAAGGAGAAGGAATACTTCCAAATTCTTTAGCTTCACCTCAAATCAACAGCTAGACAGTTGGAGCGTGAACACGGCGGCATACATTACATCAAAACTGGTTTTGGAATGGATAAAGCACACTAACATTAAGCTGCTAGAATGGTTTTCCCAAAGCCTCAACCCTGTTGAAGATTTTACAAACTACACTTGAAAATCAGATCAGTTCAAGAAAACCAACCAATTTAAACAATCTCTACTAATTCTTAAGAGAGGAGTGGTCAAGTATACAAGTAGATTTATGCCAGAAGCTTGTTAACGACTACCAAAAGCATGTGGTTGCAACTAGCTAAGGTAATTTTACCAAATATTAGTGGGGATGTTTGTATATATTTTGGCCTGTGTGCATACTTTTGACCCTGTGTAGATTAGAGAAACTCCAAAATCCTTTCAATCTTGTGCCTCAATTCTTAGTTTTTCAAACTTTTTCAGGCTGTATGCTGTAGAATTATTCCACCCTGTAAAAAGTTCAAAGAAATCATTTAAACACCAACATTAACATCGCAGTCATGCAGCAACACAGGAACCACCAAGGTTCAAGCCTGCAACATTATGGAAACTGCTGAAACACCAGCGTCACTGTCCACAGTGAAGCAAATGTCACGTAGCCTCGGACTGAGAGTGTATCAAACAAGAAAGACACGAGAACTACGAAGTGTATGCAAACTTCTGACCAGAGCTGTAGTAAGGCTAACACGAAAGGATTTTTACTTGTACTGAAGTATTTTTACAGATTCACGTGTTTTGCTGCAGTAAATCCAGATACCAAGATTTTCTTTTAAAAGTCTGAGGTAAACTTGAAAACATCTGCAAGTCATAATGCATTATGTGAGGGACATGTCTACCAGTAAATACAATATAATTATGTTTTGTACTGGCTGTAAATTGACGTGCTCTCTGTGTAGTTACAGTCATCCTGCACAGGTCTGCAGTAGCTCTCTTGTCTTCCTGCAGCACGATGCTGTTGTTTTTTTCCCTTATTGCAGTTCTGGAAGAGTTCCCGCTGCTGCTGCATTGATACTCCAGTGGAGGGGCCTGCAGAGGAGAGCAGTGAGCCTGCAGCCTGCCCACGTTATCTCCCACCCATGAAACGTCTCCACTCTACCTGCTGTGACCTTGCACCAAACCTTACGTACCTGTACGGGTTTAATAATGGAGGCGTGAATAATCCACATC
Organism: Rhamphochromis sp. 'chilingali'; assembly: GCF_963969265.1. Classification (NCBI taxonomy): domain Eukaryota; kingdom Metazoa; phylum Chordata; class Actinopteri; order Cichliformes; family Cichlidae; genus Rhamphochromis; species Rhamphochromis sp. 'chilingali'. The sequence goes on from NC_137946.1 coordinate 11,981,281, forward strand.
AGTAATCCCTGTTAGTGTATATTTGAAATCCTATGATTATCATATTCATAACGTACGTGGGATTACGCCATTCAGCCTCATGCTGTTTAAACAAGCACAAAGAAATAACTTTGCTCACTCAACTTCTTATGAATAATACTTTAGCTTACATACCAACATGCATGCAACGCCAAGCCGACTGATTGTATCATATACTATAGAAATAACAGTAATAACATAATATTTCTATTGCTGACTATCTGAAGTTTTGCACAACTAACACAAAACATTAATGTATTTTAAAGAGTGTATAAACGTATAAATTAAGAAACAGAAAAGGTGCAGTTCGTTATTCCCCCCAAATAACACCTTTCTCAATAATCACAGCATCAACTTGCAAATACGAAAACACAGTTATTAGCATGTAAGGCAAATACTTGCAGTTAAAGCCCTTGGAATCGCAAATCTCTCCATTTCTTTTTCTTGTAAACGGAAAAACAAAATTTAAAAAAGTACTATCAGCAGCGGAAAACAAGCATGCATGGATGTGAGCAGATGTGAGTTGTCTCTGTGTCCTCTATTTGTCCAGCTGTACCTCGACTCAGGTGACAAGCTCTGTCACATGGCCTCTGCTGCATCCTCGTTAAAACTCACAAATCTCTCTCTTTCTTCTTTTTTTGTATTTGAAAAACCTTTTGTGACCATAGAGGCACCTAACAGATGGAGTCTGACAGGCAAATAAATAAATAAACCAATCAAATCTGTAAGTTAAGTGCTAAGCATTTTCTGCTGCGGTGAATAGTGCTGACACAAGGCATTGCTGAGCTGTTGTTGACTGATGGTCTGTACATTTATGGCAAAGAAGCTGTCGTGCTTTAAAAAAAATGACTGTACACACTCGTGTATCATAATGGACTTACAGCAGAGTTTTAGCAGATTAAAGAACAATATAACAATACACAAGATAGTGTGACTTTGTATGCACTAAATAGGGCATACTGCACATAAAATATGCTAATTCATAGCTCTGAATGGTAATGCGATGCAAGAAATCTTCACCTTACAAGACAAAACGACAGAAGAAACAAAATAAGAGTAGGGGGCAGCTTTTAATGATTACAATTAAAAGAAAAAGACATTTTAAAACAAGTCTGTGCAAACAAGAAGCTACTTTACTGCTTTCCTCACCCATTGTAAATCTCTCACGTTGCAAAATATGGTTTTGCCCAGGAAAGAACGATGAAAGAAGTATTTATGATAGGAGCTTTTAAATGTGTGTCTTACAGGAGACCTGGGGGATCTGTGGTTACGTACCCAGCCTCCACGTCACCCTGCACTGCAGAACTTTTCTCTGAGCTTCATAAACACTGTCAAAAGTGCCTGGGTGTGTACACCAATGGGGGGGTGAATGAGACAAGGAGTTGTCTGGGGCATTGGAGGGGGGGAGGGGGGGGGGGTGCAGAGGTGAGGTAAGAGAGAGGTGGCATGCAGCCAACTGAGAGGACAGAGAAAAGTTGGGAGTTAGCCGGAGAGAAGAACAGGGAGATTTATCTTCACTGAGGCTGTGCTGAGGAGGGATAAGAGCCCCGGCGTTTTCCCTGGATGTCTGTCTCTCGGTACCTCTATTTTTTTGCTTACATCCCCCCTCTCTTATTTAATTGTCGCTCTTCTTGGCTGGCACTGCAATGTGGCTGTCTCTGCAGTGAAAGTGCTGCCTGGCAGATTCTCCTTGAGTGAACCCTGGTTGCGCAGTGAGTGCTGCTCTGCCTCCGTCCTGTCCACACTGACTCAGCTGTGCATGCAGTTGGTCAGCCTCTGAGTGAGCACCAGCTGCAGGAGCAGGTAGGCAGTAGCAAAGTTAAACTGTGCTTATCATCAAGTCATGTTTCTTTTCACTCAGCATCCTTTATTTTTATTTTATTTTATTTTTTTAAAAAGGTTATTGTATGTGTAGGAGACTTGCATTTTCTGTGCACTAATATAACTTTTTACTGTACTGCTTGTGTATTCATCGCGACAGATTTTAGTTAATTAACCTTTTTCCTTCCTTCTCCTCACTCTCCTCCTCCTCTGCCCACCGACAGTCCCTTCTAAAGGAGTGCTACCCTGAAACAGCTGCAGGTGCAACACTTGGAGTACACGCATCCACAGAGCAGCTTCCTGATTTTTCCAGTGGACAGAGAGTATTCTCCTAGCTTTCGGGGCCAGTGTTGGATACTGCAGCATCATTTGTTTTGGAGCAGCTCTAGCAGCCATGAAGGTCCGGTGGATTGGGGTTGAACCCGTGAGGCTGGGCCCTCCACACACAACCTGTGGCCTGGTCTTCTCTTTGCTGCTTGGTAATGTCTGTCTTTCTTTTTATGTCATATGATGTGTGCAGTGTTAGAAAGCTTCATCTTTTCCTCACATCAGTATTTATTCATGTGTTTAGGTAGAATAATGATGCTTTGGTATTTCTAGGTCTTATACTGACCTTCATCTCTGACCTATGCAGAGCACAACAATTTGTGTAAGAAATAAGAAACACTATGATTATTTTTGTTTGGGTTGTCCTTGGTTTTTTTTTGTTGTTTGTTTTTTTTTTTTTGCATGATGTTGCATTTTACATATTGCTCTGAGCCAGATGGAGTAGAAGTAGGACAGTAGGTGGAAGTCTTGTAAACTAACTGGTTTTGTTAAATTCATATGAGTCGTAAAGTTTTGATGGCTTTTACAAGTAAGCACAAAGTAACAGTACAAGCCTGAGATTATTTATAGCCAACAGATAGGTAATAATGTGGCTTGACACTTCAAATAATCATTCAGAGCTAATACTTGATGCTGATACTTGTGCTTTGAAATACCCACATCCTTTTTAGAGTCATAACTTAATTTCTATTCATGCCTCTCTTGGGGCATCAGTGCACCAAACACACATTAAACAGTTAAAGCTCCCTTGTTTAAAACATCTTGTGTAGGAGATGTAGGCTGTAAGGTTCCCTTATTGTCCCAGTCCATTTCAAGTCCTGTAAGGTGCATAAAAATGAATCTATTGCAATAAATATCCTGTGTTCCCCACTTTTAATACCAAATTCTTTTCTTTGCATTGTGTTACATTCACACACAGGAACAGATGAGTAACTGTCACTGTCTGGCCAGATTTTTCATAAACAGATCAGCGATTTTTCACAGGTGTTCTTTTTCTTTTTCTTTTTTACAATGTAAAAGAAACTTTCAAGAAACACGTGCGGAAACTGCACAGTAGGCCAAATCTGCAAATGCAGGTGGCCAGCAGCGAGAAAGATGCTACAGCGGTTAAACCATAGCTCAGGACAGTGATTATATTACAGGAGTACAGAATGATATTTGCCTTATGTAATGCATTTATTGTATGATGCACTGTAAGGTGCTTTACAGGATATGGCTAACAGCCTGAACAGAGAGAATAACAGTTTTATAGCCACATGTAGGATAAAGAGAGGCAGGTACTATGGAAAATAGATTTTATTTTATTTCTGAGTTATTATTACTATCTGAATTATGACTTAGACAAATCATCTTATGTCTTAAGCATTATGGCATTGATGGGCTTGATTTTTAGACAGTGTTTAGTCAGAACATTTAAAAGGTAGATGTAATTTTCATGGACGGTATGTGTCTTTATTTTACCTTCAAATAATGATCTGTTCTTGTCCCCACATAGCCCTCACAGTAGTTGGTGGTTTTTTGCATACATCGGTTAATAAAAAAAGAAGAAGAAAATGTTGACATATGTGGGTTAGAAACTGGAACACCAGTGTGCTACTTTTATCTGAAACACCAAGACTCACGAAACAAGTTTTAATGAACAGTACAGAAGTTGGATTTAGAAGAGAGCAGTAAATACCAAAAGGTTTTCATTGTGTTAGGGATAAAACAGAAATAAGATGGGGGTTTTTTAATTTCCTGATCTTGTGTGAGCAGCTTCAGTATCTACACTGATAGCAACAGTGTCCTTGTACTGGAAAATGTGTTCGTTAAGGACACACAGAGGGGCTAAAAGAATGAAAATAAAATCAAACAAATACTGTGAAAAAACTAGTGATAAAAGAATAAAATAAAACATGCATGCATGAGACTGCAGAGTGATTGTGCTGCTCTCTCATTACTCCTTTTCTGGGCTCACTGGACTACATAGGAGCAGTTGAGGAAAAGATTAGAAGGTGTGATTTCGTTTTTTGTCAGGGCAAGAGTGAGCTGAGAGTGAATCGATAGCATGCACACTTACAGTGCCCCTCCCCCGTCTTTCGCTTTGTCAGTTTGTGTTTCCTGTTCCTGCAAATGGTGCTTGTGAGATGTTGACCTTGAGCATGTTATGCACAAAGTGTCCACAAACCACAGGGCAGAATCACAGGAATGTTACAACGAGTGTAGGACATGTTACTACTCTCATGCAACTACTGATCATATAATAGGTCTGTGTTAGTGTTTCTCTGCATTAAATCTCCAACCTGCAAAACACACTGTCAGCATGTACTTTACCTCACATCCTTCACAGGAAGCACTAAGCAAAAGGCACATTAGTGGTGTAGGCCAGAGAGAGAGAGGAGAGCTTCTGTCTGTCCTCGACCTGCTGAAATTATATACTGTAGCCATCTGCTGTCTGTGACCTTCACACAAAAGCAAGTGCTAAGTTCGAATGTCTTACAGTTGTGGTCTGAAGTTTACATGCACTCATCACGGGCATGAACGTTAAGGTAATTTGAGGACTTTTATGATTTCTTCAAACTGTTCGTCTGTACATCTGTAATGACTTACAAAAAACAGGGATTGGGTGTTTTCTCCAAGTCACACTGGACCAGAAATATACATTTACTCACATAAAACATTCAGTAAATGGGGTTGAAAGTTCTACACTGTTTTGGTTTTTGGTTTTTTTGACAAAGCAAAGGCTTATTAACTACTCATGGTCATGACTGACTGCAACTGGAACATTGGAAGTCCAAGGTGAAGATCTCAGGAGAATTGTAGATTTACACAAGTTGGGAAGGTCTCTTGTAGTTTTTTCAGATGTGTCACCACTTCGCTGAGGTCTGTTAGAAGTCCCAAACTGGCACCCTCAGATAAGAGGCAATTGGTTAAGAGGTCCAGGAACCACAGGGGCTCAAGCCTGCCATGAATGGAAAACTACTGGAACTCCAGCATCACTTTCCACAGTGAAGTGGGATTCCCATCATCTACTAAGCCAAGCCATCGACCAAGGAAGTAGATCGTGTGCCAAAATCAACACTTTAAAGCTCAGCTGAAATTTACAGCAGCCCACCCCTGTTTTAAGGTCATTATAGATGTGCGCTGTCATTTCATAAAAGAACAGTTCAAAGAAACTGTTAAAGGCCCCAAATACCAGATCATGCATGTCCATGATGAGTGCATGTTAACTTTTGACTACAACTGTATGCCTGATATGAAAAATATATATCAGGTATACATAAATTGAACATAAATAGATAAAAAAATAATTGAATTGAAATATGTAAAGTATAATCACAGCACACTCTGATGCTGATGGATGCTGATGGTCCTTGGTGTGCAGTTACAGTTTTCACAGCAAAGTCACAGCAAGGACATTATGGTGTTCTCTTACCAAGGGTTTGAATTGTTTAATGCTATTAATAGAAATAATATCTGTGGTTTTAAATATATTTTCATAAAAGAAAAACTTAAGTGGTTGATAGGATAAATAATTTGTGATCCATGCCCATTACACGCAGTGCTAGTAAGCAGTGACTGTGTACAGGGAGTGCAGAATTATTAGGCAAATGAGTATTTTGTCCACATCATCCTCTTCATGCATGTTGTCTTACTCCAAGCTGTATAGGCTCAAAAGCCTACTACCAATTAAGCATATTAGGTGATGTGCATCTCTGTAATGAGAAGGGGTGTGGTCTAATGACATCAACACCCTATATCAGGTGTGCATAATTATTAGGCAACGTCCTTTCCTTTGGCAAAATGGGTCAAAAGAAGGACTTGACAGGCTCGGAAAAGTCAAAAATAGTGAGATATCTTGCAGAGGGATGCAGCAGTCTCAAAATTGCAAAGCTTCTGAAGCGTGATCATCGAGCAATCAAGCGTTTCATTCAAAATAGTCAACAGGGTGATGTGCGTGTGGAAAAACCAAGGCGCAAAATAACTGCCCATGAACTGAGAAAAGTCAAGCGTGCAGGTGCCAAGATGCCACTTGCCACCAGTTTGGCCATATTTCAGAGCTGCAACATCACTGGAGTGCCCAAAAGCACAAGGTGTGCAATACTCAGAGACATGGCCAAGGTAAGAAAGGCTGAAAGACGACCACCACTGACAGAGCGTTCTCACTCCCGAGGCGTAACATGTGGACGTTTTGTCACGTCCCGCGGCGTTCCTGAGGAACGCGAAAGGAGACCTTCGGCGTTCTTATGGTACGCGGCGGGTTATGGCTGGAATCCAGTGCAATGACGCTCCCGCGGTAGTAGACGTTCCAGACCTGTATTCCAGCCCTAAACCTAACCTTATCCCTAGCCCTGACCATAACCTTATTCCTGACCTTAACCAGGACTTTAATGATGTTAAATAGCGTGTTTCTAAGCGATTTGAAGAAAAAGAGCGAACATGTGTAGGTTCAGTCCAGACGGTTCTCATATTTCCTCTTTTTCCGAGGTCGTCATTTAGGAACGTGGTGGGTAGCCGAAAACGTAATATGGTGACGATTTGTCACCTAGCGTAAAATGTTACGCTTTGGGAGTGAGAACGGGTTGCCACTGAACAAGACACACAAGCTGAAATGTCAAGACTGGGCCAAGAAATATCTCAAGACTGGTTTTTCTAAGGTTTTATGGACTGATGAAATGAGAGTGAGTCTTGATGGGCCAGATGGATGGGCCCGTGGCTGGATTGGTAAAGGGCAGAGAGCTCCAGTCCGACTCAGACGCCAGCAAGGTGGAGGTGGAGTACTGGTTTGGGCTGGTATCATCAAAGATGAGCTTGTGGGGCCTTTTCGGGTTGAGGATGGAGTCAAGCTCAACTCCCAGTCCTACTGCCAGTTTCTGGAAGACACCTTCTTCAAGCAGTGGTACAGGAAGAAGTCTGCATCCTTCAAGAAAAACATGATTTCCATGCAGGACAATGCTCCATCACACGCGTCCAAGTACTCCACAGCGTGGCTGGCAAGAAAGGGTATAAAAGAAGAAAAACTAATGACATGGCCTCCTTGTTCACCTGATCTGAACCCCATTGAGAACCTGTGGTCCATCATCAAATGTGAGATTTACAAGGAGGGAAAACAGTACACCTCTCTGAACAGTGTCTGGGAGGCTGTGGTTGCTGCTGCACGCAATGTTGATGGTGAACAGATCAAAACACTGACAGAATCCATGGATGGCAGGCTTTTGAGTGTCCTTGCAAAGAAAGGTGACTATATTGGTCGCTGATTTGTTTTTGTTTTGTTTTTGAATGTCAGAAATGTATATTTGTGAATGTGGAGATGTTATATTGGTTTCACTGGTAAAAATAAATAATTGAAATGGGTATATATTTGTTTTTTGTTAAGTTGCCTAATAATTATGCACAGTAATAGTCACCTGCACACACAGATATCCTCCTAAAATAGCTAAAACTAAAAACTACTTCCAAAGACATTCAGCTTTGATATTAATGAGTTTTTTGGGTTCATTGAGAACATGGTTGTTGTTCAATAATAACATTATTCCTCAAAAATACAACTTGCCTAATAATTCTGCACTCCCTGTATATCTACTTAAAAATGGTACAAAATAATCTAAAAGGTGACTTTTCATTGTTAATCGTGCATCTCTTTTTACTGTACAAAAAAGTACAGAGCACAACATGTATTCTCCTGCCCATGAACATAAAAAGTTGAAGGTTTTCAAATCAGTTTTAGCATGATACTGAGGAAAATGTATCTGTGTTACTGACATTATAATAACGTTGACAACTAAGATAAGAAATGTAAATGATGGGCTGACATTGTGGGAAATATCCTTTATTCACTTCCTTGTCTAAGTGCTACACTTCTGATGAATATGAACTAAAATCCAACCATCAGTAATTCTTATTGCTGATGAATTTTTATATTACGCAAAATCAAACAAAATCTCGTCTTTTTCTTGACTTAAAAGCAGCGATGAACTAAAATCTCTACAGGAATTCACTGTTCCCAGGTCAAAAACACCCCAGCATGTAGCGTCTATCTTATTTATTTACATATGTTTTTCCCCAAATTAAACAAATAAGATGCTATGAGTCAGTGGAGGTTATCAAATCTATTTTACATTACTGTGCAAAAGACTTGAACCACATCCTTCTTCTCATTTCTTTATATTTTGCAAGCAAAATTGGTGCAGTGTTTTTATCGAAAAGTGTAAACATAATGGAAATACAGTATGTAGGCCAAAAACAGAGATTGTATGATACTCATGAGCTCGAAAGTCAATATTTGGTATGACCACCTTTATTCTTTAGCACAGCCTGACTTCTCATCAGCCGCTTTCTTCTCATTTCTTTAAGTCTTCCTCGGGAATAATTCTCCAGACTTCTTGAAGGACATTCAAACCTCTTCTTTGGATGTTTATGCCTTTTGTTCTGTTCTCTGTCAAGATGAGCCCACCCTGCTTCAGTAATGTTGAGGTGCAGTTCATGATTTATATTGTTAAGCTGCATGTTTTTCTATTTATGTGTGCTTTTACTGCATCGGCAGTGTGTTTGGGATAATTGTTATTATTTCAGATGGTACTGAATGAATCAAAGTCAGACAGTGCTTTTCAGTTTCGATAAGATCACCAACACCGCTGGCTAAAATGAAATCCCAAACCATCACAGAGTCTCCCAGCCAGGGGGTGCAGATGGCATATTCTCACTGTACCTCCATCCTGACAACCTCCATACATATTAACAATGATTTGATCCAAGAATTTTGATTCCTCGCTCTATATGACTTGTTTATTTTCAGTCCTGTTCTTGTGTAATTTGCCATAGCTGAGCCTTATATCCCTGTTTCCCATTAAGGATGGCTTCACAGCTCCAACACCATTGTGAAGTTTGCTGACGACACAGTGGTGTTGGGCGCCATCTCCAACAACGAAAGTCTGTATTTCAGGTGTTAGCATAAGCACATAATAATCTTTCATTGCAGGTGCAACTGTAATCATGTTATACACATATTGCATAATTAAAGGGTTGAAGCTCGGTCAAGTTAATTAATGGTTTGAAGCTACGGGCAGCGCGATATCTGGCCGATCAATGGAGCAAAGTTCAGCTATTGAAAGGTTGCCTACATGTTTACAGTATAATTTACTACATATTGCCTGCGTGCATTCAGCAGCCTGCTGCACTGGAGTTTGCCTGGTAACAGATGACGTAGAGGGGGGTCATGTACTGAGGTTAACAACACAGACACATAGTCTGTCTGGGTAAACTGATTGCAAATGTTGTGTAAGTCTAGAAAAGTGTAATAACAGGATGCATCTGGGAGGCGGTGGAGGAACTGAGAAAGGAACTGTTCTGTTTTAGTGACGCGAGTTACTGGTCATCATAAGTATAAATATTACACCCACCTATTGTCAGGCGGGAGATGGAGCCTGATATTTTGCAGAGCCCATCTTCACCACATATATGTGTTTTAATAAAATCATTTGTGTTGACCCACTATGGACTTTCAGTCATATGTCTCTTCCTCAAAAATTCGAACCACGACACGGCCTACATGGATGAAGTGAAGAATCTGGCATCATGGTGCCAGGACAACCATCTCCAGCTGAACGTTGGCAAGACCAAGGAGCTGGTGGTGGACTTCAGAAGGGGTCAGCACAGAGACTACAAGCCCATTATCATCAATGGAGCTCCCGTGGAGAGGGTGCAGTCCTTCTGTCATGGTCTACGGTGGGTGGCTGGAGTTTCCATTAGGCTCCTGAACTGACCTGGGATCCGCCCCTGGGCAGGGCCAACTCCAGCTCCTGCACACCTGGAGCCTATTGCAGGCTATCAAGCCAGAGGGATTTAAACCACACATCGATGTTCACTCACTGCCAGTTCGTCATCAACCCATGTTGGTAACAGGTCTTGTGTTTCAAATTCTCGCTGTGATTTATCTTACTAACAAAGACTCTTTTGTGCTACAGTTGCTGTACCCACCCTGGCTCACTCCACCTCCGGACTCGGGATACCTAGTGATCATTTTGGAAATCCCTCTGTGCCTCACCTGCCTGCCCTCCTGCCATCACACTCCATCTGGAGCCCCGGATCTCAGGTCAGCCTTTCCACGCCACTCAGCCTCCCCTGGATCTTCATCATCCCCCTCTCAAACACTCCAGGTCCCTAACTGCAAGTAAGAATTGCTGCTCTTATACTGGCCACTTCTGAGCTGCCTTCACTACCTGCCTAACTCCTATATCCTCTCCCCTCAGTGTGACTGTTCCCCACTCAGCTCCGTTCCACTTCTCAGGCCTCGTTCCCTCGCCCTAGCCACGTTCCCCTGGGCACGCCACACCAAGGCTCCACGTCTCGTCATTTTCTGTCTTTGCCACGTTTCCCTTTTTTTCCCCCTTGCACTTAACCGTAATAAACTGTTAAATCATCTACTGTCTCCGCTCTGGGTTTCTGCACCTGAGTCCTATTCAGTACCGGCCATCCGTCGCCGTGACAGTACGAACTGGCCAACAAATGGACTCAGCAGACCCAGTACGTGCAGCAGTCTCCAAGCAGGGAGCCATTTTAGGGGCTCATGAGCAAGCGTTGCAGGTTCTCGACACCCGGTGTCAAGCCATAGGCGAGACCCAGGCTAGGATCTTAGCTTCCCTGCAGGAGATTCAGTCGGCTCTTTCCCCTCCTCCAGGCCCATCCTCCGCGTCCCCTGCGCCCGTGGCAGAACCTCCCCAGTCTTCCCCAGCTCCGACCCCTTCGGGCTCCGTGTTTCGCGATGCTGCATTCCCAGAACCCGAGCCGTACTCTGGGGAGCGGGGCCGCTGTACGGCCTTTCTACTGAAATGTTCTCTCGCGTTCACGCATTCACCCCGTTCATTTACTAGCGAATCAGCTCGGGTAGCATATCTGGTGGCTAAGCTACAGGGCAAGGCGCTGTTATGGGCCGAGGCGTACCTGTCGGCTCACCCGCTCCCAACCTGCTCGTTTGATGATTTTCTGTGCGAGTTTAAAAAGACCTTTACTCACCCAGTATCGGAGGGTAGTTCTGATGAAAGGTTGCTCGGGTTGCAAAACAGGGGAGCCGGAGTGTCGCTGAGTTCATTATCGACTTCCGTACTGCAGCCGCCGAGGCCAATTGGCCCGATCATGCCCTTCGGGGAGTGTTCCGTCGCGCCTTAAACGACGAGCTCAAAGACCAGCTCGCTTCCCGCGATGAGCCCGAATCCTTTGAAGACTTGGTCTCCCTTTCCCTTCGGATAGATAATCGCCTGAGGGAAAGGGAGGCAGAAAAGAACCAGAAACATCGTAAACCTGCGCCTCGTACGTTTTCACTTCCTCCACCGTCACGTCCGGTGTCAACATCCGCTCCCGTTTCCGTGGAAACGGACGCCGCTCCGGAGCCTATGCTAATCGGCCGCTCTCGTCTCACACCAGAGGAGCGAGAACGACGGCTTCGGTCGGGCGCGTGTTTTTACTGTGGCTCAGTGGAGCATAGGTTAGCGCAGTGTTCGGTTCGGCCAAAAGGCTCCGCCCGCCGGTAATTTCGGGGATACAGGTGGGCGGATCCTCTTTCAGTTCCAAACCCCGGTTAATTCTACCAGTCACCCTGTGTCTAAATAAGGTTTCTCACCCCCTCCATGCTCTCGTTGATTCCGGAGCAGAGCAAAATTTAATAGATTTAGCTCTCACTAGACGCCTTCATTTGCCACTCAAGACTCTCGATCCTCCCATCCCTGTTACCGCATTAAACGATCAAATATTCTCTCAGATAACCCATCAGGCTGGCCCCGTAACCCTCGTCACCTCTGGAAACCACCATGAAGCCATTACCTTATTCACCTTCTCTTCTCCTGATTCACCACTCATCCTAGGCTACCCCTGGCTACAGAAACACAACCCTCATATAGACTGGTCTGGAAGTAAAATCGCTAGTTGGAGCCCTTTTTGTCTAGCCCACTGCCTCAAGTCTGCCCTACCGCCGGGTGCCCCTGACACTAACACCTCGGGCGTTGATCCGGTTGACCTCACACTCGTCCCACCTGAGTACCATGACCTCCAGGAAGTTTTCAGTAAAGACAAAGCGTCGTCCTTACCACCCCACAGGCCTTATGACTGCGCTATCGACCTTCTACCTGGTGCTCCGCTTCCCTCTAGCCGGCTATTCAACATCTCCAGACCAGAAAGAGAGTCCATGGAAAAGTACATCCACGAGTCATTAGCTGCAGGTATCATCCGCCCATCCTCCTCTCCAGTGGCCGCCGGCTTCTTTTTTGTGGAAAAGAAGGATAAATCACTCTGTCCATGCATAGACTACAGAGGGTTAAACGACATCACCATTAAAAACAAATATCCTTTACCCCTTATCAGCTCAGCCTTCGAACCCCTCCATGAAGTCACCGTATTCACCAAACTGGATCTCCGCAATGCCTACCACCTTGTCCGCATCAGGGAGGGGGACGAATGGAAAACGGCTTTTAATACGCCCCTAGGTCATTTTGAGTATTTGGTCATGCCGTTTGGGTTAACCAATGCCCCCGCTGTCTTTCAGAACCTGGTCAACGACGTGCTCCGTGATTTCCTGAACCAGTTTGTCTTTGTTTATCTTGATGACATACTCATTTTCTCCAAGACCCCCCAGGAACACCATGTCCACGTCCGAGCAGTCCTCCAATGCCTCCTGGAAAACCGACTTTACGTCAAAGCCGAGAAATGTGAGTTTCATGCACAATCTGTCACTTTTCTTGGCTATATACTCGCAGGAGGGCAGGTGAAGACTGATCCAGCCAAGATCCGCACGATCCTGGAGTGGCCCACGCCCACGTCACGCAAGCACTTACAACGTTTCCTCGGCTTTGCCAATTTCTACCGGAGGTTTATTCGCAACTACAGCCAGGTAGCCACTCCTCTCACTACACTCACATCCACCAAAAGACAGTTCATCTGGACACCTGAAGCTGAGGTAGCATTCAGTAGGCTCAAGCGCCTATTTACTTCAGCTCCAGTATTGTGTCACCCAGATCACTCCAAGCCATTTGTTCTAGAGGTAGACGCGTCCGACGTCGGCGTCGGAGCGGTCCTTTCACAGCATTCAGGTTCCAAGGCCAAGTTACACCCATGTGACTTTTTTTCACGTCGACTCTCGTCAGCTGAACGCAACTATGATGTAGGAGACAGAGAGTTGCTGGCTATTAAGTTAGCCCTGGAAGAGTGGCGTCACCTATTGGAAGGAGCTGAACACCAATTCACCATCTTCACAGATCATAAAAACCTTACTTACCTCAAAACAGCTAAGCGTCTAAACGCCCGCCAGGCCCGTTGGTCTCTGTTCTTTGATCGCTTCAAGTTTGCCATCTCTTTCCGTCCAGGTTCCAAGAACGCCAAGGCTGATGCCCTGTCTCGTCTTTACGACCCAGACGCTGAACCCACCGAACCAGCTCCTGTGCTTCCTGCCTCCTGCCGCGTAGCGTTTTTATCCTGGGACATAGAGGAATCCATCCAGCGTGCTTTACTGGATGAACCAGACCCTGGCACAGGTCCTCCGGGCCGCCGCTTCATTCCCACAGCAACCCGTTCGGCTGTAATTAAGTGGGCTCATACCTCCCGGTTTTCCTGCCATCCTGGAATCGGCCGCACCATCGCACTACTACGTCGTCACTTCTGGTGGGCAACTCTGGAACATGATGTGCGGGACTACGTCTCTGCCTGTGACGTGTGCGCCAGGAACAAGACCCGAAATCAGCGACCATCCGGTCTTCTACAACCTCTAGCCGTACCTTCTCGTCCTTGGTCCCACATTTCCCTGGACTTTGTCACTGGACTGCCTAGGTCAGCAGGTAAAACAGTGATACTCTCTGTGATCGACAGGTTTTCAAAAGCAGCTCACTTCGTTGCCCTGGAGAAACTACCCACTGCCACGGAAACTGCAAGACTGATGGTTGACCACGTCTTCAAACTCCACGGGATTCCTGCCGAGGTCACTTCTGACAGGGGACCTCAGTTTACATCCCAGGTTTGGAAATCTTTCTGCTCTGCCCTGGGTGCTCGAGCCAACCTCAGTTCTGGTTACCACCCTCAAACCAACGGGCAGACTGAGAGGCTCAACCAAGAGCTGGAGTCCATGCTCCGCTGCATGGTTTCCCATAACCCGGCTACCTGGTCAGCACATCTCCCATGGGTGGAGTATGCGCACAATTCTCATGTTTCCGCATCCACTGGTCTCTCTCCATTTGAAGCGTCCCTGGGCTATCAGCCTCCCCTCTTCCCTGAGGAAGAGGCTGATTTGGCTGTGCCTTCCGTCCAGCACCATCTCCAGCGCTGCCGCCGCGTCTGGACTCGGACCCAGGAGGCACTGAAGAAAGCTGCTGCCCGCCACTGCCGCTATGCAGATCGTCTACGGTCGCCAGCTCCTCGGTACGCTCCAGGGCAGAAGGTGTGGCTGTCGGCTAAGGATGTTCCCCTTAAAGTTTCCTCCCGCAAGCTGGCTCCTCGGTTTATTGGGCCGTATGTCATCCACTCGGTCATCTCGCCCTCTGCTGTGAAGCTCGAGCTTCCTCCCAGTCTGCGGATTCACCCGGTTTTTCATGTTTCCCAAGTCAGGCCTGTGCTGTCCAGTGTGCTGTGCCCGCCTTCCGACCCCCCTCCGCCCGCCCGGCTCATCGATGTTCATCCGGCCTATACAGTTCAGTGGATCGTTGACGTCCGTCGCTGTGGTCGGGGTCGCCAGTTTTTGGTGGACTGGGAGGGGTATGGGCCTGAGGAACGTGCCTGGGTTCCTCGCTCGTTTATCCTTGATCCTGCTCTTGTCTCTGATTTTTTCAGGTCACGTCGCGGGCTGGGGACCGGTCGGCCGCCGGGTGGCGTCCCTTGAGGGGGGGGTACTGTCATGGTCTACGGTGGGTGGCTGGAGTTTCCATTAGGCTCCTGAACTGACCTGGGATCCGCCCCTGGGCAGGGCCAACTCCAGCTCCTGCACACCTGGAGCCTATTGCAGGCTATCAAGCCAGAGGGATTTAAACCACACATCGATGTTCACTCACTGCCAGTTCGTCATCAACCCATGTTGGTAACAGGTCTTGTGTTTCAAATTCTCGCTGTGATTTATCTTACTAACAAAGACTCTTTTGTGCTACAGTTGCTGTACCCACCCTGGCTCACTCCACCTCCGGACTCGGGATACCTAGTGATCATTTTGGAAATCCCTCTGTGCCTCACCTGCCTGCCCTCCTGCCATCACACTCCATCTGGAGCCCCGGATCTCAGGTCAGCCTTTCCACGCCACTCAGCCTCCCCTGGATCTTCATCATCCCCCTCTCAAACACTCCAGGTCCCTAACTGCAAGTAAGAATTGCTGCTCTTATACTGGCCACTTCTGAGCTGCCTTCACTACCTGCCTAACTCCTATATCCTCTCCCCTCAGTGTGACTGTTCCCCACTCAGCTCCGTTCCACTTCTCAGGCCTCGTTCCCTCGCCCTAGCCACGTTCCCCTGGGCACGCCACACCAAGGCTCCACGTCTCGTCATTTTCTGTCTTTGCCACGTTTCCCTTTTTTTCCCCCTTGCACTTAACCGTAATAAACTGTTAAATCATCTACTGTCTCCGCTCTGGGTTTCTGCACCTGAGTCCTATTCAGTACCGGCCATCCGTCGCCGTGACACCTTCAAGTATCTCTGTGTCCACATCTCCTCAGACATGACATGGTCTGCCCACATTCAGGTCCAGACCAAAAAGGCTAGGCAGCACCTGTACCACTTACGACAACTGAGGAAGTTCAGGGTCTCTCCAAAGATCCTCAGGGTTTTCTATACAGGCACTGTGGAGAGCATCCTCACACAGAACATCACATCCTGGTTTGGGAACAGCTGTGTTAAGGACCAAAAAGCTCTTCAGAGAGTGATCCATATGGCAGAACGCTGCTGCAAGGACACTGAAGATACTGAAGGGCCCGTCCCATCATTATTTACGGGTTGTACGGAAGCCCCAAACGCAATTTCATTGTTCTCTGACAATGACAATAAATACTTAAATGAAATGAAATGAAATCATGGCAACAAACTGGTCCAACTTCTGTCCGGTAGAAGGTTCCGCATCATCCGGGCAAGGACAGAGAGACTCAAGAGGAGCTTCTATCCCCAAGCCATTTATAGATTCAACTAATCAAATTATTTTTTATTCTCAGCTGTGTGTAACAATGTGCCTAAAAATACAATTTAAAATTGGTTCTTTTCTAAGTTTTCTGCCATGAATGGACACAACAATTGTTCATCCTTTTAGTTAGATACATATTTTATGCTTGAATAATTCAGAGGTCAGTGACAAAAACCATTCCTATGAAAATGGTTAGGTACAAGGACTGCACTAAAATTGAATAAAAAAGCAACCAAAGAAAACCTTTGACCTTCAGAAAGCCTGGAGAAATATTGCTCAAGAGCATTTAAAAAATGACAAATAAAACAGACAACTTGAAACAAATATAAAGAAAGAGCTGTTTAAATGCTTTTTCCCGGCCTTGGTATCAACTAGTTGGTAGGTGTAGTTGTATATTTAACAAACAGATATGAAATTACTGCCGGTCTTCTAATCTAACTCTCAGCAAGAAAGCAAATAACCAAGACAAAAAAAAATTATTACACCAGCATACAGACCTCACACTATGGTACTGCACTGTAAGACTGGTGTATGTCCTATCTTCATGTTTTTTGCCATTCCTCTCCTTTTCAGGTGCGTGGTCTGCTCAGGCCCTTGAGATGTCTGTCGGGAAAATTCCCTTCCTTCAGGCAGTGAATGGGAGCACAGTTACTTTGCCGTGCACCTATGCCAGCTGTATTGGCATTGAAAATCTCTACTTCAACTGGCAATTCAATGACAACGGCACTATGCAAAAGGTAAAAACCTTCCACGTGATTCAAAGATTTCTGTTTGTTTTTTTCTAACTTGTGCAGTCGGCAGCAGTTTTGAGATGACTGATATCTTGCTGATCCCATCAGGTCTGTGAGTCAGTGATACCTTCAGAGGGGGTGGTGCCAGATGTGACTATATTCCGGGAGCGTGTGGAGTTTGTGGGGAAAAACCATCATAATAACGTCTCCATCTTGTTGTTGAACATCACCTTTGAGGATGGGGGACAGTACACGTGTTTTGGACGCAATCCCAAAGAGCACCACAAGAACCATAGTGCCATCTTCAACCTCATAGTGGTTGACGAGTGTGAGTGGTCATGGTCTATGACATATGCCACAGTGTCATCTAATTTATTTTTCTTTCATTACAAAGTTAAATATATCCTGTTAGATTTTAAGGACATCATTGTTAAACTGTAAACCAGCTTTTTTCTGCCCCATTGAACTAGTCATTTGAATGTTCATGTTTTCACACTGATATACACCAATCAGTGCATAACACCATAGACCACTGACAAGTGAAGTGAACAACACTGATCTCTGATATGGCCACCGACCTAAGCACTGTTGCCGACCATGTGCTCCCTTTGATGGAAGCGGTAATCCCTGTGGACTCTTTCAGTAGGATATTGCGTTGCAAAACAAAAAAAAAAGGTTCAGGAGAGGTTTGAGGAGCACAGCAATGAATTTGAGGTGTTGACTTGACCTCAAATTCCCCTGATCTAAGTCCAGTTGAGCATGTGCTGGACAAACAAGTCAGATAATCAGATGCCCTGGAGCCATGCCCGGGGAGGGTGCCCGAGGGCAAGCGTCTGGTGGCCGGGCCTTAGTCCATGGGGCCTGGCCGGGCACAGCCCAAAAAGGGGACATGGGCCCATCCTCCCGCAGGCCCACCACCTGCAGGAGGCGCCATAGGGGTCGGGTGCATTGTGTGCCGGGCGGCGGCCAGGAGCGGAGGCCCTGGCGGACTGATCCCCGGCGGGTATTCTAATATCCCCTCAGCTAGCTGCCGGTACGTTGGGGTTTTTCCCGGTGGATGAGAGGGTTTGTTCTCTGCACCTTAGGGTCGGGGAACGGGTCCTGACTGTCATCTGCGCTTATGCGCCAAGTGGCAGTTCAGAGTACCCAGCATTCTTAGAGTCCCTGGGTGGGGTGCTGGAGGGTGCTCCACCTGGAGACTCTGTTGTCCTGCTGGGAGACTTCAATGCTCACGTGGGTAATAACAGTGAGACCTGGAGGGGCGTGATTGGGAGGAACGGCCTCCCTGATCTGAATCCGAGCGGTGTTTTGTTATTTGACTTCTGTGCAAATCACAGTTTGGCCGTAACGAACACCTTGTTCGAACATAAGAATGTCCATAAGTGCACGTGGCAGCAGGACGCTCTAGGCTGCAGGTCAATGATCGATTTTGTAATCGTATCACCAGACCTGCAACCATATGTTCTGGACACTCGAGTAAAGAGAGGGACTGAGCTGTCAACTTATGGTGGTGGTGAGTTGGATCAGGTGGCGGGGGAGGACGCTGGACAGACCCGGTGCACCTAAACGTGTAGTGAGGGTGTGCTGGGAACATCTAGCAGAGGCCCCAGTCCGCGAGATCTTCAAAGCACACCTCCGGCAGAGCTTCAACAGCATTCTGAGGAACACGAACCAAATGGTGGACACCAGAGGTGAAGGGAGCCACCAGGCTGAAGAAGGAGTCCTATCGGGCTTGGTTAGCCTGTGGGACTCCAGAGGCAGCCGACAGGTACCGACAGGCGGCTCGGGCAGTGGCTGAAGCAAAAACTCGGGTGTGGGAGGAGTTCAGAGAGGCCATGGAAAAAGACTTTCGGACTGCCTCGAAGAGATTCCGTCAGGCGTCTCAGGAGGGGAAAGCGGTGCTCTACCTGCACTGTGTATAGTGCTGGCGGAGCGCTGCTGACTTGGACTGAGAAACTTGTCAGGCGGTGGAAGGAATACTTCGAGGACCTCCTTAATCCCACTGACACGTCTTCCGAGGAGGAAGCAGAGTCTGGGGATGAGGAGAATGACCCGCCAATTTCCGGAGGCGAGGTCACTGAGGCAGTTAAACAACTCCTTGGTGGCAGAGCCCCTGGTGTTGATGAGGTCCACCCCAAGTTCCTGAAGGCTCTGGACGTTGTAGGGCTGTCCTGGTTGACACGCTTCTACAATGTTGCATGGAGATCAGGGGCAGTACCCCTGGACTGGCAGACCGGGGTGGTGGTCCCCATCTTTAAGAAGGGGGACCGGAGGGTCTGTTCCAATTACTGGGGGATCACACTCCTCAGCCTCCCTGGGAAAGTCTATGCCAGGGTGCTGGAAAGGAGAGTTCGTCCGCTAGTCGAACCTCAGATACAGGAGGAACAATGCGGTTTTCATCCTGGTCGCGGAACACTGGACCAGCTCTTTATCCTCTCAAGGATACTTGAGGGTGCATGGGAGTTTGCCCAACCAGTCTACATGTGTTTTGTGGACTTGGGGAAGGCATTCAACCGTGTCCCTCAGAGTGTCCTGTGGGAGGTGCTGCGGGAGTATGGGGTGTCTGGCCCATTGCTACGGGCCATTCAATCCCTATACAACCGTTGCAAGAGCTTGGTTCGCATTGCCGGCAATAAGTTGGACTCGTTCCCGGTGGGTGATGGGCTCCGCCAGGGCTGCCCTTTGTCACAGATTCTGTTCATAATGTTTATGGACACGATTTCTAGGTGCAGCCAAGTGGCGGAGGGCTTTCACTTCGGTGGCCTCAGAATCTCATCTCGGCTTTTCGCGGATGATATGTTTCTGTTGGCTTCATCGGGTGAAGGCCTCCAGCTCCCACTGGAACGGTTCACAGGCGAGTGTGAAGCAGCGGAAATGAGGATCAGCACCTCCAAATCTGAGGCCATGGTTCTCAGCCGGAAAAGGGTGGAGTGCCCACTCCGGGTCGGGGATGAGTTCCTGCCCCAAGTGGAGGAGTTCAAGTATCTCGAGGTCTTGTTCGCAAGTGATGGGAGAAGGGAGCAACTCAGTGATGGGAGAAGGGTAGTGACCGAAAGCATGAGATCGCGGATACAAGCGGCGGAAATGAGCTTCCTCCGAAGGGTGGCTGGCCTCTCCCTTAGAGATAGGGTGAGAAGTTCAGCCATCCGGGAGGGGCTCAGAGTAGAGCCGCTGCTCCTCCACATCGAAAGGAGCCAGCTGAGGTGGTTCGGGCATCTGACAAGAATGCTTCCTGGGCGCCTCCTGGGTGAGGTGTTCCAGGCATGTCCCACCGGGAGGAGGCCCCGGGGCAGACCCAGGACACGCTGGAGAGATTATATCTCTCGGCTGGCCTGGGAACGCCTTGGCGTTCCCCCGGATAAGCTGGAAGAGATGGCTGGGGAGAGGGAGGTCTGGGCTTCTCTGCTTAGGCTGCTGCCCCCGCGACCCGGCCCCGGATAAAGCGGATGAAGACAGATGGATGGATGGAATAACTTTATTTATAAAGCGCTTTCAAACAAAGTGCTGTGCAGCTATTTGACTGTACTATAGTCAAATAGCTACAGTACATGGTAACTCTATTGGAGCCCATGCCTCAAGGGGTCAGTACTGTTTTGGCAGCAAAAGGCAAATGACACCATGTTAGGCAGATAATGGTAAAGTTATGGTTGATTGGTGTATAAGGCAGTCACAGAAAGGGTGGTCTTCCAGATGCTCAACTGGACTGGTAAAAATAAGAGAGAACATGCATGTGTCGAAGGCAAAATTACAGAGCTCCGCAAGAGACATAGGAGAAAATGGGACATGGGAGCTGAAGTTTTGCGAGATCTCGCAAATGTTTTGGCCGCATTCTTTGGAGGCCACCAGCTTCAAGCCGACCGGGAGGTCAAGGCACGATGTGCCGGGAGTGCGGTGTTCTCCCCGGCTGTAGTGGGCCTCATCCTCCTGCTAGCTTCGAGATGGTGGGTAACAGACGTCTCTGAAAACGTTGGAGCACTTTTGCAAATATGTGATGTCATGATAAACTGAGCAGATATTAGACATTTACACAGCTACATTCACGCCTCAAAATATCTTAAAAGTTTATTTTGTGATCCACAAAGAGTAAAATTAAAACTAAACTTGTTGGAAACGAATTGGCTGGGCCGCGCCATGAATTCTGGGATAGGTTGGGTTACGAAGGATACACTGACTCGGCCTTCAAATGCAACCTGCGAAGTATGCAGTCTATTTTGCGAGATCCCGCAAAAGTTTTGCTACATCCCAAGTTAGTTTTGCGAGATCTCGCAAAAGTTCATCTTAATTTTTTTTTTCTCCCATGTCCCTTGCGGGGCTCCGTACAAAATAAATCAGGTCGCACATAAATGAAAAACATATATTTGTGCAGTTAAGAAAAAGAAATCTGGTGACATTTCATATATTTTTTATATATATTTAAAATATTTTTAAATGTATGTAATTTCATATTTACATTTCACAGCTTTTTTGTTATTCTAAGACTGATAAATGTAGAAGGAGCAACGGTCACAAGATCAGCTAAAACAGGAGGTTACCCTGAGACAGACAATGCCTGAACAACATGTCATCATGTTTAGCTACCTTCATCAGTTTTTACCTGGTCATTTGTTAATGCCTGCAGTGAGGGAGGTGGACAACACGCTGACCATCATCATAGCTTCGGCTGTGGGTGGGGCAATTGCACTGCTGATGGGCTTCATGCTGCTCAAGAACTTCACTCTCTTTGTTCTCACCAAGCTTGAGGAGAAGAAGTAAGTTTTCTTATAAGCAATGATCTTTCACTAGATTACACAGTTGGTGCTTGGCATCAAGTTAGATCAGCCAGTATATGTACATGCTGAGGATTTTCAGCTTTGAACTGTTGTGTGTCTACAGCTTTAACACTGTCTCTTTTACCTCCAACTGCAGTAAGGAGTGCCTTGTAACTTCATCAGGGATTGACAACACAGAAAATGGCCTCTCAGGATCCAAAGCAGATTCAAAACCAACACCAAAAAAGAAATGAGACAGTGCATGTAAAAACAAGTGAATATAAATATGACAGTGCTCATATTTATATACCTTCTCTGGATATTTGTATATGCCAAATTCATTATGTTCAAGTTAAAAGCTTAACTCTGGTTGTGGCCTTCAGAGAGGGAAATTATATCAAATGTGTAAAGAGAAGTAACTGTCCAGATGATGTACAACAATATTATTTAAAATGTGCACATCATTTTTGCATAACTGCATAATTTACATAAACAGTAGCAGATTAGAAATTAGATGAAACTTTATTAATCCCTTGGGTGGGTTCCTCCGGGAAATTCAGTTTCCAGTCGCACAGCACCGACAGAAGTTGCATGTTACAGAGTTGGAATACCAAATAAAGGGGTAACAACTAACACTTGACTTATTTAGGATATCCAGACAGTAACTGAGCCTGGTGAAATGTAACAAACAGGTAATATATTGAGGCTTGGTGGAACACGTCAGAAATCTCAAATGATCATTATCCCCATGTTGTCTTTCTGGGTGGGTCAATTAAGACGTCACTGCTCCAGCAACAGCAGTGAAGGTTTGAGCTTAAATGGACTCAACAACACAATACAACATGAAGAAAGAAGATACTTTACAAAAGACTATGTATTTCAGGAACTTGAAATTAGTTTAAGTGATTAATTTCCTATTATTTTACGGGCCCTGTAAAACAAGACGTTTGAGTAACTTCTTAAATGAATATTTGGGAATTCAATTCACAACTACAGTCTTAATCTGATACATTGTTACCAACCTGTGAAAAAATAGTAATATATCTGTCGGCATAATTTGTTGTTGTTTTGTGTTTATACTTTCACCATTACATATTATTTTATATACACAATTGATACCAAATTTAAATTTTGCTTTGTGTTATACGGCTATGTGAAAAAGAAAATACGCCCTCTTTCAGTTCTATGATTGTACATCAGGACATAACAACAACAACAACAATAATAATAGTAACAAATGTACTTAGTGTGTACACTAAGTACAAGATTCATTAGCTTGTACAATCATATTTAACAGCAATAAATTGAAGAGGTCAGTGTCTCTCATGTTGTTTTTAGAGGAATTCTTTAGTCCACTGAGATGTGCAGGCATTCAGGCACTGTATGTCTGCACACCTCTACACTCCTAAGTACTACCTCAGCATTTTTGT
Source organism: Rhamphochromis sp. 'chilingali' (assembly GCF_963969265.1). Lineage (NCBI taxonomy): Eukaryota > Metazoa > Chordata > Actinopteri > Cichliformes > Cichlidae > Rhamphochromis > Rhamphochromis sp. 'chilingali'. Next base: position 12,004,466 of record NC_137946.1, read on the forward strand.
TTCTTTTTCAGCCATTCTGTACATTGCATTACCCAATTTAGACCACAGCTTTAGCTGTCAGACAAATGGCTTCACATTTAACATCAAACTGACTCTAGAATATTTTTGTAATAAGAGGAGTTTGTGGTTAACTCCGTAACTGTGAGGTATCCAGGTCCTGTGGCTGAAATCAGCCAAATCACCACACCGCTACCACCACGTTTTACAGTTGGTGTGAGGTGTTTTTTGCTGATGTGCTGTGTTTGTGTGGTATTGTGCATTATAGCCAAATGTCTCCACTTTGGCCTTGTTTGTCCAGAGGACATTGATCCAGAACTTCAGTGGTTTGTCAGATGCTATGTTATTTTTAGAGAGAAGGGACTGACATGTTGAGCCTTTTTTAAATTGTCGTGTCATTAACTTTAACATTCACATGCTAACTGAGACTGTGGAGCCAAAGATATAGCTCTTAAATTTTTTTCAGTTTCTCTGTACACTGCATGGTCTGACCTTGGGGTGAATTTTCTGGGATGTCCACCCCTGGAAAGACTGGCAACTGTCCTGAATTGTTTCCACATGAGAATGAGCTTACTCACAGGAAAGTTCAAATTGTTTGGAAATTATCTTATGGCCCTTCCCAGCTTGATGGCCAGCAACAGTTGTTTCTCTAAGATCATTACTAATGTATTTCTTCTTTGGGGTTTTTGGGTTAACAAACACCTGAATGCTCCTAACTGCAATATTAATTCCTAAAGATCTACTTATTTTTTTTCATCACCTGAATTTACATAATAAAATTCCTGTTAAGAACCAGATGGTTTGTTAACATGTCGTGTCATGGAAAACCTTAGAACTGAAAGAGGGTGTACTTTCTTTTTTCGCATGACTGTACGTACTGTTGGCAAGTGCTTCTTGAAAGGATGCTACTGGGTTCCTCTCTATAATATTTTAAGACTTACCTTATCATGTAAAGGCCCCTGAGATACCTGGAGCTCTCTTAATAAAACAAAAATGAACTAAACTGAATAAAGGGAAAGCAACTGCAGGCTCTTATTTAACCACTCAGAAAAAACCTTCAGTATATTGTTTTATAAAGAAAAATGAAAAAACAATTGATGTGCACATTTTATGACATCGTAAAATGAGGATGTAATGTAATGTACACAAGCAATACTGTGTGGGTCCATTGCTGAAGCGATTATTAACTGCTACCACAACCAGAGTTGGAAAAAAAATATGTGACTGTTTTTCATCTGAAGTCAAAGAAACTTTCTTTGTTTAGGTGCTTGAAACAGGGAAAAAATGCAATATAATACAACTGGTCTGAACCATCCTTTAACTAACACCAAATTCACTTACAACAGTAAATATATCTGTATAACCTTTTACACAACATTCAGATTGTCTGGTTTATTCAAACAACTAACACAGAGACTGTATCGACAGAATGCGGCAGGATTCAGCCCAGTTCTTCATCCTCTTTGCTTGATATAAAACACAGGTGCCTGTTAGTGCTTCTATGCTTGTCTGTCACTTAGGACGGCTACATGTTGTAAAGCAGTTTTTAAAAAATCAAAAACAAAAAGTAACACAACAAGCTTCTTAAAATAAAGGATAGACAATCCCCTGAAACATCCTCCCCCTCCTAGAAAAATGAATGACCCCCAAATGCTGCTTTTAAGACAAATAATCAATGCATTTAAGCATGTGCAATATGGGCAAAGCCTTTAAAAGATGTTCCTTTGGAAATACATGTTCTGCTATACCAACACCGGTAGCATCAGCTCTGAGTTAGCTGTAAATCCCATTTTGTACCACGCTAACTTCATTGTGCTAACAGTGTCTGAGGTTAAGCACTACATATTCCCTCTGCTTAGTATGCGCCTGTTGAAATGGCTTTTCTAAGCACTGACAAACAATCATTTAGTTAGCGGTTTACTCTTTGCAATAAATAATTCTTACCCAGCGCACTGCTGAGAGAAAAACTGACTGGGTATCCATGCACGTGCACTCAGTAAACCACCCATAATAATGTGGGAATATAATTGGTTGGTCTGGATTTCGCAGGTTGAGTAGAGGGGCTGTATGGCAGGGATAATCTGTTCAAGCAGGAATAAATGATGCTCACTGACTGTGCCAGACAGGTAAAGGGTGACCAGATCCCAACAAACTAAATGTGGGACAAGCTCAGTGTATGTGTGGCACAAAGTGTGACATGTTAGCAATGCTGGGAGGCATTCAAATATTTAAATCCAACTTTCCAACTCTCTTGCTCAGTAAATGCAAGAAAAATAAAAGGAAGCTGAAGTTTGGGGCTAAAAATGCTATGCAGTACTATTTAAAGTGGGACATCTGTTCACCTGAGACAGGGATGAACCAGGAGAAGAATTAATCAGCACCAGACCCAATGAAATAGTCATATAATATTTCCGGGGAGTGGCATGTATGTGTGTCTGCCATCACCGTGGCGCTCCACATTTATAGGTAATCTTAGAGTAATCTATTCTCAATCCTAAATAACGTGACGGTTTGAAGGCTTTCTGAAACTCACCCTTATGTTAATAATTATGTGCCTCTGGTCTTTTAACAAAGGCTCAAAGCAATATAGCTATTACAATGCTATTCTAAAGATATAGATGTATGTTTCTGTGTATGTATTATCCATATGAGTGTTGGTTTTCCATTGTTCAGCTAAGTTAACCAAACAGATGGTTAAAGGCTGTTGTTGAACACTGATGATGATGGTTTTTTGATTGCAATTGATGGTAACAGATGAGTGTTACAGAAAAAAATATGCTTATTTGCTTGTCCTCCTGTGAGTAAAATGATAAAATTGGTATCACTCTTTCACAAAGCTACTACCACCAAGTCAGTTAGCTGAACTTACCTGGCTTTTTCCAAATGTGACAGCACCTCAAAAGGTTTATCAATTCTGATGAACACATGTGAGTGTTTGTATCAAAGCACCCATCTAACTCTCAGCAAGAGAACAAGCAAACTGATTTCTCATTCTCAAAACCTTTGAAAAACATATTGCAAGTAAGCAAAGCGCTGGAAATATTATGGGCAATATTCATTTGATGTTCCAACTATGGTAACTATGTTTTGATTGCAAGAGTAAATCCACCTTAGAGTCAGATCTTAACTCCTAGGCTGTTGTTGTGACTTTGGAAACACGAAGGCAAAGTTGTGCAAGATCGTAAGTTAAAAAATATTTAATCGCAATAAATATATTTAATTGTAAAGGGTGGATTTTCTCTGAGTGTAAAAGATCCACTTCTGTCAGGTGTTGTTGGTTTTAAGGTTGTTGTTTTTTTCTTTTTCTTTTGTTTTATTATTGTGTCAATGAATTAATTAACTGAGGAAAATAAGCTTTAAGTGGATGTGCCCAAACAAGCTTTGGGTGAATGTAAGATGACAAGCGACTCTATGCAAATCACAACAGAACTGAATGTGAATTTGTTGTACTGTACCTTGACTTAACTGTGACAGCTCTGTATGCAATACAATAGCAGGGGATGTCGTGGATCAGGGAGTTTTAATGATGGCCCTCATATGGATAAGAAGCTGAAAGCTATACAATCCAATGGCACACGTTGTTGCTCTACATGTAAGTCGTATTAGACTTAGAGCTTATTTTGAGAGAAGTGCATGTTATGTTATATGGCAAAAGCCCAAAGAGTACACTTTAATGTAATGCATCTTTTTTAAAATTGCGTTTTTCTATTTCTTTTCCTTATAAGGATGTAGGGTGAATGGGGAACATCCAAAGGGGAGCACGGAGCTGACTGGAGCCCCTGTACTCGATCGGACCTCAGAAAACCTCAGAAAGTCATACTCAACCGCTGCTCTCAGTAGAAAAATACAGCTGTGATACTCTTGCTCGCCCTCAAATGATGTCCCCATTTCAACCTCTAATTCATGCATACCAACTCTTGATCTCTTTACTATAGAAAAATAAAGTTTTGGATATAAATCTGTCTCGTGCTGTTGGAAGTGATGCATCACTAAAGTAGATCTTTGACCTCACTGCCTCCTATTGGGCAGAGGGAAGAAGAACAATGAAAACTCACCATTTCTTACCCTAAAAAAAAAATCAAAGATTTGAAGATGCAGCAGTGGCGTATAAACACATGAACAGGGATGTGGATAAGAAATTCTCAGTGCATTGTGGGAAGTCCACCAACAGCCCAAACCTTTAGCAGCATAACTGAGGGATGGTCCAGGATCATCTGATGAAGTAGTAACTATACATTTCATCAAAGAGGACAGCTTTAAACCTAATCTTAAAAGCAGGGCGAGTCTGCCTGTTTCACAGGAGGGCTCTGCCTCTCATTCTACTATTAGAAACTCTAGGAACCACAGGTAAGCCAGCAGCCTGTGACCAAAGTGCTCCACTGGGATAATATGACAGCAAAAGACATGATTGGGCCTGATTATTTAAGACTTAGACGGATTTTAAATTCAGTTCTGGATTTAACAGAGAGCCAATGAAGAGAAGCCAAAATGGGAGAAATATGCTCCCATTTTCTAGTACCTGTCAGTACTCTCAATGCAGTGATCTGGATCAAGTGAAGGTTTATCAGGGGTCTTTTAGAAAAACCAAGGTAAAGCTATTCAGAGTAAGCATTTAGTTAAACACCGTGTTTCTGACATTTAAAGTGCCACCTATAATAACTTTAATAAGTGGAAGCAACAATATGTTTATATCCTTAAACTATCTTTTAATTTCTGCTTTAAGGGAACCTTTTTACATTCTGTGATTTTGATAGCTTTCTGGTCACAAAATGAGCTCATAGCCTGTGGAACACCATTAAATCTACATAATGGTTGCATAAAACTGGATTAAGTTTTAAAAATTGTATCACATTGAATTATGGGAAGTGTAATATCTGGAGGTTTGTGGTTTAAAGGGTACAAACATTTTTTTAATTTTCTCTCCAGACATTTTAAAGTTAAAAGTCAGATGGCAGAAATTTTAAATAATAAGATGAACATACATGACCTGATCCCTCAGAGCACTCAGGCTTCAGATGGTTCTATTTTTTGGTAACAGCAGAATAACATTTTAATAGCTTTGTTGTATTCTCTGTATTCTATATTACTAATCCACACCTATTTATTGTGCACAACTATAGTGGTTTTTAAATCAAACGATCAGTGGTTTTGCCAAAACAATATGTACTGATTGTTTAGGAATAACAGCCATCCCTATACACACAGTTTGTACAAAGTCTCCTGCTTTCAGAGGCTCAAAAGTAACTTAGCTTACTTAGTAAGTTAGCTGAGGCTTGGTCCTTCTGTCAAATTATATAATTAAAAGTATGAACTTGATTCCAAGGAACTTTTAATACCAGATCCAAAGATGTGCATATGTAAGTGAAGGAGGCCGAGAAGTTGCCAAAATAGTAAATCACTGTGAGGAGATTTGCTCAAATGAGCCGTTTACATGTCTGATGTTAGTTCCACCAGCAGATGTCAGTAGTGACCTGCATGTGGAATTAAATGTTCAAACCTCGGGTCAGATCAGAGCACAGCAGCCTCTGCAGACTCAGGGAGGGGTGGAGAGGATACCGGCTGACAGACTTCTCTCCAAGTTAAAACAGGTTCGACATAGACTGTTTTAATGACCCCTTTAGTGTCAAACACGCATAGATGCACTTGTGCCACTTCTATCATAGGCTGTTTCCTGTTTTGGATGCTACTGCAACTTTTTTGAATGTGGAAACTGTTATTAACATTTAGGAGATGATATTATTATTATTATTATTATTATTATTATTATTATTATTATTATTATTATTATTATTATTATTATTATTATTATATAAAAACAATATTTGGTCGGGTAGTTTCATTACAAGCACTTTTAATCAACTGTTTGCCGCAACAACAAAAGAGCAATAAAAAAACCTCTTAATTCCAAAGACCTCCAAGTTGTAACTCGAAATTAAAGTATCGTCACATCACATCATCTGATTCACTTCATAGTGAAGGGCAAGTCTTAATGTTTACCTTAAAAACCCAGAATCAAAAACGAAAAAAAACCTTGATAATAGATTTTTATTATTATTATTATTATTTTGTAATATGCAAAGTAAATTTGTCACTCCGTCACATTTTACACCGAATTTTGCTGAATTCGATTAATTTTCTATTGGGTTTTTTCATAAGTGTAGATCGTCGGTCTTTCTGTTGGCTTCTTGAATGCACACTGATGTGTAGCTCCAAGCAGAGGATCACTTTTCAGATTCACCGCCAGAATCCACAGTGACTTTAAATATTCCATGAACTGGGAGTGTCCTGCAACTTGCCTCTCTCCATTCATTTCTGTGAACAGTGGAACTTCACATCGCGACACGGAGCGGAGCGAAAGGGGCGAAGCAGCGATGTAGGAACTTAATCACAATCCGTGAGGGCTTCGCTCAAACCTTTTATCCTTCGTTTCATTTACCTGCGGCGCAGTCTAAAGTGTCATGCCCCACACCTTGCTACTACCTCCTCCTTTCTTTCAGTCTGCAGTGCATTTCTGTGCGCAAATGTCTACGCATATGCACGGCTCTGAAAGACAAAGAAAAAGAAATCAGTTGTGGCTTACTGACATCTGCAGCGTCTCGGCCCTGTGATTAAAGCCTAAACTGAAAGGAAAGCATAGTGATAGATTTCTACTCTCTAGGCGGCTTTTGTAGCTCCACATTGCGCAAAGAAAAGGCGATCACCAGGGGCGCACAGGTGGGTGCGCTCTCCAAAGGTGCCAACAGATCTGTGTGCGCAGCTCCACCGCTCAAACAGTGTGACAATTTGGACACAACTGGTCCATAAAACACACTGTTCGCCTAAAACTAACCATCGGCTTAGCTGCAATCCATCGTTCCGCTGTGTTTGATCAGTATAGGGAGGATGGATTTGTATGCACTGTAGTCTTGGGAGGAGAGGAGGGACATGGGCGGGGCTGAGGCGCCTCTCGTTTCCCCTCCATGCTTAGCGGGGCAGCAGGGCTGGAGAGACCTCCGGGGAGCACAGTCGCCAGTCCAGCACGGAGACCCGCCTGGCCAAAATAACGCGCCTCACACTTGCCAGGATTGCCAAATATTCCTGAAATATATACCTGCTATTTATGGCATGTGGCTTGTAACTTTACTCCTGCTGTACTCTCTCCAAGAAGGTAAGAGAAAAAAAAGAAATGCTTGGGATATTTCACACCATTCATACTGAATGCTGGAGTTCTTCCTTCTTTCTATTTATATTTTTAAGTTGGATGAAATGTACTGAAGATGATTACGATGCATGTGATGGTTTGGATGATTTGTGGCTTTTGCTTTTTGGTGCATCATCGAGTATTTTGTAATGAGTAATTTGTTGAAAAAACAAAAGATCATTTAAATTAAAAAAAAAATGCATAAAGCCTCCGCGTTGAGTAAGTAGAAAATGTGTGAAAGTAAAGGTGTGAAGTGCTTTTTTTCACCTGGATGTGTAGTGGTTTTATGCAGCGGACCCTGATCTCGCAGATGGTGCTGATAGCACGGATTGTTTTCGCATTACCAACTCCAGTTATGAATATGTAAAATGGCTGAATGGGGAGAATGAGGTGCAAATATAGAGGGAGGGTTGAGACAGAAATGAAAACATGGAGCGGCCTGCAATTACATAAATTGATTGGCAATTTTCGAACACATTCCCCTCAAAATGTTGCCCTCTTGTAAAGTTTTTTTTTTTTTTTGAAAGGGGTTGGATGCGCGTGATTTTTGAAATCTTGACGCTTTCATTGTGTAGCATTTGCTAATTGCAGCTGTTTTAATGGGCTGTATTTGACTGCGGGCGCTCGCTTCCACAGAGATGCTCTCTCTTTTTTTTCTTTTTTTTTCAGGACGAGATTTTAAAGGGTATTAATTGATTTTCCTGTGTGATGACAAATTGTTCCCATTTTAAAATGGATGACAAATAAAAGGCCCATTCTCCTAGAATGGCCTTATTAGTTTAATAGGTCTCCACCCACATAAAGGCCATAATTAAGTGTATTCAGATTATGTTCCCCCTTATTTAATTTATTTGGTCCTTTTGAAAATTCCCCCTTTTTAATTCTGTCTGAAAATGTAAAAAGAAAAAAAAAAACCGGAGTTGCATTTGTTTAAATAGATTCTGGGTTTTTTTCCTTTCTTCTTCAGTATATGCAGCAAATCCCTGACCCTATTGCAAAGTTGATCTTCTGCTATTGCAGTGCATTATAATAATCCCGAACAAATCTGAGTCCAAAATACCAAAATTCAACACCATCTCTAGATGAGAGCATTTTATAGGCCTTTGTGTAGCCTATCTATTTAGAGACTTGTTTAAACATTGTTTTTCCTTATTAGCAGTGGCCCTGAGAAGCTGTAAATTTATTTAGCAGAAAGTCCGGGATACGGTGGATTGACAGGAAGAAGGAATATGGCCGTTCTCGGTGCAAACGATCTCAAGTAGGCCATTAGGTCCATTTGCCATTTTTAAGTTGTGATATTTTCTGTCTTTCTATTTTTTTTTAAATTAACTAATTAATTTATTGAGTTTTTTTTTAGTTATCCAATAATATGACTTAGCTATATGCGCTACATGATTTTTATTCAGATTTAATTTTGATTATTCATACAAATAAATTATTCAGTTTGAAAGCTGTCACTTCATTGCCTCGCTGGCTTCTGTGGAATCGTATTAATATATGCGCAAATTTATTTCACCAAATGAGAAACTCCAGGGGCGTGGGTGCAGATTATAGACTTGCCCGGTCATGTTCCTCGCTAATAGCGCACCTGGACCCCGCGGTAGTGTTCGCGCGTGTGCCAGCGCGTGCGCCCCGGGTTCTTGTTTGTGTGTTTGTGTTGGCGGGCGCGTGGAGGAGGGCAAGTGACTGGGACGTCCCTCTTGGTTTGGTTGTTAGCTTGTGTTTTGAATTTTCCTGAAACTCGAAGTTATTTTACTTATTTGTTTTAAATATAAGGTTCTTTACGACACAATTTATACACGAATAATGTTTTTAAAGGGTACTAAATCATGTCGGAGGGTTTAGGAGACAAGCAGGACGTAGGGTAAGTAATAAATGTTCAAAGAAAAGCACATACATACATTACAATTAGCATTATTTGCAATTAAACGAGGATTTATTTATAGCGCTAACTGGTGGTTTTAAAGTGAAATTAGGTATTTTCATTTTGCTGCTAATGAATTATAGCCACAGACCGTATTCAGTGTAACTGTGGATTAATTAGCAGGTTATAAAATCAAGTTTCATGTGTAAGGCCTGCTGTAGGCCTTTTTTGAATTTTAATCTGAAATCTAATTAATTAAAATGGCAAATTTTATGTATAGCATGTGAATGATATATCCCAAATTTTAATTGGAGGTGTGTAAAGCGCTAAGATGAACCTGCTCCTTGCGCTCTCCGTTGCTCATCCCCCTTGCCAATAGAAATGTGAAAAAAATCCCCCCTTTTCCCTTCCCAGCCCAATTCCCTGTGCTTCTTTGCAGGGCTACACAATTAAAGCTGCAATCTGAGCTTTATGCACCACTCAATGACAGAGATGCGTGGTCCACAGGGGTGCCAATCATCACTCAGGAAGGACCCAGGCCTCCATTTTATTTGCCCTTTTTTAACCAGATCAAGCCTGGCATCATTTAATTTCACATTTAAGAATGTAAAATTAAAACTTAAAGAGGTTAAAGGAAAAGTGAAGAGCTTTCCGAGTGACTTTGCCCTTTTGAACAGTAAAAATACCCAAATTCTGACTTATTTATTTCAAACTGAAATGTTTCACAGCTGAAATATGAATATAGACATTTCTAGGAAAAATATATTTAAAAAAATGAAAATACAAGAGTTTAATGATAACTGATCAGACTTTATTTAGCAACACAAAGCCCACGTATCATTGACGATTTAACAAAGAAAACATTTCTGCAGAAATTCGTTGCCAAATGGTGGGGAAACTGCTGGTGTTCGGCAGCAAAAAAAAAGGGGGTTATTGCACTTCCCAGCTCACCAATAGGACGTCACAGCTCTGTCACTGTCATCCTGCTCTCCCATTCGCCCTGAAATCTATTATACATGCAAATGAGTTTATAAATAAGAAGTCATCAATGAAAACAAGAGAAAAAGGGTGCAAACAAATATCAATTACAGTAAGAAATTTGTTTATTTTTTAATTTTTTTGTTTCCAACAAGAACTCTGTGTAACAGCACCAAACACAGTGCCAAACAGATCCAGACCTCCTCCAAATTTTATTGGATGCCGGCGCTGCACATTTTTAGAAGGAGGGAGTGTTCAGCAAATCTCAAATCTCTGAAGCAAGTAGTTGTTTTTGTTGGATCTCCCTCTCTCTACCTCCATCTCTCTCACTCTCTCTCTCTCTCCGTCTCTCCCTCCCTCAATCGCTTCCTCTCGCAGTAACTCCCCTCCCTCTCTTCTCCCTCATCACTAGGCAGAATTAAAGGTTGGGGGAGGGGCAGTTTATGCAGACTGTGCTGGGACTTGTGATCCACAGATTTGATATTCACATTAAGAGAGAAACTGGCTGCTTTGATGTGAGGGGGAGCAGGTCCCAGGGGACTGCTGAAGTAGCACACTTTTTTTTTACTGACACAGCACACTCGGGGGTGGTTGGTGGTGGTGGTGGGTGCAGTGGGGAGCATATTGTTGGGGACAGGGTGTACAGAAAGACAGTGGGTGGGGAACAGCGATACCCCTTCGTTGATTAGATGTAACCTCAACAACCCCCCCCCCCCCCCCACCACACACACACACGCACACTTCTCCACCCACCAGCCACCTACTTATGCCAGACCCTTGAGAATTATCCTTAAGCTTACACCTATCTTTATCCCCCCCCCCCCCCCATATCTCACCAATATTCAATTCACACCTCTTGTGCCAGTGTGTCTTCTTCTAGTGCATCCTGTGCCGCTTTGTTTCCACACACATTTGCACTCCCTTTGCCCCCTTATCAAAAGACAACTCACAACTTTCTGTCGCAAAAACAGGATGAGTGATGGAGAGGTGGCAGGCAAGGAGTGTAGTCGGTGTAGTAGCCACAGTCTGCTTGGAAGTGAACCTGTTTCCAAAATAGCAAGAACTGGAGGAGAGGACGGGAGAAGGGTTTTGACATATGCCATGGCAAATGTAAATCCTGCTTTTGACCTTTACTGCACGTGCCATACCAGTTAATGAAAGATGAAAATGCTGTGAAAATTATTGTAGCACTGGGGAAGGAATGGGAAGATGGAAATGGGTGAAAAAAGAGGGAGAGGAAGAGAAGCAACCTGTGGATGTAATATGTTGATGGTTGGTTGCAGGCACATCTGAATGGGACTTTAAGAGTTTCTTTTCCTCCTTCATTACAATATAGTTATGAACGTCAGGTGTGTGTGTGTGTGTGCGTGTGTGCTTGTGTGTGCATGCACTCCTGTGCATACTCCCATCCCGTCCTGGAGAGGCGTAGATCAGCTGCATTATGCATGATGAAACCTTGCATAGGTTATGACTTCTGCCTCCTCGACATACATATTCATGCGTGACTCTCTGGCAGGATGTATAAAATAGTGGCTGTGACTCTGACAGCCTAAGCTTTAGCTCCAGCGGTGCCTTCGGTGCTCCAACACCTTCCAGTGAGGGCTGCTTTGCTCTCTGGTGCTGTGTCTGAACGAGCTTGATGAAGCCTCCTGGGTGCAGTTGAACTACAGCAGCAACAACACTGAAACCCCACAGCTTTGGTCAATTCTGCTATTAGGGTAATGTCTGTAGACATATTGCTAGACTTAAATTCTTATTATGGTTGGAAATCACAACTCATGATTTCATGATACAGCGCCCACAATAACAATGATATCACGATACAGTGATTTTGCAGAAAAATGGCTCCTAAAAAAGGCAAAAATCAGTTGCAAAGAAACAAATGTGACAAAGGGCAGGTCTAACTGTGAAGAAGAAACTCCTACTACAGATAATCCTCCATCCTGAAACACAGTATGACCAAGATTTACAATTTTATTATTTTCTTTTCAATATGATCACCGATGCCCATAAAGTCAGCGGGAAAGTGTTTACCGAGGTCAGAGCAAAGCAGATTTAGAAACTAAATATCATGAGAAATAAACAAAAGTTTTCTCCTGCATTTGTGCTGAATTTTAAGTTTATAACTCAACTTTTTGGGGGAGGGGATAAAAATAGGGGTGGGATGGCAATTTGGCAAACAGTTTCGCAGTTTGTGTGTCATGCTTGAGAACATGTTCTGACATGCCCCGTAGGAAGAAGATGTTTGGTGTTTGGGGGTTTATTTGGGCAAATAAACATTTGAAACCCTCACATTGGACCCTCAGAAAATATGCTTTTTTCTTTAATGGCACTTGGTGGAACTCTATATGAATATGTGATCAAATGAGGTTTTATTCAACTACCCTGTTTTTTTTTTGTCCTCTAATTTGGAGTAAGCACAATAGGCATTTAGAGGTGGGAATCACCAGACACCCCATGATGTGATATTATCTAAATACGATACTCAAAATGTGACATTAATGGGATTTTTAACATTTTGTGATATGATGAGTATTGCAATAGCATATATTGAGATTTTTAAAAATCTTTTTCAGCTCCAAATTATGTTCTCAAAGTTAAACTTTGTCAATATCCAATTTACAATCAAAACTGCTCCCAACAAACACCGATGTTTACATCAGCACTGTAACTTGCACTATTTTATCAACCGATTCACACTACAACCTGGGTTTGCCTCTTATCTGTATTTAATTTTATTTAATTTTAATTACTGTACAGTAGAGCAGGGCGATATGACCAAAAATATTTATCATGATATACATTTGAAAATTTGCGATAATGATATAACTGACGATATAATTGACACTAGACAAAATACTTTACAACTCCACAACTTTATTAGTGCAAAAAAAACCAACATCAATGTATTTTCACTTAAACAAGCAGCTGTTTTTTTTTTATCTGCATTAAAGTTATATAAAAATTTAACAGTGCAAATGCAAATCCTTGCTGACAGTTTAACCAAAAGGCATTTCCAGTGGAAATTGGCCGACATATCCTCAGCATAACCATGTATAATATCCACAAAACTTAAGAAGAGGTTATACACACACAACACGGTAATATTATGTTGAAGCACAGTACGTATCACTCCGCGAGGCGCCTGCCTACGATAGCCGTAATGCTCCGACACTCCATCAAGCGCTGCGGCTTCGTAGCTTAGCAAAGTCGTACTAAAACATTTGACAGATTTTCGAGCGCCGTGTACATAAAATCGTTTCGAGGTCAGTAAACACAACCAGAATTCATACATAAGGCACACGGGATTATGAGGGGCACTGTCGATTTTCAGAAAAATCAAAGGATTGATTTTAAGTGTGCCGTATTTTCCAAACAACACGGTAATAACGACGGCCCGCTAGCATGCTCTACCAAAAATAGTGCTTTGTTGTGTATCTGACGGACGAAAGCCAAACCAGTTCCACACCACTGAAGTTGCAGCATTTTTACAAACCAATTCTGGTTCATCAGTTTCATTCAACAATCCGCTTTCGTCCTTCTCATTCTCCGGCACCGCCATGCTTTTTCCGCCATGTGCGTATGAAAACAAAGGCACTGCGCATGCGCGTTTTACGCATATTCTATCGCGATATTTCATTTTCTTATCGTTGCCCAACATTGTACCGTTATTACCGTGAAAGGTATGATATGGCCCAGCCCTACTGTACAGTACTCTGTTTTTGGTAACTATTGACTTGATGTAAGTTTGTAAAAAATAGTATGTTTTCCTTTCTGTCCTGTTTGTTTGTATATGTGTTTTTCTTGCTGCTGTTACAACCAAATTTCCCCTTGTGGGACAATTAAAGGATTATTCTATTCTATTCTATTCTAATATCCGTTTCAAGCTATGGGTGATGTAAGTTGTGTCACTTCCGTTATTCATTATTGATTGATTGATTGATTGATTGATTGATTGATTGATTGATTAATGAACTTTAGTATAAATGTTGCAGTAAGACTGAGTCTGATATCAGTCTGTGATTGATTGTCAAGTTGACAATCATATTCAATCTATTTCTGATAATATAGCAATTAACTGATGGATCGTCAAAAAATCACATATCTGTTGCTGTCTACGAAGACAGAAATTGATATTTAAATGTTACAACTGTTTTTTTATGAATATAACCAGAGACTGATACCAAGTCAGCTTGCCAGACCAAGACAAGCTCTGGGCAATCACTTAGTCACCACAACTTAATTCTGGCATTTACACTGTAGATGTAAGGAGGTTGCTGTCCTGTCCTGTTTTTACTTGTCTGACTGAGCCGTTATGCTCCAGTGTTGGATAGTATTTTCATTTGTTTAAAAAAATATCAACATTTGCTGTCCCTGTATTAACATAATATCACCACACACAATATTAACACTATATAATTAGTTTGCACTGCACCAGTTTCAGTTAAGTTTGTCTTTATGAACATGTTGAATAGTTTAGTGTGGACTGTCTGCATTTGGCCAAGGTTAGTCTTCATCTTCTGCATCATAGCATTTGTAACCTGGGGATAACCATTACAAGCTATGCATAAACGCATGTGTTTACAGTGTTGTTGGCATTTTGATGCTTGCTACACAAGCCTTGTACACGGGCACAGGTCATAAGTAACATTTCATCTGTCAGTTTTAAATTGAGTGGAAACTCTGCCAGTCTGGCACAAACCAGTGCCAGTTCAGCTTTGGAGTGCACCTGGTGGAGAGGGATGATAATGCTGTCCCTCACACACTTAACAAAATAGCAGTTTCTGGTATGTCAGTGAGTAAAACATGTTTTTTTTAACCGAGCTGTAATGTGTGGCTGTGCTTAGTTTGGAATCTTTTCCATTTAAACATATTTGCTCACTTCAGCAGCTGTTCATATTTGGAAAAGTGTGACAGACTATGGGATTTGGTTGTTTGCAGTTTCTAAATTTAGATTGTTCAGTGGGTCATTGTTGTTAGGGTAGACTGTTGCATTGTTTTTTGTTTTTTTTTTATATTCAGTCACAGCTTTCAAGTGCCAGCACCACCATGGCAACCCGCTTCCTCCACCCCCCAGTGTGACTGAGCACTGAGAGCTACTTTGGGATGTGTATGTGAATGTATTTATGTGTCTGCATGTCTGTTTATGTCAGCTAAGTGCACGTGCAGTTTGCCTGGCTTTGACCAGCTCGGGAGTGGAAGTACTCTGATCCCCTCGTATTCCACTTCCTGCTCCATCAGTCCCAGTGCTCCCAAGCCCCGCCTGGTGCCAACGCCCCCAGGCCATATAATCTACTGTATGAGAGGTTCTCCTGATGCCCAGCCCCCCAAGCTCAGGGTGACCCCCTCACTCTAGTACTTTAGTACTGTCCCCCCATTGGGAGATTATAGATATTGCAATCTTTAATATGGGCTTTATGCTCAGGGGCCATTACCAGTAATCTGCAGAGGGGAGGGAGTCTGACCTGGTTTTTGCAGCCCACCACTGGACTGCCAGACACATTTTCATATACCATCTGTAACATGCTGCCCAGATTTATCAATCCCTACATCAGGGACAGTGGCACTTCTTTAAAAGGAAGCTGGAATTATTGACTAACCCCACTAAATGGATAAGATAGCTGCATTATTCTTCGATCTGGTACATTGAGTTTAGTCCTACCATGATGATACTGTTGATGGTGTTGATTTTTTCTGCCAGACTTCACTTGTTAATGTTTGACCGTAAACATCACCCATAGCTTGAAGCCACCCTTCACTGACTACATGCCCAAAATCTCGAAAGGTTGGATGTTCCCAACTAAAGAAATGCATTGTATGATCACATGCAGATTTTTTCCACTCAAGATTTAATGTGATAAGTTTATATCATGTCTTTGATAATAAGATAAGTTTGATAAGTTGAAAATCCCTGCAACAATATGAAAAAACTTAGAACCACTCTGGGTTTTATTAGGCTTATATGACGGTTGCATTATTATTATTATTAAAAAATGATGTCACAGTAAGACTTCTATTTAGTTGATACAAAACAATTACCATTATAATTAGATCATTAACGATGGCAAATAATGAAATATTTTGTGTATTAAAACATCTGAAGATTGTTGGCTGTGATCATTGTTGTTTGTTATAATCTTCCTATAAACTTTTATACAGTAAAGTGCATCTGATGTCAAAAACACACTCAGGTGATCAAGATTATAGTGTCGTTTTGTGTCGTTTTCCGGTTCTTAAAGCTGAAACAATGAGATGGCTAATGAACAGCCTAATAGGATGAACATTTTTTGTGATTAATCCAGCAAAAATTACAAAAAAAGGCAAAAATTCGGTTAAAAAAACCAACAAAAAAAAAAACCAAACAAGCAAAAATGTCAAATATTCCCTCACCGACACCTCTAAGTATTTAATACCTGCCTTTCTTTTCATGGGTTTTGAGGACTGTTAAAAAAATGCGATTTGAAAGTTTTTTCCAATTGTAAGATCTTGTTGACCAAAGTGATCAATAAAATAGTGACAAAAGTAAATGAAATAACTTAGTTGAAAGTCCTGTGCTTATATCACCGGATATGAGGTTTACTGTTATAGCTCTGATTTTGTTTTATTTATTCACATCAGAAATTTTGTGCTAAATTACGTTTAAAAAAAAAGATATTTTCCAATCCATTTGGGCTCCAAGACGCTCAGCAGTTGTGTTTTTTTCCCCAAGCCAATTTTCTCGAAAGGCTTTGCAGATTGTCATCAGATCTGTTATGTAACTGCATCAGAAAACATTTTGGGCCTATTGATATGCAATGAATGAGTGCATTAGATATATGGAGGAGATTAAATTAGGAATAAATATGAAAGAAAAAAAGAGAAACCCATAAAAGTCAGTGATCTCACCTAAATAAATACATACATACATTTATTTGAATCAGTGAATGTGATTATAACAATGAGAAAGTTATTCATTCTGATCAGTTTTACTGATTAAATTCAGTCTTTAAAAGCAGTATTAGATATCAGGGCTATTCAGAGGAACATCTGTAGGATCTATTTGAAACTGAGTGCTAAGTTTAACCTGTTTTGATCGAAATTCTTGATACTTTAGTATCGTTTAGCACCTTTGGTGATGTTTTAAAGACTTCCTGTTCTGAGTATAGCTGTACAAGGGTGACCATTTGGTGGACAGTTTGTATTAGATGACATAATTTAGAATTAACATCCACATCTGTGCGGTGTCTCCCTTCCATTTTTTCTTCTAATCTTTCCTATACTGACCTCAAATTTGAGACGGGCCTGCCTCATTCCTTTTTTTCACTGTCCTCTCAGTGCTGGAGGTGTATGTGTTTAATCTGAGTGCCAATGAATACCATTCCTGTTTGTGTGTGTGTGTGTGTGTGTGTGTGTGTGTGTGTGTGTGTGTGTGTGTGTGTGTGTGTGTGTGTGTGTGTGTGTGTGTGTGTGTGTGTGTGTGTGTGTTAAATATGTAAGGAGATTACATAGACTTAAATCTCTGCGTCTGGCATAGAAATTCCAATCACATAACCTATCTACATGCTCCCTTCCTCTCTCCCTCTCTTTCTCTTGCTTTCTGTTTGTCTTTATGTGTTTGTACATGAACTGTATGGAGGTAACAGGCTCCTCCTCTCCCACCCCCAGATCCACCTAAACCATCACAGACTTTGGCCCAAATCCCTTGCTTTCTGCATCATGTGACTGATGTTTGCAGCTGGACATTTGACACACATTTGTTATGATTATTTTGCCACAGATTTGAAGGACATTCCCTGTCTGTCCAACATTTTCACTTTACTGTGGTGCTTAATGCTTTAAATCAGTGTTGCTGAAATCTGATAAGTTTATTTTGACACTATTGTGTGTTTTCAGCATGTGTACAGCGTGTAACAGGTGTTTGTTATTGACTCTTTACTTCCATCTCTGCCTGTTAAGTGATGATGTGTTGTATGTTTGCCCCTGCAGTACACAGTGAGGATGTGGGCTCTACCAGGCTGTACTTTGTGAATGCCTCCCTGCAGAGGGTAACCTACTCAAGCTCGGTGGGGGTGTCCCTGCCCTGTCCAGCAGGGGGCACCCCCAGTGCCATACTGCGCTGGTACCTGGCCACCGGCGACGACATCTACGACGTGCCCCACATCCGGCATGTGCACGCCAATGGCACGCTGCAACTGTACCCCTTTTCGCCCTCTGCCTACAACAGCTACATCCACGACAATGACTACTTCTGCACCGCGGAAAACCAGGCCGGCAAGATCCGCAGCCCCAACATTCGCATCAAAGCCGGTGAGTTGAATGGACAGCCAGGAAGGGAATAAACTCTAGGGTAAAGAAAAGTGGGGTTATGGAGCGGAAGGTCAAAGCGAGATACAGCAAGAAGAGACTGTTGCTGAAGCATAAACTAGAGCAGATGTGATTGGCAGCTGCAAAAAGCCCAACCCACACACAGAATCACCTGCCCTAAAATAGCCTGTCTCGACCTGAACACAGATTGACCTAGAACACAGTCTACAGAGAGAACATCTGCATCACGTACTACATCAGGCCTTGGCCTTTGCTCACACCTATTTGACTGAGCTGCTGATGAACCACTGCACTTTACACCAACATAACCCCTTCATCTATGGCCTGGCACAATCTGGTAGAAAGAAATTCAAAACACAACCCTTACAGTACTTAGAGTGAAGTAGCAGCTCTACTGTGAGATATAACCACATCCGGTAAGGAGGAAAACTGTGACAAAAGGCTATTAACCGGCTCATCCTCGTTGGCAGTCCTTCCATTTATCAAAGGTCAGCACAACAGAAGAGGAGCTTGACAGCCACTTGAATTTTTCTTAAACAAGTACCTTTAAATGCTTTGCAGGGTGTGAAAAGCAATTCACTGCATAAAAAATAAATGTGTGTACTTAAGTGTAGAGTACTAAACTTTAGGTTTATGCACTAAGTTTTATGCTCTGTTGTGTATTGTTGTGGGTTTCACTTATAGTAAAGGATACACACATAGTATACACCCCTAGACTCTCTACAGTCTATTTTTGTGAATTTTGACCGGAAGCTGCCTCTGTTGCCATCATATTCCCATTTCTGTCCTCCTTCTCCTCCCTGCTCCCTCGTTCTTCAAACTGTCCTCTTGTGCCAGACTAAATTTAGCCACAGCACACTTCTTTAATTATCTCTCATTAACAAACCTAATTGGTGCTTTCCATTGATTAGCGCATGTGAGGCTTTAATAGGCGAGACCTCATCTAAAGTAAAATAGTACATCAGGGGTTTTGGGAAGCTCCAGCTCTACAACGAGAAGAGAAACACGAAGAGGAAAATTACCCGGTAAACAGATACGTCAACATCAGCAGATACATACACTTACACTACATCTATCGCCCTGCCCTCCCCCTTTCCCATCATTCATTCAGGCCAGTGAGTCCCTCCCCCTTCCCGCCTGCCATCAACATCTGTTTTCATATTCTGCCTCCCAACACCGACCTAAACTAATACTCATATTCATTCTAATACTAATACTAGTGCCAAGTTGAGGATTTGAGCCAGGACCCTGAGCTGTATGCCAGCCGCTTGCTGCCTTCATTCCCACATGACCCAAAAGCCAGGCCTCAGGAGCCGAGGGATTAGCATGAACCAAACATCCTGCAGCCAACGGCTTCAGTCAAGCCTTGGTGCACAGGTTATACAGTCAGACAGGATGTGGGTGTTTTGTTTGGGATTTTATGGCCACAGTTTTGCGCTTGCACTGCCACTGAGCAGCTATTGACAGGAGTCAAATTGAATTCAGTGCTACTGCCTCGTGGCTTACAGCAAAGTGTAAAGAAATTCACAACAGAAGGGTTTCATTATACTGTTTCAAAAGAACTCAACAGAACGGGTTTATTTAATTTATTTATTTAAAGAAGATGTAAATTTTGGCAAGTGTTTTCTTCTTGCGGCAGGAATGTATGCATGCTGTCATCATGTCTGTTACCAGGAAAGGGATTCCGAACCAGTTTCTTAGCAACCTTCAGATACGTGCTAGCTTTCATGTGATTTCGCTAATGAGCTCCTGCTCATTCAACAGAGTGTAAAATATTGCATGAACCTGAATAAACCAAAGCACCATTAACCCTTCAGTGCAGCTCAGTCTGTTGTATACTTGGGAAGTTCTGAGCAAAAACATCAGTGTTTTATTATGATGTCATCCCCGAGCTAGAAAATGATTTCCA
Source organism: Rhamphochromis sp. 'chilingali' (assembly GCF_963969265.1). Taxonomy (NCBI): domain Eukaryota; kingdom Metazoa; phylum Chordata; class Actinopteri; order Cichliformes; family Cichlidae; genus Rhamphochromis; species Rhamphochromis sp. 'chilingali'. The sequence continues at coordinate 12,024,698 of NC_137946.1, forward strand.
TGATTATCCTGCCTAATGGTGGCTTGTGCCATTTGTGCCAAAAGCAGAGGCAGGATTAGAAGAGTTCAAACAATAGACAGGAGTAGTTCAGTAATTTCCAGTGAATACATGCGGAGTGCTGTGGTAATTGATGAAAGGGCATTTTGCTCTGGAGTGTTAATGTGTTGTTTTTGATGATGTAAACACGGAGCTGATTGTTGTTTTTGCCTTGGCAAGAGGGGTAATAGGACCATGTTGATGGCGCTCACACTCTCTCGACGCATCTTCTAAATGGAACACTTCTGGGATATTTTATGTAGATAATCATCATCTTTCAAATTCATCTCTTTTAATGTTCATAAAAAAATAGGGAAGTCTTTATTCCTTGGTAGAAAACCCCATTTAAAAGATTGAATCCTTTCTACATGCAGTGTGTTGTATGTAATATTGTGTTTGTGTTTGTGTAGTTTTCAGGGAGCCCTACACCGTGCGGGTGGCGGACCAACGCTCAATGCGGGGCAACGTAGCTGTGTTCAAGTGCCTCATCCCCGCTGCTGTGCAGGAGTACGTCAGTGTTGTATCCTGGGAGAGAGACACTGTTTCCATTGTCCCAGGTAGGACATTAAGTGAGTGAATTTGGAGCGAGATGGTGAAGGCACATTGATTGTTGACTGTTGGATTCAGGGTTGTCTTTATGTGTGTGTGTGTGTCTTTATGTCTGTGTCTCTGTTTGTGTGTGAGAGCGGTTGATGTGCCACTGTGCTCTGTGTTTGACCGAATTCTTAACTCGTGTCTTCTGTCTGTTCACTGTTCTGGATCACTGATCCGGTCCTCCTCCTCCTCCTTCTCCTTCCTTCCTGAACATATCTCCACCCTCACCCTCTTTCGTCTGCCACCTTCTTTCTTTGGACGGTTCCATCTTTCCAACTCTGCTAGCCCTGCTTTCCACATCACATTTAATTATCTCAAGCTAATGTCAACTAGTGCCTTTAATTGTGTTTGACACCAAAGAAAATGAAAGACAGACATCTCTTTCCACGTTCCACACGTTCTCCTCATCAGATCTATTTTGGTCCACTCCCTGCTTGTCTTGCCACTATGTCCTTGAAGAACAGGGCCACAATTAGAGATACAGGATGTCAATAGGACTGTGCCCCTGCATTCATCTTCATTAACCTCATTAGTGTATGTGAGCGTGTGTGTGTGTGCGAGAAAAGATAAATGTTGAGATCTGTCTTTATGTGTTTTTCCAGCTTTTTTTGTAGGTACATTTTTCTCATGATTTTGTTTGAGATGTGGGCCTAATTATTTTCTGCATGTAAAACCCCTTGCAATAACAATAAAGGGCAGAGGGAGGAGAGATGGAAAAGAAGAGCAAACCAAAGGAAGAGTAGCAAGGAGGGTAGTAGGGCAAGAACGGCCTCAGGTCCTGGCAGATGGCGTTTTATATTATATGTATGCAAAGCACACAGACTCTGTGTCACACATGTACATGCACCAAGGTTGCAGTAATTTGTCATTTTCAGACATTTCAGGGTACAGTATTTTTTTATAATACTGAAGCATTTTTGTGTATTTAGAGTTATTTTTTTGTCCTCAGTTACCAATGTGACTGCTTTAATGGGCCACATTTTTCAGGGCTGTGACCAAATCACCCACTTTTTGTATTTCTTGCCATACTTTTATTTTGGCATTCACTATTAACACTTAAAGTGTGTAGGGAAAAATACTTTACTGCTTTTTACTTAGCTAAATTCATGAAAATTCTCATGAATGCTCATATTATACACACATCAGCCAGCCAGACATAAATGTTCTACTCGTATGCTTTCATATTTGTGCTCTCTTTCCCTTTCCTCAGTTCGGCTCTTAAAATTATGAGTTGTTGACGTCACGCTTGGTTTACATGTGACTTCTGATGATTCCTGAACATAAATATAGTAGATCTGCTTTGGGTATGCCAGCCCTCTGTGTCTATATTTGTGATTTCTATGTATGGGGTGTTTCTGTACTGTCATGAGGCTCCAGTGTGTAATTAGGGGTATATAGGTCAGTTGATGAGCAGTGAGTGTGAGGATCAGATGCTGAACATGATGAGCTGCTCACTGAACTCAGCATTCGTTTCACTACAACAGCAGCACACACAAACAGGGCAAACACTGGCAGCGTGGTTGCATTCAACCTTGACCCTCCAATCAGCAAAGTGACCTCGTCATCCTCACAGCCAATCAACATAGTCTGCACAACAGCTCATAATCTGAATATTGTTATTGCACTCTCACATGGGTGCACAATATGCAAACATACTCATGGACACATACAGTAAATGTCCATATACAGCTGATACATGTGGTTATATAAACAGTCCAGTGTATTCATACTGATCTCCTACTCCTCACTAGATCATTTCAAACACTACAGAGTGATGCTTTTTCCCTGATTGGCCAGCAAAGGACTGTCTGGATACATCTAATGAAGATGTGAAAGTTAAAATAGATTTTATGATGGAAAGCTCCCGATGTGCACGTGAGTAGGTGACTACCTGTCACAGCAGGAGATGATGGTGAAATTTGAGGAAATAAAGCCACTGTGCAAAGACACACATAGTCAGACTCATTCATTGCACCATTTTCCTTTTCTGCTTGTTACAATTTAGGGTAATGAGAAGCAGGGGACAGATAAAAATCCTGTAGGTTTTGCCACTTAACACAATAATACGACTGTCAACAAATAATATTCAAACATTTGATTAGTACTAATCTTTATTCTGATCAGACCCACTTAAATGTATCTCTGAGAGCAAATACTCTGTTATCTGTTACCGATGAGAGAGGCCATTGTCTGATGGAAATGGTCTGCAAGCACCAAGTCAAAGCATTCAGTCATTCAGTCCTATGTATTGTCATCTGGTGGGCTTTGGCTAACTGTCACAAAAGAAAATGAAAAACTTTTGCTTTTTCTTATTTTCAGAAATGCATTTCAGCTGATAGCTCAGTGCATATTTATGACTTTATCTTTTTTAAATGTAAATTGAGGTATTTTAGGCGTAGTGATTCACTGATGTTCCCCACCTTCGAAGCAACATTTGTGGCACCACCGAACCATCAATGAATCTGATCACAGTTCCTTCCTGTACCTCCTCCTCGTCATTTGTCCCTATCTCAAAACAAAAGCACAGTATGAGTACATACATGAATAGACAGGCCTGTTTTCTTTACATTAGTGGATCAGACAACACAAACTGAACCAAGTCATAGACGAATCTGACTGATAGCATGTTTTGGTTTTTTTATATATATGGCAACAGTGTTGCTGTGATGTGCAAATCTGATATCATGACAGCCCTACATTGAATTAAAAAAGAGTTTAAGTAGTTTATCTGCACTTCATATCTGTGCTTTTGCACGGAGGCATTGCTATGTGTAGACTCTGATCAGTAGCACAGTCACATATTGGTGTGAAGGTTGAGTTGATGACATAACACAACGCAGCCATGCCCTTTGAACCACAACAGGTTCTATTTTGTCAAACACACGTTTCCCTTCTGGAGCATTTTGTGTGTGTGTGTGTGTGTGTGTGTGTGTGTGTGTGTGTGTGTGTGTGTGTGTGTGATTATATGTGTGCATGATTATGTATGTGTGTGTGTGTGTGTGTTTGTCCCCTTGCCTGTCCCACTTTCCCATCCAGCCAGGACAGGGGGGGTGGTTAAGAGGGGAGGGGTGCAGGCAGACTGACCTATTTCCCTCTCGCTTCCCCGTCCCGTACTATCCTTGTAGTTAAGCTTTGTGTGCGTGCGTGTCTGTGTGTGTGCCCACGCGTGTTTGTGACCCTCGTGAGACAATTGAGGTCTGCTAATCTGAGTAGTGATCTGAAGGAGGCGAGCTGGAGCAGAGACAGAGAGATGGAGGGTTTGTGGACGGGAATAAAGACAACAGTGGGACACAGAGAGGGTTCAGCTTGCCGATCGAGGCCGTCGGTCTAATCAGCAGAAAGCTAATGAGTGGGTCCGATGAATAGAGACTGGACCAGCAGATGGCTGTAGCCACATGGTGGTCCACAGAAGATGCCCAACCATGCCCCATCTAATCCACCTGCTACACTGTTTGGTCTTGTTTATGTATTTGCACAGTAATTTGATAAACATTTCCTTAAAACCTCAGGCTGAAAAGCACAAAATAGAATTACAGTGTATATATAAGATTAGAAAACCAGATTAATAAACTCCTGTCCTACACAGAGCAATATTTTCTGCTCTCATTCAGTCACACTCCAAACTCTCATCTTGTTCTACCCCCTCTCATATTTTAACAAAATAGCCGCAGTATATCATAAGTCAGGCACATTTTGTACTGTAACCTGTCATAACCTGTCAGTGTGATCAGTATCAGGCGCTAATGTAAAATTGGATTCTAACAGGAGTCACCAGGTGGCGAGGTCACTTACAGGCTACATTACAAATCAATCTTTGGCCCCCTCGGGTGCTGGACACCAGGAGGTTACATAGACTCAATAGTACACAGCTACACACACACACACACACACACACACACACACACACACACACACACACACACACATATACAGCTACGCAAACAGCTAAAACATTGCAGCTGAATTGACTGGTTTGTAGGTGATTCAAATACACATGGGAGTCTGATGATGCTGACAAGCACACTCCAGTCCACTTTGTCAATTAATATGCAGATTATTTATAAAACAGATCAATTAATTGTATTTTTTCTCTGAAATATGCTTGTTATAATTTCTGTAGGACAAAAGGAAAAATAAAAAACTAAGTATACAAAACGGTGAAAAAAAATAAAATAAACACACACATAGGGAGTACCATTATATAACAATACTGTTGTATGTGTATAGATGGTTATACAGTTTTCCCTCTGTGTAATTAGAAAGTTAGTGTCATAAGGCTTCACACAGGTGCAGGAGAGAGGTGACAAAGGCAGAGGGACGTCATGGAGAGCAGCAGTGTGTTAGGACACCATGTCTGTAAATCTGTGCTTGTGTACTCAGAGCAGGAATACATTAATGGATACACTTGTCTGGGACACGGCAGACGCTTGTAAACACACTTTGACACACACACTTGCTTCTAGTAAGTACAACTGAACAAGCCTCTCTGCACACACAGACACACGCGCCCTTCAAAAGTAACACAATAAAGCCATTTTCAGATTTTGCATGTACCAGCCTGAATATGGCGTACTCATTAAACATTAACTTGGGATACATTAAGGCTGTGGTTTGCGCTGCTTTGTGACTTCTCGCCTGTTGTTGTGCTCGGGCCGTCTGAGTACATCAGGACGTTGTGTGATAGAGGAGGATGGGGAATACGTGGCATCCCCGGGGCTCTTGGAACATAACCCCCACAAACCCTTGGGTGTCACATCATCCCTCTCTCACCTCTCCCTCATCTACCCCTGCCTCTGTCCCATGTGGTACACAGCAGGCAATAGGGAAGGGTTAATGGGGGACTAAATCATGCAGATGAAGCCTCCACCATGAGCATACACCTGCAAACGTGTGGCAGTATGACCAAAACTCAGCAATGAGGTGCTGGAAAAACTGTCTTCCCGAGACATAACAATCAACATGACAGGGTTGAAATGTATGTCTTTTCACTTGTTTGTGGTTTGTTCACCTCTGTCAGTTGGTCTTTCACTTTCTGTAGATATTTTTGCCCCTCTCATATTTGCCCCAGTGTGCTGAGAGCGACTGAGAGCCGGACAGGAACAGATGGGTTGCTGGCAGCCATCTTTTACTCAGTTAGGTTGAGCAGACACGTGGGTGGGTGTGTTAATTAGCACAAACCAGTGAATGTGTATGTGTGTGTGTGTGCGTGAGTGTGAGCGCGTGCTGCAAGGGGCACAATAGACATAATTATCTCTGCTTGAGAAGCCCATTTGGGAGGGGATGGGGGGGGGGGGGGGGGGGGGGTTGGAGGGATGGCATGGAGAGGCGGAGTTCAACAATGGCCCAACCACAGGCTTTGTGTGTACAGAGCAGAGGGCTGACAAGTGTCGGCTGTTATTGAGTATTTACACACTATTACACTCGCCTGCTCACGTGCACTTAACGCAGAAATGCACACACTCTGACGCTTCGGCCCTCGCTCTCGTTTGCTTTTTCGCCTCCTTGTCTCCATCAAAAACACACAGGCTCACACACAGCTATAGACACACACATGCAGCATGTTTATGTTTACAGTGCATCAGTGTATCAGTGTCACTCAGAGTAAGAGGGAATGATAGGAAAGCCCCTGCGAGCACATCAGTCTGACAGAAACCTGGCCACTATGTAACCCTTCAAGCCAGGCTGTGAGAGTATAGAAACTGAGGGAGAGAGGAAGCGAGAGTTTAGGAAGTTTCTTCTTCATTGACAAATTACCAAGATTATTTTGCTCCTTTGGCTTTCTTTTTTTTTTGTGATGAAAATAAAATTTTTGTGAAAAGTCACATAGAGCAAACCAAGAAAATGAAACAACGCCAACCAGGCCAAATCTTACTGTTTTGAACTTTTCAACAAGTGTGACTTCTTTTAAAATGCAGAAATCAGCTTTTAACTTACATTGTAATTGAATTATGGAGACATATCGGTCAAATGTAGTTGATATAGTGGGAGAATCAAAATACCAAAATTGTAAACTTTTAATTTTCAGTAAATATAAATGGATGCGCAGTAGCAAATAATGGCATCTAAACAGAATCTTAGTAGCTTAGTTACTAAAGTTGTCGCATTATAACTGAAGACAAAAAGCTAATATGAGAAGGAAAGCAGATCAATAAAAGTAGTTTATCTTCATTGATTTCAGGTCATATCCATAATCCTGAGCAATCATTCCAATCAGTCAGTATTATTATCGTTGCATTATTATTGACACTTTTTGTGATATCAAGGCAAAGAACGGGTCCCCAGTGGCGTTGTAAGAGATAGCTGTTAATCTGCATTTCCGTCCACATCCACAGTCATTAAGGAAAGTGAAAGCAGGAAGGCTTGTGTCAAGGCTTAGAGTAAAAGAGTTGCAGGGTTTATGTGGCGTGGATTGGGTTAAGAAATAGGATTGGAAGCAAAGAGGTTTTACCCCTTTTTTCCTACTTCCTTCCACGCTTTTGTTTAGGCAGGCGAAAGCAGGATTAGAGCGAGGAGATTACAGCAGGATCTACTAAGAAATCGTATTTAAGGAAATGCTTATTTTCACAACCACTCACAGCAGAGACTAGAAGTTTCGTGTCCCTTTCTTTCTTCATTTCTGTGTTGCTTTCATTATTAAAGGCAGTGATTTGTTCTCTAATCCTGGCTTTCTACAATGCAAAAACTTATAGCTTTACAGTGTTGCCCCACTGTTTTCTCCTGAAATGTTATCATATTTGATGTGTGGGATTGTAGTAAAAATATATGTTTACATACGCTCAAAATTCTGGTATCAATTTTCTACTTTTGTGAGTCTCTCTGTGTGAGTGAGAGGTTCTTTTCCTCATGTTTCTGTGAATGTGGTTTATCATTCACAGTCTCATGAGGAGGCATGATGAGGGACTGGATGGGATCCCCGGTGGTCATCAAAGTGCCATGTTCCTACATGACCTCTCAATCAGACCTATTGATCCGCTTCACTATTAGCTATCCAAACACGCACAAAGGCCAGATCAACATCACAGACCCCGACTGATTATAGCGTGGGTCATAGTGAAAAGCTCCTCTGAGGTCTTTATGTGACAGAAACGCCTGTCTGAGGAAGAGGTGGCTTGTTGCTTATAGATTAGTATGCACATAGGAAATGTTCAATAATTCATTATTTTTGCAGTAGGTGAGTGGTTTGATCACTATAAAGTGAAACTCTGTTAAGACATCAGTCAATAACTGAGCATATACATACTATGGGGAAGAAACAAATAGCAGCCCTCATTTTCCAGAGCATTGTGTTGGTAAAAGGCTTGGTATCCAGCAAAAAGTGACAATGAGATGCAATGTTTTATGCTGCAGGGGAAATTCATACATTGAATACACACACACACACACACACACATATATATATATATATATATATATATAGAGAGAGAGAGAGAGAGAGAGAGAGAGAGAGAGACAGAGACAGAGAGAGAGAGAGAGAGAGATATGCATCTATCTTATCTATCTATCTATATAGTGCAGTATGCACTTATGAATTTAGGAGGTATGTCGCAAGAAGAGGAAGACAAGTGGTGTAAAACAAAGAACAAGAAGCATAATCAGGTTTATGAGTCCAAGTAGGTGATTTAGTGCCTGTGTCTGCATCTGGATCCAGGAAATTTTGAGAAAATTCCTTATTATTTCTATATATAGCATCACAGCGTTGTCCAGATCTGTATATCTTTCTGGACGCACGGACTAATCCATGCACGGTGTGGGGGGAGAAATTTCATATCTTCACACCTTGGCAGATATATGCAGTAACAGGCTGTTCTAGCTATTTTGAGCTAATTTGAAATGCTAACTATGAAGACTGACAGCAGAAGAGTGAGTGTACTTCTATTGTGTGTACACATTTGTCTTGTGTAGCGTTACTGTGAAGCTGGACTCTGTCATAGGGTTACAAATTCAGACTGACAGCCTTTGGACTCTTGAGCATTCGATGCAGACTCAAGGAGAAAGTGCATCATAGAATTCACATTCAGCATTTGCTCGTGCTGTAATGTAACTGTAGCTATACTGTACGCTAGACATTTTCTTTTCGGTTCAGTTTCACCTACAGATAATTTTTACATATTACAGTCACAAAGAAGGTCACAAAGAAGGTTGCTTACACTGTTTCAGAACTAAACTTTAAAAACTGAATCTTTTATGCTGACAGAATAACCAAGTCAGTGGTTCTTTAATCTGTGACTTCCACCTCTCAGATGGTGATCTCCATTCTTTAATTGCAGTAACGATGATGAAACTCAGGATATTTGATACTTTGGTTATATCAGTCATGCCCCCCCACCTCCTTTCTCTCTCCCTCTCTCTCCCTCATACTGGGCAGTGACACTCCTCTGCCACCAGCACTCTAATAGGGAGGGACCAGGCAGCTCACTCAGTGCTGCTAATGCAGCTCACTGCCCCAGGCCATGGGGCTAAGCTGGAGTACACTACATCTCATCTCATCTCTCTCTCTGTCTCACACACACACACACACATATGATGGCAGACACACACCATAAATCCAACATCGTCTCTTATCTGCAACTAAATGAAAACAAGGTGGAGGAGTGGAAAGCTTTTCATTGCCGGATGTTTACTTTTATACTGAGGTGCATTTTTTGAAGACCAAAGTTACTTCAGTGTTTAAGCTTTAGTGCACAGAAAATTAGCTGTTCAATAGGAATTAATGGGACATCCAGTAAAGAGAAGGTGTTTGGACAATAGTGGCACGTGTCTCTACGATGCCATGCATTGGGATACATGTGTGTGTGTGTGTGTGTGTGTGTGTGTGGTTTCTGTCTCCCGGGACTCTCATTATCACTGCTGTCCCAGATGTCACCAAGCACATGAAACACACGTCATGAATAATGGAGTCCTATTTCTACATCTCTCCCCATTTCTCTCCTATCCGCCCACTCTCTTTCCCCTGCATCCCTCGTTTCCTCTGATGCTTCCACTGATGCTTAATTTTCTCTATCTGAGATGGTCCATTTAGCTTTACGCTGCATTGTCGCCCTGTCTGGTTAGGGACGGCTTTATGGGGGGTAACATGGCACCTCTGCAGCGTTCTGTCGAGGTATATCTATGCAAACAATGTCTTTTGCATACAATTGGTTTCATGTCTGTCCCCGACGGTCCCCCCCACAAACCCACACACACACACACACTTCATCCCCTCCCCCAGTGTTTACTGTTTAAAGTCACACAGGGCAAATTGGGACAGAGCAGTCAGTGGAGCAGAAGAGACGTGGTCCCATCATGGTGGAAAACTGGACTCTGCTTTCTTTTCTACCTCATCCCTCTGTTTCCCTGCCTCTTCTTAGCCTCCATGTTTGCCTCTTCCTCACTTCTGTCCCCCCAACTTTATGTCATTCGTTACCCTCACGGTGAGTTGGTGTACAACATCACGCAGCGGCAAGGGGCAGGGCAGGGAAAACATGATTGAAAGATGAGGTAAGCAGTCACAATTGGTTAGGAAAGAGGAGAGCAGTTAGGATTAGACAGTGAAGCGTGGCTTTTTAATGAAAACATGACAGAACCGCGGCTCCCTCAATGCCCTGCAATCTCGACTCCTTTCCAGAAAATGAGCGAGTGACAAAGAAGCGAGTGAGAGAGAAAGAGAGAATCGAATGCTGACACACAGATATTGTTCATGTGGCTTTAGTCCTATCTCGCACATTGACTCATGCTCTGTGTGTTGTTAACAAAGTCTCTCGCATTAAGGAGATGCAGTGGCTCCAGTCGCACAATTCGTTTTTACACCTCAGTTGTGCCAATAAAACCTGTTTTGAATATGAATTAAAAGGAGTTAAGAGGGTGCCATTCATAGATGTTAAGTAAGTGTGCAGCAGAATAAAAGCCAGGACAGTGTATATATTTAAATGGTTGACACCTGCTTCTACTTGGGCTTTTAATGTACACAGCATAGAAAAGGGAGAGAACAGAGGGAGGGTTGAGAGGGCTCCCGCTTTGAATACAGATGTAACACCCCCTTTTTTGCATAAAGGAGTGGAGAATACAGACATGGGCTGTTATCTCCTTCTTACTTTACCCAGCATCATGCCCTTTACTTCTACCCTTTTTCTTATCCTCTCTTTCTCGTTATTAAAATCAAGTCAATGACTCATCGATGGCCCTCTTCCACTTTAAAGCATTCCTCTAGTGCAAAACTGGTTTACTGCCATTCACAGGATCCACTGTGCTAATTTTAACACGTAGTTTATTATTTTTTGTGCCAGCAGGCTAATAGTTTTTGTCCTATTTTAAGCCCGGTAGGTGTTTCTTTGTGTGTGCACGTGCCACACACACACAAATCCAGGCCTCGTGTGCCTGGATTTGTGAGCACCAAGCATATTCCAGCACTGCAGAGAATATCTCCGGAATATGTTGTGCTTTTTTTTTCTTTTGTCTTCTTTCTGTGACAGTCACAAGTCTTTGATCTGCTCCTCCTCCCCTCCTCCGTCTTCTCACCTTCTTTCAAAATCTTCTCTGCAACTTGCCGTTAAGAGCACAGGTATAATGCAGAAATACAGAATGCAGTTTTTCTAAAGTGAGACTCAGAATGCTGTTTTTTTAGCAGCTCAAAATCATTTTGGTGTTTAACCTCCTAAAACCCAAACTCTTCCATGGCATGCATTTTTAAATTCTCTTTGATATTTGGGCATATTAGGACCTGATGAATGTAAAAACAAGGAATCACCAGATTGTTCTTTTTTTTTTTTTACCTGATTTTTGTTTCTAAGAAAAATGAGAGCCACATATGAGGATATTCGTTTTAAATTTCGGTAAAAGAGAGCCAGTACAATGTCCTTGTAAGTGGATATCAGGCCCTTGTAGAGCAAAATTTAGTATTTTGGTCTAGACAACCCAAAATGTGATGCCCACATATGTGGGCGCCCGGTCCTAGGAGGTTAAAGGATATAAAATCAATTTCAATTAGAAAAGACTAATAAAGCTTTGACACTCAGGTGCAGATGCATTTTTGTGGGTCTGGAGCTCAAACTCTTCTGTTACCATCTCCAATCAAAATGTCATCAAGGTTAATTTCTTTCCACTGTAATTAAATACTTTGAAAGTATTGTGAAGAATTATGTTTTAACTGTAAAAGATACACTGCAAAATGTGGCATACTGTACTATACATATACTTAATAGATACTGACAGGAATATTAACTAGCAGTAAACTGTTATTTTACAATGTCCCTACTGTATTCTACACTAACAATTTCTTACATTGACATATAACTGCATGTCCTCACCCCTGTGCCTCCTGAGACCCCACGTTTTCATATGGGGACATTTTACATTCTGGGTTTTCTGTACTTTACACTTTATTCTGCTCAATAGTGCAGATGCAATCTTTAACAAAGTGTTAAAAATGGCATCTGTATCGTTTATGCTACAAAATAAACCCACTGTCAGGTTTATTATTTATAGTTTTATATATTCTAATTATTTTTAAAGTCAGAGTAGTTTCAGGTAGCATCCAGATTGGATTTACTAGGTTTTTTCAGTTGAGCTTTAATTCACTATTCAAAAAATAACTTTGATTGATGATGATTCTTTTTTATTTCTTTATTTTTTTATGTATTTTTACATCTTAGGTTTACTCACTTTTTTGAGATGTAAAAGTACCAGAGCTCAAGTCTCAGGTGTAGTTTTTGTCCTTATTTATTTAATCAATCAATCCCCCGACTTCCTGATATTCTTTCGGAATAACAAACTGTCAACACTTTGTGGTCAATTATTAAATTATTAAAATGTTTAATAGTTTAATGCTTGTGATTTTAAAAAGTATTGTACAGTATTTAAAAAAAATTATACATTCAGTCACAAATTTTCCTGCATTTTTACAACAGCTTGTTACAATGAATCAATTTACATTAAAAGCCTCAGGTAGATATTAAACATCAGTGTTGTGACACGTGAAATGTGCAGAGAAACGACAGTCCCAATTTTGTTTGAAAGCCTCTGTGTTGTGATTGTTTGAAGGAATCTAAAACCTTTGACCTTCTCCGTGTGCTACCTTACACTCGTCATAATGCGCAGTAACCTTCATTTAACTGGGAAAGCCCTTAGAAACAAGCATCCACTGCCTTTGACCATCAGCAGGGTCGAGTAAGATGAAGAATCCAGGGGTCAGATTGTAGTGATCCACCAGGAGGAAAACAGGAATCAGAGTTCGATAGCTCATTAGCCTTTTCCAAACTCATTAGATATGGGGTCCATACTGGAAGTCCCATGGGAGCAAAGGTGTTTTACTCAGACCTGTCAGTGTTTTGTTTTGTTTTTTGTCTTCTTGTCATGTACACTGGAAAATCTGAGCAGGTTAGTATCATAAGAAAATTCTTGCTTAGGTGCCTTTAATATAGGATATTGTGGAAATTTGCACCTCTAAACATGTAGGTCGGATTCCCTGTTGGGAATAGTGCTGAATAAACTGTTCATGAATGAAGTTCCAAATATTTTATTAGTTAGTTAAAGGAGGTGACAAATTGTTAGTTATTTTCATGATTTTGAGGTGCAGAACTGGATTAAATGATTTCTGAAACCAGCAAACCTCCAACTGAGGCTTAGGAAATCGGGAAGCTATAACGCGGTGCATTGTGTTGTATGTTTTTGTAAAGTATTTGTGATTGGATACAAAGCTACTTGCATGTGAAAAGCTATATTTAGCCACTTCAAACTGATCCTACTTTTCTTTATTGATTTAAGCGACTTCAACAGCCAGTTTGCCGTTGCGATTTTTGCATTCACACAACACCTAGGGTATCAACATTTGGTCCTTGATGATTGTAAACACGCTGTGCTTTAATAATTGCTGAAAGTACACCAAAATCGTAACAGGATGCCAGTGAGAAGACCCTAGCAACAGGGAGAGGATGAAGAAAGCGTGAGAGTGGGAGGGAGGGGGAAAGATGCAGAACATCAATAAATAATGGCCCCACTGAGGAGGTGGAAATATGGGCCTCGTTATCTTTGCGCCGACGCCTTCATTTGCATGTGAGAAAATGAGGCTGCTACTAACTCGCACACATGGTGCGCACACATACACACTGCTGGACTCGCATGAGCTACAGTATACATCCTATTTATAGACTATTTCTTGCTTTTATTTTTTCCTATTCTCTCACACATTTACACTTCTATTAATTCCCCTTTCCTTCCTTCTCTTTGGAATTTGTCAGAGCAGCAGCTCTGGTCTGTGTGACTGTGAGGCTGCCGGCATTTTGTTGGTTTAAAAAATAAAGTGAAAGCACACCTTTATCACAGGCTTGGTAGGAACTTTAACTTTACTAATGCCCTGTTTAACATTGCAGAGCATACAGCTGGAGTATACACCGCTACAGAGTAGTTGCCTGGTGAAACACCATTAAGTGATTGGGTAAAGCAGGTGGCTTTTGCAGTGCCTTGCTCATGAGTAACTGGGCTCTCTTATAGACTTAGAATAGCAGACTTAACCTTAGTTTATCTCTATGTGCCAACAATTACATAAAAAAAAGGGGAAAAAGAGCAAATCCAATTTAGTTATTTTAAAAATTTCATCAAAACTAAAAAATGTACACTCCTGATTAAACCGTTAAATTATCCACACTATATACAGTTTTTTTCTGTCAGAAATAAAAATCCCTTTCCCGTACATGTAGCTGCAGAAGGAGATAAAAATAGTTCCCCTCTGGACCTCATCTGCATCTGGGCATCACCCTGTTTTTGCCTGTGAATGCATCTCATTGAGAGTGACCAAACTCATACAGGATCTAACAATGTCACAATCCTCTAGGCCATGCAGCTTCTTTCAAAGCGCTTCTTCTCGGGTGAAAGGACTCTTTAAAGAATCATTTATACATGATACAAAATTATTTAACCTTTTAAATGGTTCTTTCAGAGCATTTCTGAGGATCTGTAAGTGCCTCGCTCTGTTTCTTTTTTTTAAATTTTACAGCCGTTTTGGTTAGATGTTAAACAGGCTGGTATTTATATATTGCTTTTTTTTTTTGTTGATCAGTGTTTTAAAATCTAATGCTAAGGTAATAAAACATTTCAAAATGCAAATCTTAAGCTGTGTAAGTGCTGGGTTATCCCTGGATTATGCTTCAGCAGGAAATCTACACAGTAACTTACAACAAAACCAGAAGCTCCTACAAAACGCTATGCTGCAACCTTTCACATAACCTGAGATGCACTTCCAGAGAAATGTAAATACACGTTGGTTCGACGCAGCCCGAAAAGGCTTGAATGGCCTTTGAATGGCAAGGGTTAGAAAGGGGTTTGTGGTGATGTCCGAGGTTAGGACGTAGATTTCACAGAGAAGTCTAAATCCGACTTTAGAATCTTTTTTTTGCGGTTTATCTCAAGAGTTAACAGTTTTCCAACTTAAGTTTTATCTGCTGCACTTGTGTTTTTGCATCTTTCTTCCAAATTAAGTACATACATACATGTGCATGGCTCTGACTTCCTTTATGCTTAGTATACATGGACGAGTTGAAACTAAAGACAAAATATAGCTTTGAGTCTGACAAATCCAATCCAATCCATCATCTTCAAGCTCTGTAAGGGTCTGTGTAACATGAAGGAGGCACAACGGAAAAAAAACCTGCAACAGAAACTACTGTACTGTTTTTATATTCAGAATGCCTGTACAGTATGCATGCATTTCTGCGTATTCTCCTGAAGCAGAGTGTGTGTGTGTGTGTGTGTGTGTGTGTGTGTGTGTGTGTGTGTGTGTGTGTGTGTGTGTGTGTGTGTGTGTGAGCGAGAGAGAGAAAGATGTACAGTTCTGTTTCTCATTGTCTAGTCAAGTCAGCATGAATAAAAGCTGAGGGAGCACAGTGATTTCGGATTTAGTAATTAATATTTTACTCTGTCTGCCACTCTGCTTAGAAACTCAGAGCAACAAAAAAAAAACAAAACAGCGAGAAAGCGAGAGAGCAAGAGGAAAAGGGTGAGACTGATGATGGTTCACACAAAGACATGAAGTGAGTCAACCAACGATAGACTGATTCTATGAACAAACCACTCAGTTGTGATGGCTGGATAGTGAGAGGACTAATGTGATGTGTATTGTGTAATAAGTGTTGTTTAAGAGGCTGCAGATGGGATGAATTCAGTTCACTGCTGCAGACAGGGACAGAAAGAATGGCTTTGACAGATCCTGCTGACTCTCTCTCTCTCTGTTTCTCTCTCCCTGCCTATGTCAGAGTGTTGTGACAGGCTAGTCGTCGGTGTTGTGGGAGTAGCAGTCTTAAAGTGCTCATTATCCTGTAAGGCTTCATTCTAAGGGGGCAAACAAAGGCTGCTGTGAAATTGCAGCCTGTGCCTCCTCCTGGGTCATACAGTATATTCGATGCAAACACATTCACAGTGCATAACTGCTACCTTCCGTATACCTGCTCAACCCTCTGAAAGACCCTGATAAACACAGACTCTGTAGTTTAAATATTGATGCTGGTGAATGTGAAAGCAGCCAGTCCAGTTGTTGCCCCGTGGTTGGATGCTAAAAGGCACAATTGATAATTAATGCTTACAAACCTAAAGAAATCTTATTGTAATGACTGTCACACTTAAGGTAAACTATGAGATTATTTGTGCTGTGAGGACATAGTACAGCTTCGTTAATGTGAGGTTTGTGGACTTTATCAGGAAATGTAAGATAGCTTACCTTTATGCAAAGAAACAATGTTCTGTATAAATTACGCAAGAATATCTTGGTAAAGGGAGTCATTGCAAACTGATGTCTGCCTTCACTATACACAGCTTGAAGACTTTGTAATGCTGACATAACTGTTCTTTGAGTAGCATAAAACAAATGCTAAGAAAGAGAAGACACAGAGGCACATTTGATCTTTGGCCTTCCTGTTTTCTTATCATGCATAAAAGGAAGAACACTTAACGAGTTTTGTGATGGTAGTTAGTGTGATGTGCAAGAGTTATAAGCTGTGTGTGGAGGGAGACAGTAAATCTGTCTCTCCTCTGTCTGTGGGTGGTGTAAGTGACCGCTGGGTGTCCTCCAGGTCTTGAAAGAGTGCCAGGCTTTGGGAAGCAGCATTATTAGGCAGGTAGTGCCAACTGTTCAGGCAGCTGTTTGTTCTAAGAACAATATGGTTTTGCAGTATGCACTATGTATTTGAACGAGAGTGATCATCACGAAAGTGTGGGAACAGGAGGGAGTGAAAAGTTTTTTACACACAAGGTCTTCGGAGTGATGTTTTGCCTGTTGTCACTTCTCCTTTAAGAAGATTAATGTTGATCTTTTGTTAATGTGTCTTCCTCAGGTAACAGGTTCTCGCTGACCTCCTTTGGGGCTCTTTACATCTCCGATGTTCAAAAAGAGGATGCTCTCTCTACATACCGGTGCATCACCAAGCATAAATACAGTGGCGAGACACGGCAAAGCAATGGAGCCAGGCTCTCTGTAATGGGTGAGTAACTGGTGTGTGAACTTACCTTTTTCTCTTTGTCTTGACAAAAATGTAACACCATGTCTGCATTCCAGACCCCAACGAGTCTGCACCCACCATCCTGGACAGTTTCCAAGCAGGGGAGGTCTACGCAGGCCATAGTATTGAGCTCCCCTGCATAGCGGGAGGATACCCAAGCCCTACTGTGCGCTGGCTGAAAGATGGTCGCCCACTACCCTCAGATGCCCGCTGGACGCGGCGATTGACAGGGCTGACCATCAGTGACCTGAGGCAAGAAGACAGCGGCAGCTATGCATGCGAGGTCACCAACAGTTTTGGCTCAAAGGAGGTGTCTGGACAGCTTCACGTGATAGGTGTGTGAGGCTCATTACACACAGATACGCACACACGCTCACACACATTTGCAAAATATCTGGCAGACTGGCTCGTTGTCTTGTCAGTGAATCAGCCTTGCAGACAGACATAGTTGTAAGCACCTTTAAGTGTTTGGTTTGGGGCGCACATGTAAGTCCAAGCTAAAGTGTGTCTGTTACAAACATATGTGTGAGCTGTAGGATGTCCCATCATATCAGACCTCAAAAGGAAAGACAGGGCGGTAATTCGCTCAGGCTGATTCCATATCACAGCTGCCAACACCATTTACCATCAGAAAAGAAGAAGAGTGAGGAAGACAGAGATAAAGACAAGGGGTCATGCGGGGGGCAGTCGGACACCCAGACAGTGCTGGAATGACATTATCTACAATGTAATAACGAGATAATAAGAAAGGCTGAGCTAAAGTGTGTAAAGTATACAAAGAAACAAAGGGAGTGAGGCGAGATAGAGCGAGAGAATAGAGAGGCGGTAGGCTTTGCCAGTGGGCACATCATGGCAGCACAGTCTGTGACTCTGACAGGGTGAGTAGGGGGGGTTGGGAGGCACAGTGATGCCCCCCAGCATACACCACCAGCTGCCTTATTGCTCACTGACATTTGCGTGCACACACACACACATACACACATGTAGACACGCGTTCTTGCTGACACACAGACACACTCACACACACAAGTGGACAGAGATGTGAAGCGATATCTCCAGCTGCTTTTTTAATGAGTGCGTCCAACTGATTGAGTCACCACTGCTGATTGTACTCGCTCTCTTTCTCCCCATCTCTGTGAATGAAAACGCCTACTGTAAGCACCATGTGTCATGTTTTGAATCCAGTTTAATGATTTTAGAGTGATGCAGGAAAGGCAAAAGACACAAAAAACACCTTTTGGAATAAGATAACATAATTAGTAAATAAAAAGGTAAGTTAGCAGGCTACAAATCACATTGATGCCTTTTGATTATTATAGCAGATATACTATTAAAGTGATCCACATTTTTGTTTTATGAACTCCTGTGGTCTTCTCTCAGATCCACTACGAGTGACCTTGTCCCCTAAGAATCTGAAAACGGGCATCAGCAGCACACTGTTCTTCACCTGCACTGTGGAAGGCTCTCCAGAATACACCATCACCTGGTACAGGAACACAGAGCCAATTGTCCCAGACGAGCACATCTCCATCCAAGGACAACACAATGACACCCTGCAGATCACTGCAGCACAGAAGCTTCACTCTGGGGCCTACCAGTGCTTTGCTTCCCGAAAGGGCCACACTGCTCAGGACTTCTCTATTATTCTGCTAGAGGGTACGTGGACAGTGACTTAAATAAGTGCAGGTATTAGGCGCCATAGTCTTTGTGTTCAAAGTTAATATGTTTGCTGTGGGCTTTGCAACTTCTCAAGTATTCTGCTTTTCTGTCAGAACTTCTCACTTTCTATTTATGTCCTTCTGTTTCCTCTCTCCCCCTGTCCTCTCAGATGGTACTCCTCGTATTGTGTCTTCCTTCAGCGAGCGGGTGGTAAACCCCGGCGAGCCTTTCTCCCTTATGTGTGCGGCCAAAGGAGCCCCACCCCCTTCTATCACGTGGACACTGGACGATGAACCTGTGATTAGAGATTCAACCTACAAGACCAGCCAGTACACCCTGTCGGATGGCCTGACTGTATCGCACGTCAACGTCAGCAGTCCACTTATTCCAGACGGAGGAGTGTATCGTTGCGTCGCACGCAACTCGGCCGGTAGCGCCGAGTACCAAGCGCGCATAAACGTAAGAGGTGCCTGTCTGCTTTTCAATATAAATGCACTCTACACCTGAATCTATACAAACATACAGGACCTAGTGAGAGGCATTGCACACATCTATCTATCTATCTATCTATCTATCTATCTATCTATCTATCTATCTATCTATCTATCTATCTATCTATCTATCTATCTATCTATCTATCTATCTATCTATCTATCTATCTATCTATCTATCTATACACACAATACACTGAGTGAATATGTGATTAGGCTAAAATCAACAAATATCCTCTATCAGATTTTAGTAAAGGGGGCACAACTAACCTCCCTTTCCACCTGTCAACTGGCCCCAATCACTCTATCCCTCAACCTTTATCTCTTCCCTTCCTGTCTCCGTGGCTGCCCTCTATATTCTGCCATGACCTCCCTCACCTCATCTCCCCCTTTCTCCAACCTCTGTGTTTCTCTCTGTCTCCTCCCTCCATCCCCTCCCTCTCTTCCCCGTGTCTCCAGGTCCACCTCGAATTAGACCCATGCGAGACATCACCGCAGTGGCGGGCAGAAATACCTATATAACGTGTCGTGTGATTGGGTACCCGTATTACTCCATTAAGTGGCTGAAGGACGGCATGCAGCTGCCTGATAATCATCGTCAAGTGGTGTTTGAGAACGGCACACTGAGGCTCACAGACGTGCAGAAGGGCGCAGACGAGGGGACCTACTTGTGTAGCGTTTTGATCCAGCCCCAGGTGTCAATCAACCAGACTGTCCACGTCACTGTCAAAGGTAAAGCTGAAGAGGAGTACGGATGCACTGGGCAGTGTTTTTGGTAAATTTATACCTATTTTATGAACCCATTTTATAGAATTAGGCTGCAGTAGAGATAAAGTGACACATCAGTTGACAGGGAGATATTGCATCTTCACGCTTTTCCCAAATCTATTTCAACTAGAGGTAATGCTCCATGCATACCCAAAATTCAAATTCACTTAAAACAGTAGTGAAAAAAAATCTTAAGAAATCAATCACCAATACTAATACTACTTTGGTTTTCAAACTGCTTCCTTTAGCTTAAAAAAAGATGGGGAAAAAAGCGATGCAAGTAAAATTTCTTGATGAAGAGCAGCTAGTCACTGCTACTTGGGGGACACCAGTGTACAAAGCTGTCAAGTGCAACTTTAGTAATGCTGTTGAATGCAGATGAATGGTGTTTTGGGGGTAGATTTATGTTTGTCGTGCGTATTTCATTTAGTCTGTGAGCGGGATAACGATGGCAGTAAGCAGGGCAGCTGCAGAGGTGTTTGAGGGTGTGTACATGTGCCTGTGTGTGAGTGTGTCTCTGATTTAATTAGATGAATAATAATGAAGCCTAGATTAAATCCCCCAGATGTCTCAGCTGTAGTACCCCCACCTCAACCTCCATTACCATGGCAACGGAATGACTTCCCCCTGCCAATTGGACTGTAACCAGAGCAGCTATTATGGGCTGCAGGAGATGTGGGGTGGTGGGGGGGTGCTGAAGAGGGGCCCACTGGCCAATGACCTTCTCCCTCTCTCTCTCAGACTCTTAGCATTGCTCCAGATGGCCACATTGCCGCTCTTCAACATCTATCACTGCCTTTATTCCACTGATTTCCTTTCTCTCTCCTCTAGTGCCACCGCTCATCCAGCCCTTCGATATCCCCTCTACCTCAGTGGGGAAGCTCATGTACATCGCCTGTGTGGTGTCATCTGGGGACATGCCCATACGCATCACCTGGCACAAAGACGGCCAGCTCATCGTGCCAGGCTCTGCCTCTGGTGTTGCAATAGAGACCAAAGAGTTCATGAGCTCCCTGCAAATTTCCAATGTGACACTGAAGCACAATGGAAACTACACCTGCATCGCCAGCAATGCTGCTGCAACTGTCAGCTGGGAAAGACAGTTGATTGTTACTGGTGAGGGGTGACGTGTAATGTGTAAAGTAACCGTAGAACTGTTTTGTGATCACTTACTTTTTGTAACTTCTACCAAGTTTTTCCATTTATATAAAATCAGGATTTCTGTTTCTCAGTGCCGCCGCGTTTTGTGGTGCAGCCCAACAATCAAGACTGTATCTATGGAAAAGCTGGAGTACTTAACTGCTCCGTGGAAGGTTACCCCCCTCCAAAAGTCATGTGGAAACATGCCAAAGGTAAAATCTGCACATTATCCTCATGGCATTGCAGTAAAAGCTACACACGAACAAGAAAAAGTATCATGCTTCCATACATGCTTTGTGTTGTGTCCTGCAGGCGTAGGAAACCCTCAGCAGTACCATCCTGTCCCACTAACTGGCCGTATCCAGATCATGTCAAACGGTTCTCTGCTGATCCGACATGTTCTTGAAGATGACCGGGGGTACTACCTCTGTCAGGCCTCCAACGGAGTGGGCTCAGACATCAGTAAAAGCATGATCCTTACTGTCAAGAGTAAGTGTCAATCCTCTGCTTTTTGGCATGAACCCACTTCTTTTCAAACCCACATCTCCTGGATTGCGCTGAGATAAGTCTCAGCTTTTTGGACAGGGATCAGCTCTTCTAAGATGCACTTTTGCCCCAGGCTAGTGCGGCCTGTGCTTAACATAGCCTAACTTAGTCTGTGTCCTGCACATCCTTCACTGGGGGTGCCTTTCCTATTGACTGATGTTCTCTGGCTGTCAGCCTGTGCGCTACAGAATGTTTGGTGGGGAAAAGGGTTGATGAATTAGTGATGAAAGCAAAACCACAGGAACCTCTTCAATCAATAATCTACGTCTAAGTAACAGAGGAGGAAGAGAAGCGAAAGTAGAGACCGAAAATAATAAAAAGAGGGAGGAGGTGGTGTTAGAGGCCAGTGGGGCTTGAAGCATGAAATGAAAATGGGGAATAAAATGGAAAAAAAGAGATGTCTATACATGTGTAATATATCCTTGCTCAGTTTCCAATACTACACGCCCGTTTTCCCTCATGTCATTATTCCATACAAAACGATTCATCATGCTGACACTTGTCTATTTGCTCAGTCCCTGCCATGATCACCAGCCACCCAAACACTACCATGGCAAGGAAGGGCCAGATCAAGGAGCTGAACTGCACAGCACGTGGCGAGCAGCCCATTATTATCCGCTGGGAGAGAGGGGACACAGTCATTGACGCAGAGAGAAATCCCCGTTACTCCATCAGCATCAACAAAAAGGGGGATGAAGTCATCTCTACCCTAAAGGTCAGATAATATATACTTATACTCTTCAGGCCTTTAGTGTAGCTTAATGCCATTACACCGAACTATGCTAAAAAAAAAAAATCTACTTCTACTATAGGCTATTGCAGGGTTTAATAAGCTTTAAAAAAAGTCCTATTAAAGGAAGTTATTATGGGAATATTTTTAGGATATTATATTCCTAAATTTCACACGTCATCTTTCCCTGCTTGTGCTGATGCTCGCAGCTTAACCCAGCCGAGCGAGGAGATTCTGTCTTCTTCTCCTGCCATGCCATCAACTCCTATGGAGAGGGCAGAGGGCTCATCCAACTCACTGTACAAGGTATTTCTACAAACAACTGCAAATCCCTCTTCTTTTATTTAAATAAAGAATTAAGGGGAAAAAAAGTATGTAAACAACCTAATGAGGAAAGGTTATTTAACGAGATACTGATGGTGGTAAAAACAAAGGAAAATTCTTTTTTTTTCCACCCTCACGCAGAGCCACCCGATCCTCCCGAGCTCGAAGTACGGGAGGTGAAGGACAGAAGCATGAACTTGCGCTGGATCCAAAGGTTTGATGGCAACAGCATCATCACCAGCTATGACATTGAGTACAAAAACAAGTCAGGTGGGTTATTAAAAACAACAAGCCTAATCCCTAATGTAAAAGTTATTTCAATAATTAAAAACTGAAAAAATAAACCTCTGCTCATATTCAACAGACACATGGGATCACATGTACACAACCAGGAACATCTCACCCACCAACAATCAGGCCAACATTGTAGAGCTGCACCCGGCATGCGTTTATAGTATCCGCATGTACTCCTACAACAAGATTGGCCGCAGTCTTCCCAGCAAAGAGCTCACAATCAGTACCGAAGAAGCACGTAAGTGATTGTTTTTCTCTAAATATCACATTTTTTTGCCTATCTAGTATTTGTTTTTGCTGTCTCTGTATGGAGTAGAGCCATCACTATCTGATATCTTCCATCAACAGCACCTGACGGGCCTCCGATGGATGTAATCCTGCAACCGATGACATCTCAGAGCATACGAGTCACATGGAGGGTAAAATCACTGTTGCTTACGACTTCATTTAAGTATTAAGCCTAGTATAAGTGGAAATAACTAGAAAGCAAACAATGATGGGATATAAAGATATGCTCCATGATTTAAAACAACAAGGTTTCAGTGATGTCACAAACAAATCCAAAATGTTAAGAGACACCTGTGAAATTGTTGGTTACAGAAATGCAAAAATTAACTAACTAAAATTTAGAATTTATCTCGTTTAATTTCTTTTTTTTTATTTTTTACATATTGCTGTCAAATTTCATAGTAAAACTTTTTTTCTCCAAAACTTTCAGGCTCCAAAAAAGGAGCTGCAAAACGGCGTGATCCGCGGCTACCAGATTGGATACAGAGAGAACGGTCCAGGTAGCAATGGCCAGTATAGTATTGTGGAGATGAAAGCTACGGGGGACAGTGAAGTGTACACCTTAGACAACCTAAAGAAGTTTGCCCAGTATGGGGTGGTGGTCCAAGCCTTCAACAGAGCTGGGACTGGCCCATCCAGTACTGAGATCAATGCTACCACTCTGGAAGATGGTAAGTGGACAGCAAGATGAAGAAAACGAGGAGAAGACTGTGAGATACAATTTAGGAGAGTATGGAAGGAAAAGAGGAGGGACTGTAAGAAAAAAATTTAAACATCCAAAAGGAACACATGAAAATAATAGTCAAATGCAATAACAGGATGAAACACTCATGAATGAACATAACATGCATGTAGAAATGCATGCTCAAACAAAATGTTAGAAATAAATTTGCAGCACATCCCCCATTATTCTTTCCACTTTAATTAGCACCTTCATTAGGCTGGTAGAGAGCGAGAGAGGAACAAGGAACCCCATTACTCTTTAAATGTCTGCCCACTCTACCTCCCTTTTCCCTGGTCTGCCTTCTTTATCTTCCCTTTCTTCCCATGGGTTCCCTTGTCATCCTCCTCACTGGTCCTCTGTCTATTATCCGTGTTTTTATTTCTTATACTTTTTTGGACCCTTCCTGTCTGAGAGGAGAGTAATGACGGGCACTTGGATGATGAAAATTGGCCACGCAGGTAGTCAGAAGCTGCCTCTACAGCTTCAATTAGCTTAAACAAGAACATTGTCTTCCTTTAGATTGTATCCTCCACATTTCAGCTCACACCCTGCTCATCTGCATTTTGACCCCTTTGGTGTAGCTCTTTTACTATTCATGTTGCTCTCTCAGTGCTCTTCCTCCTCTCCATCAACCCCCCTCCACTTCTACTCTCCTCTCTAAAAGCTAGGAATGAACAAGGAGCTATTCAGGACTAATTTGAGCTTGTTTGACTGATTTATTTCAGCGGAGATTTCCTGTGGTTTGTGACATTGAGTTATTATTACTTATCAGTGCTTCGGCTGCCATGCTACGTCGGACCAGATTTCAGTAGAAGCCATTAAAACACTAAGAGTACTCAAATATAGTTTAACAGTGCAGCACTAACACTCACTCTCTATGTTCCCCAGTGCCCAGCGAGCCTCCGCAGAATGTGAGAGCAATCTCTGTGACATCAGATGAGGCAGTGATCACATGGGCAGAGCCTCCACGGCTGACGCTGCACGGTGTGCTGAAAGGCTACCGGGTTGTGTTTTGGTCCCTCTTCCCTGACGGAGGTGGGTGCTGTGGGGGCCAGGCCCAGTGGCCAATGCAGAGTAATTATCACCTATCTCATTCTAAGATTCACCAACCCGTCCTCCCACTCACCTACCTTTCTGTCAGTGCTGTGAGTCAGAATGTTTTAATGTGTATCCACACCTTTCTCATAAAGCACTTCCTGGTCCTGTGTGTTTTTGAATTTGTCTGTTTGTCAAATAGATTGTATGTCCAAGATGGAGATATGGCTCAACTTTAGCTTAAGGGCTAGCCTTTGATTTGACAGAAGTGACCACATTTAGATGAGAGGGTGATGCACCCATCCATAGACAGCGGGGGTGCATCACACAGGCACAAATACCTATTTACTACATACAAATAAAACTCTTGGAAAACTAACAGTTAGTTGCACAGCGTGCTATATTATTTGCCAGATAACTGCTCCAGAAGCACCAACACCCCAGACACGATCAACATCATGCACCTAATAATACAAAGCATAAGTCCTAATCACATTTAATTGACTGAGTTATATAAAAAAGATGCCTCTGTAGAGTTCTTATGACTTGCTACAACATCATTTTTATGTAGCATATTGCAAACATGTTTTTTTTTTCAGCTCTTAAGTTAGTCATTTTAATTTGAAAGTCGCCTTAAGGTATTTGAGTTTTTGGCACTTCTGCACTTATTTTATTTTTCACCCCCAAAGATTTCTGTTAAGTCTGTCATAGTTTCTTAGATTTTTAATAAAACTTGTGATCAGAAAGTCACACAGTATAGCAATGAGTGTCTGTGTGTTGTAGGTCCAATATCTGTGCAACTCTGTTTCCTAAAAAAATATTTACTCCTCCTTTAGACACAATTTTGAAATAGGAAGGTAATTATATTCATGAAAAAAAAGTAATGGCCACGTATTACATTACCAAATAAATGCAACTGCAAATAAATATATTTTTTAGGAAACAGAGTTGATGTGTGTTGTTACTCCTATCATCACCTACAGCTTCTAAAAAGAGTTTTTCTCCTCTCCCTCAGAATGGGGAGAGATGCAAAACATCACCACCACACGTGAACAGGTGGAACTGCGAGGGCTCGAGAAGTTCACTAACTACAGTGTTCAGGTGCTGGCCTACACACAAGCTGGCGATGGGGTCCGCAGCAATGTCCTCTATATCCAAACCCGAGAGGATCGTGAGTATACAATTCATTTGTTTTTTACATGAAGAAAAGTGTGCAATGTAAGGAGATGGGAAATGGGATAGAGGTAGATTTTAAAAAAGGGAGCTGGTTGTATCTCAAACCCATAACAAAAGCTCATAACAAGCTATGCTGGGAATCTCCATTAGCTGTGCTAATGAGAATTAAGAGGCTTTGAGTCCACAGCTCAGGGCTAAGGGAGGTGTTTCGGGAGGAGGAGGGAGAAGTGATGTCTTAGAGCATATAGCATCCAGGAGTCAGCCATCGGCCTGGGCCTGCATCCTTACCACCAGCCCTCTTGCCATAGGCATAGGGATTAACTCCTTTTGGATTAGAGAGAATTAATTTTGTGCTTACACCATTGGAGGCAGGATTACAGCCAGATCCATGTCTCTTTATAAAGGAGGAGGAGGGGCCTGGGGGGCTGAAGATGGAAAGATACAATGGCGATTGCACAGCCCGTTCTTGGCTGACAAAAAATAATGAGTGAAAAAATTATAAGAGAAACACCACAGCTGAGGTGTTTGTTTATTTGTGTCTAGACTGCTGTCCTCTTCTGATTGACTCAGTGTTCCATCGTGTATTTTTATAAATGAGACTGTTCACTTAGTAGTGTTCTCTTCCTCATCATCACTTGGGTTGTGCTAGTTCTGCAGCAGACTGTCTTGGCAGACTGTCTGTCTGTGTATCTGTCTGTCTGGAGTCCTGGGCAGATTTTGGGCACCAGATGGGACCTGACTGTCCCATCTCCTACTGGTGCTTTGACATGGGGGTCCAGTTATGATAATGATAGCCTCCTGTGCGCCTCCCTGCTGCCATTGTTACATGATCCCTGTCACTTTTTTTGTCCCTGCTTACTTCGTTTAAAACTTGCATCTCTGCTTTCTGAGTTTTTGTTGTTTTCTTGCCCACTCATGTCCTCTGTAGGGGAAAGAGATCTGAGGGTAGAGAGCATCAGGGGGCCTCACAAAGAAAACAAGAGGAATGGGGGATGGATTTAGAGGGCTGGGTCTTACACTGTGGTAGCCTCCTTCTGTAGAGGCCAGATGAGGCCCACTGTCAGGCACAAGTTATATTTATGGTTTGGTTTGAATAGGGTTGATAGTGTGGACCCAGTACTGTAAGACCAATGAAACAAAAGCATTATTGTTCACCTTTCACAGTATCCAGTGTCCTGATGTGTTTTTGTAAAGTGTGCATGTTTTTTAAGCCCCTTTTGTGCCATTATCTCGTAATCAGAGTATTAAACAGTGTCCAGTGCCAAGCTGAAGTGGCTAGCAGAGGATCAGACACTAATGTCTAATCTGTTTGAGAGTTTTGAGAATGCTGGGTGTCACAGAGTCAGAACTGCTGACCAGTGTCTGAATGAACATATGTCACAGCCATCCCCTC
Organism: Rhamphochromis sp. 'chilingali'; assembly: GCF_963969265.1. NCBI lineage: Eukaryota > Metazoa > Chordata > Actinopteri > Cichliformes > Cichlidae > Rhamphochromis > Rhamphochromis sp. 'chilingali'. The sequence continues at coordinate 12,052,356 of NC_137946.1, forward strand.
AAAAGGATGTTTTTCAAAGTCCTTCCAGAGCAGCTTAGTACAGGCTAAGACTTCCAATCCGCAAAAAAAAGCCTGTTCACTTTAATAGCTATCCAACACCCAGCATGTGCCTGCACAAACACAAACACACACACATATGGATGCCCGCCATGCTGATGTTGCTATGTCTTTTCTCCTAGTTCCTGGTCCACCGGCTGGCATCAAGGCAGTTCCCTCCTCCTCAACTAGTGTGGTTGTGTCCTGGTTGCCTCCTCTCAAACCAAATGGCATTATCCGCAAGTACACCATCTACTGCTCCAGTCCCGGATCTGGACAGCCAGTAAGTGCCTCCTCTGTGGGTGTGATTCATATAGGGCCAATTTATCTCTGAGGTCCGTGTAAACCAAGTAACTTATTAAATTACCAATGGAAATAATTCATTTGTAAGCGCTGTTATTAAATGAACCTGTATGCATGCATTGTGTGTGTGTGTGTGTGTGTGTGTGTGTGTGTGTGTGTGTGTGTGTGTGTGTGTGTGTGTGTGTGTGTGTGTGTGTGTGTGTGTTGCGCATGTCTCTCTTTCACTGTGTTTGCACCATCGCTTTATTTCCTGCCCTCCCAGATGAACAGATGAGGTTGTCTTGGCAACGTGATGAGACGTAGATATGCAAATGAGCCAGAGAACAAGCTCACACATGCACACTGCCGCATCAGAAGCACACACTCACAGAGACATCACATTTCGACATTTTCTATTTATACACATACGTGCAAGCATTTCAATTGTGGTTAGATCATGTGCACACAAACACCAGCACACGGTGAAGTCTGATATCAGGCTAGAATCTCACTTTCTTATTATTCACAAATACTCCTCCCTCTCTGTGCATGAGTGCCATGTAAATGAGCACAGGCAGGGAGGAGAGAGGGAAGGAGGGAGGGGGGTGGAAAGAAGGTTGAGAGAGAAAAAGAAGCACACCATTAGAGGTAGGGAAAGACCGAGGGGAAATGAGAGAAAAAGAGAGGGATGAGGGAAGAGGGAGAGACAGGCAGGGTGGAATGGAGGAGAGAGGAGGGTATCAGTCACATCGAGATGAGAGTGCTTTTGTCCGTCTTTTCATTATCTCCCTGTATCACTCCCTGGATCACCACAACACCGCCACGATGCTGAAGGAATGTTCGAACCCCCTGCACACAAACACACACACACTTATGCACATCCTCCCCTCCCTGTGTCCCTCCATCCAGTCCTCTTCACTGAGCTAGACAGAGAGGGAAAGAAAAAGCAAATGGTGAAAGAACACAGAGATGAACAGATTAAAGAGAGAGAACAGCGGATCATCTTAAGAGACAACAGTCTTTTTGTGCATTGCCATGTATGTGTTTGTGTGGATGCAGGTGAGTGTGTGTTCATTCTCAAAGGTTTGCTTGGAGGAAAAATACATCCAAGCAAACCTTAAATCCAGTGTTGAGTACAGCATTATAAGTAGCTGTAGGTCATTTGCATCAATTTTATTTTGAGTTGTGGGACAAATAGACAGCTCCGCACAAAGGTTTACATTTTCTGTTTTGCCTTTCTTGTGTTGACCTAAAACCTGTGTTCAATTCTGAGCAATCATACTGCTCGCTGTGCATATTTTCTATAGTTTTTGTTTAAAAAAAGACATGGTTTTATGGGTTTTGCCTGAACAAAAAAAAAAAAAAAAACAGAGAGAGAGAGAATACCACATACCACATCTGTTTCTCCTTTACAACCAAAACACTCAGTTTGCTCTGCAAAAAGCTTTAACTCCCTCAAAACATTCAAATGATGTCAAGTTGTATACAGCATAAGATCTACGTTGTTCAGACAATAAATTCACAAGTTGATCTGGGTGGAAATGGAATCCATAAGGAGGTCAGCCATAGCTGAGAAAACCCGGCAAAAATAATGCACAGTATCATCCTTAAATTTTGGGAAAGACAAATAAAGAAAGAGTCAAAAATGCAAGTTGCTGTCAGTGTATCAGAGACAAAACATCTCAGTGGACTCTATGTTTGTGCTTTGGATTTAAGTGATTCGAGAAACAATATATGTATCATTTCTGCCTTTTATCACGAGGCAAACACTGCCAGTGAGGCTAATAAGTTAAAATTTTAAACAAACAGATGACATTGACAGATGTATTTGGCTTTCCCTTTATTTCTCCAAAAAGTATGCTTTTTTGTTGTTTCAAGATACCGACAGTGTTCAAGGAAAATTGCACACCTCCTTTTTCACTGAGCGCATTTTGATGTGTCACAATAGGAAAAGGACAGATGTAAAAAAAAACTGTTTAATCTGTCAACTGCAGGAGCATTAGTTTCAGTTTCCTGGTGTCACATATGTTATGCTGAAACTTAAACAGAATAGAGCCTAAATTAATGTTATGTTCATCTTAATTTCCTTTGTAGCTTTATAAAATGTAGCACTTTAATCAAGTCCACAAGCTGCCACCACTCCTGTTATATTACTGTTTTATTTGCTAACATGACATTGCGTGCCCTCTGTCCCAGGCTCCCAGTGAGTATGAGGCCAACCCAGAGATGCTCTTCTACCGTATCACGCACCTTACCCGCGGTAAACAATACCTCATCTGGGCTGCAGCTGTGACAACTGCTGGAAGAGGCAACATTAGCGCAAAGGTCACTGTGGAGCCTGCTGGGAAAGGTGGGTCCTCCAGGCATGCCAGTTGTAGAGAAGAAGGGTAAAGGGATTTGTGCAAAGGTTATCAGGGAGAGCGCGGTAAACATGGCTATGAACTGGCAGCATGATCTCCTTTACACAGATCACTTTCATCAGTCTCCCTCCCTCTCGCTCTGTGTACAATCTCTGCTATTGATTGACAGCCGTGGTATTGATTGAGCAGCGGCTGTGTTGCAAGAAACATTGTTGTTAATTATGTGGTGATGAACAGGGCCTATCCAGTAAAATGACCCTTGGGGAGAGAGATAGCAGGCAAAATCAATAGAAGGGAGGATTTATGGAGAAATGATAGACTCGAGACTAAGAGTTTTGACAGGGGGCTACATTAAAACACTATGGTACAGCTTTTTAATCCCCCAGGAAAAACGATTCAGGCCCACTTAATCATCCAAAAGCAGACACAGAAAGACAAGTTGAAGTATGAATAGAGTCATTTTGGTGTAATGCTTACTATTTGAGTTTAACATCATGTGCTAAAGATGCATGTTGAGTTTTACTGGTTGCATCTTTGTGTGCAGTCCCAGCTAAAATCCTGTCCTTTGGGGGCACTGTGACCACTCCCTGGATGAAGGAAGTACGTCTGCCCTGCAGCTCAGTGGGAGAGCCTACTCCCACAATTAAATGGACCAAAGACAGGTCAGAGCGGTCACTGTATACCCTTAGATATCAGAGATATCATGCACACATGCTGATGCTATTTCTTGTGAGGAAAATTGATTTTTTTAAAACTGCTCTTAATCCTGAATAACCTGTCTGCTCTTTATCAGTGAGGACTCTGCCATTCCTGTGACAGCTGACAGCCAACGGCAGATCTTATCCAATGGTACACTGGTGCTACGCTTAGTCAAAGCAGAGGATTCTGGGTACTACACCTGTACGGCCACTAATACCCTAGGCTTTGACACCATCATAGTAAACCTTGTGGTACAAGGTAAGAAGAAACAGAAAATTTATAAACTTATTTGAGTGAAACAGACACTTCTGTCCTGGTGCTAAGTTATTGTCTGTGTGTGTGTACATCCAGTTCCTCCTGACCAGCCTCGTCTGACTGTCTCCACTACTTCCACCTCCTCCATCACCCTGGCTTGGATTCCTGGGGATAATGGAGGAAGCTCCATCAGGGGTATTTAAATATTGTTGACCTGTTTTTTAAGGGTGCTTCACACTTTTGATGTCATATGTACTTATCCAGTTGTGCAACAAGCTTATGTTTCTAGGTAAAAGGAAGTCAAACCGCAGCTGGCTGTAGCTAATTGTAGCTGATTGTTGCCCCCTGGTGTCCAACAGATGGAGCTGCAGCAAGGATACACCACCATTAGTAGCTGTGTTTGACATAAATGTGTACTGGTGTGCCTGCAGGATTTGTGCTGCAGTATTCTGTGGACAACACAGAGGAATGGAGAGATGTGTTCATCAGCTCCAGCGAGCGTTCCTTCAGGTTGGACAATCTCCGCTGTGGAACTTGGTACAAGGTCAAGTTGGCTGCCAAGAACAGTGTGGGCTCAGGACGTATCAGTGAGATCATTGAGGCAAAGACGCATGGAAGAGGTGAGGGGTCTAGAGAAAAGTGTTGAAGCTGGAATTAAGTCGAAATAAATCTTCTCTTTCTTTACTGTCTGTTCTTGTAGCAGCAGTTACAACTTTCTTCTCAAACACGAAGCCATCAATGCATCACAGATAAATACATCTTAAATTGCTAATTTATGATTATCTTTCTAACCTAGTGTCTTTTCCTTTTCCAGAACCGGTGTTCAACAAGGACCAGCCACTGCTAACGCACATCAACTCCACTCATGCAGGCCTCAACCTTCAGGGTTGGACCAGCGGGGGCTGCCCTATCACTGACCTGATGCTGGACTTTAGGCCCAAAGGTACTTGGGCCTGGCAGAGCCTCAAGGCCAATTCCACAAATCAGCTTTTCCTCAGTGAGCTGCGAGAGGCCACCTGGTACGAGCTCAAAATGAAGGCCTGCAACAGTGCTGGGTGTGGCAACCAGACCTCCCAGTTTGCCACAACTGACTACGATGGGAGTAAGTCTTTCCTAGTTTTTTAGGTCTTGGTGTATCTTTTTCCTCTCATTCATGTTTCTGTTACTGACTCTTGTAAATTTTATCAAATTTTTCTTCTCCTTCTACTCTCATTAGGTACAATCCCTCCCATTAAATCAGCTCGTGGAGAGGGGGACGATGTGAAGAAACTGTTCTCTATCGGCTCTCCTGTCATTCTGGTTACCCTTGGCGTTGCTTTGCTCTTCATTATACGAAAGAAACGCAAGGAGAAGAGGCTCAAACGACTTAGAGGTGGGAAGTAAACTATTTAATATACTAACACAAGTGACAAGCTGAAAAAATATGTCTTAATTATATAATTATACCGTCTTCTCGCAGATGCTAAGAGCCTTGCAGAGATGCTTATCAGGTAAGAGACAGCTTTATTTGTTATGTGTACTGTATAGAATAGCTGTATTTTGCATAAATAAATCACTTACAAGCAATTTCAGGCTTAATATATATGTTTTTGTTTTTTTGTCTCTGTGTAGCAAGAACAATCGAAGCATAGACACTCCAGTGAAGGGTCCTCCTCAAGGACCAAGGCTCCATATTGACATCCCACGTGTCCAGCTCCTCATTGAAGACAAGGAAGGCATCAAACAGATAGGCATGTGACCACACATTGACAGCAACACAGCTGCCATTCATAGAGGGGTTTTTAGAAGCCTCTAAAAGATCTTAGTAACTCGTTTATTTCCTTGCTTGCAACAGGAGAGGACAAGGCAGCAGTGCCGGTGACAGACACAGAGTTCAGCCAGTCAGTGAATCCACAGAACTTCTGTACAGGCGTTTCTCTGCATCACCAAGCCCTTATCCAGAATTCAGGCCCTTTGATTGACATGTCAGACATTCGGCCTGGCACAAGTGAGTTTGTTTTAGGTTCATATTTGTTCTGCTTGTCACAGCTTTCAGTGAAATAGTTTGAGGCTTTAAATATGAGCAACAGATTTGATCTTTTATTGAAGTACATCTCCAATACATTTGAGAAAATATAGACTTATTGACAGCTAATACATGGATACCAAGCATCTTTGATCCTTAGATGTTCTCTGATCCCTGTGACCTCTCTCTTCTCAGACCCAGTGTCACGAAAGAGCATAAAATCAGCCCACAGCTCTAGAAACAGATACTCCAGCCAGTGGACGCTTAGCCGCCCAAGTCAAAGTCAGTCAACAGCCTCTGCACGAACTCTGACGTCTGACTGGCGGACGATGGGCTCTCATGGCATCACAGCCACCGAGAGTGACAGCTACAGTGCCAGCCTCTCACAGGACACAGGTGGGTTAAAATTAAGAAAACTTACTCTCTTGTAACTGAGTAGCTAAGTAAATGGTTGAAAAAAACTACACTTCTTTTCTTTCAGATAAGGGAAGGAACAGCATGGTGTCCACAGAGAGCGCGTCCTCCACCTACGAGGAGCTGGCTAGGGCGTATGAGCACGCCAAGCTGGAGGAGCATCTACAACACGCCAAGTTTACAATCACAGAATGTTTTATCTCTGATAGCTCGTCTGATCAAATGACGACAGGTACCAATGACCCAGCAGACAGCATGACCTCCCTCAGTACACCCTCTGAACCAGGCATCTGCCGCTTCACTGCCTCACCACCCAAACCGCAGGACTACGACCGCGGTAAAAATGTGGCTGTGCCCATTCCCCACCGTGCTAACAAAAGTAAGTATCAGAGCTGAGACCCATGTGGGGACGCTGTTCTTTTGATTTGTTGTTTGTACTTGTTTTACATTCAGTGCACATGTAGAATTACACATAATTACAGTTAGGACACCCATATGTATGTATTGCATGCCCACAATTAAAGACACACAAGGATGAGAGTAACAAAAAGCCACTGGTTGCTAAAACAACAACTAGATTTTTGTCCCAAGCCATTTTGAAATCTACTTCCACATCAGTTCCTCATTTTCATACTATACAGTGGCTTGCAAAAATATTCGGCCCCCTTGATCTTTTCCACATTTTGTCACATTACAGCCACAAACATGAATCAATTTTATTGGAATTTCACGTGAAAGATCAATACAAAGTGGTGTACACGTGAGAAGTGGAACAAAAATCATACATGATTCCAAACATTTTTTACAAATAAATAACTGAAAAGTGGGGTGTGTGTAATTTTTCAGCCCCCTGAGTCACTACTTTGTAGAACCACCTTTTGCTGCAATTCCAGCTGCCAGTCTTTTAGGTTATGTCTCTACCAGCTTTGCACATCTAGAGACTGAAATTCTTGCCCATTCTTCTTTGCAAAACAGCTCCAGCTCAGTCAGATTAGATGGACAGCGTTTGTGAACAGCAGTTTTCAGATCTTGCCACAGATTCTCGATTGGATTTAGATCTGGACTTTGACTGGGCCAGTCTAACACATGGATATGTTTTGTGTTAAACTATTCCATTGTTGCCCTGGCTTTATGTTTAGGGTCGTTGTCCTGCTGGAAGGTGAACCTCCGCCCCAGTCTCAAGTCTTTTGCAGACTCCAAGAGGTTTTCTTCCAAGATTGCCCTGTATTTGGCTCCATCCATCTTCCCATCAACTCTGACCAGCTTCCCTGTCCCTGCTGAAGAGAAGCACCCCCAGAGCATGATGCTGCCACCACCATACTTGACAGTGGGGATGGTGTGTTCAGAGTGATGTGCAGTGTTAGTTTTCTGCCACACATAACATTTTGCATTTTGGCCAAAAAGTTCCATTTTGGTCTCATCTGACCAGAGCACCTTCTTCCACATGTTTGCTGTGTCCCCCACATGGCTTGTGGCAAACTGCAAACGGGACTTCTTCTGGTTTTCTGTTAACAATGGCTTTCTTCTTGCCACGCTTCCATAAAGGCCAACTCTGTGCAGTGCACGACTAATAGTTGTCCTATGGACAGATTCCCCCACCTGAGCTGTAGATCTCTGCAGCTCATCCAGAGTCACCATGGGCCTCTTGGCTGCATTTCTGATCAGCGCTCTCCTTGTTCGGCCTGTGAGTTTAGGTGGACGGCCTTGTCTTGGTAGGTTTACAGTTGTGCCATACTCCTTCCATTTCTGAATGATCGCTTGAACAGTGCTCTGTGGGATGTTCAAGGCTTGGGAAATCTTTTTGTAGCCTAAGCCTGCTTTAAATTTCTCAATAACTTTCTCCCTGACCTGTTTGGGGTGTTCTTTGGACTTCATGGTGTTGTTGCTCCCAATATTCTCTTAGACAACCTCTGAGGCCGTCACAGAGCAGCTGTATTTGTACTAGAGATGGACCGATCCGATATTACGTATCAGTATCGGTCCGATACTGACGTTAATTACTGGATCGAATATCGGAGGGAAATAAAAAATGTAATCCGATCCATTAAATATCAGAAAAGAACCTCACAAAACTTGCTACATGGCCTAACTCGGCTCATAACCTTAGCACGTTGCAGCAGTATGTGTCACGTGATAGAGCGGCTGTGTGTATTTGTAGCCTTGTTAGCAATCCCGCATTTCATCTCCGAGGAAGTGATCCCAGAGAGAAGTAAAGCAAGTGTGTAAGTTCATCTCTGAATGTTTGTAAAGCATTCCCGCGTTAAGCTTAACAACTGATATATGGAGCCACTGCCTCTTCTCTCTCTCTCCCTCTCCTGCTGCTACTTCAGTCGTGAAACTGATCAATGATCAGCTGATCGGCTTTTCTGTTGCGAGTCCGTCTCTCTTCTTTGTTTTTGGCCCACTTCATGCCAGAAAGAGGAAACCAGCGGCTGAACAACAGCAGCACGTTTAAGCTTGATAAGCTGTTGTTAGAATTTATTTAACATTACTTTCTACACCAGGATCCTTTTCTACGTAGCTGACGGCTGGTAACTGTGCAGGGGCGGATCTAGCAAAGTTTTGCCAGGGGGGCCGATAGGGCATTAACAGGGAAAAGGGGGCACAAAGACATACTTTTCTTTCTTATTCTCATTTAATATGTCTAGCTTTTAATACATAATTATCTGAATCTTACACCCAAAGTTTTAATCTGATGTAAAATGTATAGAAGTCCATTACTGTATATAGTAACTGTTAAGTCTAATATACCCTAGTAAGCTATACTACTTTTTCCTTTGGGAAGGGATGATCTGTGCAGTCTGCAGTTCTGTTGAAGAAAGATGTTGAATCTATTTAATTATTCTTCAAAATTAATTGATTTCTGTGCATTTTTTTCACACTGCATCAAATTAAAGTTGATTACGTCGATTAAGCATCATGAGGTGGAGGGTGGTTCCCTATTTTTTGTTTGGTTTTTTTTGCTGGGAGTTTTAGAGCCCTATTGGTTAGGTTGCTTACTCTTTAAAATACCAGAATAGGGAGGCTGGTGCAGGTTTAAGTTTATTAGATTGATCAGTTTTGCTGAACTATGAAATATTTTGGGTGCAGTGTATTTTTTGCATACAGGTATAACAGAATAGCTTTAGTGTTTTGTTTTGTTTTTTAACTTGAGTATGAACTTATACAAAAAGCAGCAAGATATTAAAAAATACGTTTTATTGATTAAAAACACACTATATCGGATTCATATCGGTATCGACAGATATCCAAATTTATGATATCGGTATCGAACATAAAAAAGTGGTATCGTGCCATCTCTAATTTGTACTGACATTAGATTACACACAGGTGCACTGTATTCAGTCATTAGCACTCATCAGGCAATGTCTATGGGCAACTGACTGCACTCAGACCAAAGGGTGCTGAATAATTACGCACACCCCACTTTGCAGTTATTTATTTGTAAAAAATGTTTGGAATCATGTATGATTTTCATTCCACTTCTCACGTGTGCACCACTTTGTATTGGTCTTTCACATGGAGTTCCAATAAAATTGATTCATGTTTGTGGCTGTAATGTGACAAAATGTGGAAAGTTGTGGGGGCCAAATACTTTTGCAAGCCACTGTATCTGACTTTCATATCACTGATGCCTGCTCTGTTCTGTACTTTTGCCATTTGCCTTTCATTAGACACAATGAAGGGCAAAGAGGTGTGATCAGGTCAGAATATTCAGATTGGAAATATTGTAATGGGAATAAAAGGTCTCTGTGTAAAGTTGGCATTTGTATAAACAAAGAAAGGTTTTTATTACACAATGAAGATAAATGTGCAAGCCAATGAATTATTGCTACTCTGGATGATTCAAGGATGAATCAAAAAATATTTAATAGCACTAATAATTGCATGCACGTAACAGACTTGTGCTACACAAGCAAAATATCCAACTTGTGTCCGTTATAGGAAGTGGTTATTACTCATATGAATGAATTGTATGGTTTTGTCCTGACTCTTCTGTGGCTTTTTTAGGTGAATTCTGTAACCTACCCCTTTACATGAAGACAGACCCATTTTTCCGCAAGCAAGGGGAGCTGCATGACCCATGCCCAGCAGTGCCGCCGCGAGAAGCGTCGATCCGCAGCTTGACGCAGCGGGCGTATCACACCCAGGGCCGTCACAAGACTCTAGACCCTGCGAAGCAGCAGGCCCAGACACTGGGCCACTCTGGGCTGGGCAGCTTGGGTGCGAGCTCTGGCACTGCCACCTTGCCTCAAAGGACTCTCACCATGCCCAGCTCCAATAATGCAGCAACAGCTTCCACTTCCAGCACGAGCAGCAACCCCACCAACAGTAACAAGGTGGGGGGCTCCAGAGACTCGCTCCTAGAGAGCAGCTCCTCTGCACTGGGGAGGTTGCAGAAACAGAGTGTGGGGGCCTACTCCAAGTCATACACGCTGGTGTAGTCCATTCTTCTGCACAGACTGCTGTCCCACTCCTCAGCCAGCCCCACTCTGGCGCTCTGCGATCTGGGTCTGAATGGGCATGCAACCATTTTTTCTTCAAACCCAATTAATGGTGAACTGCCCAGCATCCTGTCTGATTTACCTTGGGAAAGATGTTCTCCCAGACAGAGACCCAGCTAACCCTACTTTTCATGTTCATGTGGGACTCTTATAAAAGAACTACTAACTCCAACTAACAGTTCCAGCCGGCTGGTGCTCAGCTCCACTCAGCTCCCGCAGGAGCTGCACAGCGAAAAACCAGGAAGCGATTCTGTGGTCATTTTGAAATACTGACTGTAACCGAGGAGCTAAAACCTCTGTGTTTATGAATATGAAGACTACCATAGCCAGTATGAAGCTGTGTGGCCATCCTGTCTCATACACACACACACACACACACACACACACACACACACACACACACACACACACACACACACACACACACACACACACTGTCCTCCATAGTTTGAGTATTATTGTCAATTTGCAAGCCTTCCGATTAAGTTCCCTCTTCTTACTGTATCTTTCACCCTCTTTGTGTCTCTTAAAGCCCCATAATGCTATTGGCAGATTCTATAATGTTGATTCCCAAAAGTAATGATTCAGGTTCCCTTCCAAGAAGATTTTAGTCACATTAGCATCCTCCACACATCACTCTGCAGCTGAACATTGTCTAACTTAAACAAATCATGACAACCCAAATGAACCAGCTATAATTTCTCACATTACAAATACAGAATATTTGGTATTATAAAGAATTTACATATATATTTCTATGTAGGTATATTATTGACATTTAAGTGAAATTATGACAAAGTATAAATTTTACATACTACAATAGTGTAGTATTATATACAGCAATTTAATGTTAATGTCAAATTTTAAGAACGAGACAATCGCTCAATCATGAAATTTTAAAAAGAGGAATTAAAAAAAATGAAGGTTCGACTAAAGAGAGAAAATGTTTAGTATATATACAGGATGTTTTGTATGTTACTGTATGTAGGGTGACTAGAAGAAGGGTGTTTTGCTTACGTTTGGACAGAGAGGGATGCTTTCCTATCCGCACGGTGTCATGGGAGAAGTGAGACAGTGCAGCAGAACACGACATCCTTGGATCGCAATGCCTCCTTGGTTGTTTGGTGAAAACAATCATGACACAAGGCCTTCCAGGATTTCTGTAATAATATAAGTCTACCCATGAGGATATAGGCTCCTTGACTTTTTATTAAGCGTGTCAGTAGCCTGAGTGGCTGGTAAATACAATAACATTCAGAAACCAAATCAGTGTCTCAGAGGATCCCCGAGTAAGTTTTATGCTGGGAGAAGGTTTGCTGCAAAGTGGTCACAGACTTTTAGTTATTATAGAGTATTAAGGCTTCTATTTGTGGCACGGGCGGCAGAGATTGACAGTCACGGATAGAGCATCCTGCCAACTTCTCCGTCAGCCGTGCCACACAGCTAGGCTTTGCTCTTCGTAGATTAAAAAGACAGCTAGCTGAAGGAGTCCCAGTCATGATGTGAATGAAGTAAGATAATTTAATGTCGAGAGATGTTATATGTCAGGGAGTTCAGTTTTGAAAATTATATGATCGATATCATTGTTGTTGTCCAGTTTTAAGTACTGTAAACGCCACACTTTCTTCATCTCGATGCCCCTCCATTTTTTTGCGCTAACGTGCATTCACACAAGAAAATAATGGATCGATTGTTTTAAGCATTTACAAAGCAGCGGTTTTGTGGTTTTATATTTATTCATCCATTTGCTTTGTTTGCTTGTTTGTTTGTTTAGGGGGAGGGGAATCTGTTCTTCGGTTGATTTTCACGTTTTGATTTTCCGTTCAACTTGTTTGGTCTAAATTTTTTGGTACCAGAGGCCAAACGGTACAAAGCTATGTGGCCTGTGGCTAAAACTAGTTCAGCCAAGTGAAAATCAGGGACTCATAGCTCTTTTGGTCACACAAACTACTGTTGTATTGTGTATATACTGGACAGGAGTCTGTCTGTAAACCTGAATCGTTCAGGCTCCTGTCATTTAAACCCCATTCAGATAAATTTAAGTAAAAAAAAATTCAACACCCTATTCATACAAGATCCATCATCTCTACCTTTGTCAGTGTTGTTTATAGATTAAGTCTTGTACATATACACAGTTTTGTATGAAGAGCTATTTTTTCGTCAGAATAAATCAGGGGACACATCAGGGTTGAATGCCCCAGTTTCAAAATTGAAATAGTATTAAGAAAAAAGTATTTTACTTCTGAAATGGGCAAAAAAACAACAACATTTTTTCTTTCCCTTTACGTTTTTTGATACTAATTTGTTGAATTTTTATTCTTTTTTTAAAGTCTTTTGATGTTGTCATTTGTCCTTTTTCCTTTTTTTTAATTAGCATTATTTTATATTTTGTTCATCCTCAAATTAAGTCATTGCATGCTTGCTAAAAGGGAAAAATTGAAGGGAAAAAGTGTATGAAAATCCAAACTTAAAAAAAAAATGTTGAGGGTATCCCAAACATTTGTTTGAGTTGCTTGTTACAGCAATTGCTTGTGTTCAAAGGTACATTTTCTATGAAAAGAAAGCAAAAACTAAAAAGATCATTTAACACCTTGTGCAATAAAGCTATCTTTCATATGTCACGGCTTCTGTCATTATCTAGAGGTCTGTTTGTATGTCTTGTGAAAATGTCTGGACCTACACACGCATGGAGTTTACAGCCAAACCAGTGTTCATGAACATATATATATATATATAAATATATACATATAGTAAATGAGCTGCCACGTGAATGAAAAAGTCTTGAAAAGTTACATAATTGTGGTAATCTGTGGCAGACTGACATCATACAACATTTTAAGAGGCTACGTTTGATGGTTGACCTTCTGTTTTGTCATATGTATGCTGTTATTATGGTGGATGCTCTCTAAAGGTCATCTTCCATGGATTTCCATAAGCCAAAAACTCTTGGAAATCAAAAAAATGTTTGAAAGATTTCTCCTCAAGACAGATTTTTCTACACTTGGCTCCTTATGATGCCTAATATCCTCAATAAGGTCATCATAGGTACACGGTTGTGGCGCTAAGCACAAGAGCCCATCCTGATCAAACCCTTCTTAGACAGCTGGCCTAAAAGAGGGGAAAGGGGCTAACACAGATTTAGGCAGACAATGAACTGAGGGAATGGACCTAGACTCAGAATATGACAAACAAGGATTATTTTGAACTGTGCAAAGCCTCTCTAGTGAAGTCCATGAACAGAAATAAGTAGATGTTTTATGCTTTCATATTGTTTACACTAAACTCTGACCCTACCAAATGCTGCAGTAGAAATCAAGACCTATCAAACCAGACAACGTTTTACATTGTCCAGTTTTCAGCCCGTGCAAACTGAAGCCTCCATTTCCTGTTCTTAGACAGAGGTGGCACCTGTGCGGCCTTCTGCTGCCGTAGCACATCTGCTTAAAGCTTTGATGTGTTGTGTGTTCAGAGATGCTCTTCTGCATAACGTGGTTGCAAAGAGTTACTGTTGCCTTCCTGTCAGCTCAAAGCAGGCTATTCTCCTCTGATCTCTGTTATCAGACCATTCTCTGTAAACTACAGATCCCCATTCTGATGTTCATTCTGAATTTCAGCAGGCCTTTCTTTATGCATTTATATATATGCTCAAATCCATCAAGAATCCATTCTCAATCATGTGATTGGCTGATTAGATATATGCGCTAATGACCATCTGCTTGTATTTCCATTGGATCTGCATACTGGAAAGAGAAAGACTGAAAAAGAATTGACTTGTCCAAAATACTGAACTCTACACCTTCTTTCAGCTCAGGATTCCTTAGTTTTATTTGAATAGTGGAGCCATGATAGGTAATAATATTATTATGACATCATGTGGTTTATTTTCTGACACTTCAAGAAGTTCTTAAGCCACAGAAGTGATCGTGTTTTCACAAGCCCACCGTAATAAGTAAATCCAATAGAAATGTACAGCAGTACATAAGGACAGACACACAGAGACACACGCTTGTAAAGATTCGCCAGAAAACTGTACAATATGGACGAGATGTAATGAAACACCCACCCAGTGTCAGATCTACGGCCACAAGAGGGCGACATAACGCTATAATGTTTGACCCTTCCCCACAGAGGTTAACAGATACTGTGACGACAGTACTCGCCCAAAAGCGTGCAGTCACTCATGACGGATACACTGTGAATAATTGATGCTTTTCAGAGTCACAAGCACCATGTGTGCTTCACTAATAGCTCCTACTACTACTGTAAAGGTATTTCTGCATGCATGCTGTGGAGAATAACCTTATCATGATGATGATGATTATTATATTAAAAGTTTCATACAACACAATCTTCAATCATTGTCCTTGGCAATATGTGCCAGCAGCCATGTAGACTATTCATGCGTTGCTGTGCTTGTTTATTAAGCTGTCAATCAAGAAAATAGTAGTAATAGAAAAAGCACACTTATTTACTCCACAGCTAAAAAAGTGGAAAATAACAGCCTTATATGTTGTCGGGTGGGAGCACAGTGCAGAATGGCTTTTCAAAAACTGTCATTAGCCCTCCGCTCCATTTTCCCACAACAGTGACTTTTTTTAACTTACAAAATGGGATGATTGATATTTTTTAATTCCTTGGTCTCTACTGTTGTGACAACCTTCATCTGGCTGCTATTGTGTGGCTTCGCAAAGTATAATCAAAAGAATGCGCTTTTTTACCAGCGGAGCTCCAATCTCATTTCAAACCTGAACGGAGAAAAGGATCAATGGGAGACAGAGGCAGCAGCGAAAACTGGGGACAATTTTACAAGATTTAATTTATTAACTATTATACAGTTCACATAAGGCCTTCATCTTCAAACACTATTCTCAGTCAGACAAATTCCATGGTTTGCTTCTGGTGCACAGTACATCAACTTTCACGTTGCAGCTATTTCCACTTCAGTATTGGTTTTCTTCTAATTTCACGTTTTAAAACAGGGAGGGAGGCTTTCGTCCTTCTCCCCTGGTGTGTGCGCATGTGTGTGTATGTGTGTTTTGTTTATTTTTTTAAATCATGCACTAAACTCAGGTGGCCTCGAACCATTCACAAAATTGTAAAAATGGACTTTCAATCATTGAAATACACACTAGAAATGTTTTCTACCATTGACTAAAAGGTGGTGTCCCCCTCCCCTCCCCCCCCAAACATACAAATAAACAACCATCATAGAGTAGTACGCACTCACTTTTTTTTTGCCTCAGCAGGATCTGCCGAGGATGGGCATCGAGAGCGATGCCGTAACATTTATATACTCCAGGGAATCGTGTTGTCTGGTCGGTTCTGCGCCAGGTTCAGCTGCAAGCACTGCACGGTTTGAGGAAAGCCCTCATTTTATACTCCTGACGAACAGGTAAAATGACTGACTTCCAACAGCATCATGATCCCAAAAAGTACCAGTAATTGTTGATCCTAAATATTCATACAGTTGATCCCACTATTCTGTGGTCATAGCAACCGAGAACTACAGCAGAGCCGCAGTCCTCTGGTCCACATCTTCCACCTTCATTGAAAGAGACAGTGCTTCCTCTCATGGACTTAACCGTTATTAAAGTTGTTAGGCCTTCATTATCAGTGCTGCTTGTTTTCAGCGAAAATGAAGGACGATATTGCAGCACAAAACTAATCAACTAGAGCAAGTAAACTGCCACGGGTGCTTCCTGAACGTCTCGATCCGCAGGTACTTCACTTCCACTGGTCATTGTGTTTCAATAGCAGGACTAGCAGTGACAGTGCGTTGAGAATACTAAACCTTCAGAGTTAATAGTACACGGATACAAAGCGCTCGGTTTGATAAACAGCCACAGCAACACGTCCGGAAACCTATCATGTTTCAAGTGTTTGGTTTACGTGGACAACAGATGCTAGCGTAAAATTTGCATGTATGGCGTTGCTGGGTTACACATTCAAAATGGCAAAAGTTTTCTCCTTCACTTGACCGACGGCAGGCAAAGCCTTCACTGATATTCCAACGGCCTAATCGAACTAAGCATCCCTATATACGCCCACTCTGATCAACCAACAGCTAGAAAAGAGGACAAACAAAACGAGTTTTTCACATGGCTGGATGAATGAGGAACACGAGCGGATTTGGATTTCCCACCGACCTAAAATGGGAAACCCCCACCCACCCACACCGGATCCACTTTTTTTCCTTTTCTTTTTTTTTTTTTTTTTTTTTTTTTACAAAAAGGATCTTGTTTCACAAGCCTGTACTGATGCCACACTTGACCACTACACAAACAAACATGAACAATGAATCCGTGTGGCATTTCTTCATATTTAAACACTACACTATTAAAAAAAAAAAAAAAAAAAAAAAAAAAAGTGCTTCAGATAAGTTTGTGGATACAAAAAACACATCTGATGTAAACAAAGTTTGATCTGCCAGAGCTCTGTCGTGGCAATGGGTATGGCTGTTTGAGCTGTGAAATTAAAATCACGTAAGAAAAAAAACTATGTCAAAAAAAAGAAAAACCCCTTTTGAGGAGAAAAAACCCAACAGTGATCATTAAAGTGCATCCCTGGATGTGTTACTCCCAACCGTTCCCTTCCCTCCCATCCCCATGCTGACCCCTCAAGTAGAGCCGATGACAGAAACCCAAAAGGCAGACACAGAGGAAACTCTGCTATATGGAGCAAACTGCTGCCCAAAGGACCTACAGAGGACCAGACTATAAATCCAGTGGCAGTACTTTCAAGAGAAAAAGAAACTAAAAACAGTTTTTACACATACTAAAAACACGGTGGCCCCAAGTCTTTCTCTTCCAGCTTGGCATAGAGGTCTCTATTTCTTTGTATTATGGGATGAGTGGTGGCTCGCTGTGACCGTGACCTCTGCCCTCCACTTCTCTGACCCGACATCCACTCATCCAGGAGATCAGAGGGCGGAAGGAGCTTCACTGGTAATGGTAGCCTCCGCTCCAACGCACACAAGCACAAACATAATTGGCAGGTTGGGGAAGTTTCTCAGACACTTTCCATCTCCAGTTCTCATAACCTGGGTTGTCCATCATGATCAAAAATGAAATGTGCATGTGCACATTTTTTTCTTTTACTTCTTTTTGTTTTTTACTCTTTTTTTTTTTCTTTTAGTGTGTGTTGGTGATAAGGTCCAGCATCATCATGGGCACACATGGTTTCATTGTCTCTCACAGTGTCTCCTGTTCAGCGGGGGAATGGTGGGCGTGGGGGTGCTGGTGGAGGGGAGGGAGCAGAGACTGCAGGGGAGACTGGGGGGTAGTGGGTGGGGACTGCTGCAAGGGGCTGAAGTGAGGGGTGGTGTGAGGTGGAGAGGAGCGGTAACAAGAGTAGGCAGAGCTCCCGCCGAGGGTGGTGGTGGGCGAGGCAGGGAGGCCCCCCAGGCCGGTGGGGGAGTCGAGGAGGGGCTGGTTGTAGAAGAAGAATGCACACTGGTGGATGAAGGTCTCAATGATTGTCTGGTAGGTGCGCGTGGCAGTCAGAGCATCCATGGTGGAGAAGTCTGGCCTCATGAGGGTGGGCCAGAAACAGATGGACAAGTTCTCACTGGTCATCAAGTTCACCCTGTTCAGCTGGCTCACCCTGAGAAAACACAGAAAGGTACACTGACTGATTCCTTCTCATATAGCGGAGGAGGGGTAAAAAACAAGCAAACAAAAAAAAAAAGATGACAACGCATGAAAGTGATTTAAACCGTAAACAGGGGACTTACTTGTGTAAGTGGTTCGTTACATATTTGAAGACATCATAATTCTCCTTGGGGAACCTCCTCAGGACATCCTTCATGGTATACAGCCTCTGTTCTCTATCACTGATTTCTGCACAAACAGGATGTTTTTTTAAAGACTTCATCACACACAGTGATTTAAAGCTGAAACGTCTCTCTACGCCGTCAGAAAAATGTTTGTCAAGACTAAAACACCTAAAATGGAGCAGCTCTGCCAAAACCTTCCCACCCCTGTTCCTTTCTAAAGAAATAATCTTTTTATGTTCTAGTAAAGACTCTCCCAGCCCAGCAGTGTTTGCTTACTGAAAGCATCCAGTAGGTCCACCTGCAGAGCACAAGGCACCAGGGGCTCAGGCAGTTCAGAGAAGAAGCTTTTGAGGCCTCCAGCCACAGTGTTTATGGAGAAGTCTTTCTCCACTAGGTCTAATCCGTGGTCTGCACAGGGAGAATGACAGTTAACACCCGTCAGTCGTAGCATTCATCGGGAATGAGCAATGAGTTCTGTGTCACTTTCTTCCAGTAACCCTGCTCATGTTTTGATTAGGCAGTCACATAATTACAGCTGGTTCAAACAAGTACGATGAGCAACTCACCCTGCTCAAACTGCCTCTGCATGCTCTCCATCTCCGACTTGTTGCCGCTTACGCGGTACAAACCCTCCGTATTCAGGCCTGAAGGAGAACGAGCGAAGCAGAGAAAAGGGGAAAGACGTGGATGGGTGTCACAGTGGGAAACAAGCAAAGCACAAACACTTCATCAGCCCCTTTGCAAACAGACGAGGCAACACAGACGCCGAAGATTAAACAGATGCTGAAGATTAAACGCACCCTACTATTAATTTCACATTGCATTATGGTCATGAGCAGGTGCATGGGTTTAGGAACTCTGCAGGAATGTGAAGATGATTAATCACTAAAATAAATTCCATAAAAGACCTTTACCAAAAGTACAAATTAAAAACCTGATAAGTGATGAGTGCAGTGAGAATTTCTCTGAATGAAACTTTAAACACAATTAAAGGAACAGCACGAAATAAGCTGTTAATTAACGAGGAAAAAAAGGCACTTACCTGTTGTCTCAATGAAGCGGACACACTTTTCAATGAAGAGAGGGATCGGTCTGTCTGGGGATACCACATTCACCAGGGGGACCCCGAAGTAGTTGCTCTCCAAGGGCTTGGGAATAGCTGGACGGGGCTTTGGTCTAGTTTTCTGCAGGAAAAAAGGCAAAGAACGAAACTCTTAGTATCTCAAAGCAATAATTACGCTGACACCAAGGTGCACTCCATGGCTTCTAACAAAATGTCCAGTCATTACACTAATTTGAAAGCTATGCAACATGACAAATGGCTTTTCTCAATAATAACACACCTTGGCTGTCCGCCGCAGGCTCTTCAGAATGTTCCTCTTCTTTGGGTCTTCGCTCTCCTCATTCACTAGACTTTCACCTTTAAGGGTCCCAAAGTCATCTTCTTTGGACTTTGGAAGAGCTCCCATCTCGTCATCACTGCCTATGAAGCTCGTGCGAAAGCTACTGAACTTGCCCAGCCGCTTAGAGCGGTCACGGTAAAGACGAGGCTTCACGCCAATTGCAGAGAACTTCCTCCTTCGTTCCAGAGAGCTGCTGTCCGCTTCGCTGTCTGAGCCGTTTCCATTGGAGTGCATCCTGTTTGAGTTGCGGATGGTGATGATTTTTCCTTGTGTGCTGTCATGTGGTACCGAGTAGATGATCTCTTCGTTGCTCGGGCGGGGTTTTGAAACGGCGTCAATGGGTTCGGCGTAGTCTGAGGGATCGTATCCCATGTCGCCGCCAGGAACCCAGGTGACAGCAGAGGGTAAGGACCGCCGATGACCCAGCGTGTCGATATATGGGTTACGGCTCATTTTCCGGAAATCGAAAGTGACGCCTGGTTTCACTCTCACTTGGGGGGGTACTTTGTTGTTCAGTTTGTTCTCAAAGTCCCTGATATCAGATATGACAGAGATGTCACTGGAATCTAAGTCGGGCATGTTGAAACCGCTACTGTGAGATGTGAGCGTGCCATCATAGTACGGTGGCGACGGCTCTACGTCGTCCTCGGAATCCAGGAACATAGTGACAGGACTAGGAGAGCTGCAGCGCGGGGAGTAGACATTTTCATTGGTACACGCTTCAGCGACATTATCGTACATGTGCGTGGCCTCCACGATGTTGCGCTTCTCTACTACCTCCATCAGAAACGGATGAAACATTTCTATCCTGTGGAGGCCCCCCACCACCCCTCCAGACCCACAAACCACGCTGTTGAAGCGACCCTCAATCTCATGGGCTAGTTCCTCCCCCTGGATCAGCTGTTCACAGGCATAATCGCTGTCAGTGAGCTCTGCCTGGCTATCTCCGACTGCCAACAGCTGAATAGGGATGATGTCCTGCACCTCGCACAAGAATGCACAAAGGGTCTCCAGGGAGGCCTTTCGGGAGACCGAGTAGACTGCAATGTAGCCGTGCACTAACCTGCTCTTCCTCAAAGTGAAGGAGGCGTGGTATGAAAGCAGAGAGAGCTCTATAGCCAGCTTATGTCCACCAACTGTCTGCTCCAGCAACACGGAGGTGCCGCTATTAGACATGGGCCTGCAGTGCTGATGCATTAAGAAAGGCGACAGGAGCTGCTCGGTGTCGTAGGGGTCTCCACACATTAAGCACATGACAATGCGAAGGTCTGCCTCTGGGACTGGCTGAGAGTCTCGGAGACCTGGAGGCTCAGGGAGGAGAGGTGGGGAGCTGCTACTAAAAGATGTGCTCCTCCTGATATCCAGAAGGCCCCTCAGCACCTGGTTTATTTGGGTCTCACTTATGTTATGACCGTAGCCCACACCGGGGGAGGCGGGGTCTAAAAAGCTACACTGCAATCTCCTTGCAAACTGCTGCCCCTGTGTTATCAAGTTTAAGGCAGTGTCACCACCTATATCAACGTATGATCCTACACCTCGTTTAGTGACTAAAAGCAGTGAAGTCGGCAGCTGTGCTAGCTGGCTATCTCTTCGGCCCAGAGTTGACTCCCTAAGTCGCTCGAGGCTTTCCACCACATAAGAAAGTGATTCTTTTGAATTATACAAACACAAACACCCATGAGGAGTGAAAGTGGGGGTGTAGAAAGAATTTACCGGAAGACGTACATTTCCGTCAATAGGTCGCAGCGTCAGTTCGTACATCTTCCCGTCTAACACATACCAGTCATCGTTTGTGCAGAGAGCTCTAATCTCATTGGCAAATTCTCTGGCTAGTCCATCCTTCCCAAGTATAACGAGGTTTATTCTGTCAGCCTTGGTGTCCCCAAAATGAGCTTTCACGTCAAAAAAGGGGTAATGGGAGGGAAAACGTGATGCTAACAGCTGCTCAATCTTAGAGTCTACGCAGTGTGGACTGCTAGGGCAGGTCTCCTTGGTGGGATGATAGACGAAGTGGATATGTTTTAATACCAAAGCATCTCTTTCAGCAGGAAGCTTCTGTAGTGCCTTGAACCTCTGCTCCTCCCCAAGAACCTCTTGGATTGCCCCCATCTTCTCCTTGCTGGGTTTAGCATCCACTTCAAGCTCATAAAAAAGCTCAGAGTATTCTAGCAGAAGCTCCTGGAAGTCTTCTTTAGCACGGTCAATGATCTCCTTCTGATGCCGATTATAGAGATCCAGGTATTCTGGCTCCTCAAGCCACTGGTAGAACTCTTCATTCATGATGAAGCTCCGGGCCTCCTCCCAAGGTTTACCAGGTGTTACGAAGGGGGAGGAAGCCAGTCTCTGCTTAAACTCCTGCCTCATCTCCGCCCGTTTGCACTCATTGCGCAGATGCTCCAGGTGGGCATTAAAAATTTCTTCTGCTTCAGCAGTCTCCAACAGGTCAGAAGGGATTCGCTCATCTTCCATGTTGTCGATGTGAGACGTATCCTCCCATGGCGAGTCCTCCAGAACAACAAACCAGTGGGTGAAGTGTTGCTTGGACTCAAGGACTTTCTGTACCCCAGACCAGCTCAACTGATCAATCTCATCCAGGTCAGGCACTAAAGAGCTAAGTGCTAAAGGAAGAGTGCTTACGTATATTTTCCGACGCCTCTCAATATGTTCCTGCTTCAGACGGTAGACATGCTGCTGAAAAAGTTTCTTGCATTTAGCCGTTCCCTCCAAGAAGACATATTCTTTGTACTCTGGGGAGTTGTTCATGCGTCGACTGGTGTTTAGCCAGGTTTCATTATGATTCTTTACTATACGGTTGATTAGCCATTCATAGCGATCCTTAGCAGAAGCTATCTGCTGACTCTGGAGTTTTAGGGCCTCAAAGTATGGGATGATCTTAGGCTTGCCCCTGCTCTTGTCGATAAGCTGAACCAAAGTGAGAAAGGCGAGGTCCACATTTATGTTTGAGCGTGCCGATGTCTCAACTACCGGTAGACTCTTTTTTGTGATAGCAAAGGTATGTGCATCTTTAATGTAGCGCTCTACTCCTTCGTCGCATTTGGTGAGGACCAGCACAATGGGCTTCTTAGTCTTGCTCAGCTGACCATACAGGTTTGAGACAAATTTCAGCTGGTCGTCAAAGTTTCGATTCATGCCACGGCTTACATCGACACAAAGGAGGAAGCCATCAACCTGCAGCTTACCCTCTGGCATTTGCTTTTGCTCAAAGTCTTGCTCCAGACCTAGCTGATCTGTACAGAAGTACATGAGCTTCTCTGCTGAGGCCAGCTTGGTTGCTGCTGCCCGTTTGATATAGGGCTGCATAGCAGTGCTACGGTGTGGCTGAAACGTCTGGTCATCAATGAATTCGGTCTGCTCCACAACATGCATCCTGCACTCGGGCCCCTCCTCGAGAACCCGTGACACCTCCCCCCAAAATAGGAAGTGATCATTATTGACCACTCGACCCCCAAAGTCGCTGGTGCTCAACACGGACGTGTGATCCAAGTAGAAGTCATCAGCGCTAGGACGCACAAACCTATTACACAAGCAGGACTTGCCAACCCCACATTGTCCCTTCTCTTTCTCTGTTCCGGACAAACCCACCACAATGAGGTTGTAAATGGGCGACCGCGCATCTTGCTTTTTGGCCATCATAGCCTGCTGACACTCATCCTGCCTTAAACAGGCACTGTATGAAGGAGTTCACTTGAATGTTTGTCCATAAAGTTGCTGATCTACAAAGGAGATCAGATTTCTCTTTCGTCTGCTGGGGCTTAAATTATAATAAGACAGCGCCGCAGTGATATGAGCAGACGGTTCTTTCATTCACTCGTTGCATGAATCAGATCCTGTCAAAAGAAACAGAGAACAAAAAAAATGAAATCAGACAAAATAAGCAATCAACCAAAAACTCATTTTGAAATAAAGGGGGGAAACAAAACAGTATGAAAGAGAATGATTGGGCAAATGTCAGGCCCTTCTTCCCCTTAAGCAGCTATAATAATAAAAGTAAATAGCATTATGCTACTTTAAGATGTAAAAATGTACTTGTTAGTTTGAATGAGGCATTTTTTACTTTTATCCTTCTTAACAACAGATGCTATCTATAATAATAATGGAGGCACATATTAATCCATTTTGTGCTTATTCCCTTTGTTTGACAAAGACTGATGAATCCTCTCAATGGTAAATGCCACAAAGAACCCATAACACCAACCAATACTGGTTCTCATTATTTTTAATTGATTTCAAGTTGCCCGACATCACTGCATTAATATTATATGCACACTGGCATACATCCTGCCACCAGCAAAGCGTAATGAAAACAGACATATAATAACAGGAATACCAGCAATGTGGTCTCCTTGCAGGGGGCCAAACACAATCTCAAATAAGGAAGAAGGCTCATTTTTGCACATTCAATTAATGAACTGAATAAAATGGGCAAGTACACTTGACTGCGCTTCATCTAAATTTTTGAATAATCTTTTATCTGATCGACAAATTTATTTAATCGACTCATTTCAACACCGGCTGTACTGATCGCCAGAATTCCTTAAAAACATCTACAGAGGATCAAAAGATGACATTAATCCCTGGAGAAACATGTTGGGAGTGGTACTTTTCCCCCCCTTTTTGTTAAAATGACGACCTCAGCTGATCAGTGAGTGGGGTGACAAGCATTAAAATGACTATGGTGAAAGCGCCTCAGTCAACACTCTTCAGCCTAAGGGAAACAGCAGCTATCTTTAAAAGCATCTTCCCTGACCAAAAAAATGTATGAAGAGCTTATTAAACAGCCTTAGTCACACTTACCATCATTGCCAAAGGGCTACGGACTTGCTCACACCTTTAAGACACTTAATGTTACTGCCAATTTTATGGCACTGACTAATGCTTCCATTATTATTATTATTATAGCACTGATGCAATTCTGCTACAATAGTCGGCACATAATGTGATCTAAAAAAAATTAAAAATAAACCATATGCAGAGGTTAATTAATGTGTAATAAGATTTCCTGAGTGAAAAAATCCTGCATTTAAAAATACAAAACAAAAAAAGCATGAGTCATGAAGAAATATTTAACCTGCCATATGACCATGACTTCATGGTGGGGTCGGAAGCAAACATGGGCAGTCCAAACAGCTCAGCTGAGCAAGGCCTGATATCCAAATGAGCAGACAAGTTCTTTTCAAATCAAGAAAAAAAACCAACCAGCATGCCTTTACCAAAACGCCATCAGCAAAACAGCACACCAAAGTGCCCTTTTAATCAATTCCCTTCACACAACCTACTTTTTTTAAAGCTAAGATTGTGTAACCGTATATGTTCTGCAAAAGGATTAACAGTTAACACGGGCTTGAGGGTGCACAGAGAGGGGTGACCACGCCAGGCCTGCTGTCTACATAATGAAATGGCAGCGCCGGAGAGCCGGGATAGCCTTACCTCCTGCACACCGACAGACAGACAACCTTTCACGGGAATGTATTTACCCAGCTGTCTTGGGGTGTAGCACTCGACAGCTTCGCTAGGAAATAGCCAATAAAGCAGAGCGAGCACGTAGAATACATACCATTGCATTTCTCCCCCTTTCTCCTCTTGCATCTGTCAGGCCAGCTCTTGCCGCAGCCCTCGCCGCCGCCTGATGTGCATAAGCAGCCGCAGAGAATGCACTGTGGGTCGGAACTATTCGCACATGAAACCAATACCTCTACAATTTGTGCGATGTGCTCATCTGAATACAATATCCTTCACCCATGTCTGGATTTCTCCTGTTTTGTTTTTTTCCTTGCACTAATGTTTTAACTGAAATCAAACACGGGAAAGGCAAGAAATAAATATCCCGAACAATAGAACAATCCGATTTCTGTTCCCGCAACGCTTTCTTCACCAGTGCGAGATTGAGACGCGTGTTTAAAAAAAGGAAAAAAAAATCTACTCAGTCGTCTTCTCCTCCCGGTTCACCACGTTGCTTTTTCAATAATTATTCTGTCCATTGTTGTGCCCACATAACGCTGGGCCGGTCGCGCACACGAGACAACGGTGAGTTTGATGCAATCGCCGGTGCTGTTTCGCTTAAGAAATGCCTTCTGCTGCAACACAAACTGCTCATGTCCCGATCAATTTAGGAGCAGATTGCGCGTGTGAAAGTGGTATTTCTGTCAGCTTTCCGTAATGGCGGCCCTCCTCCTCCCCGGACCTAGTTCTCCTCTTCTTTTCTTTGGGAAAACGGAGCTGTGGAGACAGAGGGAGCGGAGAGAGGGATTCTCCCAGTGGCGCCCTCACACAACTGCAGCAGGTCAGCGCTCTCACTGTTGCTAGCTCGCCACACTATGCGGAGAGGTCGTTACTGAGAAGTAATCGATTTCTCCACGTTCAGTCCGAGTATTTCGACAACACCCGCCTTACAGCAGCTCTTTAAAGTAAACTGTTAACTAGTACACTGCATAAAGAGGGCGTCTGCATCCTCTCTGTGAACTTTATGTGTGTAAAAGTGATTTAATATCAGGATAAAGGTTTGTAATTAGCATACAGCAATGCTACATAAAGTTGTTGTTGGCTAGCATGCAGATTGACAGTCTGCTTTTTTAGTAAGGATAAACCACTCTTAAGTGAAAAGTTTGAACTATATAGACCAAAAAGTAAATTACTTATGGTTAGTTTTCAAAACATATATATTTTGTATGAGTTTAGATGTCAAAGTAAAGCAAAGTTGCTGGAAAAACTAACATTTACAGTTGTTTATCTTTATACCCATTTCAAAATGCACCCGTTTTAACTTTAAATGTTTTACTTTTAGCTTAACTTTTATATCTTATGTTTTTGTTGGTGTTTTGCTGTTGTTGGTGTTATGGACAAGCTTTAAGAAGTTAGGCTAGGCATTAAACAAACATTGCATATGGTGGCAAAAAAGTAAAACTAAAAGCTACAGAACCAACTGAGTTGATTGTCTATACTCACAAAACTAATTGAAATAAAATATAGAGGAAATGCCTTTAGTTTGAGTTTCTTTCAGTGTGTTTATGCTTGTTTGTTTTTTACTTTCCCCTTAATCTTTATAATGTGGCATTGTGTTTATATTGCAATATCTATTCTGACCTTAAAACTTTCCCCTGAAAAATTAATACCCACATTATAATAATATTGCAACTTAAGCTGTCAGTGAAATGAATTATACTCAGAACAAAAATGAATATTATTGAAAAATAAAAGCTGAACTGAAACTAGCAAACACACTGGAAACTAACCAAAAGTAAGCAGAACTGAAAGTAAAAATTCTAAATAAAATCACAATCAAACCAGTGAAAAAATATAAAACAGCAATAAAACCAATGTGCGCTGACTGTCACAGTAGCTGTGGAAAGGAACATAACTTAGTACATTTACTCAAGTGCTTCATTAAAGTGCAGGTTTAATGTACTGTGTATTTTCTCTTCCAGTTCTACTTTTTTTGCATGCATTTGTTTGTTATATTCCATACAATTTATCTGCAACATAATAAGTCAGCTTTAAAATAAATGGAATTGTATACATCTAATGACACAGCAGTATACGAGTGATTAAAGTCTTCCACAGCTGCAATTATCCAATAAAATAATGGCCTAATTGTAATTCTGAGAAGTCCCAGTCTCTACATAATAAGGACATTTTATTTAGGTAGCTTATTTTGAATGTACAACTTGTGTACTCTTAAGTCGCTTAAACGGGGTGTAAATTTAACTTGAGTAAAGGCTCATAAAAGTTTTTCTTTTTTGCAGAGCATTTACCCAGCACAAGATTATGTTTAATTCATGTGCAGTTGTACTTTACATGTAATAAATCTATAATAGGATGCAGGGCACGAGCCTGAAAATTGTGTCCAGTGTTTTATACATCATTTTCTACACTTTTATTATTTTATTTAACTGTCTGATTCCCAGTGGCTCACCCCAGCCTTGCTCTTCTCCCACCACTGCCACCGCCATGCCATCCCAGCAATCCAGGACACCGCTTTCCTGCTCCGCTTGCCCATATCTGACACTGACAGTCAGACTTCTGTCAGAATCTGTGTGTTAACCCACACTACAGGTCCAAATTTTGGCCACACCATCTCATTTAATGGTTTTTCTTTCTTTTTATGACTGTTTACATTGTAGATTCTCACTCAAGGCATAAAAACTATGAAAACACTTGTGGAAATATGTGGTAAACAAAAAAGTGTGAAATAACTCAAAACATGTTTTATGTTATAGATTCTTTAAAATAGCCACCCTTTGCTTTGATTTTACTGCTTTGCACACTCTTGGCATTCTCTCGATAAGCTTCAGGTAGACGGGTAGTCGGTCTTGAAGGAGTTCCCAGAGATGCTGAGCACTTGTTGGCCGTTTTGCTGTCACTGTGCGGTCCATCTCATCCCAAACCATCTTGATTGGGTTTGGGTCGGGTGACTGTGGAAGCTAGGAGTTGGCTACTGGAACTCTGTGTGGCATTTATGTGGGCTCTAAACTGAGGTGCTGGTGACTTGCAATATGTGAGGCTGGTGACTCGGATGAATTTATCCTCAACAGCAGAGGTGACTCTTGATCTTCCTTTTCTGGGACGGCCCTCATTTGAGCCAGTTTCGTCGTAGCGCTTGATGGTTTATGCGACTGCACTTAGGGACACATTCAAAGTTTTTCAGACTGACTGACCTTTAGTTCTTAATGATGAAGTAATGATGGACTGTCGCTTCTCTTTACTTAGCTGGTTGGTTCTTGGCATAATATGAATTCTAACAGTTGTCAAATAGGGCTGACAGCTGTGTACCAACCTGACGTCTGCACAACACAACTGATGGTCCCAACTCCATTAAGAAGGCAAGAAATTCCACAAATGAACCCTGACAAGGCGCACCTGTGAAGTGAAAACCGTTTTAGGTGACTACATCGTGAAGCTTATTGAGAGAAGGCCGAGGGTTTGCAGTGCTGTCGACAAAGCAAAGAGTGGCTACTTTGAGGAATTTAAAATATAAGACACATTTAGAGTTATTTATCATTTTGTCTTTGCTACATGATTCCATATATCTTGCTTCATATATTTGATGTCTTCAGTATGTGTCTAAAAAGTAGAAAGTAGTAAAATTAAAGAAAAACCATTAAATTGGTGTCTCCAAACGTTTGACCTTCCAGATCAAGTCTCTTCAGTGGTGGAGCTGTTTTGCCCTTCCAACTCACAGGCCTGCTTAATGCAGCCTCCTCCCTCAGGCTGCCCTAGCTCTTTACCAGGCTCCTGGAATTTTTTAATTGTTTGAAATAAGATGCGATACTTAATTTTTTATTTTTTATTTTTTGCAATGAACACTGTTCATTGCAAACACCCCCAGAAAACTTACTAAGTAAACAGGGACAAAGTACGATCTGGCATTACTGAGTCATTGAGTTTCCCAAAAGTGCACCACATAAAATTCATTTAAATTGTGACATAGTAAAGGAAACTCATACAGGAAGCCATAAGCTGGTCTGTTTTCTACAGTAAAAGTACAATACAAGTCTTCCACCTTTGACAGAGGCTGACTTCAGTCATCTGCGTCATATCTCATTACTTTTAGCAGACAATTAACTTTAACATTACTGCCTCCTAGTGGATTTAGAGTCTGTAAATGGCCTGACATTTTCTATTTCCTTTGCAGAGAAGTCTTCTTTTGGTCACAGATTTTAGCCTTTTAAAAAAATTCAGCCTTGTAGTCTAGAGTGCCTGTGCTTTTCTGTAATTCTATCTGTTTAGACTGTGCAGGTCTGGACTGGAGTGCATTCAGTCCCCGCTGCTGTAGAAAATCAAGCCAGCCTTGATGTAGTCTGCAAGCATCGCCTGGAGCTGCACGAGTAACCGAGGCTGTGGCTATGACCTGACTTCTTCTGGAGTTCAGCCTGATAGAAAATGTTTATGTTCTATTTGATTAAAAACTTAGACCAGGTAAGCATATAGTTCTTTATTTATGTTTATGCTACATTACAGACATTTATGTGCAATATATTTATATGTCTCTGTGTGTGTTTCTGTGATCTATTAGATGTTTGCTTGTACTGCACTTTAGTACGCTTCTGTGAATGTTTTTGTGCTCAACAGAGCTGGAAGAAACATGGAGCTAGATCTTAAATGCCAGTAGACTTCAGGGAAAGTCCTGGAATCGTATTTTTATGTTCCCAGAAAACGAAACATTAGGTTTCACTTTCTGGGAACCAAATTTAATGGTAATCCATCCCTTTAAAATAATAGCAGAGGAGCCTGTTCACTGTAATTGATATTACAACCACTAG
Source organism: Rhamphochromis sp. 'chilingali' (assembly GCF_963969265.1). Lineage (NCBI taxonomy): Eukaryota > Metazoa > Chordata > Actinopteri > Cichliformes > Cichlidae > Rhamphochromis > Rhamphochromis sp. 'chilingali'. The sequence continues at coordinate 12,082,366 of NC_137946.1, forward strand.
GCAGAGCCCTAAGCCTTCCTTTAATTTAGGGCATCAAATAAGGCTTGACATATTAAGACACTCATGCTTGTTATGGTGAAATGATCACGCAGGGCGAGCTACAAATACTGAAATTCATCCTCGTGTTGCCTTTTCTTCTTATTAAAAGTGAAAAAACCTAAGATTGAAGGAAATAGATTACTACACCCAGTACTACATGTTCATTCTGGATTGTTGTAAGTTATTCCACAGCTTGTTTCTTCTGTTGGGTTTAGTTTTACACCTTGGTCAATTTATAAAGCGGTCTTTGTCGTGTAACAGAGATCTGGGGGATGAGAGGCAGCGGAGGTGAGCGTGAGGTGAAAGGGACAGCAGATGGGTGCTGATGGAGCTCAGTGCAGATGGACAATAGGGTTCCCCACGGAGGAATAATAAACAGCTGGGTTAGCCAGGCGAGGTAACCCAAACGATATTAGAATGTCCTTCGTGGTTTTAGTTAAATTTATAATATTCATGCATAGTGTGTGTGCAACAGAGGGGAAGAGAGAAACACCGCTTTTCCCTCCATAGCAAATAAAACACCATTCCTCTATGATTTATTGTTCTACTGAATCAGAAAACCCGAGCGACTTAAATACAAAATGAGAAAAAAACATTATTAAATCTTCGTCTCCACAGCTGACAGGCAGCTTGTGACAAGAAGGCTGGGATCTCTGGATTTCTTCCATAATGTGTCAGATGTTCAGAATTACTTTTTGAGTTTATAATGTGATTATTGTGTGGATGCTTTAAGCATCCACACTATTGAGTTCCTCTTGGGACTTCCGTACACTTTTTGGCACTTAACTACTTCCACAATTTTCAGTCGATCTTCACCGTTCAAATTTTAAACTATTCTGCTATTTCTGCTAATGTGTGCTATGTCTTTTGGTATTTTTCACTATTATACTTTTTAAAATATTAAGCTTAATTTGTCCCATTGAAATGAATGGGAAACTTCTGCAATTCTGCTAAAATTTGCTTGTTTTCGAAACTTAACTACTTCCTCATATTTTCACGTAGAACAAGCATTCAAACTTTAAAATGTTCTCAAATTATTGGGCTATTCAGGTATAAATCAGCTTTTTCAAATCTTTTACCGTTTTACTTTTATGCCTCTTAAAGTTTTCAGTTGCAAAATTGTGATTTTTCACAAAATACATGCGTTGTTATGGTTGCTATGCACTTGGCTTCCAGTGTGCCACTGAAGGTTTTGCAGTCTTCTCTTCATGTCCAAACAACTTCTTGCTACTTGCTCAATTTTCACTCAACTTCCACAAATTATACATCAAAACGTAGGTATTTTTGCTGGCTTTCCGAAAATGTCACTATCATTGTTGTGGGATTTATAGAATTTTGGCAAATCTCCTCAGACCAACACAAAGTCGCAAAACTCTCCATAGAAAGTCAATGGAGAGCTTGTTCAAAATCACCGCTTGATTTCTGTAATGAGAGGCATATTCCAATCGTCATATCTCCTTAACGAAGCAAAGTTAAGACATAAGGCTTGTCCCAGTATATCTTCAGACACTCCTGACGCTCACAATTCAAGAATTTTTTTCTCACCTATTGCCGTTCTGAAATGAGTTAGACTTGTTTGAGAGTAGGAAATTTGTCCTTCGCTCAGATTTCTTCAGATTTCAAACTCTGGAAATGAACCACTTTTTTCTCTCGTCATATCTTTTTAATGGATTTCCACAGAGACCTGAAAATTTCCATGATTGTTCACCAAAGCCTGCTGTCTCTTACGGTGAAAGAATGATATCGATACTCCAAATAGATTTAGAGTTAGAAAGCGTTGTTTGAGGGCAAGTCAAGGCAGTTTTTGCTTTGCTCTACTCAGTTATGGTGCATTAGAAGTCAAATATCTTTAATAATTCATATTTTAATGATAAATTGTCAACACTTTAAGATTCCCCCATCTCTTCTGAACAAAACGGTGTAAGAATGACCGTTCTAGCCCCTACGGTTAGGAAATTATGGTCATTTGTTTGAGGGGAGTCGTCATTACGAGAAATAGACTGCAAAAATCCTGTGTCTCTTTGTGCTGCGTGCACCTGTTTTGGCGGGAAAAAGTGCACAGGCTCTCTGATTGGTGGATTCAAATTGAGCAGCTCCCAGGCTGCTTGACTGAGCATGAAACTTGCTTCTCTCTCCCTGTGTGTGTGTGTGTGTGTGTGTGTGTGTGTGTGTGTGTGTGTGTGTGTGTGTGTGTGTGTGTGTGTGTGTGTGTGTGTGTGTGTGACAGAGAGAGAGAGAAAGCCTTTTTATGGGATGATCTCATTGTAAGATTCAAATTCAATATATTTAGACTGGTTGACTGAATTGGATCTTGTGTGTGTGTGTGAGAGAGAGAGAGAGAGAGAGAGAGAGAGAGAGACCCTCTTTAGGGCAGCATCTCATTGTTGGAAAAAATATAATATATTCAGACTGGTTGACTGGCATAGACCCTCTGTGTGTGTCTCTCTCTCTGTGCATTTGTGTATACATATTTGATTTTGTGTGTATCTGTTGGCTGTTCCTTCTTGTTTTTTAAATTTATTTTTATTTCTTTATTTTTTTTTCACAGGTGAATAACAATTAGTTTTGAGGGAACTTAACCATGTTCCGTTTTTTTTTTTTCAGCTTGTCATCTTACATTTTCCAGTATTTTCACTTAAGTTATTACTATTCTGTTCAATCATAGTATTTGTTCTAAATCATTGTTATTATGCTATATTGTAGTATTTCTGCTAAATCATACTATTTCTACTATATTATATTTTTCTTTCTAAATATAGCATTTCTGCTATATAATTGTATTTCTGCTATGTTATAATATTTGTGCTAAACCAGAGTATTTGTGCTGAAACATGGTATTTCTGCCAAATTATAGTATTTCTGTCAAATTATAGTATTTGTGCTGAAACATAGTATTGATTTAAAATTACAATATTCATAGTTCAACACAGTGTCTCTGGTAAATCACAGTATTTCTGCTCTGTTGTACTATTTTTCTAAATCATAGTGTTTCTGTAATGCTTAAGTATTTTTGGCTAAATACATTCTTTCTGTTATCTTATATTATTTCTCCTAAATTCTTGTATTTTTGAGAAGTTATCATGTTTCTGGTAAGTTACAATAGTTCTGCTAAGTTCTGGTATGCTATTGTATTTCTGCCAAGTATTATGTTTCCTCTAAGATATTGCAGTTCTGCTAAGTTATTCCATTTTAGCAAAGTTCCTTTGCTTCTGCAAAGTTTTTACAATTTCTGCAACTTTTCAGCCTTTTCAGCTAGTTTTTGCATACAGCTTCAGCTTTAAAGCATCCACACTGCATTTTCGCAGGAAATGCTAATTTTTCTAGTCTGAAATTGAACTCAGGCAGAGGGTTGTTACCTGAAAGGGAAACAGCTGGAAAAAAAATGGCAGAGATGTGCTTCACTTGACTTGCTTTTGAGACGCTAAAAGAATATTTTTACAGCGTTTTAGCACCGAGTTTGACAGAAGTGGGGCATCTGAGATGAAGCGTTGAGGGGTGTGTTTGTAAGAGGAACTTAGTTTGAGTCAATCAGCTCAGTCTTGTCAACATATTTTAGTTAAGGTAAGGATTAGAGCCCAGGTCATCAATACACATTACTTAACCTTTATTTTAAGGCGCTAATATACAGTTATAGAAGATGTAATGAATAATTAGAAAAATATTTATCACATTACAGTCAAACACAAAGCCCGCTAATAAAGGAAGATCCTGAACATCAGGAAACAGGAAGGAAATCTCTCTTACAGGAACTGCTAAACAAAGATAGGAACAATGATTGAAAAACAACTCAGCTGGAAAATAGCATATCTTAGGAGGTGGGAATGGACTCTGCCATGAAACTGCAATTTCTTCATCACTGACTTTAGTATATGTGCGAGTTTCCTGGGCGTGAGCCTGACAGTGTTACGTATACTGTCTGTGGAGCAGAAAAATGCAGATGATGTTGAGAAAGTGCGTTCATGTTTTACATATGCATGTCATTGCACATTCAGTATCTTGGATATTTGCTGCCAGCAGTCAGCCTGGTGCATATTATGTCTCAGATGCCTGTATAGTAAGAACGCTTTAAATGGACTTTTCTGTAAGCTTAAATACTGCAAATGGAATTAAGTTTTTACCACAGAGGTATTTGGAGAAAAAAAATGATCATATAAGAGGAAGTATCATTTACAAGCCACCAAACTATAAAGAATATTTCCACATTGTTTGACTTCAAAAGGAGAATATGCTGTGGTTTTTATGACCCAACTTAATGATCAATTATCAGCTCATTGTACACACTTCCTTTTATTTTTGTGCTTCATATAAAGCTGACCTGCAGTGAATAGAGCTACACAATTGGAGGGGGTACGGTGAGAGAACCGAGTAAACAAAGGACATGTTGTGCATAAATCTGTGTACTCATGTAAGAAGTATTTCCTGTATACTTTAGGAGGCAGCACGAGAAATACTCACACCAGCTGACATACAGTGATCAGCCATAATGTTAAAACCACTCATAAGTGAAGTGGATAAATGTATCTTCTTGTTACAATTCAATGTTCTGCTGGGAATCATGTGGCCCTGGCATCCATGTGGATGATGCTTTAAGATGAACCAGCCATTTAAATAGAGCATGCACACCTCTCCATTGACAATAGCACTCCTCAGTGGTAGAAGCTTACCCCAGCAGGACAATGCATCACACCACAAATAGTCCTTAAGAACAGATCACAGACTCCACAGCATTCATCCAACCTCCAGACTCTCCACATCCTAATCCAGCTCATCTGTGGGATGAGCTGAACAAGCCCACACCACAGAGGCCGCACCTCACAACACACAGGACACAAAGAATCCCACCAACTCCCAGAATCAAAAACCACAGCACATGCTAGGCTGAGGTTTGATATCAACATCCTTAAGCGTCAAAGCTGTTCTGATAGCGTAAGGGAGACCTCTGCATTATGAAGTGAGGCTGACTGGTTTAAAATTGGTGTATTTGTGTTTATTGCTTATACAAAACTGTTTATCTCTTTTTAAGCACTATTGAGAGTAAGAAGGGAAAAAAATGTAAAAGGTTTTCCCATCTGGGCAGCATTATTCAGATTCCTCTCTGTTGGATATTTGATGCTGGCATGTGAAAGTGGGTGTGGCATGGAAACAGCCTGAGCTACAGTGAAGTGAGAGGAAAGATGAGGAGTGGGGAACCAGAGGAGGGTGCTGTTCTGTTAGAAAGGTGATGTGGCCTTGAAAGCACACACACATAAAAAAAATGCCTTGAATAGGAGGGAGGATAATAAGAGAGGAATCTGATAATTCATGCGCACGGCTCATACGTTAAGTCAGTGTTAAGTTAAAAATGTGTTGCGTTGTGGTTGTTGCCAGGAAAAGGAAACAGATGGGGAATGTAACACTTCATATTAATATATCTGCGGAGTGATATTTCTATGATGGTGTAAGTTATTTCGTCAGCAGTGGATGACAGCCACTAGGAGACAGGCAGTCTTGCTGGTGAAACACTTCCATAATTCACATCCCATGTGAATCTGCCTCGGCTTGTGGGAGAAAAGGGAGGGAGCAAACTAACAGGGAGGGAAGGAAAGAATGTCCTAAGGGCCAATCATGTGATTTCTGTTTTTTTTTTCTTTTTTTAATAGCTGCACAGTGATTACATGTTTTTAGTCTGGGGCTCTTAGCAAGTTTTTCCAAACCCTCTCCACTCTCTGTTTTCTCTGGCCCTCTTTTTTGTCTCATTATCCAACAGCATACTTTCCCTCGACTTTTTTTTTTTCTTTCAGAGTGACGTGTGAGTGTAGTTCCTGCCCTTGTTTCATGCAGAATAGTTCAGAAGGAAGGACAGGGAATCACGGAGAGGCGGTGATTTACTTTGACCTGTCATGGACAAGATGAATTGAAGGTGCAAACAAGAGGAGCCGCTTGTGTTTTGGCCTAAGTGTGTGTGCACCGGGGAGTCAAGCAAGGAAGCGCAAAGACGTGACGGAAGAGACGCCAAGGCAGAGAGAAACAGAGAAAGTGACCGAAGGGTAAGACGTAAAGTTGCCTAATTGTGTTGCCCATGGGCAGAGGTGGATGAGAAGCTGCGTTTAAGAAGTCTGTGAGACAGGAGGAGGAGCACCAGCCTGAGGGGGAACCACCAGTTCAACCTTCTTCCAGCATCAACAGGACAGGATGAGGTACCAAGCCAGGGTAAGGTCCATGATGCTCGTTGTTTTATTTTCCTTTTTATTGCGGCCCACCTACTCGCGATTTGTGGTTACTTGTGGCTATGTTTAAGCATTTTCTGTACTGATACAATAAAGTCGATATCCGATCAACCTATTCCCTCTTTCTGCCATGGAGACACCAGAGGGGGAAAAGCAAAACAGAACAATGAGTCACTTGGAATTTTTTTCCTGTGTATGAGTCAGTGTATATTTGGGGTTTTGTGTAAGCCTTAACTCAAGCAGTCCGGATAAAAGAAAAAAAAAAAACACTATTTTTCCATTATATCCCTGCTGGCACAACTTTGGTCAGGAGCCCACCATGGTACCACTGCTGCTTATCCCTGGGACAGAGTGGTGGGGCATGCCTTATAAGGAAGACAATCCGAAATGAAGTTGGCCCTGCAGAGCTTAGTCATGAGGCCTAGGGCCAAGTCCTGCTGTTAACTTTCTTACTGCAGCTGCAGCTGCACCCACAAACCTGCAGATTTCACAGAAGTTCGCTGATACTCAGAGTCAAATCCTACATTAAGCTCTCATGCACCATCAGCTAGATCACACTCAAGGTGCTGTAAAAAGGAGGCCTCAGGTCAGTTCACAGAAAACAAAGCTACAGGGATTACACTTGATTCTGGTTAAATCTCCATCCCAGAGCTATAGCCCTTAACGTAACTGAACCACATATTACCTCCAACACGAGTGGTAGCAATCTTTCTGATTTTGGTATCAAAGAAGAGTACTGAATGAGGCCTCTGATCAATAAAGTTGACAAAAATCTTGTAATGAAAGAAAGCAAAAACACATAACTTGAAAAAGATCCTTACAAATTCAAGCTGGACACTGTGCAGGTACTCTGAGCACAGCAGCTACTCCACAGCACAGAAACTCTTAAGGTATGAGGGCTAAGGAAGCTGAAATGAAAGCTTTAGGCAAAGCAAGTCCTTTAAAGCCCAGAGCTTCAACTGTGGCCCAGTCATCTACAGCGAGAGAACACACTGAGATGAACTCTTGAGTTTCACAATAATGTGGCAGACCCCGTGACACTGTACAGAATGTGATGAGTTGCAACCTCGGCTTGTGGCTGACTGTAACCTAACAAGTGTTATCCAGGCACTTTTCATTACAGCTGTTGCAGAACATTTGAAAACTGAAAACCTGCTACATCATTGCACCCCCTTTGTTAAAAGTACTGCAAGGATAAGTTTTTGTCTGCACTGCTCATTGCTTGTCTTTATATGAGTAGAATGAGTAGAATGTCAAATTGCATCAAAATCACTGAAAGCATGCCCTAAATCTGACCCTGAAATTCTTGAGACATATCCTTTTGGAAAATCTGACTTTGAACAGTAATTGCTTTTTGTAGGAAGCCCACCTGCAAGTGGGAAAACAATAATACGAGGTGAAGCAGAGAGGAGGGGCTGCAGTGGAAGTGTGCGGTGACTTCTTTGCGTTCACTTCTTGGCTGTCGTCCACTGTTGTCCTCTTGTTTTTTTAAGGATATTCCTGCATGAAGTGGTCAGAGATAATGACCTTTTAGCAGCGTTGGCCGGCCAAATGAGACCCTCGAGAGGCTGTTGCGTTCAAGAAAAACAAACGTCCTGTGGAAGTCTAACCCCTTTGTTCCACTTACTGCTTGTATTTTATGAATGTGAAAGAGTAGGGCTTGTTTCTTAAATGAGCCTTTGATACCGAACATAGAGCACCTTTTGTCTGGCTGTGGTATATTGTGCATTTAATATACGCTCAAGTGTTTTTCTGGATATTTCTCATCAGTAAGTAATGACTGCTGACATTTCTTTTATCTCTTTGCATGATGCTGCATGTTGTTGTGTGTATGTTATATCTGACTTCAGGGCATATCTAAGAATTTCTCTAGTAATTCGTTTCTGTCTCCACTACGATGTTTATCTTCACAGTGGGGTTGACATGTACACACATTTTTCTAGTTAAACCCCATCTGGTGATATAAAACTTTGTGTACTGTGTACACACATGATAATACACTGTCTCTGTCGAAAAATAGAGGAGTCTATCCTGTCTGTTTATCATTAGGATTCCTTAAATTACTTCTTTGTTTAATCTTGGCATGCTTGGTGGAACTGTTCTTCTTTGTGCACTTGCAGGACTTGTTTCCACAGCCAAGAAGCACTCTGTAAACTTTAGAGAGCGCCGCTTGGGGGATTTAGGCCTGATTCATTTGCCCTGGCATTTTGAAAGTGTTTTGAAATAAATATCGTGCCATCAAAATCATGTGGTAATTATTGTTTTCTTGTGCGCTGCGTATTAACCTGTTTACTGCTGGGTGAAGCTGGAAATATGAATTGTCCTTTTGTGCCCCCTGCTTGTCAGCAGCATGTAATTGCTTATGTTAGATATTTATAAGAAAGATTAAAAACCTGTCTTCGATTGCCATTTAAGGCAGGAAGTGACTCAAGAATGAAGAGAAATTCACATTCCATGTACGTTTGTAACGATTCTTTTTCTCCTTTTCTGTGTAGGAGGTGGACATTGAGGGAAGAGTGCGTCTGGTCATGGAGGGTGCGCTGACTGCCCGGGACAGGGTTGGGGTGCAGGACTTTGTCTTGCTGGAAAACTACAACAGCGAGGCAGCCTTCATAGAAAATCTGCGGCGGCGCTTCAGAGAAAACCTCATTTATGTAATCATTTTTCTTCCTATTTTCTAAAACATTTCCCGTGATGTGATAAGCCATAACTTGAACGTGGTGTCTACTCCCTGTGTTTGATGTCAGACGTATATCGGCTCAGTGTTGGTGTCGATGAACCCGTACAAAGAGCTAGAGATTTACTCCAAGCAGCAGATGGATCGTTACAGAGGGGTCAGCTTCTACGAAATATCGCCTCACATGTGAGTCACTTCAGGCTCCTCAGGCGTTTTTTTATTAATGGTTCAGTTTGATAAACACCAAACAAAAACTAAATGTTGCTTCAGTTTTTGCCTTTTGTCTGACTACAGCTCAAAAAACCCTAAATATTCAGTCAGGATGAGAAGAAAGAAAATCACATGAGCAGATAATTATGAACTAAATCTGATATTTTTTAAATATTATATATTATTTATAAAGTGATTATAAAATTAATCATGTGGAGCTACTCGCTGTGCCAACCATTTGTGAATAACAGAGTAGCTGAAAGTGGCTTTATGTAAAGTTGGCTGATCTGAGCTTGCTTTTTGCACATATCCGTAAATCTCATCTTGCTATTTAAATTATTTTAGCTCCCTACAGCTGCAGCAACCCTTACAAGCTGCTTGGAAACCCACCCTAGCTACTTATAATCATAGTAGTAATCTTACTGCTCTCCCTACCTTAAGCTTTCCACATATGCACACATATGGTCAGGGAGGTCCCATAACAGATCCCTACTACCAAATACAAATTACTGCAGATGGAACAACAACCTCTCTGTATTTGCTTTGGGTTTTCTGGATCTACGCTGATTTTTGTGTGACTTTATTCCACTGCTGTGTTTTACCTGCATGTTGATCTGTAGCTGAACCTGCATTTTTGTTTTTTCCTCAGCTATGCCTTGTCAGACAACACTTACCGGGCCATGCGGACCGAGAGAAAAGACCAGTGTATACTCATATCAGGCGAAAGTGGAGCAGGTAAAACAGAGGCCTCCAAGAAGATCCTCCTCTACTACGCTGTCACCTGCCCCACTAATGATCACATGGCAGCACTTGGTGACCGCCTGCTACAGTCAAACCCTGTCCTGGAGGTATTTAAAAATTAGGCTTTTCAAGCTGATTAGCCTGTATTTGCAGTGCATGATATTATCTGACTTATCTGTTATTTTTATATGGGATTTTTGTGGGATTTTATGTTGCATTCTTTCTTTTAATTTCACTTCCTCTCTCTAATTTCCTGTGTTTTTTTTGTTTTTGTTTTTGTTTTTTTACAAAGGCATTTGGCAATGCAAAAACACTAAGGAATGACAACTCCAGCCGCTTTGGGAAATACATGGATGTTCAGTTTGACTTTAGGGTAAACGCTAAAACTGATATATTGGATAACATCGTATCAGTCATCATAGCATCGAAAAGCAACAACTCTAGAAGAAAACTTTAATAGTTGCTCTCAGCTCTCATCTTTTTGTGTAACCTCTTCAAGGGGGCACCGGTGGGTGGTCACATCTTAAACTACCTGCTGGAGAAATCTCGTGTAGTACATCAGAACCACGGCGAGAGAAACTTCCACATCTTCTATCAGCTTCTGGATGGAGGAGAAGATGACCAACTCAACACACTGAACCTGGAAAGAAACCCCCAGAACTACCGCTATCTGGTTAAGGTGTGTGTCGCGCAGTTTCAAGAATTACAAATTGTCTGCGCCATTAGTTTTAGCATCGTTTTAAATTGTTTCTTTTTTCAGGGCAACTGTCCCAGAGTCAGCTCCATAAGTGACAAGAATAATTGGAAGGTTGTGATGAAGGCCCTTCCTGTCATTGGCTTCACAGAAGAAGAAGTGCAGGTCAGTAACAGTCAGAGTTTTACCATGTTAAAATCATTTTATATCATTGCAACACTGGAATCCTTAATGAGCTCTTTTCTGACAGTTTTGGTATAAATAATGCTATTCTGAACACTACATCATCATCGACGCATTTGAAAAGCAAATTGTTCATCTGTGAGGTTGTTGCCAGCTGTTCTTTCTGTCTCCCGCGTCAGAAATTGCTGAATATCATCGCCAGTGTTCTCCATCTGGGAAACACGCAGTTTGGGGAAGGGGAGGAAGGTGAAACCTATATCACCACTGAGATTTCTAATCTTGCAAGGGTCAGTACAATCCCGCTAGTATTGACAGATGTTTAAATATGCTTAGAAATCTTACAAAACAGCCTGACTGAGAGCAGATGTGTTGTTGTTCTCCAGCTGCTGGGTGTCGATGGCTCAGCCCTTAGGGAGGCACTCACTCACAAGAAGCTCACAGCCAAGGGAGAGGAGGTCATCATCTTTTCATCATCACTCCTCAGGTTTTCAGTTGTTCGATGCACATGTTTTTACTGGGCTGTTTTTATGTTTATGCAGATGATCACCCCGCTAAATTTTGAGCAAGCGGAGGCTGCCCGTGACGCCTTAGCCAAGGCTGTGTATGGCCGGACCTTCACGTGGCTGGTGGAGAAGATCAACCAGTCGCTGGCTCTTAAGGTGCAGCACTCATAACAACTTAAAGATAACAAGAGAAATTCCTCCATCTTATTGTGAGGCCGTTGTTGTCTTCTATCTCTGTCTGAATGATGTGCACTGTATATGCTGTGCAGGATGAAATCTACCACAGCAGCAAAGGTTCCTCAGTTATAGGGCTTCTAGACATCTATGGCTTTGAGGTCTTGCAGCACAACAGGTATGGATTATATTCTTTTCCTCTTCACCGTCATCTGCTTCTTAGCGCAGTTCGTCAACCGGTTTCGCTGTCAAAAGTAGCCTTCAGTGTCCCTGCAATGTGTGGTAGTTTTGTTCCGTTTTAAAAGAAGTTTCCCGCCTGCAGTTTTGAGCAGTTCTGCATCAACTACTGCAATGAGAAGCTCCAGCAGCTGTTTATAGAGCTGACCCTCAGATCTGAGCAGGAAGAATATGAGACGGAAGGAATTGCAGTGAGTACAGCTGCTAATTGCGTAGTCAGTGTGAAACAACTATTGATATCGAATTTCGATGCTAAAACTACATTCTTTCCTTTCACATGCAGTGGGAAACTGTGCAATACTTTGACAACAAGATCATTTGTGACCTGATAGAAGAGAAGCACAAAGGCATCATCTCCATTCTGGTGCGTAAAACAGCGTTGAGTTTGTATCTTTGATTATTTATTTCTCTTTCCCTTTTTGAGAAATTAAATAGCGTGAATAACTTACAGGACGAGGAGTGCCTAAGGCCCGGAGAAACTTGTGATGTCTCCTTTTTAGAGAAATTGGAGGACACAGTGGGCGGCCATCCCCATTTTGTCACGTAAGCATCATCTTATATCAAAGACTTGTACTTGTACTGTACAATATATGTGAGTAAATCTATATGTGTGTGTTTATTTCAGGCACAAGTTGGCAAATGGAAAGACTCGCAGGGTGATGAGCAGGGAGGAGTTCAGACTGCTGCATTATGCCGGAGAGGTCAACTACAATGTCAATGGTAAACTGTTAAGGCTGGATCAATAGCGTATTCATACTTACATTTCCTGTTATGAGACAACACATAGAGAGGATGATTCACAAGCAGCTTATTCCTCAATCACCGTGTTTTTGCTTCCATTCAGGTTTCCTCGACAAGAACAATGACTTGCTGAACAGGAACCTGAAAGAGGTGAGGATAGTGAAAAGGGACAAGGTAGAGCCTCACCGCAACCTTTGAAAACCACTCTGTCTCCTGCCATTGCTTGAGTGAAGAGGAAGAGGGGGGACATCTAATGTTGACTTGTGGTTTTGTGGTTTGGTCTCTGTTCAGGTCATGTGCCAGTCAGACAACCAGATCCTAAGTCACTGCTTCCGCAGAGAGGAAGTCATAGACCAGAAACGCCCAGAGATGGTAACAAATCAGTCACACTCTCTATGTTGATCATTTGTAGGCATGATTTAAAAAAACAGAAAATACACTCTGAGAATTTCACATCATTTAATTTTCTTTTGTTGATCATTTAGGCTGCCACTCAGTTCAAAAACAGCCTGATGAAACTTACAGAAATCCTCAGGTCTAAAGAGCCATCCTACGTGCGCTGTATCAAACCAAATGACGCCAAGCAGCCAGGTACATGTTTCACATCCTGTCATATTAATTGGGATATATAAGCGTTTTTATTTGGGAGGGTCCGGGTCTCAAATAAAGGCTTTATTAGAAGATCCTAAATACAGATCAAGAAAAACAATGTAAAGGTTACTCGTCTAATACTGGCTGCTGTGTTCTCAGTTTTGTCACACGGCAGTGAACTAGAAATGATGTTTAGTTGGTGATTCATAAACTAATTATGTTTGACCTAATTCTTTTCTTACGTTTCCCGTTCTCAATCAAAACCTCTCAGAAAAGGAAATACCTTCTTAAACACTCTAATAGTAAAGGTGGAAGATGTGTTTTGTTTGATTCAACAACAAACTAGCATGTGATTACAGAAGGTTATAAGTTAATCTAACAAAAGGAATTTTGATTTAGTCGCAACTTTTTTAATAAAAATGTCCTTTTTATTTCAAATAAATAAAACCCCCAGCTTCTTAATGTATGTAATGAAGCTTATCCTGCTGTGTGGATTGCGTTTCATATCATTGGCCAGAAATATTTCTTTGTTACTAATAAATACGGTTTCTGTCCCTGCAGGAAGGTTTGATGAAGTTCTGGTTCGACATCAGGTGAAGTACCTGGGCCTGATGGAAAACCTGAGGGTCAGGAGAGCTGGCTTTGCATATCGTCGGCGCTTTGAAGCCTTCCTGCAGCGGTAGTTCACAGTTGCAGTGGCTGTTTACTTTATGTTCATTCTTCTTTTATTGTAACCGTTCATAAATGCTCTTAGGTATAAGCCCCTGTGTCCTGAGACGTGGCCCAACTGGCATGGCAGACTCGCAGATGGAGTTTTGACACTGGTTAAGCACCTGGGATACAAAGATGAAGAGTACAAACTGGGGAGGTAACTTGTTTAATGTTGTATGCAAGGCATTTAATCACACTTCATTGCAATAAGTGTCCATTGAAAGGCACACTGATTTTGTGTTGATCACAATTTTTTTTTTTTGGCTGCTTTCTGCAGATCAAAAATCTTCATCCGTTTTCCAAAAACTCTTTTCAATACTGAAGATGCTCTAGAAGCGAAAAAGCCAGAGATAGGTAAGCAGCAATAGCAAGGATTATCAAACTGAGGGCGTCACAACTGAAATAAAATATAAGGTAGTGATGCAAATATTCATGAAACACACTTCTAATGAGTTTAGAGTGTCAAAGATGTGAAGCTTCAGCTTTTTGGGAGGTTTTAGTGAAACAGCTCCTGACTTTAATCATCAAAATGAACACATTTTAAACACAATCATAAGGTACGCAGTAAAACTATATTCCTCATGTTTCAGCACTGACCCTGCAGACATCATGGAGAGGCTACAGAGAGAGGGCCAAGTACCAACGCATCAGACGTGCAGGTCAGACCACCTCCAGCTGTTGGCGCTCTCATACTTTGCCACCTTTCTCCTTAAAGAATAGCCCCTAAAATGAGAATATACAAGTGTTTAATGTGTTTGTATAGTATTGTTACATTGGCCCTACCTGCTTGGTACAAATGCATAAATCTGCAATACAGCTTTGTTTCATTTCCCCAGCATTCCTTTGTGGGTCTAAACTGACTTTATATGTCTGCTGCACTAACGTTGGGGTGTTCTCTTTGGCTGAGTATAAGAGCTGTCTTGGTGTTTATACGTGCATGTGTGTATATATATATAGTGATAGTGATCCAGTCGGGGTGGCGAGGGATGAAAGCACGCAGGAGAGCTAAAAGGCGTCGCCAGGCTGCTGACTTAATTCGCAGGTGCTTGAATGAAACTTTTTTTTGGCGTCTAGTTTTTGGTGCTGTGTTTTGCAAAATATAATAATTTCCATCATGATTTTTGCATTTTTTTCCCCAGGTTCATTAAAGGCTTCATCTACCGTCATGGGGAATACGGTCCTGAGAATGACTATTTCCTGGATCACGTTCGTTACTCTTTCTTGAAAAATCTACGCAAAAACCTGCCCAAGAGTGTTTTGGACAAATCCTGGCCGACACCTCCTCCGTCTCTCGATGAGGTGCAAAAACCCCACATTCAAATTGAGTCCCCCCGCTGTCTAAGATCATTGCACACAGATAATATGATATTTGAATAGATAGTCTGCATTGTTAATTCTTTGGTCTCCTACAGGCATCGGAGCACCTGCAGAGGCTGCACATGCGGAACATGGTCACAAAGTATTGCTGGAGAGTCCAGCCCGAATGGAAGAAGCAGGTACACTGATAACAGAAGATGGTCTACCTGTTATCTTGTTGTTGTATTTTCCTGCAAGATGGTCAGATTGCAGCTGACTGGCTTTCATTTAGTTGTTTTGTTTTAATCTTTATTTAAATCTCACTTGATTTTTGTTTGTCCTCTAGATGATGCAGAAGGTTGTAGCCAGTGAGATCTTCAAGGATCAGAAAGACAGCTACCCTCAGAGTGTTGGAAAGCTGTTTTTGGACTCCAGGCTTGGTACACGTTTATGTATTCATTGTCTTTGCACTTGTTATCCACCACCCACTGGCAAGCATAAAAAATTCACAGAGCATTTCTACTGCTTTATACAGAACGTGAGCAAATCAGTCTCAAAGTCGTCCAGACTCTGGGCAATGACAAAGTGCAGGTAGGGGTTTTTTTTTTTTGTTTAAAGCCTGATGGCGATAATAAATGCTGCTTTGGAGTAATGCGTCTCCTTGTCCTTTTCAGTACGGTGTTTCAGTCATAAAGTATGACAAAAGGGGTTTCAAGCCGCGCCCTCGCCAGCTGCTCCTCACTAACACCTTTGCTGTGTTGGTGGACAAGACCAAAATCAAGCAGAGGATCGACTACACAGCTCTGAGAGGTGAAAACCAGCCTTGAGAAGGGGACAGTTTTACAAATGTAGTATATTGAGATAGTTATTGAGATAATGTTCTTGAATTCATCACTTGTAAATGCATATTTTTGTAAGGGAGGAATCTTTACAGTTTTAAATCCTGCTTCTTCTGTTTTTTTAAACGTCCATCTGCGGTCACAAAATCTAAACGGCTTTTTCTGGAAACTTCAGCTCAGTCTCTAGAGACTCTCAAGCAGAAGTTTCCATATCTGGATGATAAAGTGGACTGTGAACTTATCAGCTACTGCTAGCAAACTATATAGGTTCAAGTTCACGCACGTATTCTAATTAGTGCTGTAAAACAATGTAATAAAAACCATCACAAATTCGTGGATGGGCTTTACATGGGAAGTCGTTATGAGTCAGATAATTCTCTGCAGACTTGAATCAACAGAGGGGATGTCTAGCAGGCAGCTGTTGACTACAGCAGCTGCCTCTGCAGGAACACTCGTTACTCATAACGGTCACAGACTTAACTCCGCTGTGCATATGAATCAGCTAAGAATGATTTGCCCCATACAGTTGTTATCATAGGGGAAAACTATCCACAGAGATCAAAACTGTTTTGCACCAGACTGTAAAAGATGTTGTAAAGTTGGGGACTTTTAAGATCGGAGTCTACGGGGAATAACTTGCTTTTGGAGTTAGCCTCAAGTTGCTATTAAAGGTTTCTGGCACTTTTGCAATGGCTTCGTGTTACAGTTCAGGAGGTCACCACAACACTGCTAGGTATTCCATTATGCACATTGTGACTGTTCAGTGTGCGTTTAGTGATTTGTTTTGTGTTTTTTCTTGAAACAGATATCGCTTTGAGCTCTCTCAGTGATGGGATGTGCGTTCTTCACATCACAAGGGAGGACAATAAACAGAAGGTACAGTAGGACACAACAGTCATGCCTGTGTGGAATAAAGCAACCATGCAGCCACTCTAAAGCCCGCTGTCTCTCCCACAGGGGGATCTGCTGCTGCACTGCAGCCACTCGATCGAGCTGGTAACAAAATTAGCCATGATGGCCAACAAGACCAGCAACGTCAACATCAACCCGGGCAGGTAAGATTCAGACTGACTGCTTCTGTGTGGTGGTCACCATCAGTCCATCTTATCATCTGTTCTTGGCACGCAGCATCCAGTTTACTGTGGCCCGAGGCAAGGAAGGAATAATTGATTTTGTGAGGGGCGCAGAGCTGAAAGTGACCAAAGGCAGACGAGGACATTTGCTAGTGGTGAGTCAGCGGCTGCTCTGATATCATGTGGGGAGCCTGCAGACAGGGAGGGGTGTTTTGATACCAAAAACATTTGATAGCTGACTGTGTTCGATCTGATTTCACTCTTCAGACTGCCCCTCAGATCAACGCCACATGAAGACACAGAAAACCAGCTAACTGATCAGTTTGCAGCTTACAGGAGAAAACCACAGAATACAAAACATGCCCGACAGAGTGCTTATTGATTCATATTCTGTACATCTTCATTATAACAAGATTATCTTCAGTGTTGCATTAACTATTGATAACCAAAGATGAAAATTAAGACATGAAGTAGTCGCCATTTCAAATGCTGTAACTCTTTATTGAAAAAAATACAAAATATTTATCAAATATAAAATGTCTTCTGTAAAACACTGTATTACATATTGCAAGAGAATTAAAATAAACCACTTTGAAATAAATAGCATTGTAATAAATATTTCAATAAATAGCAAAATATCTTTGGAAAGTCCACTAGATCGAGGGCGTGGGTGGAAAAACAGGATGTTGGGAAGCGTTCTCGCCGTTCTGAAAGCTCATGTCTAACTTACAGTCAGAGGTCAGACAGAAACTCTGGGAAATACCCAAGAAAGCCCTTAAAATGAGAAGGAATAAAAAGCAGACTCGCAATAATCAGAGCCCCTCGCGAAATGTTAATAAAAACACTTGAATGAAAACTATCACAATCTTTCCAGTTTGATCAAAGTGCTGAGAGTCAGTTCAACTATTTCTTCCTTTTTTCTCTTTGACTTTGTGCGCATGTGTGTGTGTGTGTGTGTTGTCTTTTTTTCAGTTTTGAGTCATGACTGTATTTTCGTAGCCAGTAAAAGAAAGTCTCTTGCCAGCTTGGTGAGGTAAAGGTCCAGATCCCTCAGGATGATGTAACCTTCCACTCGGCTGTCCCATACTGTCCTGGACCTGCTTGCTGGGTTCAGGCGTGTTTGTGCCAAAGCAGCTGCTGGCCTTTTCCAAGAGCTTCTCAAAGAGCTCATCTAGAGGAGAAAGCAAAACAAATCTTATATCAGACCATTTTTGATGTCACTTCCTCCACAGGGAAGGGGGATGATGAAATGTGGGTGGATTTCAGTAAAAAGACTGTTGATACCTGAGTGCTAACTTGGCTAATCAGGTCCCGCAAGTCCAGCTGAATGTGTCTGATGTTCTGAGTTAGAGTTGTCCGAGCATCCTGCACCATCTTCTGATCTTTCTCCTCGTTCTCCAGCTGTATTCTCTTCCACTCCAGCATATTCCAGTAGGTTTTCATGTCCCAGAAAGCGGCATGCAGTCGTTCCCACTCCTGAACGCACAAGTGACAAGCACATGATTACATAATGAAGCGTTGCACAACCCCATCTGTGCTTGAAGTTTCAAAAAGGGGAATTCCATGCAAATTTTTACAAGCATTTTTATTCTGTAAAAGCAAACCTTCTGACAGAGTCATCAGGTTTCTTTCTTTTTTTTTGTTTGTTTTTTTGTTCTCCTCATAATGGAAAAGGTCAAAACAAGAAATTCTCAGAATAACACCAAAAGTTAATCAGAGAATGATTTTCTATGAAAGTGTTTTGAAACACAGAGGGACTTACTAACCGTCAGATTAATCCACCGATAGAATTCTGTGGAAAGTGAGGGCAGGTCCTTCAAGTGTCGGCTTCTGTCCTCAAACTGCCCGTTTCCCAGCTGCTGCTCCTTCTATAAATATTACACAAAACAATAACTTATAAGTTTAAGCTGAGAAAAAAAAAAACAACTAGTGTCAGACCATGGAGTAGAACTAAATTTAGTACTTACATATTTCCCTAGCAGCTGTTGCACACGAGTTCGAGTGGACCTTGTGTGCTTGAAGCAATTAAGATACAGGGAATTAGTCTGAGCAACTGGTAATGAGGCGGATTGCTCCATGCAGTCCAGTATACAAAAGAGGAGGAAGAGGGCTTTCCAAACAGCCATCTGAAACATCGGAGACAAGACCAGAGTTATAGGTTAGAAATCATCTGCGACCACGTGCGCCTTCATGGGATAAACTAATGAACGAACAGTTTGTGCAGCTGCTTAAACTCCCAACGATTAAGTAAAATAAGCTGACTTGGACTTCCTGTAAAATTGCTATGTATAGAAAGTAACACTTCTGAAGAAAATGAATATGGCAGATGGGAAATTTAACAACATTTCTCTAAGAAATTCCACGCCTCATCTGTCATCCCCTGCCACATGACATCCATATGCTTTCTTTCTTAAATTCCAATAAATGGTTAAACTGTGAAAAGGAAGCTCTTTTTTTCTATGTCCTCTTCTTTTTCAGCCTTGCACCTAAAAGTGTCTGTGCAAAGACCTGAAGTCAAATCTCTTGAGTACAGATAAAACTGACTTCAGCAGGTGGTTGCCACTGCAGGAATCATGTAATTAGAAGCGTTGTATGTCTTGTCCCTTTCAGGTTTCCTGACTCAGTTGTAATTAATCAGCAGAAAAAAGAAACAAAAATCTTCCTTTTTTAAAAAAAAGTTTCTTCTTTTTGTTGTTACATATGCTCTCGATGCAAAACAGTCTTCATGCTGAGTCAGTCAATCACTTATTAACTGGAAGGATAACAGTTCCCTGATCTCCCAGTTCAATGTACATTAAGACAGCACAGTCATTAAGCAAACATAAACACACTGTATATATATATATACATACACACACACACACACACACACACACACACACACACACATATATATATATATATATATATATATATATGTGTGTGTGTGTGTGTGTGTGTGTGTGTGTGTGTGTGTGTGTGTGTGTGTGTGTATGTATGTATATATATATACACAGACACACACACACATATCAATATCTATATATATACATATATAGATATTGATATTGATATCTATCAGAAAAACACAAACACCCTCAGACTCTTGTAAACTAGTGTAACATGGGCTTACCTCGGAGGAGTAGTGAGTAGTGGTGTAGTGCCACTCGCAGCAAGATAATTTCATGCTTTACTGGCACTCACAAACACTATATATTCTCATGTTCTTGCTTTCGGTTTCACACGGTGTCTGGACTTTTTTTTTTTTTTTTCCTCTCTCTGCCGTCTCGCTCTCTCTCTCACTAAGCATCTTGTGGTGACTGTATGATTCAGAAAAAGTCATTCACTGTGAAACTAAAATAGGACTGCCGTCTTTATTTTTTGCTATCCCCCCCCACACACACCCCCCCCCCCCCCACACACACACACACACTTGTAATCATCATGCTTGTAAACTGCTTTTCTTTTGTGTCTTTCTATTTCTATACTCTATACTCACAAATCTGTCCATTTTTAGGTCATTTAAACATGGACGAATTGATAAGACAGAAAAGAAAAGGAAGCATGAGAATAAGCATCTACTTTTAAAAAAATCATCTGTTTGAGCTGTAACTGCCACTCTGGCAAGTTGACCGCAATGCTCAGTGTTTAGTTTACACAATAAATAAAAACATAACTTTCTTAATTCCTGAAATGTCCAGTAATTTACTGGGGAAAGGTGGAAAAACACTTCATCAACATCAAACACTTTTTGACTGTGCATCTTTAGGGAATATTTCAGTCTCATGATGTGGACAAGTTACAACAAGCAGTTTCACTGAATGTCAGGGAAACAAGATGGAAAAAAAGACCAATTTTAAAAAAAACACCCATGATGTCATCAATTGCATCACTTGAAAGCTATACACAGATTATAATTAAAGACTTCTGGATCTTTTTTTCGTTTTACATATATATAATGAAAAAAAGATCCAGAATTCTTTAATAGTAATATATATGTATTTATATATATCTTTGAATGATGTTATCCTAAATCCTTTTGAGTCCTTCTTCTTGTATCCTCCTTAAAGGTACCTGTTTTGATATCAGCATTCCCTTATAAGAATAAAAAAAAAACACAGTTTAAATAAATAAAATTAAATAATTAGGAATTCATGATATTTTACTGAAATTTGTGCTGCCTGGTTTGAGGTATTTTGCAGCTTTCAGGTAGGTTCAGGTCTCTTCAAGTAAAAATCAAAATCATTCAAGTTCTATTCCAGAAAATTGCTTAACTGTAAAGGGGTTGATAATGATTTTGAGGTAAATTCCCAACCAGACATGAATTCAGTGCCTTCAGTACTGGAAGTCACCTGAGATTAAAAGAAAAGAAAGCCGGAGCAGTAATCTGTTATCATGTTGAAATTTGATCCGTCGTTATTGGACCAAATATAGTTTTGCACGGTACGATGCCATGGAAAGTGCATCTGATTGTTTTTTGTTTGTGTTTTTTAGTGCGGAAAATACATGCCTGCTGAATTTTTACATTTGACGCAACTTAAATCAATTTCTGACTGTTTGGTACAAATCACAGCATTTTTTTAAATCACAGATTTAAATAATTCTCACATGATTATTATTTTGGTTTATTTTTGTGCAGAATTCATTGACTATATAAAAACATGTTCCTAGAGTCATTTCACAGTAACCCAGTGTGCCAGTTGAAACTGTGTAAGACAAACTTCAACAGGTAATGCTACATGAGACCCATCACAATATATTTAGTTCATGTGTAAATAATGTTCTACATAAATATTACATTTAGTTTTTTAATATTAGATTTTAATGAGTTAGCTTAGACCTGTTTTTCATTTGTCTTGCTGCCTAATTTCCTAACTTCAGCCAGTAAATTTCAGTACAGAAGCAAGTTTTATCTTGTGACAGAGCAATGTGTCTTCTCTAACAGTTTACCTTTGCTTTTGTGTTGTTTTACTCTGTGTAAAATTGATCTTTCAGACAGTGGAGGAAACTCAAATGGGCAGCTTTACTAACAACCAAGCTTAAGCTAAATAAAATGCATTTTCAGAACAACTCTGAAGAGGAACATAAAGATATTCTGTAAGATCTTAAATTAGGTTTGGGTATTCACACAGTGTTTTTTAGACAAATTTCCAGAGTCGGTATGTTTTTGTGAAATTTCTGATATGCATTTGGTTTCAAACTATGAAAAATTCTTATCCCTAGAAATTTTATTGACAGGAGGTTTCACCCTACCTCTTTGTTGTGTGACAGTTTCACTTTGGCATTTAAGTTATGGTTTCAGTGAATTCGCTTGTTGAAGCCACAGGTTGTTTTTATCTAGACAGTCATAATAATTCTGTTTTTGGTCTGTGCTTTTTTACTAGCTGCTGGTTATTAATCTGTTATTAACTTGCTGTAACCAAATGTGACTGGCTTTCTCCTGTGCGGCCTTTTTAGACTCCACTGATGACGCTTCTAGCACAAGTACAGGACTGTGTTTCTCACCTGTCTGACAGAGTTCATAGAAACAACTGGGACACTTTGTTGGCAGAAAGAAGAACAAGAGCCAGCTGCACACTTTGTAGTCTTGAAAACAACACGTTTCTGACCTGACTTTTACAGCGATACAGCAGAAACACCCCAGGATTTCTATTTAGCTTGGATTACTTGTATATAACAAAAACGGGGTACGAATGTTTTCGTGGGGTCAGGTTAATTCACTTCTAACGCTCCAGCCTTTCATGCACCTTCATGGTGGGGATTTTGAAATTTGTACTTTGTACTGTGAAATTATGCATTTATACTTGGCTGGTTTTCTTTTTCTGCATCTACTGTTGTTTTTTTTTATAAAGCAAAGATTACAATAAATCAAATTACACATTATGTTTTTTCACTGAGTCTTGTTAAACATACAGTATAAAGATTTAAAATGTTGGTTACTTAGGATTCTTTTAATTTGGAAATGCTAGAGAGACGTCAGGTTATCCTACATTTATTTAAAGTATCTGCTGTTACATAAAAACATTTCACACAGTCAGACTGGATATGCTAAACGTCTATATCAGTGTTGGTTTGTTTAATTCCAGAACAATCTCTAAAGTTTCTTTGAACTGCGCAAACAAATGAGGGCTAGGTAAAACTATTTAACTCTTCACATAGTTATTCTGATTCTGGTTTACAGTTTTTCACTTGTCATTTCGAACTAGGGTACTACTTCCTTGCCCTTAATCTCGGAATTCAGGTGTTTTCAGTCGTATTGCCATGGGTATAAGATGAAGCATTAAGCCATGCAGTCTGCCTTCACAAACATTTGTGAAAGAATAAGTCTTTCTAAAGAATTCACAGAATTTCAGTGTGATACTGTAACAGGATGCCGCTGTTGCAACAAGTCATGTTGTGAAATTTCTTCCCTCAGACATATCCCATGATGTAAGCAGTAAGTGGTAATATTGTGAAGCTGAACTACAGGAACTCAGGCACATAGCAGACCACATAAAGTTAGAGTCACATATAACGAGAGAGGAGTCGCTAAGTGCAAGGCGCGTAGTACAAAAGTCACCAACATTGTGCTAAATGAATAAAAATAAATGAGTTTCAAACCTCATCTGCTATTAACATCAGCACAGTAACTGTGCACTGGGAGCTTCAATGCCATGGAAACCCTTCCTTCTGTGTGACAACTGGGTGGCTCGGTGCTTTTGCCCATGCAGTTTAAGTTGTAAAAACATTAATATTATAACTTTTTATAAGCATTATTTAATTATATAATTCTTTTAAAATCACACAAAGTACTTCATTAGCTTAACATGATAGCATTTTGCAAAGGCTGATAGTTCAGTCAGTGCAGAGACATTGATCTATGAGCTCTGTTTTTAGTTTCTGTAAGTACTCCCTCCAAAGCACATCGGACAAGCTGAAGGCTTTTCAGAATTTTATTAAATCAAA
Source organism: Rhamphochromis sp. 'chilingali' (assembly GCF_963969265.1). Lineage (NCBI taxonomy): Eukaryota > Metazoa > Chordata > Actinopteri > Cichliformes > Cichlidae > Rhamphochromis > Rhamphochromis sp. 'chilingali'. The sequence continues at coordinate 12,106,205 of NC_137946.1, forward strand.
GTAATAATAAAGAAGTATGGTAACAGTGTGCACTGGAAGTAACAAATTTGTGGATTTTTTTTTTCAATATCACCAAACGTGGTAACTTAATTTGTATCCGAATTTAGATGCAGGAAATTAAAGGGGTTTCAGGTCCATTTGTCTTTTAGACACTCTAAAACAAAACAAATTTCCCACGTGTGGGACTAATAAAGGTTATCTTATCTTATCTTATCTTAACTGAGCATAAATGGGTTTCATCCATGTTGCAATGGAAATGTACTTTCAATATTTCCTTTGAGCCTCTAAATGATGGAGAGTATCAACCCAATGCTGTAACCCTGGCCTTTTTATATCAATTGATGTCTTCAAGGTAAGTTAGTGTTAAAGGTTGATGATAGATTTCGGCCTTTTTGCAATATCCTCCTGAGAACCGTGGAAAAAACTGCACCTTTTTGTGATTTCCTTCCTCTCTGGAGCTAATCAAACACACGAGAAATCAATGGAAAGCCCAGGATGTCCTCTATTTCGTACATCAAGACTTAGTAAGGTACCTCAAATGAGTCAAACGATATAGATCAAAAACAAATGTCCATTATAGAAGACATAGGAAATAAGGCTGGTTCTCAGGAGAATATAATGTCACTGTGGTGGAGCGTGGACTGCGGTGCCGTGCGCACGCACGTGCATGGCATCCGCAATCATGCCCACTGTGTTAAAACACGGGGAATAAGGGTTGGGGAAGATGTGTGGAATGTGGTGTGATGGCTCTCAGTAACAACCTCTGGACCCACCGTGTCTCAATCACACCACAGTCACTACATAAAGAGACTATTGAAAATTCATAGGGACATGTACACTGCAAGCTTATAAAACCTACAAGACAATAAAGTGGTCTGATTTTGATGCCGGTCATAAAAATCTTACTTCTCTATGAAAAAGAAAATGCTGAGCTCTTTGTGAACTGTCATGTGGTCAGTGGGGAGGGAAGGGGTGAAGTCGGAAAAGGGCTTCCCTCATTTTCATTACCTGTTTTCGCTTATTTTCTTGAAACAGTAATGTTAAATCCCCCACGTTTTGTACAATTTACTCTCAGCTTATTTGTGTTTCATGCAATTGTGGTTTTGAGCATCCTTTTAGTTTTGCTATGAATTTCTTCCAGTTTTTCAACTTTTTCTATAAACAGCAAACCCAGATTTCGGCTTATTGTAAACACATACAGTCACGAGAAAAAGAAGTCTGTCACAGGACTCTGTTTTGTGAAAACTAAGCACATGAACATGAAGTTTGCAGGCATTTCTTCAGTGCACAGCTATGTTAAGGTCCCACGGCAGCATTTCAATCTGCTTGAGGTCTGGACTTTGACTGGACCACTGCTACACCTAAATTCTTTTCTTCTTCGGTCATTTTGTTAGAAATTTGCTAGTGTGCTTGGGTTCACAGCCTCAAGTTTGACTCTAGAATACTCAGAGGAGTCCTGTAACTGCAAAACAAGCCCAAATCATCACCCCTCAACCACCGTGCTTGACAGTTGCTGCAAGTTCTTTCCACTGGTGCGCTTTGTATTATGGTCAGACATCTGCACATCTGCACCAAGGGACATTGTTCCTCAACTCCTGTGGTTTGTTCAGCCTTTTTCTAATTGTACTGCCATGAACGTTAATATTTAACATTCTAACTGAGGCCTGTAGAGGTGTAGCTCTTGGGTTTTTTGCAGTTTCACCGAGCATTCTGTGGCTTGGGGTGAATTTGGTAGGATGTCCACGCCTGGGATTGTGGCATTGAATGCTCCAACTTCTGCTTTTGCACAGGCACTCACGCTTGCTTGTTTAGATTTAAGACATACTTGTAATTCAGTAACTGGATAAACTTGCTCCATCTGCTTATCAACAGAAATGTGTGTGTAATATGTTGAAAAAGCAGGTGTATAATGCAAAGTATTAACACCAGAGCGAGGATTTGGTGTAGAGGGTTGATTTAAAATAAATATGGATCTGACTAAAGAAGAAGAAAACAAAACTAAGAACTTTCAATTTGAAAATGTTGTTTGTGTGTGTTTGTTTGTTTGTTTGTTTGTGGGTGTGTGTGTCTGAGAGATTGAGAGAGCGAAAGAGAATGGTGCACTGACAGCAAATAATCCACTTGTTTACCATCGGAGTACATGCCTGTATCAATCACTGAAAAATATTTTTACTTAAACATAAAAATGGAAACTTTCAGATCTGCATCACACAAAAAAGACATTGTCAATCATATATATTTCACTTCTGTAATATTCTGAATATTTATAACTGAGCCATTTGTATATATTAAAGCTATTTCTTATATATTGTAAACTTTGTAATATATTGTGTTATTTAATGTATTTCAGTCTATTGCTGTTATTGTCTTAGAGCCACTGTAACCACATAGTTTCCTTTGTGATTAATAAAGTATTCTGATTATGATTATTTTATATTTACTATTTTTAAACACATGTCTTGATCAGTAGAGTCATTTCATGATATCATTTCCCGGCTATTTTAAATTCAGCTTCTATTATTACACATCTGTGAACTATTTCCAAATTACAGTGTCATAAAAACATGATTCGTGGGTATAATTAAGACTTTCTTTGGAAGACCAGTAAAATATAGTCAGGTGTTTATCTGTCTGCAGAGAACTCTAATATATTTTAGTTTTTCTCTGCTGCAGTAAGTGACATAATATTTTGTATTATTAATTTTTTGTTGTTGTTGTTGTTGTTGTTGTTGCTCAGTTTTGCTTTAAGGAGTTCTTGGACCTTGTTGAGATTGTATGTGTTTGTTTTCCAGCCTTCGGGTCTTATTTTGCCCAAGTGCGATCTAGCAGGACAAGATGGGATTCATTCTGGCTTCAGTGTCTCCTGATGATTGTCTGCAGAAAGAGGAAACTTCTGCAGACAAGGTCAGGACAGCCTTAAACACTAAGAGCTAAACTGCAAGACAAAAAGTGCCCAGTTTGTGAGGCAGGTCATTAATAAGCTTACTTCCTCTATGAAAAAGAAAGTGCTGAGCCTGTCATGAACTGTGAACAGAAGGGGAAGCAGTGCATTGAGAAAAGGGCTTCCCTCATTTTCCATTAACCCCCCCCCCCCCCCCGCTATAGTTCCTTCAAACAGTGATGTTAAATTTCCCATGTGATTCCCGCAGTTTACTCTCAATCTATTTTAAGTCTGAGTTGAACCTAGTTGTTTGTAATGTTCGTGGTATAAAGCATCCTTTTAGTTTTGTTATTCATTTCCTTCCTATTTTGAAAGAGAAACAGCAAACTGCTTAGCTGAAATCCAGATATGTAGTTTATCGTAAATCAGTCTTCTGAGACAAGTAGGTGTTTTCATAAATTATATTTGAAATGGAATTTGAAAGTAACAGTAATCAAAAAATAATGAAGGAAGGAAAAATGAAATGCACAGAATACACATTTATTGCCAGTGTTCTGGTTTTTTAGTTCTTACCAAAAGTCGAGTCAGTTGAAAATATAAAAACTACATTCAATGATTTCTTTTCACGCAAAACTGAAATGAGAGTAGAAGAGAATTCATTCATCTGGGTTCATATTAAAAAGAAATCTGAAAATCTCAATGCAAATAAAATGAGCTGAAAATCATATAAACAAACATTACGGAGCTTTTAGTGATTACTTGTTAAAAGTAATCACCAAACATACCACTACATCATAAATACTTCAATGCAAGTATGCCAGTATTTTATATGCACTGATTCATATTTTCAAAAGCCTGTTATTGATGCATGTTTCTCACCTGTTTGACAGAGTGCACACGATGTTAGCATGAAAACACACATACACACACAATTTTGATGGCAAGTAGAACAACAGACAGCTGCACACACTGAAACTGTGAAAACAACACGTTTCTGCCCTGACTTTTGCAGTTGATCCAGTATACACACCCCAGGATTTCTATTTAGCTTGGATCACTTGTATAAAGATAAGGGTAAGAGTGTTTTTTTGGTGGTGGTGGTGTGTGTGTGTGTGTGTGTGTGTGTGTGTGGGGGGGGGGGGGGGGGGGGGGGGGGGGGTCAGTCATCACAGTCACACATTTAGTACTTTTTTGTAAAATTGTACATACACCAGGCTGCTTTTTTCCCTCCTTTCTCTGTGTCTCATGTGGAAGTTCAAAGGTTACCATGACTCAAATCTAAAAAACATGATCTTTTTATTCATTACTGGTCGTACAGAAGCAAGGCCTCATCAGTTGTCCTTTCTCCATGAACGCCATGACTTCAAGTTAAAGAAGCAGGAGTCCTTGTCCCTACAGTCAAATATGGCAGATGAGTGCTTTGACATCAAAAATATTTAAATATCAATTAAAATGCAGCACAGTGCTTAGCACTGTTGCCTCACAGCAGGAAGGTCCTGAGTTCCTTTCCATCGGGGTCTTTCTGTGTGGAGTTTGCATGTTCTCCCCGTGTTTGCGTGGGTTCTCTCCAGGTACTCCGGCTTTCTCCCACAGTCCAAAGACATGCAGTTAGTGGGGATAGGTTAACTGGTAATCCTAAATTTCCCATAGGTGTGAATGTGAGTGCAAATGGTTGTATGTCTCTGTGACAGACTAACAACCTGCCTCTCACCCTAAAACATCTGTCATCTCCAATGACCCTGGAAAGGATAAGTGGAAGAGAATGCACAGATGCAATAATTTACATGTAGCTGTCAAACATATGATGAACATGACATAACAACACAAACTGTAAAATAAATACTATGATGTGGTTTGATGCTTTGTAGCGGATAAATGCAAAAAAGGAACGTGAAACCAGTTCCAAAAAGGACACAGGCCATATATATAAACAGAAAATGCCATTTTACTGGATATAATCTACTGATAAGTTTGATTTCTTAGCCACCTCCAGCTGTCTTTTTACTTCCTTGGCTTGCCAGCCATAAGAGAGAGGATGTGCGCTTAAAGGATTCTAACATTGTCTTAAATGTTAGTCAGCTTTCATTAAGGAATAGAGATTCCCTGGTTCAGTTTCAGTTCCTAACAGACATTGGATGTATAACTAACACATTTCACTTCCAACCCCTCCGTCAATTCACACACAGTCTTAGGCCTACAACCTACAGTCCTACATTCCTCTTTACCACAACATCACTGTAAACAGGGAGCTGTTATGATACTTAGCATAAAGTCATTTTTCATCTATACTTAACTCTGTTTCCCTGACACAGCCTTGATAATCCCCTGTGCATGATTGGTCTTACCCTTTATTTACACATGACACTCTGAAAGGTGCTTTTGAAAGTAGGGGGCCAGCCAGAGACACATTGCATGAAAACATCACAGGACAGCTGCACAATCAAAAACGAAAAGTAAAACTCTTCCACTGGGTGCCGACCAGCAGGGACAAGAACTAATGTATTTGGACAGCTTGAAGTCAGAAGTCCAGGGGGTTATGACCCCGGGTCCTTTTTACGTCAGACTTTTTGTCTCGTGCCAGTTACCAGCCCTATAAAAGCAGCTGTTTGGTTGACCAAGAGCTAGATGTGCTTCTGGTTGGGGTTTTTGGTTGCTGTTGCCATCTCGAACATTAATTTGTGATTCCCTCCAGACCAGAAAAATGTATGCAGCTCTTACGCTATTCTTCTTCATGTGCTTGACCGCCAGCACCCATGCAGATCACCATCAGCCTTGTCGTAAGAGTTTGCAGTTTTACCCTATCCATAAAAATTGAAATTATTTTTCAGGCATCTTTTAGGATTGCTGCATTTTTTTTAGTTACAACACACAAACTCCAGTCTATGTATTGGATCAAATTATATTTAATGTTTGTTAGTATATGAAAGGTCTTAACTATCATACTTTTATCTTTCAGATGCACCCAATATGACAGGATTCATGTCTGTGGTAAGTTTTTAAAAATATATATTATTATTATTTGTCATTCAGATCAACTCCTGATCCTTGCATTACATTTTAAACTCTTTAATTCTCCCTTGTTGTGTCTCGCCGTATGCTTTCGAATGAAACTAGATGTCAATGAAAGGTGAAATGAAAGCATATGGTGCATTCACCTATGATTCAATGGGCAAGAAGCTACGGTTCAGATCAAACGAGAGCAGCGCCACAAACGCTTCACATAGTATGGATCTGCTGATGTTTTTCGAAGAGGTAACTGCTTTAAATCTGTAACGCCGACAAGTAAATACATGACTTGAAGTTGTTTAGCAACTTAACATGCAAGTCTGTCTCTGGCAGGGGACATTCTACGAGATTGAAAGCAAAAACCAGAGCTGTGTGAAAAAAACGCTGCACTGCAGCATGCACCCTCTGGATATTCCCGATGATGCCACGTTTTCCACTAAAGAACACTCTGGGAGTGCAGCCATCGAAGGGGAGGGATTACAGCTAGACGTATGGACAGGATCGATGCCCGACAAGAAAGGTAGGGGGTGACGCGCTATAAACAGAGGAGAGAATTCGAGGGACGCTCCTGTATAACTGTGGTGATATTCACTGTATTTGAATGTTTTCTGTTCTCGTTTTCAGGCCACTATTCCATGTCTGTAACCAAGGGATGTTTGCCTGTGTTCACTTTCTACTTCACTGAGTCCACATCATTCCTTTTCAGGTAAGCTGTGTTGATTTTTTTCAGCTCTTTTTAACATCTGAGCAATATACTACAGGGATGCAAACAACATACAGTGAATGCCCATAAAGTATCTCTGTCACTTTCTTACAGGACCATGGAGATTGAAAACGAGATCAAGGACCCCGATCTCCTTGTGGTGCCTTCCTTTTGTATGGGACAGCCTGTGGAGGACACACCTGAAGGGACAGTAAATGGTTTCCTCAATGAGTTTGTGTAGATGAAGCCTCACCTGCAGAAAATTAAGCCCCTTATGCAAGCATGGCCTGCCAGAACTATAGACTTTTCTCTCCTTTTATGTGAGTTTTTCTTGTGACACTGCACTGCATCACATCTGTTTCCATCACACCCTCAGCACCCGTGGGAAGATATGGCTTTGAACGCGTCATACTGTAAGCATACATGTTGATGTAAAGGGAGAAGAGGTGAAATGGATTTTAGAATTAGTTACAATTACTAACAGTTGGTGGCTTACCAAGTCGGCCTGCTTACAAAAACCTGTAAGATATGATTAATGGAACAATAAAATGTCAAAGCTGTCAAAAATCTCATGTTTTTTCTTGTTGGTCTGAGTTTGTACAAATTTTGCCCTGGAGCAAAAAAACAAAAACCATGTGTCTAAAACAAATGACACCTTTTTAAATATATTAAAATATATTAAATAATATAGGAGATCTCATAGTAAAGACACTGCCAACATTGAGTGAACAATTTAAGAATTGAATGACTACAACAGCAATAATCATTGTTAATCAATAGCCTATATAATTTAATGGGTACCAGTGTGATTAGTGAAAAAACAAACAACACAAAAAACATAATTCTATTAATATGTGTATTGTGGCCCCAAATGAACTCTTTTGATTGTGTTACTGAGGTAAACTGATTAATCATTCTTTGTGTAGTAAGAAAGCAGAAAATTCCCCTAAAGGTACAAAGTAGAAACATATTATTACTTTGTATGTTAGCATAATAAAATAAGCTTAAATGTACAACATTGTACACATCTATTGACTTACTTACTTAGCCTACTTGGATTTTCATTCAGTAGGCCACTAATCTATTTTCTGATAGCTCATTCCGAAAAACTTCAGCAGTGCAGGGAGTGGAAGAAATAGGGCAGCTTTTACCAGCTAAATCCAAACTTTGCCCTTTTACTGATTCCAGTTCAGTCTTAAAGTTCTTACTTGATCAAAGAGCTGAGAGCATTTATCTCAACAACACTGTGCCCGTTAGGATTTGATTAACTATCAATAGTCAATGACCCCTGCCTCATTGGGAAGTTAGACAGCATGCGAGGTACTGTCCTACCTAATGGACAATCTCCGTGACTCAATCGGCGATCACATGAGAGCGGTCCATATGGACCTGCCGCTACGAGGAACCAGGATATGGACCTGCCGCTACGATAGCCCTGACAGGATATGGTCCCTCGTAGCGGCAGTACACAGTGTCGCCGACAGGTGGTGTGTGTGCTGCATGCATAACAACGACAATACACACTGTACCTTGCTATATTAGCCACCAAGAAGCTTCTTAACGTTAGCCAACAAATAAAACTACAATTGTTAAAATTTGGAAAATGACAGCCAGTGCAGGGAACTGACGAAAGCATTCTCTATGAACAGTCCGTACCGCGTGGATTATTTGATTTCAGTCCGTCTTTGAATTAAAACGAGGTAAGTAAAATGGCGGATAGCTAACGTTAACATCAAGGGAGTTTGCCATTGAAGCCGCTTTTCTGGGTTAGCTGTCAAGACACTTGTTAGTGTCACCAATAGTCATACCTATAGAAATACTAGTTCATCAGAATGTGCTATAGTCAAGATAGTTACCAACTGCAGCCTCTGTGTGTTTCCAGTTTGTGTTATATGTGCTAGTGGTCCAGTTAGCCAGCTACAGCTAACGGTAATACTAGCTAAGCTAGTTTCTTATGGTGTATCAAAACACTGGCGCGAAGTGTAATCGCAGTTGTGGGAGCCCGGTATTAATTAATTAGAGCGTTGATGTCTGTGGCCAAGATCACATTATCAATAGATTTAGCTCACATTAGCCTGAGAACTGCTTGGCCGTCGTAAAAACGACGGCACGTCAGGAGGAGATGAGAGCCGATAGCAGACTCAGCCTCCCAAACATCTGTGGTTGTTTGTATTTCGGAAGTATACAACTGCGCGTGTCACAACTGCGGTATGATTAAATTGTTTCAAATTACGAGTAACGATGCAGTTTACCGACACGGTGGACAGTAATACAAGCGAAAGACAATTGTGCTCATCAGTAGCTAACGTTTTATTGAGACACTGAAATCCGTACAGTATGCATATCCATTTATGGCGTTCAGAGCCTAGGGACAAGCCCCTAGTCTGCTCAGGAAAAGCCGTGTCATGTTTACTGGGATTTCCACTTACAGTATGTTCTATTGTATAAGAGCGGTCCGCAGTTTCCCCTTTTCTCTGAAAGTATCTGCTGTAAACGTAAAGTTACGCAGAAAGTTGTGAAACAGTCGCGATCACATGCATTTTTTCTTTTTTCTTAAAAAAACGTTCATTAAGTAACACATTCCTAAGTATCTGTTTTAAAGTGTTAGAGCTGGGAGACAAAATCACTTATTTTCAGCTCCGAATAACAGCTGTGTTGGAGATACAAGTGTAGTTTGCAAGTTGTAAAGTGGAGAGTGAAAGTGAGTCTGGGGAAAACACACCCCTTAAGCTTGGAAAGCTTTTTTTTGAGAATGGCCACTAACAAGATGTATTACTTAACTTTGCCAGTGTATTATCTTCAGTTAATTAATTAATGTGATATACATGTTTTTATGCCCCCCCCCCCCCTTTTTTTTTTTTAAGAAGATGGTTTGAAGAGGCCTAAGAGGCTTCTTTGTATTACTTTTTTGCTCAATTATCCAAGGAGAGGTCACAAGTCATGACATCTTAGAATCTGGACCCAGCAAATTTGGAGCATTTTGAACCAGTAGTGCAGTCAAACAAGCATTTCCTCTTGCATTTCTCAGTCTATAAGCCTGTTGTAGAACACTTAAAAACACAGATGTCATTAAAAATAGTTCCATGTGTCCCAGTAGACTGCAACAGTGCGACACAGTCAGTGTGCGCACTACTGGGGTCTCAGTCATCTGAAATATTTTCTTAGCAGCTACCATGCAGCAACCAGAATCCAGCCCCTAGTTGTCAAAAAGATTAATCTGCAATTTCATGTATTACTTAATAGTTTGCTGTAGTACTGTCAAGTGATCCACAACAAATAGACTTTTTTTGCTAAGCCTAACAGCCCTTGATAGTGGTAATAAACATGGCAAGTGCAGAGGTTTGGTATTGCTGATGTGCTTATGTGGAGCCTGGATGGGTGGATTTCTTATTTTGATGTCAATGTGTAATTTTTATCTTGCTGCTTCAGCTGGATAAATCACATTAATTGGTCTTACAACTGGCATCAAAACATATTATTGTTGTCTAAATGTCAATGGACTAATTAGCTAGATAGATCTAGCTGACTCGCGAACGAACATGGTGCATCCCAGGTTGAGATAAGTGGCTCTGTTACACGCTCTCTGCTTTCCCCATTGCATAGCTAACATTATTACTATGTCTGTCAGCAGGTTTGGCTCACATTTTAACATACTGTAGCCGCGTTCCATTGCCGATATCTTGTGTTTGCGTTTACAACCTGCATACCATGCATTAACACGCATTTATGCAGATAAGTTATCTGGATACAGATAATCAGATTTAAATAGGTTATTAAAGCTTTGTGTGCCCTGACAGTGACACAACCACGCTCTCGTCATGCCCTTCAATATTAGTTTCGACAAAAAGTGTGAATCAGTTGGTACTACTATGATTACAATGATTAATCTTACCACGAAATGTGGGAAGAGTTTCATCTCAGCCACAACTATGTGCAGTATGACTAAACTAATAGCAAACAAAATGTACTTTTCATGAGCACGTTAAAAAATAACTGTAGGCTAGAAGGAATTGTGTGTTGAAGACTTCTTTGACTTTGGGCTCACATGAAATGGTTAAGAAGACTATTAGTATGACCCATATATGAGCAATGTAAATGGAGTTCATTAAGTCCAATCAAGGTGTATTTATCAAACAACATTTGTAAGGATAAAATTTTGAGGGTTTAAAATAACAACTTTTTTTTTTTTTGCTTTTGTTTATTAAGTTTACCAATTACAATAAAGGTTAGAATAATGTTGAATTCTTCATAATAATTTTCTAACAGATAAATATTGGCCACAGGGATATGTGAATGTTGTCTTATTTGTTGATAGGATGTAAGTTGAAAAGTCACATATTTTGGTGAATCCTTGACGGAACTGCACAGTAACAGTAAAACCTCAAAACACAGAGGAGGGAACATCATGGTTTGTGGCTGGTTTTCTACTTTAGTATAGACCAGTGATAATGAAATCGAATCAAGAACTTCTCTTGAATGCTTGGCAAGTTGTTCACGACCTTAAATCATTATAAAAATGGTTATACATTTTTTGTCTTGGCCAAAGTCTTACTCTTACCCAGTTAAGATGATGCATGAGTGAAAAAGGTCCCGGTCCTGTAAAGCAACAGTCCCCAACCCCCGTGTTTGGTACCGGGCCTCGAGAGTTGAAAATTTGTGTGAAAATTATTTTTTTTGGGTACTGGTTTTATTTTGTTGTATTTATCCAGGACACCTTAAAGGCCGGTCCGTGAAAATATTGTCGGGCATAAAGCAGTCCGTGGCGCAAAAAAGGTCGGGGACCGCTGCTGTAAAGTATCTCTGAAACATTGCTGAAGTCTCTAAACCAGAAACATCTGATGGAGTTTATAGCTGATAAAGGCAGTTCTACAGGTCACTCAAATCAGTGCTTGTTTTGTGAATGGCTATACAGAGTTAAATAACAACATGTAAAGTCCAACTGTAACTTAGAAAAAACATTTATAAGTAATCTATGCAGAAGGAAATCCCGGCCTTTTCAAAGGATTTATTAACATTTTCTTGAAACAGCAGGGGTTTACATAAGATTATTTTGACTGTCCGGGGTTTTTTTTTTTTGCTTCATTCATTTCATTTTTTAATAATTATGTTCTTTTTCTTTTTCATGTGCTATTATAAAGGTATATCCTTGCTCAGCACCCAGAGCAGTAAGAGCACCTACTCCAGCAGATCCAGAAAATGTTAAAGAAATGATAGCAGCGCAGGACTCGCACACTGAGTTTCTGTTTCCTCAGTAAGTAGAACAACATGGAAGTGTTACTGTAAGGTTTTTATGTCCTTCAATGTTTATTTTGTATGTATGCACTGATGATATTTGAGATCGTTTTTGCTATGCTTGTGTTACTTTTTTCAGTTGTATTAAATACTAATAATAATTACTAATAAATCCATGTGTTATGCACAGAGAGGCAGAATCTCAGTTGTCTTCAGATACTGACCTTGAGGATCCCGATGGCAAAAATGCGAAGACAGGAAAGGGCGTGGTATGTTTTCCTGACTTTCTTATCTTGGGCACTGTGCTGAGAAGCACTTTTAACATTGTCTGTTATCTGGCTTCACTTACTCCGACATCAGCGATCAGGCAAAGCAGTCACGTGAAAGTGGTTAGAAATTTAAAAGTGTTAGTCAACCCAGGGTTATAATCAGTCTATCTAAGAGCACCTCCACATGAATGGGATGACTGTAGCGCATGAACGATCACAGATATTGAGAAGTCTGCTGACAACAGAGCGGCTGCTGTTAGAAAGGAAAATAAAACTATAATAACAGGAAACTGTTAAGTGGTTACACACCTAATACAGACTTAAAGTAACACAGTTATTGCGCAGAAACGTGTTGTGTGAGTGCATGTGAGAGGAAAAGTGCTGTAAGGCTGGAAAATACCTACAGTATAAATAAAGTTTAGCCAATTTGAAGCAAGAAAGGGAAAATTGGCAAAAATGCAGACTGTGTAAGTAAACAGTTAGTCAGACAGATTATAGCCATTGTTGTTATTATTATTAATGTTTTGATAATGATAATGCAAATAATAAATTTTTATTTAATTTGATTAAATTTGTAGTTGTTTTATTTTTGCAATTACATAACAATTATATTATAATTGTAATTTTATTGTATAATATTAACTACTAATTGTAATTAGTAATAAATAAACTATCTAATTAAGTTATAAGGTTTTTTTTTTGGGGTTTTTTTCAGATAATTGATTGGTTATTGGATTGTGATTTTGTACCTGTTGATTTCTCATTTCAAACACCATTAGTTACTATGTACTCCAGTAGGAAGTGAACCACCTTCTTAAAAGCCAGAGTGAAACCTGGAAAAGCCCAAATCCTGCCTTGTAGTACAGGCCTCGGTTTATGTGCAGTCATGGTCACACGCAGGCTTGCAGTATGTCCAGCATACACTGAGTAGAAATCAGTAAAACATCCTCACTGGTTTCCCGCTATCACAATGCTAATACATAGTCAAAAAAGTTTAAATCATGCAGCAGCTACGTTTGATAAGAAAATAAGTCTGTTTCATCTCTGCATCAAATGTCTGTAATGTGATTTAGTTCCGTTTTTCTAATGCACAGTAACCAGATAAGCTATTGAGTATAGAGGCACACTGATGCAGTGTATGATAACAGAAGAACATCTTTCTCCTCATTAGGCAGCCAAGAAAGGGAAGAAGGCGCTTGGAGACAAGGCCAAAGGTGGTGGAGCTGGGAGGGTCACTGGTCCCGGCTGGGTGAATGGCCACCATCAGGAGAATGGAATGGAGAACATGACCTTGTTTGAGGTGGTTAAAATGGGGAAGAGCGCCACACAGGTGGGTGCACGGATTCTAATTTTCAATCAGTAACAATATGTAGCCTGGTTTAGTGTCTGTGGTTCTCATTTTTTGAATACTTAATCCATAAAGCTTGATTTATATTACTGTATTAAACCTTTGCTATAGCTGCTGTATTTCTGAGGGTGGGCATTTCAAGCTTACAACACACTCTATGCAGTGAACTTCATTTCTGTTTATTTTTTAAAGGAGTGCCACACAAGACTTATTGACAGCTTTTTTTTTTCTTTACATCTGACCTGATTTCCTTGAACCTTATGCATTGCGGTTAGAAGCAGGTTCTGTTTCTGTTTTTGTTCAGTAGTGGCTGCTAAAAAAACTAGGTGTATTACTGCTGCCTCCTGGTGGTAATACTGGACAAACAGGGTTTTTTTTGTTTTTTTTTTAAATTAAAAGATAACCTAATGACTACTCGAATAGTCAAAAATATTACCCACGCCTGTTGTGCATCGATACATTAACTACACATGGCAGCAACTCAATTCACCGAAAGGCAGCATATTGATTAGCACAAAGATAATACCATTAAACAAAATGTAATAGACTGTAGCTTGATGTTAATGCAATAGCTAGTATTCTTTCAACATAGACATTAGCGTAGCTCTGATAATCTGTTTTATCATCATCATCATTTATTTATTTATATAGCACTTTAAAAACACACCTGGTAGACCAAAGTGCTGTACAATACTAATATGCACATAGTAATAAAAGCAGACATAGCAATAAAGTTAAAAAACAATAAAAAAATGAAAAATAAAAAATAAAATAAATAAATAAAATAAAATAAAATATGGCTCAGTCATTTCAGGACTCTGCTCTGCTCTGCGTTTTACTAAACGTAACAGTTGTTCAAAATGTAATAGGCCCAAGTCAAACATGATCAGCTCAGTTTCACTCGTAAAGTCAGACCGATGCAGGCTCCTCAGCGTACAAGTGTAAACGGCAATGACAGCCACCATGGCATAAGCTCCTCTTAGTTATGGCTGGATCAGGTGACCCTGAATTCTCCCTTAGTTACTTTGCGTCTAAGCTGCTAGGGGCTTCCCATGATGCAGTATTAAGTGTTTCTTCTTTACTCCCCCTCCCCTTTTTTTTTTTCACACTTCCTGTGTGGTTATATACCCACCCTCCCCCCTTAACCATTAGTTATTCATCTTTGGCCATGTTCAACAGTGTGTCTTTGTCCTGTCCCCTCACCCCCGACCTTCCACTTGAGGTTTCTTTCTGTTAATAGGGAGTTTTTCCTTCCCACTGTCACCACATGTTTGCTCATATGGGGTCTTTTGATTGTTGGGGTTTTCTCTGTATTAACATATGTTGTTTTTTTTTTACTTTACAATATAAACCGCCTTGACGTGCTTTTGGTGATTTGACATTATATAAATAAAACTGAATTGAATTGCGGGGATTCAGCACAACTATAAATCAAGCTTAATGGATTAAGAGGAGTCAACAAAGCATGCTCTCTAAGGAATGTTTTCAAAGTTATATTTTAGTTAGAAGTGTAAATAATTATGTGATAATTTTGTGAGTGTGCTTCCCTTTCCAGTCTGTGGTTGATGACTGGATTGAGGCATACAAACATGACAGGGACACCACTCTTTTGGACTTAATCAACTTCTTCATTCAGTGCTCTGGCTGTAAAGGTAGTTTTCCTACTTGTATTGTCTAAATGTGCAGCATGTTGGGTGCCTGAAAGCCCATTCACACGCTCAATTTTGCTGTATTAGGTGCTGTGAGTGGAGAGATGTTCAGACATATGCAGAACTCGGAAATCATCCGGAAAATGACAGAGGAGTTTGATGAGGTGATGTAGGCTGTGTTTCAATACAACGTATTTTAAAGAACCACACCAGCATGGGAGATGTTTTTAATCTGGCCTGAAACAAATGTAATACTTGGGACCCCAATCTGATTATCTCTGTGCTGTACAGGACAGCGGCGACTATCCATTAACCCTCTCAGGACCACAGTGGAAGAAATTCAGGATAAACTTCTGCGACTTCATTGCGGTTCTGGTGCGACAGTGTCAGTACAGCATCATTTATGACGAGTATATGATGGACACAATCATCTCGCTACTCACCGGCCTGTCTGACTCACAGGTCAGGGCCTTTAGACACACAAGCACACTAGCAGGTCAGTTTTATTGTGGATTTTGTCTCCATCCTGCACGCCCATGCTGCTGTTATCTGACAGCAGTTGTTCCTACACGTATGTGTTTTAAACATTGTTGTCTCTGCCAGCCATGAAGTTGATGACAGCCTTGGTGAACGTGGCTCTGAACCTAAGCATCAATATGGACAACACACAGAGACAGTATGAGGCAGAAAGGAACAAGGTCATTGCTAAGAGGGCCAATGATAGGTTGGAGCTACTGTTACAGAAGCGCAAAGAGGTAAGAAGAAAGATAAGTTGTCAAGCATTCAACCCAGCGTTGATGTTGGAGTGTAATACAGCAACACGTCAGTGGGTGTGAGCGTTGTTTAACTCTGTCATTTAAATTTTTCACTCTATATATAAATTGACTGGGGGGGGGCATGCTGCTGATTGTATTTGCCCCTTCATGTGCAGGTATGCCATACAGGTGTAGCCTTTTCTGCCTTTGTGTCTCTGGAGAATAGACTCAGTCACTACTGATTTATTTAAAGCCCCATCCCTAACCAGCTATAACCTAAAATTATGACTTTGTTTACCATTCCGTGGCCTTGTAATTCACTCTGTTTATTTTAGCTCATTATTTTATTGATATTTTTAGCGCAGCCACAGAAACATACTTCTCTCTTTCCAACAGCTGCTTCAGGGTCTTAATGCAGGCAGACTAACATCGCCTCTTGAAGGCCGAATCCCTGTGACTGCCGCTTTCCCTTCAATGCATGTCGTATTAGTCATGGTTAATTTAGAAAGACATCATGTTCAATCACGGTTTCCTTTTCTCTCACAGTTTGTCAGTGCTGTAATGACACGTCATTGGCCACTGGATTAAAACAGTGTGTTTTTTCACCAACACTTTTCGTTGCCTCTCCGCATCAGTTCAGATGACATCTGGAAATTCTACAGTTAGAAAAAGTTGGGGGCTTTTTAGACTTGTGATTGCATGGGCTGTTATTAAATTCAGAGGAGGGTGGCTGCGCTTAATGGCAACTTACAAAGTGTCAGTTATGACGTTATATGAATCTGACGACACGTCTCCTGGTGAATCGTTTAAAATGAGTGATTTTTACCATTACACATTTTATGATTAGTTACAAAAGACTGTTGAATCTCACTTTGAGATCTTGTGAATGTCTCACAGAAGCGGTATGAAAGATTTAGTGTAAAACTGAACTGTTACTGCATAAGGCCACTGATCCAAATCTGAAATGATAAGACTGTATCATTTCAGATGATAAGACAATAAGCACATTGAACAGGACTGGTTCTTTTTATTTTGAGTTCATTCTACATAAACTGTCCTTTCTAGTTCACAAAATGCATATAAATCCAGTATTTCTGGTTTACCTTTAACAATGGTAACAAATAGTGGATGAAATCTGTAAAAAATCCAAGCATAGAACAATACCAACCGTGATCTTGGACTTTCAGGGAGTTTTTGTTCAATTAATTTCAAAAACCTTCTGTTTATCTTTTAGCTTCAAGAAAATCAAGATGAAATTGAAAACATGATGAATGCAATCTTCAAGGGAGTGTTTGTTCACAGATATCGGTAAGTAAATCCTTAAGCGATAAGGAATTCCCCCAGATTATTATGGTAAATGGCAACCAGACTGTGTGCTGAATGTAAGATTTCATCACGGGCTTCTTATCACTTTTGAGTTTGTACAACAAGAAGCAGACAGAACAGAGTTCATTTAGAGTGTTTTGGCACCCTCTAGTGCAAAATCAATGTTAATACAAGCATGAGTTCATTATTCACAATGAACCTTCTTCAGTGCTGTTTACAGCTGCCAGGTCTGTTAAAGGCCCGTTTACTAAATTTAGTGAATTCTCTTTGTTTTTGCCAGCGATGCCATTGCTGAAATCAGAGCCATTTGTATTGAGGAAATAGGAGTGTGGATGAAGCTGTACAGTGACGCCTTCCTTAATGACAGCTACCTAAAGTATGTTGGCTGGACAATGCATGACAAGGTGAGTTTATGGAAAAAACTTGTGTTATGGAAGAAGATATTAAAGCCCACATCTTAAATCTTAGATTTCTGAGAGTCAGCGTATGTAGTAGTACCAGAGGTGACACAGTCAGTATAATTGAGATAAGCATCAATATAATTAATAACAACTTTTAAAAAAATGTACTCGGCAAGTAGGTTATCCCAGCCTATGTATGAAACTGGCTTCAAACCATATTATTCTCCCTGCTCCTTCTCATGAGAATTTGATGAACTCAGAATCTTCTTTTTCTAGTTTAGGAATATTAGTACCAGCTTATCGTCACTTCATGTCAACAGTCAGTTTTTTGAGGACCACTTTTCTGAAAAAACGCAACGCATTCGTTCTGTACATAGGTTACCTGTCATGTTTGTACACAACACGTTCAGTTTGTAGCACCCTCTATCCAGAAAATCTCCCATTTGTTAAAGCCTATTACCGTAATTCCCGGACTACAGAGCACACCTGATTAAAAGCCGCATGCTCTAATTTTAGAAAGAAAATCAATTATGTGCTTGTACAGGCTGCACCGGATTTTAAGCCGTATGCGTTTTACTTGTAATATGAGATATTTACACAGAAATATTACACGTGACGATTTTTAACGTTTAATTTAATCCGTAAGGTAACATAAACAAACAACATTACAACGTCTCTTAACAACTGGTAAAAATATATACCGTATATATACTACTTATCAGTTTTATTGGTCTGCTGTTACCAGGCAAAATGTTTTTGGCCGCATGAAAAAAAATATGCATTAGCCGCATGTCAGTATAAGCCGCAGTGTTCACAGTGTGGGGAAAAAGATGCGGCTTATGATCCGAAAACTACGGTAGTTAAAATTTGAAGTCCAGAGCTCCTGCTACCATTTTCTTTCAGCTAGAGGGCTTTTATTCCAAACACCTCCAATCACTAGACTTATCCAGAGTTTAGATGGGTGCTCCAGTCTTGAGCTTATGCCTTCACTTGGCTCACATTGAAAGCAGGTGGATATTTTATGAGGTGTACTTGCTTTTCTTGTTCAGCCACTTGTGCTGGGTGAGAAAGATGCCTGGTACAGACTTCCTGTTTGGTGGAAATCGTCTGCCTGTGAGAATCCTATTTGATGCTGAAAGACACCCTCATGTCTTGCTGCTATGTCCCATGTTTGTTTTATTATTGCTGGTCCTCACGCATTTTTATTACCTCTACATAGACTTTTCATGTAACTGCATTTCAAAATGTTTGGATTGCAAACAGCTGTCTAAGAGAAATCAATCTAAAACCTGCTTATAACTTCACTTAACTTGCCTCTAGGGGTGCATTATAAGCAATTTTAACTGGAATAGTGGCAGAGTAACACAGGCATTCAGATTTCACGAGTATTTAATGCATTTCTGCTACGACTGCAGCAAGGTGAAGTGCGTCTGAAGTGCCTGACTGCCCTGCAAGGCCTGTTCTACAACAGAGAACTCAGCACTCGGCTGGAACTCTTCACAAGCCGCTTCAAGGTAAGTAAGCATTACTAGAAATGTAGATGCCTCTTGGATATCATTGCATAGATGTAAATGTTTGATAAAGATAAAATAGTACCATTTGGCCATCATCATACCCGCAACTAATATTATGGAGATCTGACATTTTCTCTCACTGACAGGATCGCATTGTTTCTATGACTCTGGATAAGGAGTATGATGTTGCAGTGCAAGCTATTAAACTTCTGACACTTGTCCTACAGTGAGTAATCTCGCCTCCTCAAATTTCCATTTAATTTTGTGCCACAGCATGTGATTATTAGGACATGTTTTAATTCAACACGACAGCAGATGTCAACATTTTCTTCAGACAAGTGTGTTATTTTTCTTAGTGTGCATTTATGTTTTCTTCCTAATTCTGAAAGCTATTGTGATTAAAATTTTTACAAATCATGTAAATAACAATGATAATTCTCAGTGTTTGTTTTTCTTAATCAAAAATCCAATAATCACAAAGAGTTATTTTTGCTTTTCATGTAACAGGAGTAGTGATGAGGTTCTGACAGCAGAGGACTGTGAGAGTGTTTATCATCTGGTTTACTCGGCACATCGACCCATCGCCATCGCAGCGGGGGAGTTCCTGTTCAAAAAGTATGTGTTTTTCTGAAGTTTTGAAAGAGATGTAATTGAATCACCAGCTTGAATGAATGTTATCTATTCAAAATATTTTAGTGCCAGTAATAAAACTGACAGAAACATTCCAGGGATTGGCTTATTGTGTAAACAGGCTCTTTGATTCAGCCTGAGTCTGGTTGGCACTGCATAGCGAGCAACATTCATGGGAAGCACACTAAGCTCCAAGAAAGGAGGGAGAGGAGGAAGGGCTTAAAGGAATATTCCACCCTGCTCTCGGCTCGGAAGGTGGCTCTGAATTTTTTTTTGCTGGCTCCTTGTTATTACAAAAGCAAAATAATGCTTGCGTGAAGGCCAGCTTAAGTGTAAACTCCATTAGATTCCATAAAGGAGACACAGGAAATATGCATGAGATATTTGTCCCACCTCCTTTCCTAAAGAGGCTGAAAACGTTCATTTAGCCTGTTTTTCATACGTGTATTAAACTGCTTTTTCTTTGGTTGATTGAAGGTTGTTTAGCCATCGAGGTCCTGAGGAGGAGGGATTACCCAGGAGGGGCAGGCAGAGCCTCAACGGCAGCCTGATCAAGACTACTGTGTTCTTCTTCTTGGAGAGTGAGGTGACCAGGCTTTTATGTCAGCCCTGTGCCCCTGCTTTGCAGAAATGGCAGTTTCAACTGAAACGTGTCAATCATTAATTATTCTTAAGATTGGATTAAATAATTAAATACGAATCAGAACTGTGCATACATCTATTGCAAGGCACTGGAGATTTCTGTTTCTTGGCTCAAAGAGAATAAAAAAATAACAGAAATGTATTATCTGTGTTTAAATAGATTATTTCATTTCATTACAATTCACATTCCATTTTTTACAGCTCCATGAACATGGGGCCTACTTAGTGGATAGCCTGTGGGAGTGTGCGTCAGAGCTGCTAAAGGACTGGGAGACTATGATCAGCTTGTTGCTGGATGAGCCAATGCCAGGAGAGGAAGGTAAGGAAGCGCTGTCTCAGAACGAGGTTTTTAGTGAGGAAAATGAATCTTTTTGCCACTCTATTACTTATTTGTTGTACTTTTACTCTAATTTGTGCTTCTCTTAGAAGGCAAGTCTTTTCATTAGATACTTGGTAACATTCTTTATGGGGGGTTTTTTGGGTTTTTTTTTTTTTTTTAGCTCTAAACGATCGTCAGGAGACAGCCCTGGTTGAAATCATGCTCTGTGCCATTCGGCAGGCTTGCGAATGTCATCCTCCTGTAGGCAGAGGCACGGGGAAGAGGGTGAGTGTCAAGCCGTCATGCTTGAGATAGAAAGGATTAACTTATCTCCTTGAATGATTTCGTGTTGACTGTGCTGTCGGGGTTTTGTGCATGGAAAAGGTCCTGACTGCAAAAGAAAAGAAAACACAGCTGGATGATCGGACACGAGTCACAGAGATGTTTGCAGTTGCTTTGCCTCTGTTATTGGCAAAGGTGAGTGATTCAGAGTTCTCAGAGTTCATTATTTCATCAGGTTCAATATTCATGAAATAAGCCTGACTGCGTTCCCTTTTGTTTTTGTAGTACTGCGTTGATATTGATAAGGTGACCAATTTGCTACAGATACCAAAGTTCTTTGATCTTGACATCTACACAACTGGGCGGTTAGAAAAGGTTTGCGAGTTGTTTGTTTTAAAGCTTGTTTTACAGCTGAAGTGCATTGTATGTGCTGCTGGTGAAACAATGTTATGTTCTTTCAATTAGCATTTAGACGCACTGTTGCGACAAATCTGGGAAGTTGTGGATAAGCACACAGACACTGAGGTCCTGGAGGCCTGCTCTACCACCTACCACTATCTCTGCAACGAGGAGTTCACCATCTTCAACCGTGTGGACATCGCCCGCTCCCAGCTTCTTGACGAGCTTGTAGACAAGTTTAATAGACTCCTGGAGGACTTCCTGCAAGAGGTAGGTGCTGTAAGGCGTTTATCTGTGTGGATTATTTTAAAGGATGCTCGCAGGAGTAGAGGCAAATATCTGAGATTTCAGCATATGATCTCTTGTTTGTCAGGGTGAAGAACCTGATGAGGATGATGCTTACCAGGTTCTATCCACACTTAAGAAGATCACCACTTTCCACAAGTAAAAGCAGTTCATGGAAACTGTTTCAGTTTTTGATTTGAACACATTACTTGTTAAAAATCTTACGTTTCTGTTTTCTCATATTGGGTTAAGATGTCAGTGACAGCATGCATGCATATTAAATGTTATAGATTTAATGTACATTTCTGCTTTCAGTGCACACGACCTCACTAAGTGGGATCTCTTCACCAGCAACTACAGGCTACTCAACACAGGTCTACAGAATGGCGATATGCCTGAACAGGTATTACAGTGTCATCCCCAAAATCCTACAAATGGAGTTAATCAGGGTGTTTACATTCCCATATGTTACTTGAGTTACAGGTGATGTGAGGGATAATTTGGAAAGAATCATTGATCATATATACTCACCAGCCACTTTGTTAAATATATCTTGCTAGTACCCAGTTGGACCCCTTTTGTGCTTTCAATTTGTGTCATAGATTGAACAAGGTGCTTTAAGCATACCTCGGAGATTTTGGTCAATATTGCCATGATAGCATCACAGAGATGCTGCACATCTATGATGTGGCTCTCCCCTCCTACCACATTCCAAAGTTGCTCTGTTGGTTTCAGATATGGTGACTGGAGGTCATTTGAGTACAGTGAACTCATTGTCATGTTCAAGAACCCAGTTTGAGGTGGTTTGAGATTTGTGATGTGGTGCTTCAACATGTCATCAGAAGATTGTACACTGTGGTCATCAAGGGATGGACATAGGGTGCAACAATGCTCATGCAGGCTTTAGTGTTTAAATTATGCTCAGTTAATAATAAGGGTCCCAAACTGTGCCCAGAAAGTGTCCCCCACACTTTTATATCACTGCCACCATTATGAACAGTTGATACAAGGCAGAATGGATCCATGATTGCATGTTGTTGACATCAAATTCTGACCCTACCTTCCCAGTGATGTAGCAGAATCGGACAGCCAGCATTTTTCCACTCTTCTATTGTCTAGTCTTGGTCAGCCTCTGTGAACCGTAGCCCCAATTTCCTGCTTGCAACTTAAAGGGGTGTTGTGGTCTTCTGCTTGCTGTAGTCCATCTACTTCAAGGCTCGATATGTGGTTGAGTTACTGTTGCTTTCTTCTTTCGGCTCCAAACACTCTGGCCATCCTGACCTGGCATCAACAAAGCATTTTGTTGCCCAGAGAACTGCTGTTCAGTGGACATTTACTCTCTCTTTCAAACAATTTTCTATAAACCCAGAGTCTGAGTCTAGCACTAATGACCGTGCCACATTCAAAGTCACTTAAATTGCCTCTGTTCCTCATTCTTATGCTCCTTTTGAACTTCACCTGGTTGTCATGACCATGTCTACATGCCAAAATATAACGAGTTGATGCTATGTGACTGGCTGATTAGATATTTGTATTAAGGAGCAGTCGAACAAGTGTACCTAACAAAGTGGTGAATGCGTGACAGAAAATAAAAACAGAAAAAATAGATGATTATATGAATAATTCTTTTGTGTATTTAAAAAGAAATAGCAAGCACAAATGAACCTTGACATGTCTTAATAATTACTGAACATCGAACTCTTTTAAAATTTAGAGTCAAGCTTTCAAAATAAAGTTACGATTAACCAAGTTAGTACAGTTCAAGTAAACTAGAATTACCCTCTGAGTGACCTGTTAAGTTCATGTTAAAATACTGAATGTGCAGTTTATCTATTCTGCTTGATTTTTGTTCCTCTCAGATTGTGGTTCATGCAATGCAGTGCACACATTACATCATCCTGTGGCATCTAGCGAAGGTTTCAGATGGCACTTCAGTAAAGGTACTGTTCACATTTTGGGGATATTTGGCAAAATACATGTAATAACATTTCTGTGCCTACATTTCCCAAATAAATATGATTGGCAGTGTATCACAGTTTGAAAGTATCCTTCCGCCTGTGTCACAGTAAATTCTCTCTGTAGTTACATTTGGACACCATGTATATGCAGATCTAAAGTAGGAGTTACATGTTTTTACTTTGTTTTGCTTACAACACTTCCCAGTCTGATTGCAGTTTTCTGTCAAGCTTTATAAATAGAGTTATACATTTCTTAATGCCTGGGTAATACAGGTACAATGTTACTTTGAAAGGGTTTTACTAACTGAACCTTTACTCCTCTCAGGGTGACATGGTGACCTTGAGAAAGCAAATGCGAGCTTTCTGTTTAATGTGTCAGCGCTACATAAACACCATCAACAACGCAGTCAAAGAGCAGGTGAGGATTTTGATGAGTCAGATAATTTTTATTTATTTATTTTTATTTCCTTTTTCGTTTTTTCAGCGCAACTGAAAATTTCTGTGGTCAGCATTTCCATATATGCTCAAGTGTTGTGTTTATTCCAGGCCTTCACTATACTGTGTGATCTGCTACTGATCTTCAGTCACCAAATTATGTCTTCAGGCCGGGAACAGTTGGAGTCTCTGGTCTATTCGCCAGACTCTTCTTTGCAGGCAGAGCTGCTCAACTTCATCCTGGATCATGTTTTCATTGATCAGGATGATGACAACAGCACAGGTCAGAAAACACTACCCTGTTTTATATGAACCTACCACACTCTGTTTAAAGAAGGAACATGACTTTTTATAAATTTTTCATTTTTTTAGATGGACAACAAGATGATGAAGCCAGTAAAATTGAAGCTCTACATAAGAGGAGAAACCTTCTTGCTGCCTATTGCAAATTAATCATTTACAATGTTGTGGAAATAAACACCGGAGCAGATATATTTAAACAGTACATGAGGGTAGGTCTAAATCCTGTAGAGATCATAACGAAATCATCCAGCCCTGTTGTTTTAGTTAACAGTATTTCTCCTGTTTCTCCTCAGTATTACAACGATTATGGAGATATTATCAAGGAAACAATGAGTAAGACGAGACAAATCGACAAAATCCAGTGTGCAAAGACGCTCATATTGAGCCTGCAAAAGGTATGACATGTGAAACAGATGGATGGTCACTAATGTGTAAAACATACTTGTTGCTGATATTATGATGAGACCAGGTTTGCCGCTGTTCAGGAGACACAGATGAATTGTCTTAACACATAGATAAGGAAGCGCCTTTTGTCTCTGTACTGTCAGTAAGCAGCCAGGCTGTCCTTGAGATCCAGCATCATCATCACTTAGATCATCATACTGCTGGAAGCCCGATATAGTCTTTTCGGGCCTCCTCAAATAGCGATACCTCACCAAATAGAAGAGATAAAAGAGTCAGTCCCAAAATCCTTTATTTGCATTTTAGTCTGGAAAAAATCTTCTCAGGGTCTTCAGAGGCTTTTAATTACTAAAATCAGACAAACAGTATTTGAAACCTCTTTTGCAGTTGTTCAATGACATGTTGTCTGAACTCGGCTTCAATTTCGACCGCTCATCATCAGCCTTCTGCGGCATAAAAGAGCTCGCCCGACGCTTCTCATTGACGTTTGGTTTGGATCAGCTGAAGACCAGAGAGGCTATTGCCATGTTACATAAGTAAGTCATTTCCCTAACCCAAACATCATTTGCTCTAATGAACAGGAACTTTCATATGTCATGTCTTGTTTGTTTATTTTAGAGACGGGATTGAGTTTGCCTTTAAAGAGCCAAGTCCCCAAGGAGAAGGAAGTCCACCGCTTAATTTAGCATTTTTGGATATCCTGAGTGAGTTCTCTAGCAAACTAATTCGACAGGACAAGAGGACAGTGTAAGTTTGCGGCACGATGAGTAATGTGAGCATGAAAATGATGAGAACCTCTAAAAAGACTCTAATGTTTACTGTCATTTCGCTTTTTGCAGTCACATGTACTTGGAGCGATTCATGACATTTCAGATGGCCCTGCAGAGAGAAGACTGCTGGCTGCCTCTCATCTCATACAGAAATTCTCTGCAGGCTGGAGCAGATGACGACACTATGTCTGTAATTAGTGGGATCAGCAGTCGAGGCTCCACTGTCAGGAGTAAGAAATCCAAGCCAGCCACTGCCAGCAAAAGAAAATTGCCTGAAGGTGAGCATTGCTGGTGTACTTTGGTGGACCATTTATTTTATCTACCACAGCAACCGATCTGCAGCATCAGGGGTCGGCAACCTTTCTGATTATGAGTGCCATCTAAAATTTCCTCAGAAGTCAATGTGCCATATGACTGCATTAGCAATAAATTTAATAATGCTCTATAGTAACAGTTACACACTATATAGAACCACTCTATAGAATTATATTTGTTCGCAGATGTTGGCAGCTATCAGCGAATAGTCATCAGCTATTTTGAAACAAAAAAGACACTTTTTATCCATAACAGCAAATGAAGTGCACAACAGAAAGTGCAAATGCTATTTATGGTTTCCTCACAACAATGATAAGAAAAATAAACTGGGTCAGTATGGTATGTTTGTTAATACAGAGATACACATGTTAATCTGATCTCTGGTCTCCCACTCAGAGACACAGGTCTCCGAGTGTCCCGCATTCAGACGGCTACCTGAGGACACTCTTCATGTGAGAGAAAATCTGCTATTTGTACAACCAAATACTGTCAGTAAGGCCTCTGCAATGTTCTGAAGACAGTTAAACTTGTCAGGTAGTGATGTCCAGCAGGTGAAAATGCAAACTCCATTAACGCGCACAGCTATGGATACCAGCTGCGTTCGTAGTTCTGCAAACTTTGACCCCACAGAGTCGAGGTTTTCAGTTCAATCAGCTGCATTTCGATGTTGCATTAACTGGCATTAACTCAGCCAGTTAATCTGAGACAAATCCAGCTGCTCATTAAAGCTTTCTGGTTTGATCAGAAAAGAAAACATTGGTCCATACACCTGAAAGTCCCGAAAATACATTGTGAATTCTGTCTCAGTCTTCGGATGTATACAAGCATTTCCGTGGTGCTGATGCTGCGCTGAGCGGAGAGCTCCTGAGGTATTTGAAGTGTTGGAATGTGAAAATTTCAACATCGCTTGACAAAACTGCCAGCTAGCAACGTCCCTCTCACCAGTAGGCTAAGTAATTTTTAGCCAATTACAAGTTGAATCTGGTACTTGGGGTTGTTAGCTAAGATACTGTCATTAAGAAGCGGCACAACTAACGTTGCACAACCTTCTCAAATTAATTCACTGCATGTCGTGCCCAGGGCTGGACTGGGACAAAAAAATCGGCCCAGGCATTTTGAGTAGAGACCGGCCCACCAGGTATTATAGGAAAAGCCATAAAAACTTTGAATGAAAACAGACGCTGTTGTGACAGTGATGTACAGTCTTATTGGTATATGTATGATTTCTATACATTTTACATCAGATAAAAACTTTGATTGTAGGATTCAGATAATTATTTATTAAAAGCTAGACATTTTAAATGAGAATAAGAAAGAAAAGTATTTCTTTGTGCCCCCCTTTCCCTGTTAATGCCCTGCCTGGCCCCCCTGGCAAAACTTTGCTAGACCCGCCCCTGCACAGTTACCAGCTGTCAGCTATGTAAAAAAAAAAAAAAAGGATCCTGGTGTTATTTGTCTCTCAGAAACAGTTCATAACTTCCCTTCAACTCATTCATGTCACGTAAAAGGTAAACCTGTTTCTCCATCACCTGTTCAGCTCTGATGATTCAGTAAGGACATCTCCTGGTTTCATCTTCATGTTTCCCTCTCACCACATATCCAAACCGACATCCTGACCAGCAGGTTTACAGCTGTGGCTCCAGCAAACATCAGCTGATACTAGAAATTAATAATAAATAAAATCTAACAACAGCTGATCAAGCTTAAACCTGCTGCTGTTGTTTGGCGCAACATCCACTGGTTTCCTGTTTCTGGCGCAAAGTGGGCGATAAACAAACAAGAGAGAAAAGCCGATCAGCTGATCATTGATCAGTTTCATGATTGAAGTAGCAACAGGAGAGGGAGGGGGAGAGGATGAGAAGAAGAGGCAGCTGTGCAGCGCAAACACAGAATAATGAGGTTACTAACCTTATGAATAAAATAAAGTTCACTATTAGTACCATCAAAGCACCCACCCAGCTGTATAGAAACTCCATCATGCTAGCTAGAACGCAGTACGAGTTATTGTAACTGACTGTAAAAAGTCAGCACAACGAAAATAAACTCCACCTAAACTTGGTTTATATCTGACCCAGATAGACTGCAGGTCATAACTTCTTACCTGAAGTTCAGTTCACCTGACACTCGGACCGGCAGCCGCCTTGGGTCTCTCCTCCTCCTGCCTCCCCTTTCCCTCATCCACCTGCTGGCCTCTGTGGAAGCTCCGCCATAGCCACCACCAAACAACTGAGTTATTTTTACACATCGGCCAGCATCTGGCCAATTCACCACCTTTCATTGTTTATACTGTTACAAAAAAATAAATAAAATCATCGGCCCATAAAAACCAGAAATCACCATGGGCCCACTGGACAAATGCCCGGTATGCCCAATGGCCAGTCCAGCTATGGTTGTGCCATCAGTTTACCCTGGCACGCGTGCCCAGGATTGCCGACCCCTGATCTACATCAAAACAGCTGCTGGTTAGTAGAGTTGTATTTAAGGTGACAACATTTTCTTTGTATTCCATGACTGTCACAGCAGTTTGTTTGCTGTATTTCTTAAAGTCTGCCTGAGATTGAAATAAGGTCTTTCTGTGAGCGAATACGCCGTCATGAATTTGAATACGGTGCAGTATTCACCTTCAAACGTCACACATAAACATAAAAATGCATCTCTCTCTTAGGCACATGTATTTCTCCTAGGATCCTCTTGCAAAATGTTTCATGTTAATTCTCATCACAGCCTGCCACTTTAATAATAAATCAAACAGCTCACTCATTGTTATGGTCACTGCGTGTGTTCAGTAAAATTCAAGGAGTGTAACAAATGATTTTCTCTGGCAGAAGAGAACAGCAGTAGCAGCAGCGATGCGGTTTGGATGAACCGTGAGCAGAATGTGCAAACGCCAGTGATGATGCATTCACCCCATCTAACTTCCACTGTACTGAGGGATCCAAAGAAAATGAGGCCAGAGGACAGCTTCACAGCCACGTTCACCATGCCAGCAGAGCAGCATCCCCATCAACCTGTGCCTCCTCAGCAGCAGCAGCCACACCCTCAACACCAGACTACCATTGATTACAAGTAAAAAATATGTGTATTACATTATTGCATACATGTCTGCAGAGGTCTTAGTTGCAGTACAGTATGTAAAGCCACTTTTTTAAAACTGTGGGAATTATGAAGTAATGAACCCTGTTCCACAGTACCCAGGTTACTTGGATGCTGACACAAAGGCAACAAGCTGAAGCCCGTCAGCAGCAAGAGCGGGTTAGCATGCACTACGCCAAGATGAGGAACCACATGCAGCAAGCAATGTAAGAAGTTCAGCACTTAACTGTTTTTGGCCGAACTTTGAGCCAATAAAGAGTCTGACAAAAAGCATTTTTCTGACGTGTTATTTTTTTGTTATGCGTCACAGTCGTCGAGGCTCTGGGCTCATGGAGGATGATGAGGAGCCAATAGTGGAGGATGTGATGATGTCATCTGAAGACCGCTTGGAAGATATCAATGAGGGCATGGATTTTGACACAATGGACATCGATTTGGTAATTAAAAAAACTAACAAACAATAGTCTACATTTGTCTAGATGCATGTTTAATAATTCCAGTAAGGAAATCCTAGGAAGTTGATTCTGCTGATTTGGACGTGGCATTTTCAGCGGGAGATGAGTAATGAAACGTTTCTCCCACTGAAAATGTAGCATCCAGATGAACTGAACCAAATTAGAGATAATCTGAATCCTGCATTTCTAGCAGAGTAAGCTGGTCATGCCAGTCCTTCCAATAAATAAATAATAAAAGCAAATGTTGATGTTAAAATTAATAATTTTTTTGACTGTATATATTTTTTTCATCTTGTGGAGTATTCTTCTAACTGAGTTGTTATCTTTCAGCCGGCATCAAAGAATCGCAGAGAAAGAACCGAACTGAAGCCAGATTACTTTGATCCATCTTCCATCATGGATGATTCGGTAGGAGTATTCCACTTCTTATAATAACTGATTGATTGATTGATCATACTTTATTCATTCCGAGGGAAATGGGTTAAGGCTGCCAGCCGTGCCAGCGCCGTCTTACCCTTCCGACCATACGTACATTACACAAACATCACATGGGGAAGACAGGTCAGAGAGGTATAACATGGAAAAAGCACAACATGAGGAAAGATGAGGAGAAAAAAATAACTCCCCCCAGACTGAGCTCCAACAGGGAGATCAGTTTGAGAACAGAAAAAAAAAACACCTCTGCACATAGCACATGAAAAAACTCTTAATACACCAAAGAAACACATGACAAGCAACAGGGATGGGTAAAAGGTGAGAGACAGCCAGTGTAGACAGTGCATCCGGGCCAGCAGCATAAGCGCTGGTCTCCTTGATCCACCGTCAGCATCGGAGGGGAATAAGCGTAGAAGACGTTTGGAGGGGGAGTGGGGATGAGTGTACATCTGCCTGTGTATATATGTCTGTGTGCATGTGTGTGTATGTGTCCAGAGTTCAGCTGAGACAGTGTCCTTCGCCCTGCCAGGCTAAGTAAACAGTCTTCCAGCCAACCCAGGTGGCCTTGCATAGAATGGGAAGAACAGTCTAAACACAGTCCGTATCAGGGTGTTGTTGTTCAGCTCCAGCCTTGAGACCGCAGCTGGCGCCGAAGGGGTATCCGCATGAAGTCAGAGGTGTGGACTCGAGTCACATGACTTGGACTCGAGTCAGACTCGAGTCATTAATTTTATGACTTTAGACTTGACTTGAAAAAATGTTCTAAGACTTGTGACTTGACTTGGACTTTTACACCAATGACTTGGGACTTGAATTGGACTTGAACCGGTTTACTTGAAAAGACTTGATATTTTACCCCAAATATAAAATTTAACATGCATATTATATAGAGATTGAAAATGTGACGTCATTCACGGGTAGAACCGCAAAGGATTCTGGGAACTCGTGGCAAGCGGTACTAGCGCACGCAGGCTTTCAATTAAAATCAGTTATACAGCGATAAAAAGAAACACAAAAATGTCAAGAAGCCGTTGTATTATTAACTGCAATAGCCGGTCGCATGACAGCCACGGGAAGCCGACGGGTAAAGAGATCGGTTGTTATCGGATTACGTCGTTGAAGAGAAATTGTTCGAGCCATGTTTCCGAAGTAACAAAGACGCGACGGATAGCCTGGATTGCAGCCATTCAAAGATCAAATATAATGTCCCAGAACACTCCAGCTCACAGGTTAGTCTGCTCCAAGCATTTACACGAAGGTCAGTGTTTTTTAGTAGTTAATACGTCATTTTCATAACATAATTGGTGATATAGGTTACAAGCAAGTCTGGCGCTGAACAGAAATTGTCGCGCTATGCTCCTTTGTTTATTGTGCATAAATAGTGAATTGTCCTGACACAATATTGCGTTTCGCTTCTGTTATTATGGTACATTGACAAAAACATATACTTTTATTCACAGGATAAAACAGGTTTTTTGTATCACTAATTGCCCAGTATGATTACAGCATACAGTGTTATTGTCACTGCTACATTTCTGTGATGGGTACCAGAAATTATTTCCACTACTAATTAATTACCGTTGAGCTCAAAGGTCCTATTAATAAACGGTTAAGGAATGTGTATTTATGACGACAATTTGTGAGACTGGTAAACTTATGATACGTACGATGGTCTTTCGTTCTACACGGTGCATTTCAAGGTCCTGTACCCATCCGTCGGTAAACTGTACCTGGGCTTGTTGCAGTGACCTGAAGTTACTAAACTTCATGAGTGTATGCACTCACTCCAAGAACCGTATGCTTATAAATATGCATATAAATATGCTACAATGAGATAGCTGACTTCATCTAACTAGCAAATGTTGTCCAGGCTACGTTGGTGATACAGTTTTTTTTATGTGTATGATATTTTTGTCATGCGATTTTAAAGCTGGTCCTACAACCGCATCCAAGAATAACATGCAGCTTATCTCAGAACTGTCGGTGAAAATTATTCTTGGAGCTAGGTTTAATTCAGCTGCATTTTAAAGAGGTGCAATTTCACAATTTGTGTATATTTTCTAAGTTCACTATTTTGTCATGTGTTGAGAAAAACACAGATTTTAAAATTACATGGTCTAATATTTACATTTAGCATATAACTGCAACATTATTTTTTCGTTGTTTTTTTTAAAGACTCGAAAGGACTTGAAATTCAAAGTTTCAGACTTGTGACTTGACTCGGACTTTTACACCAGTGACTTGAGACTCAACTCTGACTTGCCTGACATTACTTGAGACTTGACTTGAGACTTGAGGATAAAGACTTGAGACTTACTTGAGACTTGCAAAACAATGACTTGGTCCCACCTCTGCATGAAGTGATGGTGGTTTTTACTTTAGTGCGAACAACTCATATGAATTTCAAAGCTGTTCTAACAGTCCGACACTGGTTTCTCAATCTCCCGTTGGAGAGTCGTGAGCTTCTCCATGATGTTATCAAACTTGCGCTCCGTGATGTTGTCATTCTTGTGCTCAAAGAGCCGATTCTGAGAACTCATGAACGCAGTGCGCTTCTCCAAGATGTGATCCAATTTGCGCTCAGAGGTGTTGTTCCGAGCGAGCCCCTCCAAGATGTAATCCAGTCTTATTCTGAGTATTCACGGCAGCCGTAAGCCTCTCCAAGATCTTATCCGTGCTGCACTCAATGAGCCCATTTTGAGAAACTCACGCCTCGTCCCATCGTTTCAATCCCAGCGGGCAGCCTTGTGGGGGTTTGAACAGCCAGTTCCACTTTGTTAATTCTTCGATAAGCCAGGGCCAAGCCAGCTCCGATCAGCAAGAAACCTGTTATCACGGTTCCGAATAGGTAGATATCTTCAGCACTCAGGCTCACCCGAGCCCAGACTTCTCGTTGAGAAAAAGGGTGTCAATTGTATTCAGGGACCAGTTGATCAAATCAAATCCATAATTCCTCTTTTAGGTTTTAGAGAACAGACTGTGAGAGAGTGTTCCAGGGAAAAGTAATACAAAAAACACGAGACTAGACAAGGACACAAGAGGCTAAGCAGGGAAGCTAAGGGGGAGGAGGAGGAGAGGAGAAAAGTGCGACCGCCTTCGTCAAGAGCAAGAGAGCAAAAAACCCCAAAAAAACCCCTGTTTGAGTGAATGGCCAAGTAAGCATGATAGATCAACGTACAGTTCACGCATGCCTAGCCTTATTTGGTAGAAGTCCATTTTCTTGTTATTTATGACAGTTTGATTAAAGAACCCCAAAGGAGGAACAACTTTAGGTGTAAAAACAACCACATATTTCTCATCTGTTCATACTGTACACTCGATATCTGTTTGTTTTTATTTGGTTTTGAATTTCTAACACTGCTTTTTTTCTTTCGCCTTTAGGTTCTCAATGTTTCAATGTTTTAATATGAAAAGGACAGCATGTCATCGAACTCCTGGGACGGTGAAATGACTCTTTATAAATGAGAGTGGACTGGACTAGTAGGCTTGTGAGACACCAATGTTTGCCTCTTTAACACTTTGTTAAAACTTAGAAGGAGTGCTTGAGCTTGGATTTGAATTTTATTCTGCTATTTTCACACACCGGATTTTGGTCACACTGCGACAGAGATGTTTCGGTTTTTGTTCAGTCGCCCTAAAAAAACTTGATGCCAGCTATCACTTGGCTACACTTGTTATAATGTGTGAAGCGGTACAGGTACGGATATTGTGTAGCAGTTTGCATGGTGATGGGACAATAACAGGTCAAAATTCAAGTGAATGATGTATACCTTTAAACTCTTTAAGTAGACAAAAAATGTCTGTAAATACATAGCGGCCAATATACAGGGAGGGTGAACACAATTTCATGAACACCAGAAAATATAATAGGCTTGCAGAATAACACTACTGTTTTGATGCTTGTAGTGTTCAGTTATTGTTGAACACTATAATAACCCTGCACTTGGTCACAGAGGTGGTAATTGTGCTGGATGGTCATTTTTAAGCTTTACATCGAGAAACTATCTTAGGTTTAAACGAACCCCCTCTCTGATGCAATCCGGACATACGCTGAACATATAATGTTTCATAATGGCAGCAGTTATTAAATGGCTACTGCGTTATATTGGAAGGGTGTCAGTGGTATTGTTGTTCACCTTCTGAACTTTTAAACTGTAGATTCTGGCATGGCATGTAGCCATATATCAAAACATGTACACAGTAAGTATAATGTGAACTGGCGTGTCATACTGTTTAAAGGCCTTGCCACAAGTTATATATATACAGCATTCTCAGATTTCTTTGTGATGGTATTTTTTAGAGACATGTGTTCTGCTTTTATACCTTCTAGATAACTTTGATTTATAGATATTTTGTAATGACAATCAAATGTAAATTAATGGTTTCTATTAATCATGTTATTTCACATAGAGATTGAAATGATCCTTTTTAAAGGAAATGATTATGTTACTATAGATGTGGCCAGCTGTATTTTCTTTTCGTCTCTCTGTAGCGAACGGGTACAAACGTACCTCATTGCTCAGATGTAGTAATTTGACAAATTGAGGCTGCATCTAAAATTATTTTTTAATGTTGGAAGAAATCACAATGTTGTAAAACTTTGACTCAACCTCAAATATGTAATCTCTCCTATATATTAACTATTTTTTTCCACTGTATAGTATCTAGTAATATCTAATATTAGAGACATGCCATGATTGCAATCTTTAAAAGAAAGGATTTTTAAAATGGTTGAGAACGATGTGTGTTTGTTTGGTTTTGTTTTGTTTTTTGTATTTGCAGGTGTTCAGAAATAGTTTTTCAAACTGCCAGTTTGGTTGGTTTGCGACTGCTGCGTGTATAAGAGTTATAGAAATATTCTAAATTACAAAGCTTCTAAATTCTTTAGCCAACAATCATAGTATCAGAATTGTATATTATACAGTTACAAATGTGTAATATATTGTGAATCGGTGCTCATTTTATATTTACTGTTTCTTTTTGTGTGAAATTTTGGGGAATTGTCAAAGGAAAAGAATGTAAGTCTTTGACATTAATCTACTAATTTGTAAGTGCACACACAGTGCATTGTTTTTTTTCTTCTTTGTTTTACCGTGGATTGTTCCGGTATTTCTTCTGTGTATTGGCCTGGCTGGCAGAATCAGACTTTATGAAAGAAGGTGTAATCATATTGTAGCTGAAAATGAACCTTATTTCCTCAGTGTCACTATAATCTGGAGAATCAAATCATCAGGTCTTAACCCTCCTGTTATGTTGACCCAGAACAGAAGAGATGTCATCTGCATCACTACAGAAAACCAGAAAATCAAAATTATACAAGAAAATTGTAAAATAATCAATGCCAGTGTTTCTGACACTTTTTGGATGAGTACACATGCCCTGGGTCAAATTGACCCAGGAACATAATTGGTGTTCCTGGAAACCAACATAACAAGAGGGTTAAACATTACCACATACATAATAACTTTTCATGTTAGGCAAATGAGAAAAACACATCTTAGACTTGTCTGTAAATTTACATGACTCATGTCATTTTGGAGCTTTTCTGTTTTGCATCAAACTGCTGAAAATGTGCAAACATCTGTACGTTTATACATATTTAAATATTTGCGTATATTAAATTTGTGTTTATATTCTATTTACAAAGTGCCCATTGCATCCTTTACGGTTTGTATTTATGTATGGAGATGTAACATGAACAGAATAAACCCTCTACAACTGTGTGACGACTTAATAACACAGCAATAAATATGATTTGATATGGTATTAGAACACCTGTACTGTAACTATAACTGGCTTTTACTGATGAAACATGAGTGCACCGGAGGATTATGGAAATCGCAGCTGTCCTGCAATTTGTTGTTTAGGTAGTTCTTAGAGAAAATGTTACTGGTAGATTTAAATTGGGTTGTTCAAGTGTCACGGGATTTTATTTAACTAAACAAGTTAAATAGTACAACGTGGAGAATCAAACTTATTCCAAGACTACACGACCATCACCACCACTCCGTGCGAAAACCTCGGACGCACAGCTGTCGATGTCCCACAATGCACCAGTGATCTAGCAGCGGCGGCTAACCACCACATTTGACCCTGTGTGTGCCATGATGATAAACTAGACATCCGGGCTGTGTGCATGGAAGATGGCGACACTTACCCTTCCTAGTGAATGGATCAAAAACTGGGAAAAAACAGGAAAACATGAGTTGTGAGTGCATCTGAATTTCAAGGCAGTGTTGAATTTTGCATCTTTTTACCCGTTGTTTACGAATAAAAACTATCGAGAATGACGTAGCTAGCGTTCAAATATAAGGCCGGTCTTTAGGTGTGTTAGCTTGAGCCAAGCAGCTAAAATTTAAAGTGGCTTACAAGTGTCACTTACTTAAAAAAAACAATACATGTAATTTAGTTCCTGAGTACTGAATACAGTTAATTTGTTAGACTTGTGAAAAGAAGACGTCAATGGCTTTGAACGTCACCGTGGAAGCTAATGCTGTCTGCTAGCAGTAAGGCTAGCTTTACGCTCCCATTTGATTCGCCGTCAATGTGTAAACACTATGGCTGTTAACGCTAAGCGAGCTAGCATACACATAGCATACTCTTCTGTTGCTTCGATAACGCACTATCTAGTAAAGTGGAATAAATGTACTTCCAAAGTTCAAGGAATTAGCAGTTATCAACTTCGAGCAGACAACCGAGTATTAGCTGGCGAGAAAACCCCTTGGGCAGCCTGTTATAAACCTTAACACTAAATAATCGTGTGGAGGGAAAACAACGGACATTGACAAAACGCTTTAGCAGATTAGCCGTAACGTTAGCTACAGTAATTGTTTTGTTGAATTCCTTTTCGTATGCTTTAATGTTTAGTCGGGTAAGCCTGGAAGAATAAAGATGACGCTTTTTGATTCAGTTTAACAAAACGTATCATTTGACGATATATATTTTAGGAGATGAATATTTTAATCATAATGTTAACCTAGCTACAGCTAACGTCATACTTTTCTTAGCTGGCGTTAATTTCACCTAGATATTGGTGTAGGATAGTCGCTGTAAGGTTTGCATAGAGACTGTGGACATAGCCAAGGTTATTCATCGATGCACATCTGTGCGCTTGGTACTGTATAAAGACATCTCGATTATCAGAGTAAACTTTATCACTAACATTACATGTTAAACTTAATAATTTAAGCAGTACTGTAAAAGCCTCTCCCAACACCTTGATGTACGGCGACTGTTATCTTAAAATTAGTTTCTTCAGAACAAAAAATACAAGAAAAACGTTGCGTGAATAATAATTTCACGCATTAATGTTGAGTACTGCCATCGCCTGTGAGCTGAGACACAATAGGCTCATCCACAGTACTAGCTACGATTATGTGCTGTAGGCCTTGCATATTTAAGAAAGGCCTGCAGTGGGATGCACCAACTCAAACTCTCGTTCCACTATCTTGTGTCAATAACTGATAGTACTTTAACTGGAAATTGTGCCAAACAGTTGCAACTACGGGGTAACTATTAAAGTATTTCCATCAAGGCAAATTACCCGTTATAGCAAAGCTGAGTACATTGCAGTGAAAGTGTGATTTGGCAGCACAGTGAGATGCCATCCTCTGTAATGACAGGCAGCAAATGAAAATGTGGTTTTCATGTTGATAAGTATCACATTGTTATTACGTAACCAATATTTTTAAGCCATATAATTCATTGATATAAAACATTGTGGACATCTGGATCTACTTTTTTAAAAAAAATATTATTTAGTTATGCCAGGTGAGTTGCAATTAACCAGTCCCAGAGACCAGGGTTTAGCTTACAGTGGTGAAAATGTTGTGTCAGCCTCATTATACAAATAGCAGCTTTGCACATTTGACCTTACAGGCTCTGGCAATCCAAGGTGTCCGTTTGCTGTAACTCTGACTTTTTGTAGCATTTGCATTTCTTGTTCACAGTGTGTTTAGCACCTGACAAGCTGTTATCACTAACAGTTAAGCTGATGGACTGTGCTGCGTTTCTTACAGAGGAAAGGAGCTAGTGTGCTCCAGTGTGTGTAATTGTACCTTTTAATAAATGGGATGTGCCTGGCAGAACGTGCTCTATTAGTCTGCCTTTGTCATCACTACTTCTGATATTTTAAGACCAGTCAAGCTGTCAACTGGGTGAACCGTTAAGTCTTTCAATCCACCAGCTAAGTTATCACAGTCAATTTAAGAGGGAGAAACATGGCACTCAGTAAATACTAACTATAAATCTGTGCGAGCGTTTGGCAACAGAGAAGGTAAGGGTTGTCCCGCCCAAAGATTCAGTCAGTAATCAATCCAGCAAACATAAGAGCCAGTGCTATTGTTATATACAAACACAGCAGTTTCAGCATAAATACTCGTGTAGTGACAATGTAGGTAATATAATATTTCTTGAGCTACTACATTGATAATTAGGATAAACCTAAAGCTTTTTGTGGTGTAATGTTAAGACTGGATTAAGGTGTAAATAAAGGTATAGTGTTATGTGGTTTAGAAATATAACTTGGAGGAAGTGAACGGGATATTACAAGAATAATGTTATGTAGAAATTGTTGGCACTGAACAAACGGATTTAAATAAGTTTTCATGCCTCCTGGTTCGTTCATTGAGCTTTATAAGGGTTTTCATCATCATGTTTATGTATCCTAGTTTAATCTAAAAAAGAATTCTCTCATTACTTCATAGTGTACAACTCTGCAAAGACCTTACAGAGAAAGCAGATCATGGAAGTGAAATTAAAGGTGAGTTGAGTGTGACCCTCGTTCCTTTAATACTCTTCTTGTATGCATCTGTCACTGTATTTTAGCTTGCTCCTCATGTACACACGTCCACCTTGGGAATTCTCATAGTTTCCAAAATGAATGCAAAAGGTTTAAAATTATTTAAATTTAAATAATAAGTAGATTTAAAAAAATTAAATCAATGAAACACGGTACTATCCACGTGTAACAATGGCTGGAAGGTAGAAGGGAACTAAGCAGCCCATGTGGAGATTTCTGTTTGGTGTGTGTGCTGACACATGTCACAAAATTTCAGATAACACTGTAATCAAGTGATTTTATGTCCAAAAGGACAAATTTTACTATCACGTTGTGACAGTAAAGGAAATACTTTCCTTGTTTATTCAACTGCATTGAATCACTTACACTAATCTTTGATGTTTTAGTTTATGTTATGAATTATTTCTCAGTTACTTTTTTTATTTTAGTATTACGTAAAACTTGGCTTGTGCTTTTATCTGTTACCCCTACAGACATACAGACTGCCTTATATGAGCTCTGCTGGCAAGTTGTACAGGGGAACCTCAAGTTGGATCTTGTCACCAGCGTCCTTGGGGACATGATGGTACATGTGTTTTTAGCTTGTTGTTTTGTGTGTTTTTCTTTTTTTTTTTGGGGGGGGGGGGGTTCTTATTACCACCTCATGGTTTAACATTATTAGCCCAATAGCAATACATCTCAAATTTTGTTTTTATGTATAAAGTTCTGTATGTCAGGTGTATAAACACTATCGTTTTATTTTGGCACATAATGTGTTCAGTATTTCTGTGTAATTATACGTCTGTTTAAAGATATGATGGTAAATTACAGATACTAAAGAAACAAAATCTACCCACTCACAGGAGTTGTGTTGTTAGAGCTTCTTTGTACCTCGTAACAATAGATTTTGCCAAGCCTTAAACATTTTTACTTATCTTTTGTTTTGGTTTGTTTTCAGGAACTCCGAGAAGACATGCCATCAGTTTTAGCAGATGTGTTCAGTATACTAGGTAACTTTTCTGGTTTTGAGTTTGTTTATTTGTTTGATTGTTTGTTTTAGTACTATGACGACATTATCTGATTTGATATGTTTTTATTGTTTGTTTTTAATGTTTGTTTACTTTCACAGATTTAGAGACTAGTGCACTGGAAGAAAAAAACAAACGTGACCATTACACACAGCTGGTCGGAGCATGTTTGGTAAGTATTACTTTCTTATCAGCTGATAGAACAAATTGTATGCCACTTTCTATTTAAATTTATAGAGGCCTTACTGACTGTCGTGTCTCTAATAACGTACGAAAATGAACTAATTACTTGCCTCTTTTTTAAAAATTTGCTTCCCCCCCCAGTTTTGTGTCCCTGAAGCCATTCTGAAAGAGAGGCTGGATCCAGAAACTCTCGAGTCCCTTGGACTTATAAAACAAGCCCATCAGTTCAATCAGAAAATTGTTAAAATCAAGACTAAACTATTGTAAGTATAGAAATGTGATAAAGATGTAGGCATAGATAAGGTGCTTCATAAGTCCTTTCAAGATTTGTGTAACATTTCTTTTTTTTCTTTTCAGTTACAAACAGCAAAAGTTTAACCTGCTAAGAGAGGAGAACGAGGGCTACGCCAAACTAATCACTGAGCTAGGCCAAGACCTGTCGGGGAATATTACCAGCCATATTGTTCTGGAGAGCATCAAATCCCTCATAGGTAACAAACTGCTTTTTCATTGTCACTGCTTCACACATGGTGCTTCTGTTATCGTTTACACACTTCTTAAGGGTGTTTTTATCTCTCTCTCTGTCACTGATAGCCATGGCTGGAGAGATTATGTTTTCCTGTTGTCTAATAGGATTAAATGATAAAGTAATTACATTTTAAATCCAAATGATCTAAGGTCTGCTTCACTGTAAAATGCTTTGAAAAATCACACTTTCTTGCCATTATTCAGTGTCGTGGCTCTTTGTTTTCAGCATCAGTTTTGTTAACCAGACTTTATAAACTCAGTACTTTTTATTAATGTTCTTCAGTGTCTCTACCACATATTATGCATCAGGATAGTGATGATTTTAAATTGAATGTGTGGTTACTTTAGTGTATGATAAATTAACAATATTGGATTTCATCAGTCTGAGATCAAAGGAATAGTATTACAAGGCAGTTCAGATACAGAGGGGTGACCTAAAAATAAAAACCTGTATCCTTGTCCCCTACCGCAAGGAGGTCCGGTGGCTCTCCTGTTCTGTGTTAACCTTGCATTATAGCAGCAGAATTTGTGGACTAGCTGTTTTAAGTTCTCCTTTTTGGCTGCTTAGTTTTCCTGATTATTTTGCCTGCAGGATGTTTCAACCTAGACCCCAACCGAGTATTGGACATAATTCTGGAGGTGTATGAGAGTCGATCTGACCAAGATGAGTTCTTCCTGTCCCTCATCAAGTCTTACATGTGTGAGCCTCTCACCCTTTGCCACATCCTGGGCTTTAAGTTCAAATTCTACCAGGTAAGAACATCATAAAAATAAAAGAAGCCAGACTGTGTCTAGCAGTATAGTAAATGACCTCAAAGTTATTACCTGTGTTTTAAAATGTCTCCTATAATTGTAATCTCTGAATCATATTTATCACTTCTGTTTTCTTTGTTGATTTATGTTCTTTTTCAGGAGCCCAATGAGGAAACCCCAAAGTCACTTTACCATATTGCTGCTGCTCTCCTTCACTATAACCTGATAGAGCTGGAAGATCTTTACGTACATGTAAGGAAGAGACCTGCAAATCCAGCTAATTACTACATTAGTTATAACATCAACTAAATCTAGGCTTATGGATCATATATGCCTAAATTTACTGTTAGTTCAAATATGTTAATTGTGACTCTTGTGGACAAAGCATCGCCTCTAGACTGAATTTTTGTTTTGTTTTCGTGCTTTCCCAGCTTATGCCACTAGATGCCGCCATCATAGAGGAGCACAAACGAGACATCTCAGAGGCAAAGCAGATAGCTCGCAAGCTGGTCATGGTTGTGTTGCCCTCTGAGAAAAGTGAGGACAAAGAAAAGGACAAAGAGAAGGAAGAGGAGAAAAATGACAAGGTGATGAAGGTTTTTTTTTTCTTATTACGGTTGCATGCAGGTCTGTTCAGGATGGATGGAAGTGATGCAATACAAAAAGGAACTGTAGCAGAACTGTCTACTTGGAGCAGAATTACTGTAGTTGTGTATTTTACTTGGTTTTACTTCATTTACTTTCCAGAGTGAGTTTTGAGATTTTAGTTTCGTTTTTTTTATTGTTTAAACTGTTCCTTTTTAAGTTTGGTTTTTATTATTTTGAGTGTTTTTGTTATTATGATGCAGACAGTGTCTTACAGAACACTGAAGTTCAGAACATTGCAAAAATGTTTTTATTTTAGTAGTTCTTAAAGTTCACATTATTATTATTTTAGTTTTAAGTTGAGTTGTTCTTTTTTTCAGTTAAAGCGTTTTATCATACTCAGTTTTAAGCTTCGTTGTAGTTCACTGGATTGAAATAGAGTAACTTTGCTAAGAGAATAACATAAAAAATCTAATTTTATTGTATAAATTGCTTTTTTTAATCATTAAAGGGTTCCTTAGTAGAAAAAAATTTGGAACTTTACTGTACTAACAAGGTTTGATAGCTATGGATAAAATAAAAGAGATGTCAAAATATCAGTTTCCAAACGAATGTTCTTATTTTTTGATTTCTAAAATATAAAATTCTGACTTTCTCCAAACAAAAGCATTGATTCAGTGTGTGACGGTAGGGCTGCTCAATTAATCGAATTTTAATCTCGATTACGATCTGGGCTTTCAACAATCATTAAAAATGACTGAGCCGATTATTAGCCCCTCCCTCGTGCTTTACTCTCACGCTGCTCTGTGTGGCAAATCGAGCGCACCTCTCTGCATTTTGAACACGTGTCACAACAATTAAGAGGACCCGAGGGAAGCTCGGAAAGCTAAGCAGAAGTTATTTGGAGAGGAGAGTGACTGCTGTTGGTTGAAAAGAGAGGTAAAAAATACTTCAGTGGTGTGGAAACATTATGGGTTCGCGGAGTCGTAGACATAGTGTGTAAACTTTGCTACAGTGTCATAGCTGCACCACAGAGCAACACTGCAAAGTTCACTTAACATAGATGTTTACATTTTTCATTTATTTTTTATATTGCAAACATTTGCACTGTTATCAGTATTTGCACACTATTTTATATTATTTTTTGACAATCTTTAAAGTCATTATTCAATACATTGTTATTGTTAAATAAATATCGTCAAATAATCAAGATCTCAATTTCAGTGAAAATAATCGTGATTATCATTTTTGCCATAATCGAGCAGCCCTATGTGACGGTGTAGGCTAGAGAACAATTGATGCCAGCAAATAAAGAGGCAAGAAGTATGGTGTGCAACTGAAGGCACTAACATCTTAGTGCAGCCTCTTTGTCAGTTTGTTTTGTGACAGCAGCTGTGCTTAGTTCTTGCGTCTGCTTTAATTACATTAGTGAATGTTACTGGACGTTGGCATATTTAACAATAGACAGACACTTAGTTGCTCTTATTTTTTTGTGCTCACAGCCACCTGATAACCAGAAGCTTGGTCTGTTGGAAGCGCTGCTCAGGATCGGAGACTGGCACCATGCCCAGAGTATTATGGACCAGATGCCTTCCTTCTATGCCACTTCTCACAAGGCCATCGCGCTGGCACTCTGCCAGCTTGTGCACCTGACTGTGGAGCCTCTTTACAGAAGGTGCTGATTTCATGTTTCATTTACTGCACACCATGTGTAGTCAGAGCCAAAAGAATGCACAAGTACATCTTATTTTACAGCTGGTTTGAATTTTTCTCAGTTTTATGTGTACAAGCCCACTGGGACATGGGACATGGAGAACTGATTTGGGAAAAAATATGAAATTAAACACAAACTTTGATATGCTCCTCTGTATTTTTTTTAGGGCTGGTGTTCCTAAAGGGGCAAGAGGATGTGTAATGCACCCACTAAGGAGCAAGCGGGCCCCTCAGCCTGCAGAGAGCTTTGAGGACCTAAGGAAGGACACATTCAGCATGCTCTGCTACCTGGGCCCTCACCTCTCCCATGACCCTATCCTCTTTGCCAAGATTGTGCGTCTTGGCAAGGCATTCATGAAAGAGGTACACCACAAACCACCCTCTATTTGTTTTCCACATCTGCAATGCAGCCTTCATCTAATTGTGACTGCTATTCTGTGTTTTTCTTGTTTTGTTTTGTTTTGTCTCAGTACCAAAGTGATAACAGACCTGAGGTGAAAGACAAAATGGTGAGCATAAAGTCACATGGTTGTTACTTATAGAAACACTGATTTATTTATTTATCTATATTTAATGGGTTAATTTTTAGTTTATGTAACTTTGAGAAGCTTATTCATGTTAATGGTATCTTCATTGTAGGACACACTGTTGAGCTGTTTCCTGAGTATTGCAGACCAGGTGCTACTCCCGTCACTCTCTCTGATGGAGTGCAATGCTTGCATGTCTGAGGAGCTGTGGGGTCTCTTCAAACTCTTTCCCTACCAGCATAGGTAAGGACACGCACAGACTCACACTCATTTGCTGCACCATAGTATCACTCACCGCATGTGGTGCTGTGTAATTGTTGGTTCGTAAACCCTCAGGCGTCGCTCAAGGATGGTGTATACCAGCTGCCAAAGAACAACTACCACACACAGTCACACTCAGTTCTTAAAACAATGCTTGGTTATGCAAAGTGAGATCCGTGGCTCTATGTGCAATATACTTTTCTATTCCTCTAAGCAGTGCAAGAATTTTATTTTTAGAGCCTTTGATGGGACATTTTCACACAGCGCTGATAGGCACTGATGCTCCATATTCCCAGAGGATTTGTTTTACTTCTGGTTGTACATGTCACTTTGTCAGATGATAATACAAACTTGTAGATTACGTATGATAGTTGCACTTTGAAATACAGGGAAAGTTTCTGCATACTGATCTGTCTTGACAATGTCAAAAGAAATTATTTCCTGTATACTACAAATGGGCAGGTACTGTAGCTCATTTGCCAGTGGGGTTGTCATAGTACTAATGTGCAGATGCATTTAAAACATTTTTTGTTAGTGTTATTATTTCAAAAATGACACGGTTAATTATTGGTTTAATTTTGTGAAGCATGTGATACAAATTAGACATTCACGTTGCTGTCTTGACAAGAGCAAATAAGATGCATAAGAAAATTCCTAAACTGCTCTGAACTGCAAGTTTAATGAACTTAACTCCCTTGAAAGCGTGGTCTGAGTTAGGGCTGGGCCATATCATACCTTTAACGGTAATACCGATATAATGTTGGGCAACGATAAGAAAATATTGCGATAGAATATGGGTAAAACGTGCATGCGCAGTGCCTTTGT
The DNA here is from genome assembly GCF_963969265.1 of Rhamphochromis sp. 'chilingali'. Classification (NCBI taxonomy): domain Eukaryota; kingdom Metazoa; phylum Chordata; class Actinopteri; order Cichliformes; family Cichlidae; genus Rhamphochromis; species Rhamphochromis sp. 'chilingali'. Next base: position 12,151,194 of record NC_137946.1, read on the forward strand.
TTTCATACGCACATGGCGGAAAAAGCATGGCGGCGACGCAGAATGAGAAGGGCGAAAGCGGATTATTGAATGAAATGGATGAACCTGAATTGATTTGTAAAAATGCTGCAGCTTCAGTGGTGTGGAACTGGTTTGGCTTTCGTCCGTCAGATACACAACAAAGCACTATTTTTGGTAGAGCATGCTAGCGGGCCGTCGTTATTACCGTGTTGTTTGGAAAATACGGCACACTTAAAATCAATCCTTTGATTTTTCTGAAAATCGACAGTGCCCCTTATAATCCCGTGTGCCTTATGTATGAATTCTGGTTGTGTTTACTGACCTCGAAACGATTTTATGTGGTACACGGCGCTCAAAAATCTGTCAAATGTTTTAGTACGACCTTGCTAAGCTACGAAGCCGCAGCGCTTGATGGATTGTCGGAGCATTACGGCTATCGGAGGCAGGCGCCTCGCGGAGTGATACGTACTGTGCTTCAACATAATATTACTGTATTATGTGTGTATAACCTCTTCTTAAGTTTTGTGGATATTATACATGGTTATGCTGAGGATATGTCAGCCAATTTCCACTGGAAATGCCTTTTGGTTAAACTGTCAGCAAGGAATTTGCATTCGCACTGTTAATTTTTATATAACTTTAATGCAGATTAAAAAAACAGCTGCTTGTTTCAGTAAAAATACATTGATGGGTTTTTTGCACTAATAAAGTTGTGGAGTTGTAAAGTATTTTGTCTAGTGTCAATTATATCGTCAGTTATATCGTTATCGCAGATTTTCAAATGTATATTGTGATAAATATTTTTGGTCATATCGCCCTGCTCTAGTCTGAGTTCTTATAGATGTGAAATTGTAGATTCTTAATATGTCATACACTGCCATTCTTACAGGTGTTTTTAAGTTTTTACCTTTGCTTTCTCATTATGTGTTCTCTAAGGTATCGGTTATATGGGCAATGGAAGAATGAGACATATTCCAGCCATCCATTATTGGTTAAAGTCAAAGCTCAGACCGTGGATAGGGCCAAATACATCATGAAGTAAGTAAAATGTTTTTCTGTGCCTTTGGATCATCTTTTCAACATCTAATATTGTTGAATCTTCAAGTGTTGATCAATCTTTTGTCTGAAATCTGTCAATTTCATATTACCTTTCAATGATGTGTGGTACATTACTAAACTCAGGAACAAATTTTGGATAATAGTTGAATATTAATCACTGTTATCGTTGCATGACACTAAACGAGCAGGAGCAAATGAAAGTTTACTGTGTGTGTGTGTGTGTGTGTGTGTGTGTGTGTGTGTGTGTGTGTGTGTGTGTGTGTGTGTGTGTGTGTGTGTGTGTGTGTGTAAAAAAAAATGTTGTTATTATTAGTAGTAATAGTATTATTATTCAAGTTGGACATTTAATAGAAATATGCAGAGATTTGTTTGGTTTTTAGTTAACCACTTCAAGTGAAGCTTTGTTTTAAGCACAGTTAAACATGAGGATGTTGTAGCAAAAGGGGGACTTACTTTTGATGCTGGGCAAGTAATTATCCTAACACTGTCCTGCTACTGGGGAAAAAAATAGTAACAGTTCTCTTATTTTAAGATGACAACCGTAAGAACATTTTCCAACTGCTTTGAAACTTATAGAAGTGACAGTTTTTGCTCACAGTGCTCTTTGTGTCATCTTGTGTTATTAAGTCTTTTCTCTCCCCTGTCCTCCCTTTCTTTTCCTTTTTTGCTCCACTCTTCAGGCGGTTGACCAAAGAGAACGTGAAACAATCTGGAAGGCAGATTGGAAAACTGAGCCATAGTAATCCCACCATCCTCTTTGATTATGTAAGTCCCTTTTATTGCAATTATTTTATTTTACTGTGTGTGTCCACAAACTACAAAGAGCAACCAATCCTGCATTTTTATGGCCGTAAAGAAATACTTCTCTAGACATGTGGCACCTTTTTTTTTTTTTCTTTTCTATTCCATACAGTTGCCAGTAAGATTTCTCTCTGTGTCCTACAGCAGGCTTGGTTTCCGATTACATGGTTTCGAGGAATTGCTCATGTCTAGCGTCCTGCTTGCAAATTCTACATCCATTAATCAAATTTATAGTCACTTGGCAAAAACTAAATGGCAGGAAATGTTTGCATGGAAAAAAGCAAAATGTTTTGAATGAAATTTGTTCATACACATCAGTAGGACATTTTGTTCTGCATCTGGGAGACTGATTTTAACAAATCAGTGCACCTCACAATATAAGACTGCTCAAATGAGCATCTCATCTGTTTCAGTGTGTTCAGACACAGTTTTTTTTTATTTTTTTTTTTATATGTGACAAATGCTATAAGGTGTGGTGTAATGTCATTTTTCATCCTCCTCCTTCGTTGTTTTATGGCAGATCCTGTCTCAGATACAATGGTACGACAACCTCATCAGCCCCGTGGTCGACTCCCTGAAATACCTCACATCCCTCAACTACGATGTCTTGGCCTGTATCCTACACTTTTTTTTTCTCTTTTTTTTGTCCTTTTTTCAGTTTGTTAACAAGTGTGTGTGCGTTTCTGAGTTGTGAGGGAGTTGTCCGTCTGTGTTGTTCCTTTTAACTCTGTCTTCAGATTGCATAATTGAGGCTCTGGCCAATCCTGAGAAGGAAAAGATGAAGCACGATGACACTACCATCTCCTCGTGGCTTCAGAGTGAGTGGCTTCACGGTTTCATTTGCATGAAAAAGAAAAGAAATTGTTTGATATTTTAATGAATATCTAACAAACACCTGTTCTTCTGATACGCCAAGGCCTGGCAAGTCTGTGTGGAGCTGTGTTCAGAAAGTACCCGATTGAGCTGGCTGGCCTCCTTCAATATGTCACCAATCAACTAAAAGCAGGGAAAAGGTGAGTGGATACAAACTGTTTAGCAGAGACGGCATAGAATTACTAACTTGCGAGTCCAAGGACCATTGGATTTTTTTTCTTTCATATTACTTTGCCTGATAAAATATTTTTTAATAATCATTTCAAATAATAAAAGATACATACTTGCTGTACAACTTGTAATATCAGTACCGAGAAATCAGAAAAGATTTAATTAATCCCACTTTTAAAAATATCATAAAATGTCTTTAAGGAGATGAGCATGTGGTTGTTTTTGGCGGTCATTGTCTACTTTGCTTTATATGTTTCTTATTTAAACATATGAGGAACTTCACTCTTTTTACTGCAGTTTTGACCTGTTGATCTTGAAAGAAGTGGTGCAGAAAATGGCTGGCATTGAGATCACCGATGAGATGACCTCGGAACAGTTAGAAGCCATGACGGGAGGCGAGCAACTCAAAGCCGAGGTATGAGACTAATGCAGTCTCGTTAGAAAGAGCTGTAAGATTTCTTGAGCCCGTTGTTTTAATCTCAGCGCAGGTGCACGGATCATGAGTCTGATTCTCTTTGCAGGGTGGATACTTCGGCCAGATCAGAAACACTAAAAAGTCGTCTCAGCGTCTGAAGGAGGTGCTTCTGGATCACGAACTAGCACTACCGCTGTGTTTACTCATGGCCCAGCAACGAAACGGCGTGGTTTTCTTGGAGGGTGGAGAGAAACATCTTAAACTTGTTGGACATCTGTATGACCAGGTACTCACCCTCTCACAGTAAAATTAAACAGTTGACTGACCTTGCATTTGACAACTAAATTGAAACACATCTAACAACAAAAACTTAAGAGACTATGTTTCATTTGTTCCTATATATAATTAATAATTTACTTCCTGCAGTGTCATGACACACTAGTGCAGTTTGGTGGTTTTCTGGCCTCCAACCTCAGCACGGAGGACTACATCAAGCGGGTTCCCTCTATTGACATCCTTTGTAACCAGTTCCACACTCCACATGACGCTGCATTCTTCTTGTCTAGGCCAATGTATGCCCATCAGATACTGGTGAGTAGATCACTCTAATTTTTTTCAACATACTGCCTTTGAATTGTCTCAGTCCTTATGGACTTGATTTCCCTCATTGAAACAAAGATTTCAAAAAGTGGGTTTGAAAACTGACTGAACTCGAGTCTTATGAATAAAATGGAAATATTTTAAAAAGTAACTTTGTTGTTTAAGTTTGAAGTTTTAAGACTTTATGGTATATCTGTCTCTTCACAAGTTTAGTTTAGTTTTTTGCTTGAATTGCTTAAAATGGATATTGTTTATTAACTTGAAAAAATTCAGGGTCCTTTAACTTCATGCTCTCTTCATGCAGTCTAAGTATGATGAGTTGAAGAAGGCAGAAAAAGGTAATCGGCAGCAGCAGAAGGTGCACAAGTATGTGGCGGCCTGCGAACAGGTGATGACACCGGTGCATGAAGCTGTGGTATCGCTCCATCCAGCCAGGGTCTGGGATGATCTCCGCCCTCAGTTCTACGCCACCTTCTGGTCCCTCACCATGTACGACTTGGCCGTGCCACATGCTGCCTACGAGCGTGAGGTCAATAAGCTCAAGGCGCAGATCAAGCAAATTGAGGAGAACCCTGAGATAGTGAGTAGCTTTTTGAGAGTTGTTGCTGGACAGCAGATTGCAGATTTATTACAGAAATGATGTTTTTGATTTTAATCAGTGTAATTTCTAAAGTCTAAGGACTAAGATAATATCTGTGTGAAGTACTTGTAAAATGATTGTGATCAGTAATTGGGTGTATTTATTTAACTGTTTTTTGTTTGATTTATTTCCAATGTAGCCCTTGAATAAGAAAAAGAAGGAGAAGGAACGCTGCACTGCACTGCAGGAAAAACTACAGGAGGAGGAGAAGAAGCAGCTGGAGCATGTCCAAAGAGTTCTACACCGCCTCAAACTGGAGAAAGACAACTGGTTATTGGCCAGTAAGTGATTTAATGTTTGGTGGTATTGATGTATCTTAGTCAGCTTGTGCACAGTCTTTCTAAATAAGAAAAGAAAGTAGTGCATCAATTTTCTTTTGACCCAAAGAGAAAGCTATAAATATAAATTCTGCTGCATTATTTACAAGCATTTCTCACTAAGCAAACATCCAGCAGCTGCATGGCTGTCAGTTAATGTAATAATGGGGAATAAAGCTGATGTAATGGGATCATTCATGAGAGAAGATATAATGTCCATTGTTTTTCCAACACAAATCTAAATGCTTACTGACAGAATCCACAAAAAATGAGACCATAACAAAGTTCCTGCAGCTCTGCCTGTTCCCTCGCTGCATCTTCTCATCCATCGACGCGGTGTACTGTGCCCGATTCGTTGAGCTTGTCCATCAGCAGAAGACTCCCAACTTCTGCACCCTACTGTGCTACGACCGGGTAAGAGGTTGCGCATGACAACAATATTTAACCTCCACTTTTAGAGCTTCTTAAAGCCAAAGTGCTTTAGAAAGAAAAATAATAAATATTCATAATGTGATTAATAAACTAGGCTCTAATTCATCCCGCTCTGCAGAAGAGAAGGAGTAAAAATAATCCATTAAAATAAAAAGTCTTTATCATTGAGTGGTTCTTCAACCATTCAAGTGAATCATGTTAGGTTGAAGTGATATACTAAGAAGGTTCAGCTGAATGATGATTAGCATAAAAGCTTGAACACTTACCATAATTTGTGTGGGCACTGCCCCTTATTTTCCAATAATATACATGCACATTATAATGTATAGATCATGCTGCCTCAGTCGTTAAGTAAAATCTGTCCACTGTTCCCTTGGCAGGTGTTCTCTGCTATCATTTATACTGTGGCCAGTTGTACGGAGAATGAGTCTCACCGCTATGGACGCTTCCTCTGCTGCATGTTGGAGACGGTGACCCGCTGGCACAGCGACCGTGCCATCTATGAGAAGGTGTCCATGTCTACATGTTCTGTGTACCTGGAAAAATTTCTGCTGCGTGTTGAGCTGGATGTGAATCTTTCTTGTTTTTGTGCGGTCGTAGGAGTGTGCCAATTATCCCGGCTTCCTCACCATCTTCAGAGCCACAGGCTTTGATGGAGGAAACAAAGCAGATCAGCTAGATTATGAAAACTTCCGCCATGTGGTTCATAAATGGCATTACATGCTGACTAAAGTGAGTTGTCTGTTCACCATTACTCTTCTATTATATTCAGTCCAAATGATTTTAAGCATTGCTCTTAATGGTGTGTGTTTAACCATGATCTCACCCTTTCTTTCTCCCCCAACCAGGCATCCGTTCACTGCTTGGAAACAGGAGATTACACCCACATCAGGAACATTTTAATAGTACTTACCAAGATCCTGCCCTGCTACCCGAAGGTCCTGAACCTGGGCCAAGCACTAGAGTGCCGTGTCCACAAGATCTGCCTTGAAGAGAAGGATAAGCGACCAGACCTCTATGCCTTAGCAATGGGGTAACATTGTGTGCTGATCAGCTCTATGTGGAGCTTATAGTTAACATCTATCGTGTGAAGTGGGGTTATGAACTCTTATCAGACATGTAGGAGTGGAAGCTTGTATCTGTAGCTGAGATGATTATGTTAAAATATGGGTTGGTGCACTTGATTTTTAGCCCTAGAGTGGAGATAGTTGTTAAGTGTTGATAATTGAGCCTTTTAATAGGTGGTAAGGTGACTTTTAATTGGAAGAACCTAATGCCACTGACCCATTAAAGCTACAAAGCAAGTCCATTGTTTTAAGTATGCAGACAGGACAGAACCTGGATTTCTATAAACATTTGAGTAAAAATCCTATATGCAGTGAATGTTGTTCCGTGAACGTTTTCACTGTGTATAGGAAAGAATTGTGTTTGGTATTGGATATTGATCAGCACATACGTGTGTGTGTGTGTGTGCAATCTATGATTAGACATATACAATGGGGCTTATTTTACCTGATATTTACCCCTTTCTAAAAGTTTAATTCTTGCACTGCGTGACACTGAGAAGTTCTTTTAGAAGTTTTGTCTCTGCTGTTGCAAACCCTTTATGCGTCTTACAGTTATTCAGGTCGCTTGAAAAGCCAGAAGGTGCACATGGTCCCTGAGAATGAGTTTCATCACAAAGAGCAGCCAGCACGCAGCGCCACACCTGCCAGTCAACAGAACGGCCCCGGCAGCACAGGCAAGCCTGCCACTAACACAAGCAAGACCGAGGAGGGGACTTCAGAGGATGGTGGTGAGTGAAGGATTTTAAAGTGTGACACCTACCACCTTTCTCTCTAATCTGACAAACACTAAATTCTTTGTTGTGTATGTCTATATTACTATTTTCCCACAATGATGCAGCATAAACACTCAGTGCTTCAGTTCCAATATGAAAGCCTGTAATTTTAATAAACCCTGTCCGACTATTTATTTATTTATTTTTTTGGGCAGATCGGGCCAAGGATAAATCTCAGGGGACCACAAAGCCAGTGAACAAAGCCAACAGTGCAGCAGCCAAAGTGACCACCAGCAATGGCAACGGTGCTCTCAACAGGTAGGAGAATAAAACAAAGCTTTAAAAAATCCACCAGTTTCATCGGCTGCTGAAAGTGTGTGCAGTTTGTTTTGTGATACAGCAATGTATAAATAAAATATAATTGAGTGTTGGATTCAGAAGATTTCTCTGTGAAGCATTTTCAATGAAATGGTTTTGAAAAGGAAAAATGTCTCCGCAGCACCAAAGCCGTTAAAGAACGGGACGACAAAGAGAAGAGTGGGAAGGAGAAAAAAGAGAAAAAAGAAAAGACACCTGGCAGCACACCAGAGGCAAAGGCGGAGAACCGTCGGGAAAAGCAGAGAGATGAGAGGGCAGGGAAAGAGGAGCGGGTGGTGCGAGAGGGTAAGGAGAAGACCCCGAAGGCAGACAGGGAGAAAGTGAAGCCAGAGGAGAAGGGTGGAAAAGACGACAAGGTCAAAGCCGGGAACGGGGAGCCCATGGAACCGTCCAGGGAGCGTGATGCTGTCAAGGAGGCCAAGAGCAAGGAGAAAGGAGACAGGAGTGCTGTGGCCGGGTCCCTCAAGTCACCAGGTCCCAGATCTGAGTCGGCTGAATCTGAGAGGGGTAAGAAGCCGTTCCAGTGGTGTTAGACTGCTCATGAAAGTGTGCCGTAACATTTTGACTTCTCTGTCAGGCCTCTTACGAGGTCCGTACACTTCATCTCATTTATTCTTCTACTTCTGCGACAGTTTGTCCACTTGGATGCTGACATGCTTTACATTTGTAAATCACATGAATTCACTTAAGTAAAATTAAATATTTAGATTCAGCATTTTCTTACCTTTTGTAGCATGTTTGTAAGACATTAAATGGATGGCACTAATGCACAAATTAACACCAGTGTCGCTCGGCTTGTCTCTCACAGATCACAAAAGACGAAAGCTCGACAGTCACGCTTCCCCGTCCCACTCCTCGTCTGTTAAGGTTAGTATGGCTTGAGGAAGGCTGTGCCAGTTTCTTCTCTATCTGCCGGAGCGTTCCCTGCCGTTGCACATTCCAGCAGCCCAGAAGATCAACAAAGGAGAATTGTCGCACACGGAAATCCCAACCATAGCCATGGGAGTTGGAAAGCATTCCATGGACATACGCATGATATTTTGCAGAATTGGGAGAGATCTCCTCAAGGACTTAGCCAAGAAAATATTGTGTATATTGAGTATTTTCATATTGAAATATTTACCTATTTTCATATTAATGAAAGCAATCAGTGTGCCTTGGGAAGAAAGAAAATTTTTAAGCATTTCTATATTCCATGTGGAGTTTTTTGGTTTTTTTTGTTTTTGAGAATAATACTCACCTGAAGAAAAAAAAAAAGGCTTGCCAAATAAAGAGCGCTCCATAGGCAATTTTTTTCCCCCCCATACCCGGAGCAGTGTTTTACTACTTGAAATGATGCCCAAGAGTTTTTCCCCCCTCCTTTTTTCTGAGCTGTGAAGAGTTCCTGTTTTTTGTGATGTGAAATATTTCGCTAACCCCGCAACGTCCCCCGGATGCAGCACAAAGATGGATGGTGTCCAGCATCTTTCCTGCTGTAGGAGTGCCTCTGCTGCAGCTGAGTCCCTCTTCCATCTCCGCTTGTTGAAACGTCCTTCACGGAGTCTGCACGTCACGAGATGCAAGTCCAGTCAGTCCTGCCAAGTCCCCTCTCCCCCCCTTCAGTGCTATCCCTACGACTTACCAGCCAATGGGATCTTCAGTTGTACTACCTCCTGGCAAGCAATGAGTCGAAAACCAGAGCCACCAGCATCTGAGATCAACGGAGAATGTGAATGTTGCAGTTTTCAATCTACCAAAAATACAGAAGAAAATAAGCCCACCCCTGCAAAGAGAGAGGCAGTGAGGGAGAGAGTGGGCGAAGCCTGAATCGTCTGGAGCGTTGCCCAAACCACTGGAAGCTTGTGATAGGTCTTTAATTTACCCTTCCACCAGAGAAATAGGCTCCATGTGTCTTTTCCATTCCTGAACTGTAAGTGACAGCAACAGTTACCTATGTAGGGATGCAATCAAGCACATAAGAAATTGAGTGATTTGTCTTATATATTTATATACAAACACACGCGCACACACACACACACACACGCACACATACATTACTTTCAGCACTTGCACTTTAGATGTATTGAAAACCAGCTGTGGTGTAGGACTTCTATTTTAGGTCAGACATGTCTGTAGTATTAAGACTAGCAGTTATTTCATATATGCTCAGGGTTTTTCTATTTTAAATATTGCAATTCCAGATGATGACTTCTCCTCTATGTTATAACCTTGTCAAAGCCTTAGTCCTTGAAGGTCAGAGGTCAAGGGAGAAGTGTGCTGTTGGTCCGGCCAGCCCCAACTCCCCACCTCCCCAACCCCTTTTTCCAACTCTCTGCTGCTGTCTGACAACCTCCTCCCAATCCCCCACCCCCTCCCAGCTCATCTGTCATCTCCATTCATCCCTACAGGACAATAGCATCGAACCCAAGGAGTCCACATCCAAGGTTTGAATTAACTCTTCTATTCCTAGCTTTTTGTTCACAAGTCAAAAACGTCTTCAGCTTTTCACATGAAAAAGTGTTTGATATCATGTGATTCGGTCTTTTTTTCGCACACTTTAAAAAATAAAATAAAAATAGTCGCTCGTGTGAACTGCCAAAGCTGTAATGTGCAGTTTCATGTAGAAAATGTTTTCCTGCTAAACTACACCTGCCACTTGGAAGAAGTGTGCATGTAGCTTACACTAGACTGCATCAGCTAAAGACTGCATTTAGGTGAATTAGACATGACTTGTATTCATTTTCATGATTTTTAGCAGCAACTTTAAGGTATTTTTTTTTTAAAAGATGGTTCTAGTCAATTGCTAGAATCATTAGCTTCATTGCCTAAATAATAAGTAAAGTCATTGCAGACCTTAAAAAAACAAAAAACATGAAAAAGCCATAAATACCAAACCGTAATGCTGCTATGTTCAGGTTTTGTTGAAGTATCTTCACCTTGTTCACCTCTTTTTATGTCAGCAAGGGCAAATTAAATACCAGACAATAACATGAAGTCCCAGCTGGCTGTGTCCTTAAAAATTTATAACTAGTATATGTAGCATTACACAGTACACTTTTATAATGAAAACCATCAGTTACTGAGTACTATGTGCTGTTATAGGGCCATATTTCTTGTTGGACAGCAATATTTTATCAAGACAAAGTAGATATAAACTCAAGTGTCCCTTCATTTCCAGCTGATTGTAACAGGTTTATATTTTTAATCATAAATATAAAGAATCTGTGAATCTTAAAACTTAATCAACGCAGATTGTTTTATTAATTAATAGTTATTCATTATAATGGGTTCAGGATAACATTTTTTCCTACTCTGCCTCTGAGCCAGTAGATTAGACTACCCTCCAACTTCAAATGAAGGTAATTTCATTACTTTGATAGCCTAATGTATTATAACTAATTTATTAGGGGATTTCTGTTTCATATTATAAATCTATATTAGTGGAAAAATGATAACTGAACTAAATGTAGTGGGATATGCTCTGCCCTGTAGGCTCACCCCAGCATGCTCCAGGCATCACTGCTAGAAAGGCACTGCAGCTACCTTTGGGTTCTTCATATTTAAATTATTCAAACATTTTTATGAAGGACTTTTATTGACATGTTAATGAGAAAAAACTACTTAATAGTGATGGTACATTTCAGCCAGTTTGCTTCACAAGTTAATCCACCAGTGGAAACCTGGTCAGCTGCTAGCCAATCAACTTGCCTCATCCACGTCATTGTTGGCCGCAGGCCACCAGTGATGCCTATATTATGTTTATAATGTCAGCCTTTGACTTAAGACTATAAGATGTGTTCGCATGCCTATGTATCTAGATTCATAAGCCCTTTATCAACATTTGTGCTGTAACTCCTGTATTGAAAGACGGTGTAAGACTTTTCAAACTGCTCTGAAAAGTATATTTCATAGCTCTCACTGAAAGCGAATCCCTTGCATGTTGTGTCAAACATACCTTTCGGGTTATGTAATAGAACTATCAGACTGAGTGTCAGTCATACTGCAACAAACAAATCACAAACTAACTTGACTTTAAATGAGTTGACAGATGGTTTTTCTCCTTTGGACTCTTTCGTTGTTGTTCTCATAATGACAAACAACTCCACCTTAGTCTAAATGCAGATCTCAGCCCACTCTGAGCCACTGTGAACTCTTTGTTGAACAGTTAGTAGTCACGTGTCACATGACTGAATACCAGTCAGTATTTGGAAGTATGTCATCAATGTAGAGTGATTAGGAAAAGTACAATAGTAAATACTTTTCTACTTGTTTTACCACCATTGTTGGCATATTCCCCCCTGCAGTGCTGTATTATGTTTAAAGTTATACTAACACTTAACATAAAGGCACTGCTGTCTGTTTGAGTTGTTTTGTTCTATTCATATGTAATTGTTCTTCCAGCACCACATGAACTTCAATTCAGTTGCCCGGTCCAAGAGCAGAGAGAGGGAGATGGAGAAGAAAGACTCAGAGAACACACAAGGCCGATCCAAAGAGAAGAAAGAAGAGCGGAAAGAGCGAAAGAGAGTCAGTGTCTAACCGCCTCATCAACTATGTGAAATGGATTTTTTTCAGATTTAGTTTTCATATTAGAGGGAGAGGCAGTAGCAACAAGGACATAGTTGAAATATTAGTTATTATTAAATCATGTCATTTGTCTATCAGGACCACACTGTCAACGACCGTGAGACGAGCCAAGAAGCCAAACGCAGAAAGGATGAGAATGGGACCAGTAAGCGTTTGTTTTTTGTCTTTATTTTTTTTTTTAAATCTGAAGGAGCTCTCAGCCAAACAAGGACAACATAAAATAAAAATTAATATAAGCCAACATTTTGTTCTTAGATGCCTCCAAAAACAGCAAGAGCACAAGTCCTTCCTGTGACTCCCCGCTGTCGGCCGAGAAAGAGAAGAGCAAAAGATCCAAATCATCCAGTAAAGAGAAGGCCGACTCTGTGAAACCCGAGCGGACGTCCTCTGGCGGCAAGAAGGTCAGACTCAGTCGCTGTCGCGCACTCTCCTGAGCCGTCGACTAAAGGACTTTATTGTCATTATGTACTTTTTTTTTCTGTTTCTTTTTGTGCTGCAGGAGTCCAGACATGACAAAGAGAAGTCTGAAAAGAAAGAGAAGAGGGACAGCAGTGGAGGAAAGGAAGAGAAAAAGCAATATCCTTAAATATAAAGCGACATTTCAGTGTGAAGGTGATTTTAATGAACTCTTCGTAAATTGCCGTCTTTATTTCAGACTGTAAATCCCGACCAGTGTAGATGGAGTTAACTGATTTAGCCAAATACAGTTTTTATCAAGTTAAGTAGCGTTTCAAAGATACTTATAGCTGTTCGCGGCACTGAATTTGTTTTCTATTATGGGATAATTACATTCATTTTAGTATATTATGTGTCCGTACAAACACTCAGATCCAATAAGGATTGCAGCAGATGCCACATTTACGCTTACAACCAAGCCCCGCTGGCTTGTTTTTAACTGGCGCTCTTAACCTCTGCATTGAACTGTTTGATTCATCTTATTTGAACATTTAGTGGTCGGCTTATTTCCCCTCTGGCCCAGTGCGCCAGTCTAAACTGATCATGTGACTTCAACTTCATATTTCTAGATGGACATTTCAAAGAGCCAGTGTGCCAGTCCCTTTGCTTATACACCTCATATCAGGCAGGCTTACACACACTTGCAGTTAGTTGTGGGTTTCTTTTGTCGGTGTATTATTTAGAGGACTTTCTCAGCACTGCCACGCACTCATTTAACAACCTTTAAAGACTTTTCTCGTCACTACATTTTTATGAGCAGCTGTTTCATCTTTGAGCATTTCACCGTTTCCTTAACAGTCGTACTCATAAATCCTCTGACAAGCACAGATAATGTGCACTAATTAGTGAAGGTAAGACACATACAGTTTCTTTGTAAGTGGCTTTAACCGTTGCTCCGTGTCTCATGGTTTGTTCTCTTCCTCTTCGATCCACGTGCTGCAGCGGAACTGGAGAAGCTGTGCTTTTATCTGCGAGACATCTGCAACTCCATCTGTTGTGAACCCATATTCTTCTTCTTCTTTTTTTTTTTGGCCTGATTGGCTTTTTTAGTTTTTTTTCGTTTTGTAAAAATTCCACCTCAAGTCTTGTTAGTTCTACTCATCTAAACTTAAAGATCACCTCATTATTTTTCCATTTCAAACAACGGTAAACCAGCGGAAACTTTTTTTTTTTCTTGGTGAATTTGTATCCGTTTTTTGTTTTGTTGTTTGTTTTTTGTTTATTATTATTATTATTATTATTTGATATGGGCGCAACATGCTGCCGTAATCACAGTGTTATTATCCTAATTAGAAATGTGGTTACTGTATGAAATGATCTCTTGGTTGCATCTGGTCATAGATTCAATAATCTTATGCTTGAAAATGTCTACTTTTTTGTACAGTGTCGGGCTTTTGCTTTTTGCTTGTTTTATTGGAGTTAACATGCTTTCCATGCTCACTTACCTCATATCCTTTTGAGATACGTAGATACTTTTATTTATTTATCTCCACCTTTTAACCCGAGTAAGACGGTAGATGTGAGTAAAATGATACAAAGAACCAGTTTGTATATTGTGTACAATAATAAAGAGGGTAACATGAAATTCACATCATGTTATTTCTGTACTTCTTGTTTTTTTTTAAATGTCCCATACAGCTCTTTTGTGTTTTTGGTTTTTTTCCCCCCTCGTGTTAAACAGGTTTTTACATAATTTATAAAAATGTCAGTTTGACGTTGATTCAAATGTAGAATTGTAAAGGAAAAAAATCACACACACAAAATCTGATACTCTGTACTCCAAATACGGCTGTTTCAAAATGACTTTTGGAGATTTTATCTGCTGTACTCAATGAGTGTAAGCTTTTTCTCTTTTTTTTTTCTTTTTCTTTTTTTTAAACGACAACAAAAACAATAAATAATAGTTTTCCTAGTGTGTCAGTTTGATATTGTGTCTATCTTCCCTTCTTTTCTTTGCCATGAATGTAAGGACATGCATAAGGAGGATTATCTGCAGGCCAGTCACTCAGCTGGGTTGGGGGGGGATAAAACAAACATCTTAATTTACAGTATTATACTTTAAAATAGTCAAGTGTATAAAGAATTGACTTTAGATTTTAATTTTTTAAGCTACTTCACACTGACCTATTGATCATTTAAGCATAAAAAGGTACAATTCAAGGGATGAACCAGTGATATGTCTACATTAACAGACAGCTTAGCAAAGCTAAGCTTTTAAATAGTATCTTTAGGCACACCATCCATCTGTTGCATTTCTTTTAGTCCATCCATGAACACAATTTGGAAGACAAAATAATTATTTGCACCAACAATGTGATTCTCAAAGAGCTTTTAGCCAGCTGGACAAGTGAAGGATCTCTGAATCAAAACATATCTGCAGATGAACAATATCTGAAAGTCATGACCTAAAGAAGTAGGAATTTGTTTTTGTTTTTTTAAAGCCTCAAAAATGTTCTTAATGGAAGAGTGGCTGTCAGGAGGCCATTCTTACAGAAGGAAAACAGAACAATCTGAGGTAATAACAAAAGAACTGGACTGAAATATCAGTGGCAACAGATCTGATGGAGTGACGAATTACTTTTGTATTGTCTTAACAGTATACAGTGCCTAAATAAAGTTGTATTGAATGCTTCAAATTCTGAATATATACAGAAGAGGTCAGGAGAAACGTGCAACAGTGACTACAGCCATTTGTAACACGTGGCGGAAGCTTTGATGTGGTTTATGCTGCATTTTAGTCAGTGGTGTTGAGGATCTTGTCAAAAATGATGCAATACCATCTGGAAAGTGCAGAAGAGAATTGGGGCAACTGGGGGAAAAAACTGAAAAAAGACATGCCCAATTTTGTCTTTTAGCAGTGGCCGTAACCCTATTCCACAGTATTGACACATATATGTGTGCATGTTTCAATAAACTGCTGCACCTACTTGCCATTTTCCAACACTAAAACAAATAAGCTTTTTTTTTGTAGTGTAATCTGAAGGATTCAAAAGATAAAAGTCACACGTAAATATAAACCTGCTTTTATTAAGGAAATGTAATAAAATCCTTTGTACATGACCCCTCCACAGAGGTTCACTGTGTCCATACATGCAACTCTCATGGTTGAGGTACTGTTACAAATGAACTGGAAAAACTAAACCAAATCAGATGTCATTAACAGACACTAACTAAACCAGGGTCAATTTCGATCTGCAGTTTGTTTAAAACTATTACCAAATTCACATGCACTTTTTTCTGGGGAATAAAAGGATGAGAAAGTCTGATATACTAAACAAATGTAGGCATACATTGTTTGTAGCGGTTGTAGGTTCTTTTCCCCCCCACTATTCAGTATATAAAAATGTCACTTATACAAACAGACAAATGTTTCATTCGTTGCTCTTCCCTCAATGTACAGTTTCACCCCTCTGCATAATGCATAGACACAGAAAGCTTTTCACGACCAAAGAAGCTATGGTGTGTTATCATTTACCAACAAAAAAGAGATGTTGAGAATCACAGCTGCAGATACTGCGCTTACATGAGAACAGCTTCTAAAGTGTGTACAAAGTGTAAACCATAAGCTCAGTTGAACCATTTGAATGTTCGGTTTACATAAAAAGGGGTCACCTTCCTAGCCTCTAAAGTATTTATGAATCTTTTGATTTCAACAATATGGCATTAAGTGATCAAACACGGGCCTCATTTCAATAAAAGAATCGTTTCTTTTCAAAGAGTTTCAGCTGAAAGAAATGCACAAAGTCGATTCAAAACAAGCATCTAAAACAGATTCAGTCGTATGTGACGTCCAGCTGGCTTTGAAAATGACACCACCTAAGCTGTTTAAGATGACCACTAATTTCACATTATTGATATTTTCCGAGTAAAAACCTGGATTCACTATTGTCAGTTAAATTGATCTTAACCCTAGTGTTCGATGCTTGTCCTAGATATTCTGATACACTGAAAAAAGCCTTATAGTAAAACAAGAAAATGACTTTACTTCACTAAATATAACATTTATCCAACTTAAGAGTTCACCACAAAAATATGTCTGTAAAGGATTCAAATGACTAAATAAGTAATCCAGGATTTTGATTTCAAATCATGGCTTTTTTTCTCTTTCTTCTTCTTCTTTAAAATAGAAAACAACTGAAATTACAACAGTTTGTTTGTCATTTGAAACAATGTTTTGCCCTACTTCCACAGATTTTTTTATTTATTTATTTTTTCTTTTCAAGTGAATTAAATTTTTAAATTGCATTGCCATGATGCAGAAATGCTCCATAAGGCACTACGAGAGGCAAATCCCATGTTTCCAGAAGCAAAAGTCCTGTTGCAACATTGCCCTCTGTTAGTGTGATGGGTTCATAACCCAAAATGAGCACTTGTTGACTTGTAGGCTTGTGTCCAAGTTGGTGACAAAGAAGGCCGTTGCCTCCAGGACGCCAACCACGGAGTGTCGGGGTCACACAGAGTGGCAGTTTCCATCCAGGATCACCGGCGGGAATCGAAACAATTCACCTGTGTGAAGCCAGAAGATGTGCAAAAGAGAGTCAAATGAAAAACTGCCGTGTGTGGGTATTTCATTTCAGCTTATTTAATTCAAAAGCCAAGATTCCCCTGCTGCTTCACAAAAGTGAGTTAACTACAGAAAATTATTACTTCAGGCTCATCAGATCTGAGGGCATCAAACCAGCTGCAGTAGGTTAGGTAAACTTGATAAAATGTTCAATTTACTTTAGATACTAAGCTTGGTAATCAACAATCAGCTACAGATTAGAGTCAAGCAGAGTGAAATATTATAAAAAGAAAGCTGAGACTGAATTGAATGTGTGTTAAAGACAGACTGTATATAAAGGAGGGATGCAGCTAATGTGACATCAGCAGTGTTGGGATGTTTCTTAAAAAGCTGCTGAATTACTCATTACTCGTTACTTTTCTTAAAAGTAATGCAGTATGTTACCTAAGTACCACCTTGAAAGTAATTCATTACACTACCCGTTACATGTAAAATGACCTGAATCTTACTTTCAAAATTACCACTTAACAATATAAACCTACACTGCCACACCAACACAAATCTCTACTCCTATGAAGACACACATACATACATCCATCCATGTCCTTCTGCTTATCAAAGGCCGGGTCACGGGGGCAGCAGCCTAAGCAGAGAAGCCCAGACCTCCGTCTCCCCAGCCACCTCCTCCAGCTTGTCCAGGGGAACACCAAGGCATTCCCAGGCCAGCCGAGAGATATAATCTCTCCAGCGTGGGTCTGCCCCAGTGCCTCCTCCCGGTGGTACATGCCCGCAACACCTTACCCAGGAGGCGCTCAGGAAGCATCCTTATCAGATGCCTGAACCACCTCAACTGGCTCCTTTCGATGTGGAGGAGGGGAGTACTCTGAGCCCCTCCCGGATGGCTGAACTTCTCACCCTATCTCTAAGGGAGAGGCCAGCCACCCTTCGGAAGAAGCTCATTTCTGCCACTTTTAGTCGGCACCCACAGCTCGTGACCATAGGTGAGGATGGGGACATAGATCGACCGGTACATTGAAAGCTTCCCTGTTACACTCAGCACAACTTCACTACAATGGACCGGTACAGCGTCCACATCACTGCAGCCGCTGCACCAATCCATCTGTCGATCTACCGTTCCCTTCTCCCGTCACTCGTGAACAAGACCCCGAGATACTTAAACTCCTCCACTTGGGGCAGGAGCTCATCCCTGACTTGGAGTGGGCACTCCGTCCTTTTTTGGACCGAGGACCATGGCCTCAGATTTGGAGGTGCTGTTTTTCATTCCCACTGCTTCAAACTCGGCTGCGAACCGTTCCAGTCCGAGCTGGAAGACATTACCCGACGAAGCCAACAGAACCACATCATCCACAAAAAGCAGAGATGAGATTCTGAGACCAACCAAGTGAAAGCTTTCCACCACTTGGCTACGCCGAGAAATTCTGTCCATAAAAACTACGAACAGAATTGGTGACAAAGGGCAGCCCTGGCGGAGCCCAAACAACGACACGCATACGATTTTATTTTATTTTTTACAAGCCGACAACACAAAACGAATATGAAAACCAGCCCAAAAAGACACATTGTTTCCACTGTAGAAACAAACAGTAGGTAGAAACGGCCGTTACAAGCCTGACTGCTCATCACTGCTGCACCTGCTGAAGTTCAGGCTCTGGCTGCTGAGTGGGGTTAACATGTACTCAGCTTTAATATCACTGACAGACGAAACTGAGGAACACGGCAGACTCACACACTCCATTTTGACTTTGCTTTGCAGGAGCATTCACCCCCTGCTGGCCACTAATGTAAGTTTAGGAAGATTCACTTTTCAGACTTGGAAGCGTCCATCTTTTATATACAGTCTATGGTTCAAAAGGTTTCCAACTTCTCTTTTTTCAAACAAAAAAAAACCTCGAAGCAAGTTTAAAAGTTGAGAATCATCTGAAGACAAAACTTTAACATTTCACTTATATGTGACTTCAGTACATTTCTAAACAGGTTACGGTCACAGTAAAAGACATACCCTTTAGATTTTCACACTCTCTGTCCCATAGACGTTGTAGCCTTCACGGTACGTGGCAAAATTCTGGGTGTTTGCAGGAGGGGCCGGCTTAAAGTTTTGGGCATTCTTTGCCAGCTTCAGTCTTTTGGTTTCTTGCCGTGACTTATAGCAGAACTCTATCAAAGCCACGGTCATAGCCAGGCCAAGCCCTCCGACTAGAATATAGAAGACTCCTGCCACGTTGCTCAGGCTTAGTGCACTTGTCTTGTCCTGGGGAAGGTAAAGACCTCCGTTAAGACTTCTTTTAACTGGCACTTTGAGGCTGACCTCATACACACTAACATAAAAACCTACACTATATTTACACCCTGCTGCGCTATGACTACACAGAAACTGTGAGGAGGCTGCTAAATCTGTCTACAAATCCCTCTGAGGTATGGCTACCTAAAAATGAGAAAGGTTGGAGCAACTCAAATCTGTCTAGGTTCTAGTCTCAAGTTATTTGTGCTCTAAGTGGCTGTGAAGGTGAATGTAGAGAGACTTGCTATCTTTTGCCTGTTTTATGGTCTCTTTACGAGGCCACGTCTAGCGGAAGGCGGTCGTGGTCGTACAGGTCTACAATCCTCAGATCACTATCATAGCTGTTAAACTTAGCCTCAAAAACACTGCATATGTAACAATCAAGGTGGCAAGCTGTAAAGGTGAATTGAACCATTTTGCTGCTATTAAAAAAAGCCTAATATTGAAATTCATTTGTATGTGAGTTTTAACATATATTGTATAGTTCTAAAAAAAAAAAAAAAAAGGTAAATTCTGCTTTTTTGTTGACCTAAAAAGTACTTCTAGGATATAAATCTCTTAATTTTAATTAATTTTTAACAAAAGGTTCCTTACTCTGACACTCCATCTTTGAGACATGACTATTAAATACCATTTGACCACTTTAGAGCTCAGATGGTATTTAAAGGTCAGTTTGGACTTTGTCAGAATAAGGATGCCTTTGGGAAATCCAGAGAAACTATTTCACATACCAATGAATACGATCAGCAATAAACTACAAGTCTGGGTGAAAAACAGCAGTATAATGGTTTCAATTCAAAACTTTATGGTATGAATAAAAAAAAACCGTGTGTGTTCTCATGCAAAAAAAATTTAATTTATTTTAAAAATTGAGAATTGTCTACAAACAAAGAAGTTAATGTAATGAGCCGTGTTCAAAGTGTAGGTGTGTGTTGCACTGCGGTATGTGTAGGGCAAACCTAGTTTTGAATGTTTTCCATGTGTTGTTGTGTGCTTTCGATGTTTGCGTATGAACATTTAGATCAAAATGCATTTTAGCAATCAGTGTAAAAAGACCTGCAGCGACTGACCTTACTTCCAGAGTCCTTGGTTCCACATTCACCCTTATCGTACCACCATTTGTTTTTCAGCTTGTCTAAGATGCCTTGTTCACTGAGTTTCAATACTGCAAGGTTTACAGGAGTTCTTCACGTGGGAAATAACATAAATAACATTGTATTATGTTATTTTATGTTATTCAACTTTTTTAAAAACTACTTTATACTGTACAAAGCGATAGAGTAGGGTCCTGGCCAACATATCACAGATAGCAAGCAACACTGCAGTATATAGATAAAAATATGACTTTCATGATCCATGGCTAACCTAGCATGCCAGACCCCACCTATATCGCTTTGAGTAATCGGCACACACTGATCACAAGAAGAAGAAAAAAAAGATTTAAACTTGCAGAATAAAGCAGCTGCTGCATAGCTTTCAGGGAATGAAAGAAAACAGAGGCAGTAATTGCTGAGGGCACATTATTATCTTTTTGTTGTTGTTGTTGCTATGGGCAGCCTTTTTGAAGTTCAGCAAGGTGGATCTAACAGGAACCCTTTCCTGACTAACAGCAGTCCAATTCTATAAACAGCTATTAGGAGGCTAATGTCTCACAAAATCACCCCTTTTAACTCAGAGTGACCAATCACATGAGAGGAAACTATAGAGGGATCATGAAACGATCTTGATTTATTTGTTTACTTTGAGACTCGCTGACTCCAAAGGTCAGAGTCGTGATTTGCAGGGATTTTTTGTGGAAGACATTATGCTGCATTTCCTCGACTGCTAGATTTCCAGGCTTGTTTCCTTTCAGAAAATAAAGATCAGTGTATGCAATCCATCATCATCATCCAATATATTGCTCTCACCACTGTATGTGTGCGTGTGTGTTTTCCCCCTTGTCAAATACGCCTTGTGTTTTGCAATAATACATAAAAAATAAATGAATATTAAAAGAACAAGAGGGCAGGGGGCAAGGGATCTGTAGTCCTGATCTCCAAGAAGAGCACTTTGAAGGGCAAAGTTGAGACTAGTTTGTTTGAGCGTTGAACACTACAGAGACAAACAGCAGACGCTAGACGCATGATTATAAATGCAATCGAGTCAGAGCCAATTTAACGTCGGCAGTTAGGCAGAGTTTAATATTTTCCTCTGAAGCAGAATCATCAGGAATCATCCTACACATTTATATTTATAATTGTATTATCTAGAAGAAGCTTTACAGACACTATGAGGATGAACAACAAACCAAAGAAATCAACTTAAGAGCAGGCACAACTGCTACCAACTTAAATGATTTTCATAATAACTGTTTAAGGGCACCTCATTCTGCACAATACAAACACACTTTTTATGAAGCAACATCTAGTGGTTTGTATGTTGATTTTCTGGCTGTATTTATTCTCCACTTTGGTGCACTAAGAGAGGCCACAGCAGAGGTTCCAGTGGTAAATGTAATTAGCATAAACCGGCGAGCTGGTTAGGATAATGACTGGTTGTTATTGGCTAACATCTACCCTGCCTCGTGGCATTCTGGGTAGAATGATCTACTCCACTGAGCTGCTTAAAAAAAATCTGTTTGTTATAAATTATGAACATGATTTTTCATCCAGTAGGGGGAAAACATCACAAGGTGGACTGCAACAGCCTGCTGGTCATCACATAAAGAGGTTCAAGCTCACCACCAGGTGGTGACCATGTGCTTTTAAACAACAGCCACTGCCCAGACTCACAGTTTAGAAATGCAAATGTATTTTCTGAATCTTTCCTATATGAATAAACCTAAACACAAAACGGATGCATCCATATCCAGCCTCTGCACAGAAGCACATTATTGAAGCAGCTGGAGGCACAGGCTTTTTTGGGCTATTTTATTGTGCTTGGGTTTGTAAATAGTTTGCCCCAGAGACACACAGTTGGCTGCATTGTGGTGTGTACTGCTAAATAACTCAACCTGTCATTTACTGTCAGAGAGACAAACACTGGGAGCTGTCCCAAACCTCTGAAGTAATAGCATTTCACGGCTCGCTCCACTGAGAGCGAACCCTAAACAGTTAAAAAGGGTGATCTATCAAACTGATTCACATTAAAGCAAACAGAGATCCAAATGGTCCAAATTAAACCGAAAGCCAAAAATACATCGCTGCCAGCAGTACTCACTGGGTTTAGTAATATGCTATAAAGGAAAATATAAGCAGCACTGCAGAATTAGGTACTTATATTTTAAACAGATATTATTTTTATATTAATTTTTTTATACAAACATTTATATTGTCAACAGTTTCACTAATTCAATTGAATGGTGACACATTTTATACACTATGTCACAAATGTGTTTCAGCAGATTTCCGATCATTATGTTTACAGACCAGCTTCCTGTTATGGGAGCCTGCAGAAAGTGAGGATCGAAGGACACACTGATATCTGCTTGAAGCTATTAGAACTGTGCATTATATACCATTTCACCACTTTCTGCCAGTTATCTCCCTTATTTGTATTTATAATTCTTAATACAAAAGATTGTGCAGCCCACCTACATACTTGACAGCTTTCAACTCTCTGATTTGCTTAAATGTTAAAAAATGCGACAGTACTGTTACATGTCTTAATCGTTCAACAGCTGGCATGCTATAAATACTCAAAAATGTTATTTTAACGTGAAAAAAACAAAAACCCAATATGGTTCATTGTTATAGTCCACAGATGCCTGTTTTTATCTCACTTTTGATTGCCTAATTATTTAAAAGGGAAATTAATGATGCATCCGCTGTCAATTAGATTTCATTGAAATCTGTGATTATTAGGCATAATTTCCTCCAGGAATCTTAACAAATGTATGTGTAAACAGCCTAAATCTGTCTGCAGAGCCACATGTGAAATCTGTAGCTGACTTATGAAATAGGATTTTCATTGCATCAGTCCTTAAAAGAAGTATAAGCCCAACCCCCGTGACAAAGTGCGGGACTGAAAAAGAATATAACGAACACCTGTACAGGCTGTTGCAATGGAATACAACATCTCACATTTGTGAAGCTAAATAATTAATCTCCAGCGTCAGTGTGCCTCCATCAAAGAGGTGTGGGTTCACCCCTTTTGCTTATGCTTGGTTCTGTGCTAAGACATGTGAAATTTAAAATTTCACAAGTTTTAGTGCTTTGTAGGATTTGATACAAATTTGCACAGGTGATTCTTTTACTGTGTGATTTAAGTGACCTCACAACTTTACCTTTCACACTCTCTGCAGGACAGGAATACAGAAAAGAGGGGAAAACATTCAAGACAGCAAAGAAGAACATAAAAAACTCATGCAAAATCACTCAATACCAAAATAACCCACAGGAACAAATATAAAAGGTTTAAATTAGTTCAGCTTCACTGAATAAATTTAGAATATCTCAGAGTAGAAAAACATGAAAACATTTTAAAATATATGTGATATGTAGTCTATACATATACATGTATGTGCTGAATTTCATTTGAGGACTCCCAGTGATAACAGCAGTGGTCTTCACATACAATATATCTCCATATTATTGCTGAATTGCCAACACTGGTGTTTCTGAAAGTGAAACAAGGACAAAGAAATGTGGCAGTCCGGAGTGATACTGTTGCACTGATCAGCTGCTCTCTTTCTAACCGGACATAAAGGGACAGAGGACAGTTGCCAGTGAGAGGAGACGGTTTCTTTGCGTTACCCCCTCTGGCAGTATCCATATCCTGCTCACTCAGGAATGGGACGACCAGAGTCAGTAACAGGAAAGTTCGTCCTGTCTCTTCTCTCTTAATATGTCAAGTGTACTGTGGTCATGATGCAAGCTGAAGAGCAGAGGCAGAGATGGATCCAGAGTCTAGATCCTGGTGTCTAAAACAAAAGATCAGGGGCCTCATTTATGTTAAGTTTGTACAACTGATTTGATTAAGGGGGGGGAATATATATATATATATGTCATCAGTGTCAATATTTGAAAAACACTGATGTGCAAAGAAAGGTTGCAGCTCCTCTGCAAAGTTTGAAGTGATGTAAGTTAGTATGCGCGTGCACACAGTATGAAAAAGCAAGACATGCTTTACAGTAATAATTAGCTAATGTCCTCTATTATCATTTAATTTCTCTTTTTTGTTTTAACTTAACAGAGAAAGTGAGACTACATAACCTTTCAAAGACAGTGTAATGAGCTTTGAATTACATCTAGTGTGAGTTTTATCATGTGACCGATAAACAAGAAAAGGATACATCATTGGCGTAACTTTGTGCTGAATATTGGGGGGTCGAAGATCTCGGTCGCAATAAATAAATAAATCTGGGTAAATTCCCAGATGATAAAACATGCAACAATTTTCCTGGTAATACCTGAAATGAGTAAAGAAAATCAACAGTCTATTTATGCAAGATAATTCAAGATAATTCATAATTTTATTGGGGGAGTTGTATTGGTTGGGTCTGATTATTGGTGGCGTAACCTCCATAACCCCCCCCAGAAATTACGCCCCTGTGATAAATCCAGCATGTCATTGTCCTGTATGTGAGTAACTCTTATGGTTATAATAATGGGCTAATAAGGAAACGTTGCATAGTCTCACTTTCAGGACTGAAAGCATCTTCACAAAATTCAGTTACACTTTTTAGCTATTACAAAACAGTAACTTGGTGAGAAGATGTAAGCACAAATCAAATCCTCTTGCACAAATGGAGCCCCTGGTCATATCTTACACTCTACCGTTGAAGGGTTTGCCAGGTCAGGATGGCCAGGGAAAGTTCTTTGACTGGCCTTTGATCAAGACCAAGCAAAGGTTTCTGTCAGTCTTACTCTGGATTTCAGTGAGAGGATGTCGGACAAAAAAAAAAAAGTTTGGATCATTAGTCGCCACTCTGTCATTAGAATTCTCACGTTTGCCTGCAATGCTTAGTCCCCTCAAGACAACGCTGTTTCCTGTGCCTGCCCTAGCGGTTCAAGCAGCAGATTGGAGAGTGCACGTACATTTTATTCACTCTTTCTAGCGTTAGTTTTAAAGAACATTCATGTTGGTCTGTAGATATAAAAAACAGAAGAAAAATTAAAGTTTCCATCTTTCATAACCACAGACCAAAAACTACTCTGTCACGAGCACAGCTTTACCCACTGCCTTTCCTACCTCCTGCGTCACATACCTCTGGTTTAGCTCACATTTTTTTTCCTCCTCCATTAGCCAAGCAAAGGGTTCCCAGTTGATCACTGTTGCATAATAAATAATAGTAAAGCCACAGGTAATGACGAGTAACTTCTAAACACGTGATTGGCCCCAAATGCTACACTCCGTGACGACAGCCTTGCCGATTACTCTGTTCTAGGATACCCGACTTTGGTGACATTGAGGCTGACCTTAGAGTCACCTCCCCCGCTGCCGCACTCTCCCTTGTCGTACCACCATTTGTTTTTCAATTTGTCCAAGAGGCCTTGCTCATTCAGTTTTAACACTGCCAGGTTAACAGCATTTCTTGAAACGATAAAACATAACTTGTAAGAAAATGAACAGGTCCGTGAGAAATCTAATATAGAATATTAGTAAGAAATAGTGATAAATATCAATGGTTCATAGGGGGAGCACGGGAGGGACAAATTGGTAAAGAATTTCACTGGTGTGGAAGGGTAAGAAGCATTTTTACAGCAAAGAAAACGTTAAATATTAGAGAGGTGGCATGGAGGGTTACATTTGTAACTGAAGTGTGCGGGATGGGGACATTCTGTCATTGATCATTTAGAAACAAGAACATCTAGCATGCAGCTTAACATTCATCACAACTGACAGACCAGCATTGTAACTAGCAAATTAATTCAAGAAATATTTTTAAAAGGAAAAGAAAGGGGAAAAAGAGAGGAGGGGGGGGGGGGGCACCACAGAAAGGAGAAGAAAGGAAAGCTGAGAAGGAGAAGAGACAACACAAACGAGAGGATGGAGGGAAAGTGGCACGTGGGCACGTCGATGTGACTAATATACTGATAACCTGAAGAAACAGGAGAAAACAACAGACACAAACCAGATACGTGGGACAGGAAATCAAAAATGGCTCAATGTGTGTGATTCAATTCAGATAACTCATAACATGTTTCACTCGGAGATGCACTTGGGGAAAAAAACAAAGGGCTTAAGAAGAAGAGGATGAGAAAAGGAAACATCAGGGTAGGTGGAATACTATAACAACATGGAGGATATTGTTATAATATCCCACCCACCTTAATGCAGAGCCTTTTGGTGTGGCCACACCGTAGCCCTTAGAGTCGAGGTTGCCGCCCACTTTCATGGTGTCGCATGGCTTCCGCTGCTCTATGTACTCATTCATAGTGGATTCGAGAAGAAAGGCAAACTTGCCCTTCGACTTTCGTACCCGGGAAACCCCGTCTGGTGTTGTCTTGGCAAACACTGAGGGTTCGGCAGATTTCATGTACGACCACATTTTCTCATAAACTGCTATTTTGGAGCGCTGCATTCAGGGGAACAGAGAGAGAAGAGAGAGACAGTTAAGGTCAAGGTGCACAGTAACAACCATGAAAACAATCGCATGAAGCTGCTGGGAGTCCGAGTTACATGATAATATTGATACAGGTCTGGACTTTAAGTGTGGAGCCGGAGCCGCAAGGATGTTATCGGGATTTGTGCAAAATAACCGAGGTGTGGCAAGAGGCTGAAACTTCTGTTTCCCACATGTTTCTCATACTTTATTAGAACTCTGTCATCCAACTATAAAAAACAGCCAAGATATCAAAAACATTATATTGTCAACGTTTTCCCCCTCAGACACCTATTAGAGTTATTAGCTGCTGTATTTAGGGGGGGAAGACTCAAAAATGTAACGCTTTATTCTGGTCCGAGCTGCTAAATGAACAATTAGTGCCACCAAATATACTCTCAAGGCACCTCTGATGGTCTCTAATTAACAGGTTACACCTCAGTTTTCAATATGTACTCATGACAAGACTGTCAACAGTCACAAAGTGGCTGAGGGAAAGTTACAAGTAGTGAGTACGTGCAAGAGATTGACAGGTAAAATTGAATTGATTAAAACTAAACTCCCCCCATCCAAACAAAACAAAACAAAACACTGGAATGAAGAAACGAGCCATTTCAGCCAAAGGACAGCAGCATGTGGATGTGTGTGTGCAAACACTAAAGACGGTTGATGCCAGGAGTTGCGGCCAGTTTTCAAAGGCTGGAGGGGTCCAGGTGAGCTGTGTTAGCTGACGACCCTCCTATGCCGGCCAACTGCCCTCTAATATAGGCTAGGACCGCCTCCAAGACAGCGGGAGGGAAGTCACGCTCACACAGCTCCCTGCTCCAGCTCTATATTTAGTGCACAGACATGAGTAGTATCAATATTTTCATCTAACGCTCAGCAAGAAAGTAAGTGTATTTTCCAAAACTCCTAACTAGCTCGGCTCTGAATCGCAGGGAAGATAGCTGCTGCTGTGGTTATTTTCAGCAGCAGGTGTTTCGAGCTGTTACCACACCTGCTGTGACCTCACAGATCTCATCGCGTACTGAGCGCTGCACTAACAGACATGTGCTGCTTGTAATTCAGAGTGGATTTACCCTTTAAGTGCAAACGGTGCTGCAGAGGTAGTGGGCTCCTTGCCAGCAGCCTGAAGTCTGACAACCTGGCAGCTCAGCAGAAGTAACATGCAGCACATGTTTGGTATCAGTATCGATAAGCAGGAGTGACCTCCGCCACAGTTTATGTTCCTGCCAGCAGGTCACAGCTCATCACAGTCGCCGCCATCACGGTTGAGATTTTATTCAAATCAATCTGTTTGTACATCGATGCATGGATTGAATTTGCCGGTACTGTGCATATGTAGCTGTTTAGGTCATGAGCTACTGCATCAAGCAGCAGCTAAAAATATACTGAAAACTTAAGAACAGAGAGTTATTTTGCATGTTCACCTGTAAAACAGCCAATCTTTATTCCCTTTGGCTTACAACACTATATTATTTATTTATTTATTACTTTATTATTTATGGAATATTATTGTTATATATATGTTAATAGCACGGTGTGTGTCATATAATAGCTGCAAAGATAAAAGGTTAGAAAATGATGCATTAAAAAAAATCCACACAAGCTGCTTTTTATGTACCGTTTTTGAATTTTAGTGTGTGGAGTTTGCATGTGTGGATTCTCTCCAGATACTCCGGCTTCCTCCCACAGTTCAAAGACATGCAGTCAGTGGAGTTAGGGTAACTGTTGATAGTTAATGTCCCATAGGTGTGAATGTGAGTCTGAATTATTGTGTTATTGTTCAGAGGGTACCTCGCCTCCCACCCTATAGAAGCTGTGATGAGGCTCCACACACTCCACAAACTTAGTTGCAAACACTATGTATGCATGCAACACATTGTGCATGTGTTTTGATTTTGGAGCCTGCTTTACGTTGATGTGTTTAAGGTCAAGAAGGAACTGCATCAGTCCACCTGCACTTAAAAGAAGCTACAGAAGCTACAAAAATCTTTTTGAACTCCTTTTAAATCTCTAAAATGACTGGTTGAGTCAGGCGTCTGCACAGCTCCCCCCTTTTTATTTATTTTTAAATACCTGAAAAATCAGCAGGTTGTCTTTTTTGTTGTTTTGGCTTTAGTGTTCAGTATGGATCAGTATGCATCCACACCAATTGTACCGCAAACACAGAAATAACACGAGTTGTGACTCACCAGGAAAACAAAAAAAGGGAAAAAAACCTTTCTAGTACTTCTTCTTCACATGCTGTGCATGGGTGATCTGAAATACACTCTTCTTTGACAGTGTCAAGAACTCCTTTTGTAATGGCATCTTCTTTAACTTATTTGACCCGCTAACTTCAAGTCTGACGGCTTCACCTCTGTGGCCCAGTCAGCTGCCAGCTGGAGCAGCTACAGACATGCACAGCACGGCCCTACTCTGACACTCAGTACGCTGCTAAAAATGGCCAGCGAGAGGCTGATCGCTGGGCACCAGGGAGTAGGAGTACACAGCTGTCTACAATAGAGAGGAGAGGGGAAAAAAACGAGGCTACATTAAACTGGGCTAATGCGACCTGCACTTGGCTGTGAGAGATGAATCTCAGAGGGAACTTTGGCTTGAACTCATATTTATTAACAGCGTCTGTGCGACCGGTTTGTTCCAGATTGTATGTTCAGTAGTCATGTGAGTCAGTCTTCCATTATTTCTATTAGGTGAGAGTAAATGAAAACATCAGAGTGAACTGACAAACTGTGTCAGCTCGGCAACGTGTACGGCAACATAAATAATTCACCAGATATGTAATGGATTGTGGGCTCGGGCTAGTAAGTGAATCATTCTTGACATATGCACGATTTCAGTTCAGTGGAGTGTTCATGTAAACACTGTTAGCATGACAATAATAGCTGATGACAGGTCTGACCATAGTGAGCAAACTGCAATTCTTCTCTGGGTTGCATGTAAATGTATGCTTGTCAGAAGTAGGCCGGTCATCTGTGCGGAAATCTGTGAAACTCCTCACGCTGTCAAACTGATATAAGCGCTGCGAAATCTTCTCACCACGGTGGCTTAACTGAGACAAATTATTCTCAATTAATTACTGGTGTAACCACAACATCGAGAATATGACAAGCTGGTCACGTCCTCCGGCCAGTGAGAAATTTGGGTTTACTGCCCGTCATCCATTCTGAAAATGAAGTAGTCCTTCTTCCAGCAACCAGTTTGTCTTTCAGCAGCTGACAGAGCTAAGAGTGACTCATGGCCCTGAGCGTGTCTGACACGCTGCTGGCATCTCAAAACGAAGACAACGGGCCAAAGCAAAGCATGTGCACTCTTTTTGGTGTTTTTATATAGTGGCGTTCAATATTTAGTTACATGCATGGTTAAGGATATAATTACAACTCATTTACTGTATGTTCATGATCAGTGGAAATAAATTAAGAAAGCAACCAAACAGAAGCATGGCTCATTTAGCACAAAGCTGTTATTAAAATGATCTTTAATATTGCTTCGCTCATGCGCTCGTTCCCCACTCTAACATCTGATCACTGTACACAACACAGTGAAATGCAACAAGCTAAATTTAGTTGGTTCAGTTCACCATACTCTGTAAACTGTTGCACACTAGAGAGTGAAGCTCAGGACAGATTATGTGCAAAAATTAATCAAAAAATATCCCAATACCTATAATATATAGCAGATTTTAATAATTTCTGTAAAGAGGTGAAGCTAACAGTGGTTTCTCAAATCTGGCCACCTGAGCCTTGTGCCAAGAGTCAATCCTCTTAAACCTCTACGTTAAAATTTCAGAACTTCACAACAATAATAAACATATTTACACCTCATATATAGAGTGGCTTTGATCTCTCGCTATATAGCCAGCAGCTGTACAGGGAGGTAATACTTCTTATGGTTTAACTTGTTAAATTGAGAGATCATTTTGCAACTGAATGGGGTCAAGTTGGCGATTACATGAAATCTGCTTTTGGTAATATGGTGATTAATTGTGACAAATCTGCAATAATTGCAACTCTGTTGCTGTCTGCATAGAAAGAAATTCCCATTAAGTACTTCCATTCAGAGTCGAGCCAAAAATTTATAGATTTGAAACTGAAATTCATAAATTTCTCCACAAATGGTGATGTAGTGAAAAATGGCATGGCAGCTACTTTCTACTTTCTAATTTTATTTATATAGCATCAAATCACAACAACAGTCGCTTCAAGGCGCTGTTTATTGTAAGGTAGACCCTACGATAATACATACAGAGAAAAAAACCCAACAATCATATGAGCCCCTATGAGCAAGCACTTTGGCGACAGTGGGAAGGAAAAACTCCCTTTTAACAGGAAGAAACCTCTGGCAACAATACTTTTATAAAGGATTCTAACTAGAATGCAACCACTGAATTGCAAAGAGATGCACTAATCAGCACAGGATGACTGATTGCAGCATGTTAGCAATCTATCCACCTTTGTAGATTAGACAATTATTTGTAAACATTCGCCAATCTGTCTCAGAGAGACTGACTGATTGGAGACAGGTTGTGTCCCACAGACAGTTCAGTACCTTGTTAAACAAGCTTGCTATAATCAGCATAAAAAAACAACACTATCATTCAATTATGGTCTCTTTTGTGAACAGTTGTTCACAAACCAGTCTGTGACATTACATATGGTTTTAATACTTTAATGAACTTTAACGATACTAGTAAATTTTTTAGGTTTGGAGAGAACCAAGCTGTACAGTAGCTGTCTATTCATACTAAGCTAGCTTCCTAATTAGTCCACAAGTAGCAAATAGGTGTAGTTCCAAAAATGTCTCCAAAAATGTTTTTACTTATCTTTTTAAATATTATACATATTTATACAACTCCATATACAATGGAAGGTTTAAATGGCAGAATGGCAGAAAGAAAGACACAAAATAGATATGAGAAATTTGCATCTATTCTAAATAAAACTACCTCTGCAATGCTTTAAAAAGCTGAGGGGCTTGACAAAAAACCTTTCTGAGGACCAGAACAAATAATTAAAGCGTATGTTTAATTATTAGCATACTGGTTATCATCATATATTATGAGCCCTAGGAGCATGTATTATCTGTATTAAGTGATACATCCTCTTTGATGATCAGGCTGAAATGCATTGATAGCTTCTATTAATCATTAGTGTCTAATCTCCAGATTTCAAAAACCTTTCATCAGAAGCGCTCCTCTGCGTTGGCATTTCCAGTTTGTATGCAGAAAGAGCCCATATTTTTCACTCAAGACAAAGTCACTACATGTCTGTCAATTATCTCCTCAGGAGCACCTTTGATAAATCACATCCTGTCTAATACATCACAGATTAGAGCATCTACAGAGAGGAACTGCTGCTTATGGTGCTGCCTTCAATGCAATGACTCACCAGGAAGCCACTAAAATATTCAATTTAATATCTATTTGTAAAAAATGTCTCATTCAACAGATGTGAATGAGATATTTTTTTTAAGGCTGCTAGATGTGTCAGTCATCTGTAATATACTGCAGAATGATAAGCAAATAAGGCAAATAGACAACGGCTTCTGTTTTCCAGCCATCTATTTACTTCCGCTTATCCAAGTCAGGGTTGTGGAGGCGCTGGAGCCTATCCCAGCTGTCACAGGGCAAGAGGCGTGTCACAAGTGTATCACAGAGCTAACACACTCTCATCCAAATTAGAATCCCCAGCTGACCTAACATGCATGTCTTTGTACTGGAGGAGGAAGCTTGAAATGCGACACTGAAAGACTCCAATCGGCTGGTGGAACTGAACTGAGCGCAGATATGGATAATAGGAACAACTTAAAACCACACTTCTGTCTGTCTATAGCTATAACAACAGCCTTGTACAAGCGGAGTTTGGATATAAGCCAGTAAAATGAAACTGAATTTCTGACAGATAAGTGACTTGCTGTTTTGGGGGCGATCGTGGCTCAAGAGTTGGGAGTTCGCCTTGTAATCGGAAGGTTGCCGGTTCGAGCCCCGGCTCAGACAGTCTCGGTCGTTGTGTCCTTGGGCAAGACACTTCACCCGTTGCCTACTGGTGGTGGTCAGAGGGCCCGGTGGCGCCAGTGTCCGGCAGCCTCGCCTCTGTCAGTGCGCCCCAGGGTGGCTGTGGCTACAATGTAGCTTGCCATCACCAGTGTGTGAATGGGTGGATGACTGGATATGTAAAGCGCTTTGGGGTCCTTAGGGACTAGAAAAGCGCTATATAAATACAGGCCAGTTACCATTTTGTTTTGCATTTTTATCGAAAACCAAATCCTTCTAAATTTCCCAAACAGACGAGTCGAGACTTTATCATTTCCCAGTCGGCCTCAACTTTTTGGGACGAAGATTTCCTTTGCACCATGACACTTTTCTAAACAGGCCCATTTTTCATACTTTCATTTACTGCAGGAGACATCAAGTTACAGACCTCCTTGGCACCGATCATACTGACTGCTCCATTTCTGTGCTTTCAGACCTCGGGTCAGTTTTGCACAGCAGATCGAGCTATTCTGCTTGAACACCTTTGTAAACCTCTTGGGTCAGATATTACACTTGGTTAGATCCCTGCAAAACCCTTCCCTCACTGGAGTTAAACACGATAAACAAAAGCAATGCTCTTTCATCCCGAAGTTAAAATATAATCAGAATCTTTTCTTCTTTTGTCTGCGATTGTTTTCTGCATGCATGCTTTAATTTGATTATGCTTGGACTGACTCTGTCCTAACAAGAAAGCCCTCCAGCCAGCAGCAAATAACCCAACCCGACACAGAGAAACATGCTGTATTTATGCTGTCTGTAAATCTCAGAAGAGATTGTAGGATGTGGTTGCATCCCGATCACTCTCGAGTCTAAAGGGAGAGCTGGGTTTGTATATACCGAAATGTCTCAGACTCACTCCAAGCAATCACACCAAGAGAACGACTGGGACTAAAAATAGACACAGCTCAGAGCTGGACATCGGATGTGAATGACATTTCCATTTCCAAGGAATAGAGCGTCTATTGTGAGATTGCAGTTTTGTGACAGAGGCCAGCAAATTGGAATTATAATGACATTTTCTAGTTTCTCTTTAAAGTTTTTCCAAAGTTTCAAAGACAGACAAAAACGTGTTTGATACTCAGACTGAACAATCACTTCATTTAACTACATCCTCCTGAGGACATCTAAGATCTGGCAGCGATTAAGAAGCTAAGACAGAGCTACATCTACACAATCAGATACATCAGTTTCAAAATGATAATAGCATTAATTAACATGCAGGCTTTTAAATTACCTTACCTGCTTTTCTAAACGATAAACACTAACCAGTTGCCTGATCTGTTTCTTTTTATAAGGCGTTTATTTTTGTACTTCTTCTTTTTGCTTCTGAAGCACTTTTGAGTAAATTAGCGAAGACACAGTGAGGCTAATCAAAGTCTGATTAATGGCACTGCAGATGGCCGCACGAGGAAGCATTACTGTCCCAGTTTCATAGCTGAATTATTCCTTTTGCCAAAAAGCTGGGAAAAATTATTTTGATAACCAAAGTTAATTTTGTGGACAAAATGGATTTGTGAACAGGCTGATAACAGGCGCTGCCTCTGAAGCCTAATGCCATCATTTAGTTCAGTGGCAGTCACAAGCGGACTGGTGCTCCTCTCTGAAAGAAATATGAGCTCAGCATAGTTATTCATTTCAGGGCAGCACTTTTAAATCGATAAACAAAAGAAACGCATGCAACTGTCGCACAGCTGTTTGTGTTTTTACTAATGTTTAATTTCTTTTAGGTTTAATAATGAATTCATTAGATGTAGTTATACAGTTGGTCTGGTTTCAGTAGTTTGAAAGTGCTGCATCAAGAAAAAGTAGTTTAAGGTTGTTTTTTTAGTAATGAGTCTTTGGATTTATTTATTTATTTACCTGGCAGGTAATGGTTCAAAACACACAGCACAGCTATAGAGGCTTATTCACCTAAAAAGAGGTCAGTTTATACAGTGCAGCAGCAGGATAGCAACAGGCATTTGAGACACTCACCCTAAAGAACTCCTTAGTGGAGCCGGAGTCTAAAGTCCCATAGGCGATCTCTGTCTGCTTGGCCAGATCCTCGGCACTCTCAATGGGAGAAACCATCCTCTCCACGGTGAGGAAGGCAGCCAGGTTGGCCGTGTAGGAAGAGATTATGATGAGGGTGAAAAACCACCACACTCCTCCCACGATACGGCCGGACAGAGACCTAAGAGGAGTAAAAAAAGGAAAAGGAAAAAAAGAGCAGAGGTAGAGACAGGAAATCAGCATGCTCACATCAACACGTTGGGGAGGAAGGAACCTCGCAGTTCAACCCCGGGTACGTAATTTCAAATTTGACTATTCTCTCTGGTCCTCTGCTTTAACGATCACACACATACTGACTCGGCTGCTCTCAGATGAACTCTCATTCCTCTGTTTAAATGAGGACGCACTTCAATCGCAGTGAATCCCTGCATTGCAGATGCGCTGCTCTGGATTTCTCTTAATTTATTGTTTTCTTAGTTCGTTTTTATATTTTTGTTCTTGTGTATTCACGGTCACTTCACCAGACCTACAGTGTGTTTCAGAGATGCTGTGTGAGGACTCTACCAGTGTTATCTGAAAATTGCTCATAAATGGAGTTAATCCTGAAAAGAAAATCACAGTAAGATCAATTTCCATAAGAGATTAGTTGGTTAAAATGTGGTTGAACCAGATTTAAAGCTTTAGCCACAAAAATGCCCTAGAGGCAACAGAAGGTGTGATTAAGGATTGGAAATCAGAGAATACATTTCCTCTTGTTAGAGTAGCCTGGGAACTGCTGGTCTGTGTCGGAGCTATAAGGAATAATTTAGCAAAAATTACAGCATCAGCAGTTTTAATTCAAAAACTGCATGTACTTTGAAGCCAACATAAAATCCCTCATTTGCTGCTTAATTGATTTTTTTTTCCCAGTGAGGTGTTAGAGACTGAGAAATCTGCAAATTCCAGGTTTTCAGGAGTGGTGCCTTCTCTGCTTTTTTCTTTAAACATAACATTAAAAAACTCAGAGTTAAAAGTCCAATAAAATAAAAACAAGAACATATTTGACATATCACCCGTTTAATTATTCCATGAAACGTTGGGAAAATCTGTGAGAACCTTTGGTCAAATTAGTTTGCTTTAGCTCTTCAACCAGCTTCTCTACAATCTTCCAAAGTCAAATAAGAGGAA
Organism: Rhamphochromis sp. 'chilingali'; assembly: GCF_963969265.1. NCBI lineage: Eukaryota > Metazoa > Chordata > Actinopteri > Cichliformes > Cichlidae > Rhamphochromis > Rhamphochromis sp. 'chilingali'. The sequence continues at coordinate 12,187,203 of NC_137946.1, forward strand.
GTGTCAGAACAAGAATCCTTGAAGAAGTCAGAGATGCCAGAACAGTGATGAGTAAACGGATGGATGGATGAGTGAATGAGTAGAGGGTATGACTGGATGGCCATTGTGTTGGAAAAATATATAGTTATGGAACTGATATCATTTCCACACAATATACCCTATATGCACCAAGTTGATGACCGTAAAATGGGACATGCAGCAAAAACACGGTAGCCCTCCAAGAGTCAAGAGGAAATCAAGTCCCTACTTTAAATGAAATGTAATGACCCCTGTGCATTTTACAGCCCTCAGCATGGTGGATATAAGTTATTTTGTGGATGCAAAGCATTGCTGCCAGCATGCAGCTTCAAAACACAAAGATGACGAGTTGTTGATGGTTTCTTGCTCATATAGAAATGGGAGGAAAGTGCAGTGAAGTGGAGCACGAGGTTAGGTGGACAGCCCTAATAGTGAAGCTCAAAATAACCTATATGCACCAATGCATGATGGGAACGCATGTATGGGACTATAAAATGCAACGAGAGATGACAAGGACATCGGAGATGTGGTGGAGTGAACACAACAAACCAACCTTGGTGAGATATCGCATCCTTGCTGCATGAAGGCACCCAGGGAGAACCACAGGCTATTAAAAATCCCAAAGTCGTTTGGAGGGTCAGGGGGGCTCTGAGGGTCTTTGGCCTCATCGTTTTCGTCCAGATGCCACTCATAAGGGCTGAAACGGCTCACCAGGAAGAGCACCACACTCACACCGATATAAGCAAAAACTATACACATCCAAATCTCATAGGCCAGTGGATCCAAGAAGGAGAACACCCCAGGCTTGGACTTCTGGGGCTTCTTAATCATAATGGAGATGCCCAAGCTCATGAAGGGTTTAGAGAAGTCTATCACTTCTTCTCGAACCAACGTTATAGTTAGTGGTGCCACAGCTATGTCAGCTCTCTGTGAAAATGGAAGGAGGCACAGAGGGATTTAGTCTAACAGAAAAGAAATAATAACCAAACAAAGCGTTAAATTCTGTAAAAGAGTAAATATTGATAAACCTCAAACCAACTCAAACTCCCAGCACATTCACAGAGTAAACAGAATGAACATTGTGAAATGGCACAGCTTAGTATATACTGAATAGCAGACCTGTGATAAAGCCCTTCAGAGGGGATCTGCTATTTAAAAATGAGTCACTCAGCATTTGTTAATGTCTTTGAATCAAGCGGAGGGTTGGAAGACAGAGGTGGATGAGCTTATGTAAGCAGTTCATGAAATGTGAATCAGCCTGTTAAATTCACCTCCAACAGATCCTCTGCTTTGCCTTTCAGGCTCATCAGTTAGTATGAGAAACAAATGCTGACAAATGTCTGCAGTGACTGGAACAGAATAGACTGCTGCTTCAATATTGCTTTTCTGGTCTTACTGACCGCGCTGTGTAACGTAATCCACATTAAAGAAAACTGAACACAAAGGATTCATGTCGCTGATAAATTCAGGAGGGGTCTTAGGCAAAAGCAGCTGCCTATTGTTCATTGTGAATTTACGTCCCAGCAGTTAATTGGCAGCAATATAAAATTAGTGTTGATGCACAAATTTAGATGAGGCCTTGTCACGGCTCGTTCAATTAAAATAGATGGCAATCTCTGTCGGTCCAGCTATTAATACTGCTGTAGACATAACGGCAGAAACTACAGGTGTCAGATTGTGAATCAGGCACTGAATCACCGTCTGCATGCATATCTTTTTACATTTGCAGTCAACCGTGTGAGATGTTTTAGCATCGTTCGTTCAGCAGCTGAGGCCTCATAAAAGATGCAAATTGTCTTGTTCAAGCCAGTTCGGCTGTGAGTGATCCACGAGACACATGACAAACTCAGTTGAGTGGATTCTACAGGAGAAGGAGGGATTTCTAAAACTGAGTCACTCTCCAGATAAATATGTTTATTTTTCTTTGTTTTAAATTTATTCTTATGTACCGTATTTTCCACACTATAAGGCGCACTTAAAATCTTTTAATTTTCTCAAAAATCAACAGTGCCCCTTATAATCCAGTGCGACTTATGTATGAATTCTGGTTGTGATTACTGACCTCGAATTGATTTTATGCGGTTCATTGCGCACAAAAATCTGTCATAAATATGTTAGTACGACTTCGGTAAGCTACGACGCTGCACCACTTGATGGATTGTCGGAGCATTACGGCTACCGTAGTCAGAAGCCTCACCTCGCGGAGTAATCTGGGTCCAAAACTCAGTTCACTTCAGGTCCTAAAGTCAAACGAACACTGCGGCATCATTGAGAGTTAAAAACTGTCTAAATTCTTTCATCTTTAATAAAATGATCAGCGTTACTGCTTTACCAGGTGTAACAATTAAGTTTAACATCCAGGCATCCATGAAAACATTAAATTTAACAGAATTACAAGTTAGCATGAAGTTAGCTCGCTAGTTTCCACCTAAACATGATATTGCATGTTCTGACTGAGAGAGTTCTGAAAGAATTAAAACGTACAGCTCTGCTTTCACTTCCAACATAAATGAAGACAGAAAACTAAACAGTAGTGACTTTTGTAGGGTTACTGAAGTTGGGCTAGCTGGTATATAATGATGTGCTACGTCAGTGGTCCCCAACCTTTTTTGCGCCACGGACCGGTTTATGCCCGACAATATTTTCATGGAACGGCCTTTAAGGTGTCGCAGATAAATACAACAAAATAAAACTAGTACCGGTACCGAAAAAAAGAAAATTTATTCATAACACACGTGAAAAGACCCAGGAAAACCGAGTAAACGATAAAAACAATTACAAAATAACGCTGAAAACCGATAAAAACCCTGAAAACTATACATTTCACACCTGAGCCTCAACTCTTGCGGCCCGGTACCAAACGACTCACGGACCGGTACCGGTCCGAGGCCCAGGGGTTGGGGACCGCTGTGCTACGTGATTGCTAGCGATATAGCTGTTAGCATAGCATAAACACAGTAAAGCTGGAGGATGAACGCTAACTTTTTTCCACTTGATAAAAGTCACATGAGGGTTCCCGATGGTTAGGGACAAATGCAATCGCATGGCAGGATGCTGTAAACGGACCAAACTTCAGTCAGGAGAACAACTGAGAAAATCCATCCACAATACGAGGTTAGTCATTAATATACTGCAACAACATGGGAATAGAGCAGCTGCGAGAGAATTAAACATAATGAATCAATGGTACGGAAGTGGAGGAAGCAAGAAGAATGAGTTGACTAAAGTTTGACTTATCTGTTTTGTTTCGCTTAATGCGCCTTATAATCCGGTGCTCCTTATGTATGAAAACAGACCTGTTCATCGACAGTGCGCCTTATAATCCGAAAAATACGGAAGTGTAAAACTGTTTTCTATGACATATGACTGAAGCTTTAAGGGATTAATTGGCTATAGACAAACTTACTTTGGTCAAGAAAAAACTTGGTTAATCTGATAAAACTGGATGTTTTACTATGTGCTTTGTGTGACGAGCTGAGTCACAAACAATGACAAAAGACGGACAGTTTACAGAAACACAGGCAGGCTGACACTTACCCCATAGACTAGTTCACCCACCATCCCGTTCCACGTCTTGGTCTCTGGATCTCTGGCTCCATACTTCCCGTCGGGCACTATTGACAGCTTATACTTTATCCCCACATGTTTTGCAATTTCAGAAGCTAAATCGACACAGTAGCCTTCATATCTGTCATTCCCCTCCATCTGCATATAGTTTTTCTTGTACATCACATATGGAGCTTCCTGTTAATTAGACATAATTTTTTAGTTCATGGTAAAGCAAGATCACATCCACAGTGACCAAACCATATGGGTCACATGAGGCCTTTATTGGTACTGCTGCATGCACACGTGCAGGGCACCAACAGATGAGGGGAACATATGAATAAAGACAAACACAGGTTAAACACATGTACGGGCACGTAAGTGGAGGACTGAAGGGGTGGGGTGGGTGGCAGGGGGGACTAGGCCGACTGCACCGACGGGAGAAGCAAAGCATCTATAACTGAGTGCAAAGTGCAAAGCAGGATGTCGGGCCTCCCTCATGCTAACCTGATCCAGAAAAATCTAAATCTGCAGAAATGGGCAATAGGTGGGGGGTTGCGTGTGCTTTGCATCAGCGAAGGCACAGGGGGCAGGACGAGCTGAATGGAGCACTTTTCCAGTTCATAAAGTAAACGTCAGTGGCAGCAGAGAGATTAAAGACATCAAACACATGGAGATTACCTCATTTTATCGAACAACTTTTTAAAAAAAAAAAAAGGTCTGAATCACACCACAAAAGTAGTTTAAAGCTGGTTCAAATTGCTCTTTTTATTTGTTCCGTTACGACAATAAAATAATCTGCTCATCGCCTCGATTATGCTAATATGCTTTGCCTCTGTGCCTTGATTGTTGTATCATTCCTCCAATATGTAACATCCAAAACATGTTTGCCATTAAAGATGAACCAGTGTCACCTTGGGGGGGATATTAAGCAAAGCTGTACTTACTTTGTCGTATGGCATGCACATGTTTTCAGAGGTTATTCAGCTTAATAGAACAGAATAAATGCAATTTCTTCACGGGAGACTGTTGGCTTTTGCTGATGTTCTTGGAGCATTCAACAGCATGGCTCCTGTTGAACTTTAGACTTCCACATCCCTTTTGCTCCGCAGTCTTCGGTGTTATGGTGAGACAAAAAATGAAAGAACTGCACCCCAACAAAGCGAGGTAGTCCTTTCATTAAACGTTTTCTTTAATGTCATGGGAAGTAATAAAAACATGAAGTTAATGAGATGACTGCGATGCCTCTAAAAACAATAATTGGTTTCTGTTCAAATCAAAATCATGTCTGGCAGAGAGAAAAAATAATGCAATGGCACTACGCTTCTTCATTTCTTCCCTCGCTCTAAACAACACTTTACTTCCAGTCTAGGTAAGATGAGTATGAGTTTCCAGACACTGAAATGGGAATGCGTGACTATTTCATTCTGAATTTGCCTAAGATGCAACCATAATAGGCAAAGTCAGAAAGACAGAGAGGCCATGGTTTTAAATGTAAGATAAGGCGCACCTTATCTTACATTTAAAAATGGCTGATGATCACTAAACTGCAGCTACTGCCTGCAACTGATCTAACTGACCTCACCCCTGCTTACTCCTGGAGCGCTCTCATCCTCATTCAAATTTTTTAACTAAGTAAATTTTAGACAAGGGATAAACAGCCAAAGGTTGCAGCCATTGGCTGTTTACATCCTCCTTGTATGCAGATCATTTCATGTCTCTGGTCCAGCGTCACTGACAATTTACTTAATGAGAGGGAAACATTTTTACTTACGTATGCACTGAATGAGAACACGATGTGTATAGTTATCATTACCAAAGCCGTTATTGTGATGTCACTACTACAACAGCCCACTGTAATATAAAAAAACCAAAATGCTTTGGCACCCACACGGATACAGTTGAAACACTCTGTGTGAATCGACTGTTTCAACATGTAGTGAGTGGATGGAAAGCAACTGAAAATAAAATAATTCTACCCTCCCAGGACAGATTGCAACAAAGGACACCTTGACCTTGAGTGGCAGAAATCTTAAGGTGAAACATTTAAAACCACTTGAGTGTGTACCATAATAGTAGTGACCACAATTGTTCGGTTTTCCACAGAAGAGGACTCGTTGGTGACCTGCTGATCCATTATATATACAAATTTTTCGTACTCATTCCAGTAGCCGATCTGAAAACAACACAGAGGTCCGCAGTTATTTACGAGAAGCAGAAAGACATTTTCACAGTAGACCCTCCGAGTTCACGTGAGCTGGTCAGCTCTATCTGTACGGCTGGAGACGGTGTCGGTTGCTCCTGATATATGATTTAATAAAAAGCTCATAGTGGTTCTCCTCACTTCACCTGGGCTACACTTCAGCAGAGTAGGAGTAATCTATTCCTGGCTCAGCAAATGTTCTCTTATATAACAAGAAAGCAGCACCCATAGAGCACTGGAGGACTGATAAAATTAATACCAGCAAGAAAAACCTAATAATCTAAAAATGCCTTATCTAGCCAATGCAGTCGATTTTTTTTCTCTTTCTATTAATACTACATAAAAGACACACATTATGATCTAACACAAACAAAGCCTGGCTTGTTGCTGCTCAACCTGAGATGATTCCAGTAGCTGTATTATGTTTATTTCTGCTAGACTCTGATTTATTCAGCCAAGAAGAACTCTCCCATTTCTGGAAGCTATAATGCGCAGTACTCACTCTCTTGTCACTGTAGATTGTCTCACACTGTGATTGGATGGGGGGGTCTGTGATGTATGTTGTCTTGTGAACTGAGCTGTGTGGACATTATGGGGCCACTCCTTTTCGGTGCCAGCTTTGTGGGGGTTTCAGTGTCACAGAGCTACCGCAGCTCTTACGGGTGTCACGTGTAAGGGTGTGTGTGTGTTCAGACATTATTGTTTTTGGTTCAGTAGTGTATTACTTACTAATGTGGAGTTGTATCACAGTGTAACGAAATTGTTACGATTCAGAAAGGTAGTCAGAAATCAAAAAAATCTTGCCGTTAATAGTAAAAAAAAAAAAAAAAAACGCGTAAAACACAATCTTTTCACCTTCAGGCTCAGGGTAGATGTGTGGGCGTGATTTACTCCAGTGCCTGTACCTTACAAACTAATGGGGACATAGACAGTGTCCAGCCAGAAGTAGAGAAGAACAGGTCCCAATCTTTTAGCATCTAAACTAACAAACATTGACAAGCGCTACAGCTGACAACTTAACTAGCTAACTGGCTTTTCCAAGTGAGTGCACTCCCTCACAGCAGTTCCTTTAGCAAGGCACAAGAGAAGACATGTGTCCATGCATGTAGGGTAAATGGACACGTTGTAGCTAAATGCTAATGTGTGCTGCAGCTCTTACCTCTTAGCTGTTTCTGTCCATGTCAAAAACTTTGGATCTTCTTCCTTATGCACAATTTTTTGTTTCAAAACAGTACAAAGTACAAATCTTTTTACACTGAGCCTGTAGGTGTTATGCTACTAATGTGTATTTCACTGTCATAGTTCTAATCACATACAAGTAAATGTTGCTGCTTAACCCACTAACATCATGTTAGGGGTTTCCTGTAAAAACACTCCATATGACTTATTTGAAAGGGTGGTGTGGTGGTTAGCGTTTTAGCAGTTAGCAATCTGTGTGGAGTTTGCATGTTTTCCCTGTGTCTGCACTGGTTCTGTCCAGGTACTCTGGCTCCCTCCCACAGTCCAAAGACATCCGTGGGGTTGATTGGTGACTCTAAATTAATTGTAGGTGTGAATGTGAGCATGAATGCTTGTCTCTCACCCTAGGACAGCAGGGACCGGCTCCAGCCTGAATTGGATAACCAGAAGTAAATCGATGGATAGATGATTATTTGAGAGAATTTCTTAAATTAAAATAACAAGACCTGAACACTAGTTTAAAAACTTGCATTTAAATATCCATGAATATATGTCTAAACAGTATGTTTGTGAGTATACTCAATTATTATTAAATTCTCTGTAAGTGTGAGGTGATCACAATTATTCATCCATTCTCCAAAACTTCAAGCTTCCATCTGCATGGCTTGGCTGCTTCTTGGTGGATATATTCCAGATCAAACTCTCAGAGGGAGCGGGAGCTTACATGATTTGAGTTGGATCAGAAAGCCCGGGCTACTGGCAGCTTCTGTCCAAATCAGTATCAGCCCTAACTTATGTAGTGCCAATATGCCCAGAGAAGAAAATCCCTCAAAAAAGGTATGCTTCAAATTTACTTATGCTTGTGTAGTTGTATGCAAAGCACATAGCATGGGTCTGTATCATAAACTCAACCTGCAAAAAGTATTTAATTATAAATTTTTAAATTATGACATCCAAACCTTAGTGCCCACTTACCTTCCTGGGGCCGCTTGGTTTCATCTCGTACACGTCGATTGTGTAATTAGATCGTCGACCAAATGTGTCAAACTGGATGTTTCCTGTCATACCTTGTACTTGGACCTGCCAGGCACCAAGAAAAGCATCATACCACCTGTTCCTAACATACAGCATGTATAAACCACATGGTAACGTGTGTCATACGGCTGTGATATAAGGCTCTGCTTCACCTTTTGGTCTCATTTTTAATCAGTTAAATCACTTTAAATAAGGATCCAGTCTATTAGGTCAGACTAACTTGGAGCACCAGAAGCAGGTTTCTTATAATTGTTTGCTCACGTTGCAGTATGTAAGGAATGGGTGTATTCACAGAATAACATGGTTCTATTAAATATAGTGTAAAAGGCAAAAATCTTTAGCCAGCCCTCATTTCTTGGGTATTTTATCTTTTTTTTAAACCAACCTGAAACTTGACGTATGTTGTCATGGTGTGCAGTGTGTACTTAAACAAATTTGAGAAAAGTGGAGGCGAAAAGAACAAGTGGCAGACATCTATGGCTCATTAACTAAATCTAAAAAATCATATTCTAAGACATAAGCAAAAAAGATGTAACATAAGACCTGTGTGTTCATCTACTGTTCACTAAAAGCCTCAGTGGAAAGCTTGTTAGAACTGTATAAACTTATACAAAATATAAATAAATGAGGGGTGGCTCAATACATTTTCACAGTTCTATAATATTTTAATGGCTAAGTGCTGCAGCATTTGTTTATTAAATTGTGAAAAAAAATTATAATGTATTTCTAGCAAGTAATGGCATAAAAAACTATATTTGTAGCCTGTAGTTTATAGAGGCAAAACATTTAGGGATCTTTCACAGAAAAAGAAAACATGGGAGGAAAAAAAATACCTAAAGAATAAAAACTTTGGAAACATTACTAAGTAGAAAGTGAGAATAAGCAAACATATAACTATAAAGTAAATAAAATAAGCAGTGAGACAGTGCAGGCTCTCAGTCCTACCATTTTGAGGGCTCTCTCTATGTCGATGCCTTGGCTCCAGGGCACTGCAGGGTTGGCGAGGCAGTCGCCCGCACTCCCCCTACGTGACACGTCCACTCGTTGCCGCCGAAGATACCGGAAGGCCTCCGCGATCACGAGGATGGCATCGTGGGTGAGTGCTGATGTGTACTGAGTCAAAGGCCAGAAGAAATCCCAATGATGCACCAGTGACATCACACAGACCCAACATAACACTGAGCTGCCGTCAGAGCAAGGTTACCACAGAGCGCTGCTCGTGTAAAACAAGCGAGACGAACTGAACTGAATCCCTGAAATGATTCGCACTGACATATTTTCTCTGATTGAAGCCAAGTTACTACCCTGAAACTCAGAAGATGAATAGCGACGGCAGCCTTTGAAGATGTTAAATAAAAATGCAACTGCAGCATCGGCAGCTTCGCCTCACTGACCTTCAGTGGAGTGTTTTTGGCTTCTGGGAATTCTCTTTCATCCAGGCGCTCCCAGCGCTGGAGGAACTGCTGGACGATGGGGCTGTCTGGGCTGATGATCTGGAAGCCTGTGATGTTGGCTCCACCAGAAAAGACCCTGTCCAGACTCATGTTGGAAAAACCCTGAGAGCAAAGAGCACAACTTGGTGGTAGTGGAGAAAAGGATCATTAGGAGAACGGAAAAAAAGATGAGAGATTTAAATCTGCTTTAGCTTATCCACGCTGAGTAACTTCATCGATTTAATTGCACCATTCAGTTTTAAGTCTAACACAACTATATATTGAGAGAACCAAGTTTGACTGTGCTCCTGAGATGTATCCACTGAGAACATTGCACTTCTTTGCACAATGTTGCATCACACACAAGCACTTCTGCTACGAGTTGTGTTGTGCTGTTTCAAGTTGCGAGCTCTCACCAGGTTGGCGAGGATATAGTGGTATCCTCTGCTGTTTTTTCCCGAGGTCACCACCTACAAATTTGCAGAAGAAGACACGGAGTGAGTCAGATTCCCTTCCAACAACACTGAGAACATTAAGAAACACGAAGACTCAGATATGACAAAGACCTCCAATTGCAGAGGAGCTGACAGAAAGAGAAAGAGAGAAGAAAGTGACATTCGGGAGTGCAAGAGGGAGCATGCGAGCGCGTACATTTGTGTGCGTTTGCATGAAACGCACACATAGTGGGGAGAAACTGTGATGACAGCACTTGTTCCTTTCCATTAACTTCAACATGTAAAATAAGGTCAAGGCTTCGGCAAACCTCCGTCTCTCTTTTCTTGCAGCTGCCTCTGCTCTGCAGTCTGCCGCTTCCTGCTCCGCCTGTCTCAGTTGTGCACTAGACTTAATTAAACCCAAAATGTTGTACAGCACCTGTCGGAGCCAGCCGACACAGAGAGAGCTGCATCCGCCGATCTCTTTAAACTTCTTCGCAGGCTCAATCTCGCTCCCTCTCGCAGGCGCTCACTCCCTCCATATATTCTGATTCGCCATCGAGTGTGAGGCTTCAAAAAGATACTGCGGGGGTGGAGAGTTGCTTTTTTTCCCTGTCTTTTCACTTTCTACACTCCTCCACAGTTTCGATAAGTATACTCAGCCACTGAAATCATCTAAATGTTAAATGTCCAGAGTGATAGTGATATCACACTGAAGAGATTTCACAAAGGACTCGGATAAAGATGAGGAATATTACAACTTCACCGAAAAAAGGAGAGCATCTCATTGGTGGATTTCTACTCATAGTACTACTCATAGACAAATTATGTAGCGTTTTACTCAGAGGCTCCTATTTTGTTTGTTTTTTTATTTTTTTATCTTTATTTAACCAAAAGTGAGATTCTTTTGAAAGCAACAGGACTAGGACTAGATAGCATTATTAAGCATGCTTTTATTTTATGGCAGGGAACACCAAAACTCCCAGAGAGAAGCAGCACAAGTATGGACCACATAGCTGTGTTTTCATCAACACCTGTGTACTATAAAAACCTGTTTAATGTCTCATAATATTCCCCATGATGCTGCAAGACTGGCCCTCTAACAAGCTTATGGCATTTCAACATTAAATCAAAATTTTGTTTTCCAGAAAAGCAAAACAATTTCAACTCCTGATCCAGTTCCCTCAAAAGGAAAAACATTCCTTGAAGCTTTGCAGCTCGCTGTCTTTCAAATGGTCTCGAATAGCTTTTCATTTCCCCGCACGTGAGAGAGAGCCAGAGTGACCCGAGTGTGGCGAGCACTTAATGAAGCTGCAGCGCCTGGAGTGACTGGCTACGACTCTCGTTTGTCACACACAAGGCAGGCGGCGCAGGACCTCACACTTCTGTGCAAGCTTTTAGTCTGGACAGCGGGCCAAAACGGCGAGAAACAGATGCGTTTAGAAATGTACCTGGCTTAGTGTGAACATGGCTGTGCCCAAAGCACTGCATAGCTGCTAGAACAGAATCAGGTGTAAACGTTCACTGCTTACTGCAGCGCGGCGTGTAGGCAATAACTGGAGGTGTGAATGATATACTGAATTCAAAGCACTCTGAAGTCGGTTCATAGTGCATGCTTCATACTGTACTAAGTAGCACCTTCACTGCTGACTGCTACAGTCTTTTACAGCCATGATTCAAATATTAAGGCTGTGTTGGAAAGCAAATGCTTTTTTTATATGTTGCATCGTAGTTAATAAAAGCTTTTTTTGATATACTTTCATGCACATTTGGTTTATAGATTCATCACCTAGCTTTCATACCTGATGAAGTTTTGATTTGCAAGAGGAGAAAAAGAAAATGTGTTTACCACCTGCCTCAGCAGTCATTGCTGTAGGATGGCAGCGAACCAAGGGAAGGACAGCTATACTAAAGTTCTGACTGAACAGTTTCTGAAAACAGAGTGACTCTAGAAGATAACTCAAATATTATGGTTCATGATCAGAGTGATTATGCCCTTTACTATTATTACTCTTTGATGTAGTTGCATTAATATTCATTATAGAAATTATCATGAGGACAAACATAACAATTCTCTGCAGGTTTTTACATGTGCTGTCAAGCCCTCCAATATAGTTTACAAGGATATTTTCATTACTGTCTATTTTCATTTTCATGTATCATGCGCACTACAGACGTTCTTGTAATTTGATTCGATTTGCCACGGGATCTGCTCCCCCCTCTGTCGGCAGAGATGTTCTGGAAAAGAAAAGGAAAGAAAGAAAGGGGAAAAAAGCAGCTGGGCATAACAAATAATTTTAGGATCACGATGCTCCAGTTTCACGATCCCCTGGGATAATCGCTTTTTGTGTATATGTGAAACCACCGGGAGCCTGGATGAGGTCAGGCACTACCATCGCTGAGAACAGCAACACTTTTAGTGTCACAGGACTTATACTTTCCTCTGTGTCACAATTCATTTCTTACACAACAGCCTCCTCAAACAGCAAAGGGAAAACAAGACCTGAAGCCTAAAAGCAAGAAGAAAACCTGCAGCACTGATTGTTCTGACTGTCTTCTGAATTTTTAATGCTCTTTGAATGGGAAGGACAGTCTATGTGTCATGCCCTCCCAACTGTTTTCTACAGTAAATGTTCCTGTCTGGGAGAGAACAGCCTCGTGCATCTGCCACGATGCTATCCATGAAAGCTGATTCATAATATATCAGATTAATTTTGCAAATGGGAAACCCGTGCGCACAAAATATGTCATGTTCTGACTGTGGAAACAAAAACTGCCACTTATATGTTGTTAACATAAAGGCGCTGGTGTGGCAAGGAAATGTTTTTAAGAGTGGGTCCCCATTTACTTGGACAAGTGAGCAAAATAAGACGATACAGAGGGTCTGAAAAGTGACGCCAATGCTACAGAGCTGCTTTTGCAGTTACAAAGAAGTTCAGTTGTACACAAATGGAAAAAAAATGCCCTCCAGGACCCTTAATCCATGACCTCAGTAACACTTACTTAGAGAGTTTATGGACTCAATCACTACTTCAGATCTTAATAAATACAATATGTATTACATAAAATAAACTTAATTCTGGTTTTTATACCAGCGCTGGTATTGGTATTGTTACACAGGTACATTTACACTCCAGCTCTCCAAAAACCCAGCTGATGATGATTCATCTCATAAGTCATGGCACACTTCTCTGTGCTATATAAGCTGCCTTCATAGGTTAAAAGCATCAGCATCGTTTTTGGTATCTGCAGCACTGCCCTTGTTTTTACTTAGTAACGTATTGTCAAAATTTGCAGTATTGCACAGCACTACTGGCTGCTGACGGTAGATTCAGATCTATCAGACAGATGGAAGACAGAATTATATTGAACTACTAGTTAACTGGCATCAATTTTGTAAGGCTCTTCTTTAAGTTGAGCTCTCATTCCACAACTGATGTCCAATCTTAGCAGTTAGACGCTGGCATATCAGCAGGATATCTCTAAGTGCAAATATGAACCGATTTTTAAAGTGCGTTGTTAAAAATAAAACACAATGCATCATCTTCCAACCCACGCCGGTGCATTACAATCAAATGAATCATAGCAAACAGACAGATAAACTCAGCACGCAGTCTCATGTTGCATCCACACATTAGTATTCACCTCCTGGTTGAGGGTATAATCAGAAATGTGGGTTCGTCTCACTGCACTGTGGAGGAGACAAACTGTGACTCCAGAATACAGATAGAGACTGAGTGGTTGTTTCAGGTCTCAATTATATTTGTTTGTCTGCCCTCAGGGCTCCTCGGGTTCGCATGTGTGGATGAGCAGGTCTGTGCTTTGCTTTCTGCGGCTTGCCTGAGCTGGGCCGAGCTGCAGGGCCATCAGCCTAAAAATTCCTTGGAGAATTCCCTTTAATTAAGCAGGCTGGAGCCATCCAGTCCTGCACTGAGCTGACTGCCCAACAGCCTTCAAGCCTCTTTTCCCACTGATGGAGACTTCTTCTTCTTTTTTTTTTTACAGTGATTTGTCATCTACCTTCTTCAGAACCACAAGTTCTGTCCTCTTACACTAGACGACTAATTACTGCTATGCTACTCAAAAGAGGGCAAAATGTGAGGAGGGATTTAACTGTCACAGAAGCGTGCATGGACTTACCTGTTTACAGTCTGTTTAAGCTGCTGATTCTTTCATTTGTAGTAGCCAACAGCTACACATTTCTAAACTTCACACAGCCGTCTTATTGAGTGCCAGTTTGAACAAAACAAAAGATGTCTATGAAGTTCTAATGCTCTCACTATCCTCTCTGCAGCTGAGCACCTGCCAACTCTACCATTTCCATGTGTCTGATGTTGTTTTTCGTTTGCTTAGCTTTTAACTTACACTTCTCTGGGGTCTCTTTTTGGAGGCACGGGCTACAAAGAGGCCTTCTACAAAAACTTGCTCTGTTACACTCTCTGTTTTCCTTTTTCAGAAGCCATGTTTCCTTTTTGCAGTCAAACTTTGGAAAAAGAAAATGAAGGCACAGATAGCTCGCTTGTTGTGGTTATTTGAAGGGCATTACAGTTCAAGTTGGGACATCACACACTTTTCATGCCGCTCTTTCATATTTGTATTTGTCGCTCAAGTTGAAGGTTCATAAAGTAGACCTCAATGATAAAGTAAGAAAGGCCAGTAAAAGAAAGAGGAGAAAGGATAATACACTAAAGGTGCTTTGTCCTTGTGTGTAATATAGACACACACACACACACACACACACACACACACACACACACACACACACACACACACACACACACACACACACACACACACACACACACACCTATGTCTTAGCTTGTCTCTGTGTTAGACAAGCTCTCCTGTAATGTCTTTAAATAGCTCGTCTTTGGATTTTGGCTACATTTTGTTCTCTTCTCTGTTTAGATGACCTCACTCTGCTTCAATAATGTTAAAGTCCAGGATCTCCATTGTGTGTTTTCTATCCAGGTATGCTTTCACTGCGCAGACAGTGTGTTTATGATCACTGTCATTCTGAAAAATCAAGCTGTTGCCAAGATGTCCAACCCCACTGGCTGAAATGAGCCTGCACTGTGTATCACAAATGGTTGCAGATACTCACTGTTGTACCTCTCTTCCGACCTCCTGAGGACTAACTGACAACAATCTGAACCAGAAATATAGAACTTCATCTCTCCATCAGACCTGTTGCTTCTGATTTTAAGTTCTTGTGTAATTTGGCACAACTCGGCTTTTCTCCTTGTTTCCCTTCCTTGAAAGCCTGTCTTCCACTGAGACCATTTCTGCAGAGGCTTTTGTGAAAAGTAGATCGATCAACTGAAAGCTGCATATCATTCTGCATATCATTCTGAAAGATGTTTTTCGTTTTGGGAATTGCCTCTCTGATGCAAAAATGCAATTTTATGTCTGTTAGACTGTTTTATCTTTGGCTCTTTTGCAGTGTCACCTAAAGAAACAGGGACAAATTATATGTTTTTGCAACAGGCTGTTAGTTACAAAGTGCCTAAAGAAACTACAATTTAAAATGGGTTCTTTGGTGTCTGCTATCTGTAGACACAACACCAGTTCATCCCTTGAATTAGGTGCTATTTATACTTGAATGAATTCAGCGGTCAGTGGTAAGGGACAAAGAAAATCCTCTGAAAGTGGTCATGTACAAGACTGGACTGAAAATGGCTAAAAAAAGCAGCCAATACCCAAAGAAAAACTTTTCAAGATCTTCAGCAAGCCTGGAGAACTATTTCTTAAGAGCACTTTAAAAAAATTATAAGAAAGTCTGGCTCCTTGTAAACAAAATATAGAGAAGCAATGTTTGGTTTGAGACTTTTGCACAGCCCTATTTATATACATATAGATATAAAAAGATATAAAATCTCTGAGACAAGCTGTCTTACCAAGCACTGATGCACAGGCTGTGAGCCGCAACCAGCAACCTGCTGACTGTTGCCTCACACTTACAGACTGAGTGGGGGACGAGTGTTTGCTGTTTCTCGGTTGGGATGTCAGGAACTCGTGTCTGCTGCATCAGCGTTTTCTGTCAAATAACTTTTAAATACTTATTGGCGCAGGACAGCTTTCTTTTAAATTTCAGTGTATTTTTGTCAGCGACTGAAATACAATTTATTATATTCCTAAAACTGCTCTTTATGTTTTGTATTTCAGTTGCCATATTTTCAGGTTTATTTCTTTTTATTTCTTGTGCTTGCATTTTTATCCCGACTGTGTATTTTACTGTGTATAATATTAGTTTGTTGTAATGCACTGTAATTATTTCCTGAGTTAGCATAGCCCGAGGTCATCTTATCACTCTTAAAGCTGCTTTTTATTATAAATCCAATAACAGCAGTCTAGACATTTTGCCATAATGTTCCCTCCATATGTGTCTCGCTCACTTTTCACAGACTCCTTTAAATTAAACATACGCATTGTACGTTCATTGTAAATAATAGTGCACTGACTGTATCTCACAATCAGGCAATCTGTGCATCTTTTCAGTGTCTTTACCTTCCAATTAAAAAGGGCTTTGAGGCAACTGCTGTTGTTTTTTGGTGCTATAGAATTGAATTGAACTGAACTGAGTCTTTAAAGGATAAAGCAGACATACAAAACACATTTCCTATATCTGAAGTATTAGTAAAACCAGTGCTTTGCAGTACTTTCATTTCTTCGTTCTTACGGGTGTACTTGCTAACCATCCTGGCATAATACTGCTCCCAACTGACTCCACAGCCTGGCCAAAATCAGCACTGGTTGACTTGAAAATATTCCCTCTAATTACATTTTTTCCCCCCAAGAACCTTGTATTCAAAAGTGTGTGGAGCGTGGAAGTGTGGAAAGAGGCCCCCTGTGATCAAGGTGTGGTAAAATTGTCCTACCATTAGGTTATAGATACACCTACAGTTACATTTTTAGAGATGTACAGGGGCCCTCACATATACTAATGTGCCACAAACAGGACTTTAATATCACCAACCATTCCCATTTTATTACGGTGTATCCATATAAATGGTCCACCCTGTACATTGTTTGACATAGGCTTGTCAGTATCAGTCACACTGTTATGATTTTTGCCTATGCTATCTGACATGTCCTGCCCCACCATTAGCTGGTCAGGATTTTAGCTATAAATATCAATACCTTTAACAGCAATTCCCAACAAAGCAACAGCCAAAACTGCAATTTCCCTGATTATATAATAATGACCCTATATATAGCATAATCTCATTTAACCTCCTAGGACCTGGCGCCCACATATGTGGACATCACATTTTGGGATGTCTAGACCAAAATAATACATTTTGCTCTACAAGGGCCTGATATCCAGTTACAAGGACATTATATTGATACTGTTCTATGGAAATTTAAAACAAATGTCCTCCTATGTGGATCTCATTTCTCTCAGAAACAAAAATTCAGGTAAAAAAAACACAAAAAAAAACGTGCCCAAATATCAAAGAGAAATTAAAAATGCATGCCATTGAAGAGTTCAGGTCTTAGGAAGTTAAATAAAGCATGCTTCATTCTCCTACTCACAGGGTGTGGAATTCCAGTGCACCTCTGGGTGTTCAGCACTTCTCCCATTTCCCTCCACAGCACCAGACAGGGAGAGTCACACTACATGGCTCAATTCCCACAAGCTCTCTGCCTTTCCAGTCTTTTTATCTCTCCCTCTGACTCTTCCTCTGTCTGTCAGCTGTGCAGGAGGAGGCTGGAGGTGATGGGTCCTCTCTTAGAGCGATAACAAATCCACTGTGCTTCTATTATTGATGAGAAGCCTTAGAGGTGTTTATCGCTCCGTCTTTACTTTACTGAAGAGATGAGCAAACTGATACTTTTACAGGTGGTGAGAGAGCCAGCAGAAGACCAAAACTCCCACAGCACATTTATCAACAAATAAAGCCTAGAAGAACTGAAACTGCCTCCTTGACTACAGCATCTACCGAACAGCAGATGTTTGCAAATAAAATGTATTAATGATGAGTTTTATAATATCCTGACAGAAGGCATCAAAAGATTTGAATCATAATTCTTCTGATTACTGCCTCGCAGACTAAAAACTAAATCATGTCCACAACGATTGTTTCCTGATGCATGAGTGATCGCAGTTGTGTTTGCTCACTCCTGCCTTTGTGAAAGATCTTCCCTCAGGCTAGGAGGGTAGGCTATTTATAGTAGGCTCATTGTTGTTGCTGTTATGGGACAGTGTGTCCTACTTACACTGGGAGCTGATATTACATTAAAGCAAGTGTTGATGTCACAGCTCGTATAAGGAATCATTCTCAAGAGACACGGGCCTGCCTTGCCACTCTTATGCATCTGGAGAGATACGTGTCTGACAGATGCTGCCGACAAGGCAACGATTCACATTAAGCCACCGCAGAAGAGAGGTTATGATTGGATCGGTCAGATCTGACACAGAGTGACCACCTTTGTATGACTGGATACGTTGAATCTAATACGGAAGCAATTTGAGAACACTTGAAGAAACCCTGGATCTAAATTTGAAGGGCAGGGAAAAGCAAACTTCTCTTGATTAATGAAAATGTTCAGCACTGTCACTAAAAATAATCCCCCGCATCAGAGGAAATGAAGACAGATCTGCAGTGAAGGTCAGAGTAAAACTCATAAGGCCTGCAATAATGAGGATCATTATGTAGAGGGCAGAAGCCTTTATACACAAATATCTCAGCGAAGAACAGAAGGCTAAGATGTGCCCAGGATTAATGGTTTAAATGCACACAGCACGCACGCACACGCAGACTACACTTGTGGGCTTAATGTCTTTTGTAACTCTGCTGTGCAGCTGTGTGCAGCGTCTGGAAAAAAACAAAACAACTTTCTGCTGTCAAATTGGTCACTGTTAATCCTTGTGTCTAAAACAGCAGCGTTTGCCAGTAAACACAAAAACGAGCCATGTGACGGTTCAAAAACAGGCTCACATGATCAGATTCTTACATTTAGTAAGAATTTAAGTTTAGACAATCAAAACTACTTGATGACTGCATGATTAGCAAAAAAATCTGCTTCATGGTCAAAGAAACTGTATGCAGGTAAATGATGGGACATGAACACATGTGCTCTGTATGCCTGAATCTTTCCAAGCCTGTTTTCCTGCAGTGAACAGCTCCGTCTGGAGTGAGGAGCCCGTTTGAGTACGGTGGACTCTTCAAGTTCAAGTCATAAAAGGATGGACATTATTATGGTCAGCTATGATAGAGGCCAAAATCATGATCAGTTAAACAAAGTGTTAAGAAATTATCTGCATTTACACCACACAAGGCAGGATGCATCCATTTTTCCAATACATTTACATTTTTCCAATCTTCTGTTTTCCAAATCCATTTTCATCTGGTAAATCAACAGTTTCTGAAAGCCTGTTTTGTCCCAATAATCAAGCCGCATTCAGAGTCTCTTTAAACCACCTTTCTTCACCATTCCAATGCCAGGTTTGAACTACAACAGATCATCTTAAACATGTTTACATGCCTAAATAAGTTACTGCCATATGATTGGCTGATTCTCTCCCAGCTATCATAGGGCGAGAGGTAGGATGTACCCTGGAAGGTCGCCAGTTTGTCGCAGGGCTAACACAGAGGGACAGGCAGTTTTGTTTATATAACTCCAAATTACAACAGCAGTCACCTCAAAGCACTTCATAGTGTAAAGTAAAGACACTACAATAATACAGCGAAAAACCAAACACTACTGTAGCTACATCTACCTTTTGAATACAGTCTATGGGGCAAACTCATCTAATTTTGGCACACCTCATAAACAGACTACAGTGTCTCACTTGAAAGGAAAAAGCTTTAAAAGTAATAAGTGTGCAGTGCAGTCGACAGCTACTCAGTGTTAGCATTACCTTCAGTCTGAGCCTGTGGAGATAACATCAGCAATACTCTACTATTTAGCTTCACGTACCTCAAGAAGGCGTACGCTTAAAAAATCATTTGCAAAATCTAATGTACTCACATGTGCACCAAACTAATCCCCCAAATGAACACTAATGATCTTCTGAGTAGATAGGAAAATTCTCAGTTAACACTCATTTAATACGTTTCTGACAATGAAATATTCTCTATGGTGCAGTCAGAGAGAGCAGCACACATTAGCAAACACTGAACCTGAATCAAGATTCGTGTGGGAAAACTGTAGCCGATGATCACCTAGGAAACAAGGATGAGAGAACTGTTTAATTCCTCCACGTGAATTAAGCCCAAGTGACCTCAAACAACGTGCATACACACACACGTGCGTGCACAGACACACACACAAAACAACAAATAACAAGCCTTAATTTAATGTACCGCCTTGCCTGTTTTAAAATCAGTTCTAAATGAGAGTGTCAAGATCTGAGGCGATCTTCACACGTGCCAAGTGTTTAGGGTAATAATGAAAAAGGAATGAAAAGTGGGGAGTGGACCAAGCTAGGAGAAATGGCGTATTTTACTGGCAGTGTAGCATGAAGTGGCGCTTGCAGCAAAAAGTGGGAAATAGCATGTTTCCTCTTTTAGAAACAATGGAACAAGCCGAATCATGAGGCTGGGGGAAGAGTATATTTCTGAGGCAATCTTAGATTTACTTCCTGATATTCGAGGAAAAGAGATTTGTTTATTTTTTTTAAGCAAGGCTGAATTAGCACTTTGCAAACTGAATACCTGCTCCAGTATCAAGTTGATCCTGTCCACCTCACAGTCGATGAGGAAGCGTTTCTCCTGCCGGCGGTCCATCTCCTCGATGATGCGCCTGTACTCTGTGGGGTCCACAATGTTCCCCACCGAGCGAGCTGTCACCTGCCAGTTATTGGCTACAGCAGACTCCATGATGGCTTGGAGGATTGCAAACCCTGGGGGAACAGAGGGGAGAGAGCTCCATCACACAACTGTCTTTTTGGATTTCAGAGCACACAAGAAGGAAAACGTGCTCAGAATCCCAAACTCCCTGTGCGCTGAAAAAAACAAAAACAAGGATATTGTGGCTTCCAGCAATGGTTTGTAACCATTTATTGTCATACAGAATGTAAACTATTAATTGATAATGCATTGTCAACATGTTTAAACAGTACCAATCATCTTGTAGGCACCGCTTGCAGGGAGGAAAATAAACGTGAGAGAAAATAGCGTGAAGTAAGTAAACAAAGAGGCGCGCTTCAGAGTAAAAACTGAGCTGTACTGGGGCGGCAGTCAAACAGTCTCCTGATACTGAAATATGAACAGCTGCTCGAGTGGATGGCTAGAAGAAGATCTAGGGGAGAGGGGGGGGGGGGGGGTTGTTTGATTTGCCTTTTTTTTACCAGTCTAAATTCTGACAAACGCTCAACACATTTCGCGTAAAGGTAGTAAGAAAAGCTAAAATTTGAGCCGAAATTAGAGATGCTTGGGAGCTCTTTCTTTACACTGCATATGAATTAAACAGACATGCTCCTGTAATTAGGCCTTTCCGGAACGTGCAGGTACAAGATTAATGAGTCTCTTCAGAATTAATATCAGGAACGGCTGCCAAATGTTTAAAAGGATCGTAAAAGAAATATTTGACAGACAAAGCAGATTCAAGAGGCTCCACAAAGAATCCCCACAACCGATTAGCTTAAAGCTGCAGCTCTTATAACAAAGATAGATGCATTATAGAGCATAATTAACCATTAACTGGGAAATGACTGAGCTGTCCCACGCTGCCTTAGCAGTTTGTCATGGGAGGTCATCATTGCTATCTCTTCCCTGGTAGACTGAGGAGTTTAAAGTTGCAGAAAGGACAAACGATATGGAAGAGAAATGTCTGTGTTTCTGCGTATTATAATTCACCCATGAAAGTTGCAATGCAACAGTTTTATATTTTATATTTCTTTAAAAAAAAATCAGGGGTCGCAACAATAAGATATGAAACATGTACCTTAGCAGATGCAGTGAAATAGACTTCCCAAAGGATCCAGAAAGCACAATTGGCAGAGCTTACTGCACCCCGGGATGAATCAGTAGCTGAGGCACATGAAAGAAAGACGCTGAGCTAAGAGTAAGTTGGCTGAGCGGTGACACATTAAAAGCATAGACTGTATATAAAAGAAAGCCACATTGTTATAATGGTGTGTGGTGGTTTACTAAGGAGATTAAGGACTGGTGGTCAGCAGTCATGACAGGGTGCAAAGGGAGTTTCTAAATCAGCTGAAAAAAAACATCAGTGAGTGAGTGACATGGAAATAGAGCATACAGCTGTGTGTTAGCTTCAGAAACACCATGTTTTAGCCAGTTTTTGTGAGTAGAGGGTACAAATCTTAAACCTGAAACACTGTAGTGAAACAGTACACCTTGTTTATAAGATCCCTACTACTAAGCTATGGTGTGGTATTAGTAAATCTGGATTAATAATTGAGGAGATTGAAAGAAAGTATAGGTAATACAAGCTTATTTTGGTTACAGTGGTGCAAGATCTTTTTAAACAGGCTTGTTTGGATGATTGAGGCGAGGTTAAATAAAGTGAGTCATTGCTGCATGCTGCCTTTTTGAACGGATCAATTTGTTGCCAAGCAATCTGAGAGCCCATCAACACATTTGCAGGACGGTTGCAGCAGCTGATTTTTCAGAGCTTCCAGTGCAGCCGAGTCCAGGCCAAAACTTCCTGTTTCATCTGCCATTCATCAGTCACTGTTTACAAAATACAGATACATATTTAAACGAGAAGCACCCCAACAGCGCAAACCTCCGCCAGGGCAGCTCACTCTTTGGGCAGTATTTACTTTTAAGATAATACTACTGGATCTATTCATTTTGTTTTTCTATGTTCTTTTAAGTGTATTTAAAATCTACTCAATCTATTGACCTTAAAAGAAAGATCAGAGGACAAATTTTAAATAATATTTTAAATCTTTATAGCGATATGCTGACATGTTTTTTTTTGTCAATTTTTGACCATTAAAGTTGATCTTGAAGACCTTATGGGCGAATGTAAGCATAATTTAGCTGTTAACGTGACCCGTGATCTACACTCTAATAATATAATTATTCAAAAATGATCAGGTGATGGTTTTAAAACTGCATTTCCACAAATAATGCCCCTGTTTTGCTCTTCACATGAGCTGTTTCCCCGCATGTAACCTAAGCCTGCTCAAGCATGACTTGTCAACACATGAACTCCAAACGCAAACCAGGAAGCTTCCTGTAACAAAATCTTGGTCCTTGCCTACACACTAGCTATCCAGTGACGGTTCATCTCTGTAACAGCAGAACACAAACTGGCTTTGTTTAGATATTTATATAATTCAAAGTTGAAATATTCTTTCTAAATCACTCAAGAATCTCACTCAGTATATTTAAAATATTTTATACATCTTTTGCTGTAGGTAGGAAGACAGGTGACCTTTGAAAAGCCCAAGCTGAAAGATTATGAATAAAGTAAAGATTTGCATCTCTTCATTCTTTAAAGAACAGTACACAGGACACGTCAAAAATGCATTATGGCAGAAGCTTATTACATACTGTACTGAGTCACAACTAATGGGCAGGGAAAAAAAGTGCTGTTTAAGTCAGAGCAGGAACACTTCAGCTGACTGGACTAAATGCATCACATGCTGTTGCCCTTTTCTTTCACAGAAGGGATGAAACTGTTGATTCTAGGAAATGATAGATATTATTACGGGTGCTGAATAAGCTGGTGTGAAATGTGTTTATGTAAATACAAGTGAGTTTCACAGCTTCCACTGCATTTCGTTGCCCTGTACCTGTGCATGTGCAATGACAATAAAGTTGAATTCTATTCTATTCTATTCTCTGCAGGAAGCAGGAATTACAAAAGCTAAATGAAAACTGGTTTTACTCTGTATCCACATCAAGGGACACGCAGCCTAAAAACCACAGTGCATTCAACATCAGGGATACTCGAACTGTTATATCACCTGTGTGCGTGTTTAAACATGTCAGCGCTCTTTAACACTTTAGGTAATTTGTGGTTGGGCTACATGTTCATTTGTAGAGCTACAGGGATCGTAAGATAGTTTACCATGGAGGTTCTTTGAATATTAAACATGGACTTTTAATATTAAAGATTCTTGAATAATTCACTTGTTTTTGCCATTACACCTGAATTTTTAAAGCCAGCACCATGGAGAAATATCATTTGCTTGAAGCTACTTAAATTTGACCTTCACAGCCCAGAAAGATGAATGTGTGACGTTGGTACTAGAAGTCTGTTTTCACATTTATTGTTTATCCAGTGAAGCAAAGTTTCTCAGTCCACCCCCTAATCTGAGTTTAAAAGATTAAGATGCAAATATGACTCTTTAAAGTCAAACTATAGTTTCCAAATTAGTCTGTGAGGTGATTATGATCCAAGAAGAAGAAAAAACGTTTTTCTGCACACTGCAATCTCAACAGGATGTCTCTTTGAAAACTGCAAAAACTCCAGATGCAGACAAATCCCAGCTACTCTATGCAGACACTGTAGGGGTTGGTAAAAACTTGTTTTCTTGTACAGCAGCTCAAATTAACAAATGACAGGGAGTCCCACCATAGTTCTTCTTTTCAGGAGTAACAGCTGAGCCGTTCTCACTGCCAAAATGCTTTTGAGTTTCACTGAAATGTACAAGCTTTTCAAATACCTTCCTCTTTGATAATGATGACCTTTTTTCATGATTTCAAATATACAGTATATTATGTTTCCACAGCTGAAGAAATATACCAGTGTATTGTTTTTTAAGCACTAAAAGGCATCAAAGTTAGTTTACTTAGCATCTGAGACAATAGGCAATATTCTGGGGCTTACTGTGGAACCAGATGCGTGCTGGTCACTGTTTATGATGACAGTGATGTTCTCCATGTGGGCCGTTTGTCAATCAGAACTGCTCAAACACAACATGTCAGTAGTAAGGAGACCACGAGTGGCAATCATTTGCATTTGCATATAGATTTTATATTTCCATGCAGCGATCTGTCTTTTTTTTTTTTTTTTTTTTTTTTTTTTTGCCTGTCCCGTTTGGCTCTTTTGCCATCAGAATTGTTGTCTAAAGGCAAAGAAAGATGCCCAACGGATTTACTTTACCAAATTGACCATCCCAGCCTTGCCGTAATGGTCCATTTGATTCACCTTTTATTGTTTATTTTATTTTCACTTGCTGAATACGGGACAGACTTGACTGGGGGAAAGAAGGGGAGAAAGAAAGAGGGAAAGAGAAACAGCTGAGAAGAGGGACGGGGGAGAAGGGCAAAAAACAAAAACCAACAGAATGAGCAGGAAAAAAAAAGAAATAAAAAATGCATATATCGATCACCTGGATCACCTGCTGAGAAAGAAAAAAGAAAACAAGCAGAAGAGAACAAGAGTAATAGAATAAACAGCATCACAATGATATATGGGAATATGACAGTAAATACTAAATATTAAACATTATTGTGCAGCACATAAGATCAACAGAACACAGTGTGCTTTGAGGTAGGAGCCAAAAAGGGTGTAGTTTGTGGGTGTGATCACCCGTGTGTACACCTGTGAGCATGGACGCACTTGTTTTTTGTTTTTTAAAAGGTTCCTTCATGTAATAATCTGCTAGAGGGTGTGGGGGGGCCACAGCCCCGTCCTTCAGGGCATGAAGCAGGTATGGAGGAGATCAAAACTCCAGACATCCAGAGGCCCCCAGAACACAAGAGACCAAGGAAGACCAACAGAGGGGCAGCTGCGCCACTGTCCCAGAAAGAGCTGAGGAGAGTCCCAGATGAGGGCTCACCCAGCAGCCGCGGAGCAGAAGCCAGGGGGAGTTGCAGTGACGCGCCCGTGAGCTCCGCCGGCAGCCAGCCGCGCCTGAGTGACCGAGCCCCAGGCCGAGAGGCCGGGGGCACCCCACCTCCGAAGTGGCCCGAGCGAGCCCCAGGCTCCAGGCCCCGATGAGCGGCCGCCAAGGAGTGAGCCGGTGTGTACCCAGAGACGGAGCGCCCCCAGAACCTCACGCCCATCCCGGACCCACCCAGGGGCAGCCAGGCTACCAGGTCAGTAACCCACGTCCGTCAGCACAGACCCTCCCCTAGCCCCGCTGCACGCAGCCGCGAGGAAACAGTCACCTGAGAGCCAACAGAGCCCCTAACCGGACATGACCGCTACCCCGGGTTGAGCCCCCCAAGGAAGATGCCTCCGGGGAACCCCCCGACGCCCTAAGCCTGTCCCTACCCCCACACCAATCACAACAGTGAAGGCGGGACCAGACTATGACCCCCCCACCCCCACTAGGTGATGGAGCTGATCAAAGGAGCCCAGAGCAATTGATCTGATGTGGTGGCAGAGGCTGTATCAAGACTAATGTAATCTAATAGATAATTTCTATATTGGTTAGAATTAAGATTATTTTTATTTTTCCAGTTCATGAGGACTGTTTTCTTGGCTATGCATAGGGCAGTGAAAACCATATGGGCGATATTCTTTTCTGAAGTGACATTATCTAAGCTGCCCAACAAACACACTAAGGGGGAAGTTGGAATGTTACATTTCAGACACTTCGATAAGTCTTCACATATCTCGCGCCAAAACTTCTGAACTGGTGGACAGAACCAAAGAGCGTGGATATAATTGTCCGGTGAATTGGTTTGGCAGTGTGAGCAGTTGTTGGTAGACGTAAAGCCCATCTTGAACATCCGATGACCTGTATAGTGCACTCTATGTAGTATTTTGTATTGAATTAATTGAAGACTGGGATTTCTAATTAGATGAAAGGTTTTTAAGCAAATCTGAGACCAGAAGTTTAGGTCTAAGTTAACTGATAAATCCGCTTCCCATTTTGCAATAGGAAGTGATATTGATTCATCTGTTTTAGAAAGCATTCTGTATATTTTGGATAGTAATTTGGGGGTTTTAAGAGTAAGAAATTGAACCACACTTGGTGGTGTTTGTAGTTCAACTTGACCCGGTTTAAATTTCTTTTTTACTATGGATTTAATTTGTTGATATTCTAAAAATCTTTTCTTGTTGATCCCATATTGTGTAACTAGTCTGTCAAATGAAATAAATTCTGTTCCTTCTAGTATATGTTCTAAATATTTGATTCCTTTACCACTCCAATCTGAAAAGTTTATCATATTATTGTTTTGTAATATGTCAGGGTTGTTCCAGATAGGCGTACGTTTGCATGGGATTAATGAAGACGCTGTCAATTTTAGAAACTCCCACCATGCTGTCAGAGAAGCACTGATGTTGATGCTTTTAAAGCATTCATGTCGTTGGATGTTTGAGCTGATAAATGGTAGGTCTGAGATCTCTAGATTATTGCAAAGTGCTTGTTCTACATCTAGCCAAGGTTCATCTAAGAGGGTATGTTTTAGCCATCCTGAGATAAACCGAAGCCTGTTGGCTAAGAAGTAGTGCTGAAAGTTAGGCAGTTCTAGTCCTCCTTTATCCTTGGTCTTTTGTAGTGTTTTTAAGCTTATACGTGGGGGTTTATTTTTCCAAAGGAATTTGGACATACATGAATCTAGAGAGCTGAACCAATCTTACATAAAAGATTGGTCCAATGCAGCGATCTGTCTACAGAGATTCATGCCTGTGTACAAAGTACAAAGGAAATGTGAGCGATGAACGAAGAGTAACTGTAAATAATAATGCAGCAATTAACATGCCATTAAATCTCCAAACTCATAAACGTACAAGAATATTTTCTTACTAAAGAGAGGTAGAGAGGTTTCAAAAGGTTTGTAAAGTGGAGAATTGAATTTTTGGGTCCACTAACACCATTTATAGATTTATCTTTAGCAAATAATCCAGAATACAGATTTGACACCGCCTTTCTAAGGCAGCACTCACTTGTAATGTATAATTTAATCAGAAGTATTGTTGCTTGCATTTCCAACAACAATAACTAGTGGTCCTTATCTGGATCTACCACAGGTTCTTCAGCTTTCTGTTGGGAACATGTAAACTCATGTTCCCAACAGGCCTCCGAAATATTCAGAGCACAGCGACTGGGCTGACACGTTCGCCCTCGCCCTCCCTTCCCCTGCTGGTGACCTTCACAGTGAAGTGCACAGCAGACAGCACTCAGACCAGGTATGGCCTTTAAAGACAAGTGGCTCTCGCTGGGTGCCATCACGTTAGCCACTCTGGCTTCTAAAGAGGCCACCGCGACGTGTGCTCACATGTCTGACGCCGGGCGAGGTTAAGGAATTCGAAAGAGGCATCGTGTCTCGATGCATTGTAAAGACTCTGATGACTGATAAGAGACTGCTGAGCTGACCTCAGTCTGAGCCCAACACTGCTACTGCCTTTATCTGGATTTTTTTTTTTATCAGCTCACATATATATCAAAACTAAAATCTAGCACATTATATCACCGCTGGCAGAAGGGAAATGAAAAGGCAGAAGCTGAGTGTCAGCTCTCCTCCCACAGCACTGAACGCCATAAGCTGGGATATGCATGACATTTTGAAACGTGTTAGTAGCTGCTCAAGAAAAAGGTTTTGGGGGATTTACAAACGATTCCCTTGAGAGTTTCATTTTCTCACACTAAAACTAAGCTGGATAGTTGGGGTTTAAACATTTTATGAGCTGCTTGATGTTTAAGCTATTGAGTATACTTAACAATTAAAGATATGTATAAATAAAGAGGAAGTCCCGAACCGAAGGAATTCAATGATGTGACATTCGGTGCACTCTAGCTTTAAAAACCACAGTGCAAAAAGGAAATCTGAGCAACAAAGGACACCTAAGTCTCTTGGTGAGTATTAACACTGGTGTGATTTATCAGGCGGCGCACAAATGACAGAGTTTTGGTTGACTTTGTAAACAGATGGTACATTTTAAAACAGTCAGCAGGAAGGACGACCATCAAGGGCATTTTACAGAGTCAATTATTCAGCCCTGACCTGAAGAATAATACATATTCAACATCGGGAGCATACTGCCACAAGCCTATTTATAGAGCAAAAAAAATCCTTCTTCCACAAAAACACCAAAACAGCCTTAGTTAGTTAAATATCTCTCCTGTGGCCCCATTGGTGTTATCCTGCTAGAAGCAGCCATCAGAAGATGAGTGCACCGTGGTCATAAAAGAAAGGACATGGTCTCAGGGAGGCTGTGGTGATTAAATGATGCTCTATGCTCTATGCCAAAAAACCACAGATACAAGGCAGGATGGAGCCATTCTTCCATGTTGTTTAGACTAAATTCTGACCCGACCATCTCAATGTTGCAGAAGATATAGAGACACAGAAAAAACGACAATGTTTTTCCAATTTTCTATGTCTGAACTATACCATTAGCTTTATCTTTTTAACTGAGAGGAGTGGCACTTGGTGGTGTGGTCCTCAGCTCCTATAGCCCATCTGCTTCAAGGTTCAATGTGGTGCATTCAGAGATGCTCAGTGGATATTTTCCCTTTTTCAGACAATAGAGATGGTTGTGTGGGAGAATCCCTGTAGATCAGCAGTTTCAGAAATACTAAATCATGCAGTGTTTAAAGACCCTTAAATCACCTTGCTCAGTCTGAATTTTAGCAGGCTGTCTTTACCGTGCATACATGGATAAATGCCCTGAGTTATCAGGTTGATGTAAACAAGACTCCAAAAAATGCAATTAGACAATCACTGTGATTATTGTTAGTGTCATTCTTTTGTACAATCATTGCCAATTAATGTTACTTTAAACTCACATGGGTTACTAGTAGGAAGCCCACAGAGAATTATTGCACAGCTTTGTGTAGTAGCTAGCACTTAGCTGTTTAAGAGGATGAACCTTTCATCAGCTCCCAGCTGAAATCAGCTTTAACAGACGTCAGACGACAAAGGTTCTCCTGAAGAGATGATGCGAGCCCGACCTGCTACATGTTGACATTAGTACCAGTTTATAAACAGCACGTAACTTAGGCAGAGCAGCAAAACAATGATCCAATAACATGAAACGTGAGCTGTCGATGTGCAAAGCAGCGCCGCTATATGCTGTCAGGCCACCATGCCATGAGTACAGTACGGATATTTATGCTCAAGTCTACAAACACAAAAAATTTAGACATTTCACTTTGAGGTTTGTTGACAAATGTAGTGAAAGAAATGCTTGAAGGTGAGGGGAGCTGTTTAAGCAGGCAGCACAAAGTAAAGTTGGCCTGTATGTGAGTTAAACCTGAATATATGAGCTTAATAGCAAACACAGCACCATCGGGATGTAGCCCTGAAAAAAACAAAGCAGGATAGTCAAGTACAATCACTGGTTCACTTTAAATCTCTCTGTAGTTAAGAGAAGTATTTTTCTAGATTAGGACATTTACCAAATATGTTACTTCCTCTGTGAGACACAGCCGCTAAAACGAGCCTGACTGAGGCTCTGCTGACACCTGGCCATGTATTCTTCTTGTCTGTCTCGGGCAGCGGCTCATATGATGGCTGAGCGTGGTGTGCAGTCTCAACTGTGACTCAGTCGTCCCTCCCCCTCCCCGAGGAAGGTGACCTCTTTAAAATTCTCTTGCAGTCATCTGAACCGCGCCGTTGTCACGGGAGGCCCAAAGCTGAGCGCGACACCGAGGGGGAACTCAGACAAAGCCACTGAACCCACTTCTGAGAAATCTCTAAATCTCAAAGCTTATATGTGGCTCTACAAAGAAGACTGCTTTCAGTGGGCAGTGCTCACAGAGCCAGTGAAATAAAAAGGATTAAAGCTGCCAAATGACAGTAAAAGGACACTTTTGAGCACAATTAGCCTAACAACGCCTACTCCAACTGCAGTCCAACATAGATAACAGCTCCCTCTTCCAAATTAGCTGAACTGCAAAGAGCCCTGCACCCCCACACCGCCCACTCCTGCCAAATCCCTGATCAGACCTAATCAAACAGATTATTTCTTATCTAATGACAGCTGCAAAGTTGCTAACAGAACGTCGAGCATTTCTCCTGTTTGCTTTCATCTTTTATGTAAGTTGAATTCACACGTCATTGAATAATTCACAAATTTTTGTTGCGCTTGAAGATGATTCAGGTTCTAAAGCACTAAAAATGTAATATAAAAGACAGCCGGAGTGAGAAAACTAACACAAACACAAAGTGCAGATATTTAAACCACACACAAAGAAATGGATGGCCCATTAGCGAGAGCTGCACTAACAGCCTTGTCTTTTTCTCTCTTAGGCAAAATAAAAATGGCGTTTTCTCTTGGGCAAACATGGAAACGCACATCACATCAATCTCTTTCATAATGCAAAAAGACTACTGTTGTAATGGCCTTGCGTTATCCTGAAAGCAAGTGTCCCTGAAATAGACGAAAGGCATTTGAGAGACACAGAGACAAGAATCGAGGAATAAGCAGAGCAGCTGCCTGATAAAGCAGAGGGGCTCTCTATTAGTCACCTGGTTTCTTATTTGTCCGTGTAAGGTGGTAAGGTTAGAGCAGATTACATATGACAAATTGGATGTGACAGAAAAAGATGGGAGGAAGCTCCAAATTCGATGAAGTCAAAAGCGTTCGGTGCATCTGACAGCATTTCTGACAGCGCTTGTCCCTCTGACACGGGAGAAACACAAAGACTTTGCTGACTCCTCTGTTCCTTCTCTCACAGCTCCATACACTTTTATTTCTTTCCCACTCATTTGAAGACGAGGCTATTCCTTCATCTGTGAGCAGCTGAGATAACAATGTTGAATTGCGGAGGGAAGAAAAATCTGTATTTTTGCCCAAATATGCTTCTGAGCTGCTCACCCTGTTTCCTCCCTGAGCCGGCAGGAGTGAACAGACAACGAAAGCAGGATAAGTGGAATCACACCTGGTCTTTAAGGTACTGATTTCTCTCTGATTCAAGAGGCAGAGAAGTAGAAGTAAGCACTGATTATGTATTGCCATCAGTAACAGATATGATAAATATGACTGATCGAGCTTCAGGTTGCATACTAACAAAATTTCAAGGGTTTATAAAACAAACGTGTGAGAGCAGTTTTGTTACATGTATGGTGTTTGTTTGTTTGTGCTAGACTTTTATTTCCTGACAAATTTCACTGTTGTTCACAGCACCCTGTTATGCAAGTGCACACTGTGACATCACAAAGCAGTAGACCGCTGTTAGAAGCATGTTCATCACGGGTT
Organism: Rhamphochromis sp. 'chilingali'; assembly: GCF_963969265.1. Taxonomy (NCBI): domain Eukaryota; kingdom Metazoa; phylum Chordata; class Actinopteri; order Cichliformes; family Cichlidae; genus Rhamphochromis; species Rhamphochromis sp. 'chilingali'. The sequence continues at coordinate 12,219,077 of NC_137946.1, forward strand.
ACTGAACCCCAACCTTATCTATTTGTGTTATTACCCCTCAAAAAAACAGTCTTTGTCACAACAAAATGCGCAACCCTGTGACAAAATAACAGTACAAACACAATGTTTGAGTTTTGGGGGGAATATCCCACAGCTAATTAGGTTAAGCGGCAACAAATTAGTAACATGACTGGATACTAGTCAGTCATATTATGAGATTTCATAATATGATAATATCATTACAACATTCAGAGAACTCCAAGAAACATCTATATGGTTGGGGCAAAGTCAGAAAACACTGTACTGAATGTCACAATTCTGTAGTGGAAGTCATTATTTAGCTTCAGAAACTCAAGTCAGCATCAACAAAAGCAAGTTAGAACTCATAAACAAGCGTAAACAGCATCTAGAAACATCGGCGCCTTCTCTGGGTGCTCACCTAAGATCGATGGGAACATGGTCCTGTGATCTGTTGTGAAATGAACATAACAGAACACGTTTATAAGGTGGTACAGGTCCATAAATGGTACAAACAGGCCATTTTAGGCCTTTCAATGGTGGTAGCTAAGAAAAACGATGACATCATAAATCTGATGTAGGTATTAGATAGGTAAGAACCTTCAGGGGCATATGATACTTTATGTATTATAAGATTTCCCACATACTATATACAACAAATAGAGCCGTTATTAATTCATGTTTTTCTTAATATAACGAGAACATCTGCTGAAAAATCGAGTTTATTTGTCCGGCTTGTGTAAAGGCATCTGTAGACAGCTGATATTCTAATTTGCTCGCATGTTTATTGCTGAAACAGTATGAAATATAAAGAGATGGACAACAGAAGAATGGATGAAGCTAACATGACACAGTACAACTTTTATTACAGAGGGGATGAGGAGCTGTCCAAGGTCTTGCATCAGCAGGACCTTGGACAGCTCCTGCATTAACATCACAAAGTACAGAACTCTTTCTTCTTACACTAGAAAATTCACTGCTTTCACTACCTGCAAGTACCTGAAATATATATCTATGGATGTAAAACTAAAACCCTTTCCTAACGTCTCTTACAAGTATCCATTCTTGCCACTTTAGCAGTTTGTAGCCGCTAGACTGATACAGTCACGGGCGGCTTTGTCAACACATCCTGGCAGACGTGGCAGAGTGGTTTGTCAGTGATGCTCACAGAGAGTGATTTGTAATGAGCAGTGCAACTCCATTTTTCGAGCAAGGAACAAAGATTTAAAGTGACGCAACGGCTTCTAGTTACGTAATGACTTTCTCAGGGTTACTGTAGCTACAGTAGTTAGCTACAGTCTGAGTACTGCAAGTCTGTCAGGCCGTCTGTTCAAAAGCGATCTCTTTATATTTGAAAGCAACAATGTCCACTGCATAACGCAGCGTCTAAAACCCCAAACTCACCTGTGGTGAGAAATGAAAGCAACACATTTATACATTTTCCTCCTAAACAGGCGAACTCCCCAAAATGTTTAATACACCGAATTAATAATTCACGTACTTCAGTTTTTGTGGGTATAAAAGAGTCGACGCTGCAGTACTGAGCAGAAAGTCTGCAGCTTACATTTCCATCGGTGTTGTTTTCAAGCTGCGCTGCCTCTGCATGCGTGGATGTGCAAGGATCAATTGGTGCCATTTTGGGCGTCTGGCAGAGCGGAGGTTCGGTTCAGGCAGAAACACTCAGACACAGCCAACGCCTCAGCTGTGTCTTCCCAGTGAATGCACAACGCCCTTTGAGGTTTTCACCAATGAGGTCACCGCCAAGTACACACACATACATGCACCACGCATGTAGCATCCAAACTGCCTTTCCAGATAAATACCAGCCTTAGCTGTAAATCTAAAGGAAATTGAGTCCACGCAATCTAAAGCTTTTTCGACACTCACTCTGCAAAGCCACATTTATGAGCAAGCTGCAAAAGAAAAGGAAAAAAGCGCTGTTCAAGTTTAAACAATCCGTTATATTAATGTTATAAATTGCTATTATGATTTCAGAGATCCTATCTGACAGAGGAGATTCTTACAGTGTTAGCCTTTTTTTATCTGCATGTCTTTGTTTTTCAGCGCCCTCTAAAACAAACAGCCTCACAGAAGAGCACGATATTCTGCCACACGTGTGCCTCACTTTCACATTCACTACGAGGCCTAATAGAGTCCTTGAACGGGGGAGGAAAGAAGCTCTCTTGAAGTAGAAAAGCTTGACTGATGAATCTCTGCTTCAGTCCCAATATTATTGTCTGGCAGCAAAACAGTGGTTACTCACAGATGCGGGAGGGGGGTCTACACCTATTGATATGTGTCCATCTCAAAGTGAAGCTGCAGTAAGGTGTTCACAGAGTGGAACAGCTGCGTGGCGCCGTCCTCTCCCGCTCTCCCATTCTTTGTTAATGAGCCTGTGTGCCGGGCTGCTGAGTGAAGCTCTTTAGCAGTGCGCAATTAATCAGATGTTTCCTTGCAGAGAAGAAACCAAGCAGACATTCAGCAGCAGGGCAGTGTGATTACACATCGAAGGCAAATTGTCCCCGCCATCTACATTTGTCACAGCGGCAGGAGGAGAGAGCCGCGGTTAATGTTGTTAGATGCTACTTCTTCATTTTGATGGCCGCATAAGGAAATTAAGATCCAGTTTGCATTATGTAGAGTTCATGAATCAAGAGAATGATAGTCAACAATGAGCATTAGATTGCACAGTCAGATCTCATACAGGTACCTTTACTGAAGCACTGTACTTAATTACAGTTCTGAGGTACCTTATTTGGTTACGTCTGTTTCAGGATCAGTGATTCCAAAACAATATCACAGGCTGCGGAATACATAAAAATGGAAATACAGTAGATCAGCTACACCCTGTATCTAACTGAAATGGATTAGGTGCCTTCGCGGATGTGCAATTTATCCATTCCATGTGCACTAATGCACCCCTTTACCGTCACAGAGCCTGGCTTTAGGACTGGCACTAATAGCTGGACAGCGTGATTTCTCTATTACCTCGTGTGCTCATGAGTTCCAAAAAGAATTTCAAATTTTGGTTGGTCAAAAAAAAAGTTTTCTACTTTGCTTCGGTCGATTTTAAATGACCTCAGGCCCAGAGAGAGTGGAAGCCTTTCTAATTGTTGCTTATGGATTTTTGTTTTTCCAATGAGAAGAAGACTCTTCCATTTTTCGATGCAGTGAAGAACTGTGTTTACCGATTCTTGAAAGTGATTTTCAGTACAGTCACCAATACAGAGTCTGTTTTTAATGCAGGCTTTCCTAATTTCTGGCCTTCTCCCTTGCATATAAAGAGTCTCTGAATAATTTAATGGCTTTGCGTATCCTATTTTTATACATTGTGCAGTCGGATATAAAGTAAAGTTATTTTTAAGTTATTAAACTATTTATCAGTGCAGCCTTTTACAGATTGAGAACCCTTCGCCATCTTTATTTCTGAAAGCCTTTCTGTGATGCATTATGGCCTTTGGATATGTTTTTATGTATTTGTATTGTTTATGTGGTTTTTAAATATTTTTTATATCTTATATTTAACAATCAAAGTTGAACTGTATCTCTGCTGACATTATCTAATGTCTTCTTAGAGCTAAACAGTTGGGACCATTACAAAAACTGCTGCTTAAGGCATTTAGACAGCAAAACAAAGATTCCTCTGACTTAAAATCAGCTATTAGAAACACATTTTATAGCTGATATTTTCGTAGTAATAAATTTTTGGCTCATCAGCACATTATACAAATTTTGTAAAGTGTAATAACTTTGACAAACACCACCCAGCAACTCTTTTTAACTGGCATGAACGACATATTGCGCTTTATGATGAATATGCAATTTATTGTAAATAAGCCAAACATGAGAAAACCTGGTGAGGAGCTTCTCTCTGCGCCCAGTTGGTAACATCCAGATGTTCATCAGTTCAAAAGGTCTTTGCTTGCCAGCAGCCATTAGTCTATTTAATGAGGACAATTCAGAGCCAGTACATCCAGGATAAATAGGTGATGCTGCACTGTAGCAAATAAACTTGTACGTAATGACTCGTGTGCATAAAAGTGTGTAGTCTGTTTTCCGCTTTGTTGTGCTCCTCCTGGTGCTGCGAGGCTTGCTGCACTTCTCCTTTTGTATCAGTTCAGTTTATGAAGAAATCACTTCATCGAAGGAGACGTGGGTTGCATGAAACAGTAAGAGATGCCAGTAAAAAAAATAAATAAATAAAGAGAGACTCCACTCGTGGTTTAGACTTATTGTGCATATGTCAGTTAAACTAGTTTAGATCAGCACAGCACTGCTGTCACAGGAAGGCATCTCCAACATGAAAGTGAAGCCGAACCTATTTGATATTAATAGCTTTCAAAATTTGAAATTTTAATATATTATGAATGGCTACAGTGAGTGGTTTCCCTGGGCATTTTTATTTTCTGTTACATTTAAAATCCCATCATACAGATATAGCTTTGATGAGTAGTTATGCCCTCGGGCTGCAATGATTTAAAAAAAAAACCAGCAAATCTACTTTTAACAAATGTATGCTCTTTTTGCATTCGATAATCAAGTTGATCAAGAAAGACTAGTTTTGGTATGAAATGCTTAAATTATTATTAAATCTATTAGCTCAATCAAAATGACTTTTTTGGGGGGGGGGGGTAAAAACTCACTTAACTCACCAACAAAGTAAGCATTAGAAGATTAGAAGGAAAAGCTGTAGCAATGGCTAACAACTGCACACTACATATGAAGTCCCAATCCTGACTGCAGGCAAAAGGTGTCTTCATGACTAGAGGCTTGGTCCCATTACTAATCTGAGATTATGCGACCAGGATGGAGGTCAGTTGTTGAAGTATTTTTGCATAGTAGACACACAAAAATAGTACTCATGTCAATTTGTGTTCGAAATAGAGAAAATTGACTGACTAAGAACCAAAAGCAGCACCACCTTGGGTCTGCAGCCAGTTTCACAATAAGTTTTTTTCTTTTAATATAATTGCTACTGATAAATGTTTGTGCATTCTTATTTTAGCCTGTTCAAAGTTGTCCCAACAGGAAACTGGTCATGCAGACGTGAAGAGTGACTCAATTCTCGGCAGGTGAGAAAACCTTGAATTTTCTCTGCACAGCTCATCATTTGAACAATAGCATCAAGCTAAAAATAGCTACAGTTTCCTTGCTAGCACAGAGCCTGCACTGATGGTGTCGAAGCTTTATCAATCTGACATGAAGTTTAATAAAATACAACTTTAGCAACCAAACTATAAGCATAATTCACCAAACATAGAAGAACTCATTATAATAGTACACAAGCAGTTTATGGAGACAGGACTGAACATTACAGTTAGCAGGGTTGTCCTCCAAAGGTCTCCAAAGTTAGCCTAGCCGAGTGGATGAGGTACCCCGTGTTGAGCTAAGTTGGTAATAAAAAAAGTTTCTTTCTGTTTTTTTTTAATTAAAAATTACACAAAAAGAGACAGCAAAGACTGTATGACCAAATTAACAAAGGAACACAACAAAATCTAAAATTCGGTCACGTGTATAGAACATAAGTCTAATAATTTTACCCCAAATACACTTCTTTTCAAAAAAATAGCTGGCTTTTTTATTATGAAATGTTTAAACAGTCAGACAAGTATACACAGGGCAGGGCTACACCATTCATTAATATTATTAATATTCACTTACCATAGACAGGAGCAACAATTTTGAGAGGCTAATAGAACATCCCAGCACTGTTTTAATGGCTCCAATTTGTAAGTTGACTTGAGGCTGTTAAGGTGTGCCCCATATACAGTGGGGCAAAAAAGTATTTAGTCAGCCACCGATTGTGCAAGTTCCCCCACTTAAAATGATGACAGAGGTCAGTAATTTGCACCAGAGGTACACTTCAACTGTGAGAGACAGAATGTGAAAAAAAAAATCCATGAATCCACATGGTAGGATTTGTAAAGAATTTATTCGTAAATCAGGGTGGAAAATAAGTATTTGGTCAATAACAAAAATACAACTCAATACTTTGTAACATAACCTTTGTTGGCAATAACAGAGGTCAAACGTTTACTATAGGTCTTTACCAGGTTTGCACACACAGTAGCTGGTATTTTGGCCCATTCCTCCATGCAGATCTTCTCGAGAGCAGTGATGTTTTGGGGCTGTCGCCGAGCAACACGGACTTTCAACTCCCGCCACAGATTTCCTATGGGGTTGAGGTCTGGAGACTGGCTAGGCCACTCCAGGACTTTCAAATGCTTCTTACGGAGCCACTCCTTTGTTGCCCGGGCGGTGTGTTTTGGATCATTGTCGTGTTGGAAGACCCAGCCTCGTTTCATCTTCAAAGTTCTCGCTGATGGAAGGAGGTTTTGGCTCAAAATCTCACGATACATGGCCCCATTCATTCTGTCCTTAACACGGATCAGTCGTCCTGTCCCCTTGGCAGAAAAACAGCCCCATAGCATGATGTTTCCACCCCCATGCTTCACAGTAGGTATGGTGTTCTTGGGATGCAACTCAGTATTCTTCTTCCTCCGAACACGACGAGTTGAGTTTATACCAAAAAGTTCTACTTTGGTTTCATCTGACCACATGACATTCTCCCAATCCTCTGCTGTATCATCCATGTGCTCTCTGGCAAACTTCAGACGGGCCTGGACATGCACTGGCTTCAGCAGCGGAACACGTCTGGCACTGCGGGATTTGATTCCCTGCCGTTGTAGTGTGTTACTGATGGTGACCTTTGTTACTTTGGTCCCAGCTCTCTGCAGGTCATTCACCAGGTCCCCCCGTGTGGTTCTGGGATCTTTGCTCACCGTTCTCATGATCATTTTGACCCCACGGGATGAGATCTTGCGTGGAGCCCCAGATCGAGGGAGATTATCAGTGGTCTTGTATGTCTTCCATTTTCTGATGATTGCTCCCACAGTTGATTTTTTCACACCAAGCTGCTTGCCTATTGTAGATTCACTCTTCCCAGTCTGGTGCAGGTCTACAATACTTTTCCTGGTGTCCTTCGAAAGCTCTTTGGTCTTGGCCATAGCGGAGTTTGGAGTCTGACTGTTTGAGGCTGTGGACAGGTGTCTTTTATACAGATGATGAGTTCAAACAGGTGCCATTCATACAGGTAACGAGTGGGGGACAGAAAAGCTTCTTACAGAAGACGTTACAGGTCTGTGAGAGCCAGAGATTTTCCTTGTTTGAGGTGACCAAATACTTATTTTCCACCCTGATTTACGAATAAATTCTTTACAAATCCTACCATGTGAATTCATGGATTTTTTTTTCACATTCTGTCTCTCACAGTTGAAGTGTACCTCTGGTGCAAATTACTGACCTCTGTCATCATTTTAAGTGGGGGAACTTGCACAATCGGTGGCTGACTAAATACTTTTTTGCCCCACTGTAAATCCTGCCAGTTCAAGGACTTTACCCTAGGGTCTGCTACTAGTTTTATCCAAGCCACTCTACAACCACTGCAACAGTCATGAAAAAGTTTCACAAGGACATAAAATTCTATGTGTGCAAGATATGCTTGATCTGTTTTAAGGTGAAACCTACTAACTTCATATACATCATGTTGCTATATTATTTCTGCATGTGGGTCCAGAAGCATAAATGTAATTAATTTGAGGCTGGTGAGTACTACAGTCGCTTTTTAAAGAACCAAAAAGGCAGAAAAACATGATCTCTTAGAAAACAAATAGTTGCCAACATACATCCAACTGTCTTACATTTGTCCATACAACTCTTATATTCACCGTTATTTATGGTGGTTGTCCAATAAGTACAAAAATTCCAGGTGGGGAGAAACTGTGTGAAAAAATGTCTTGTATTTCTTCATAATTATGCTTAAAGTGATTAAATAAAGTGCTTGATCTGAGCTGTGGGGAAAATCTAATTTAAAAGACATTCCCCATTTATAGCTGCCCCTAAGATGCCTTTGCTTTTGCTCTAATAAAAGGCTGTGTCTTGTTAACAGACATAACATATATCACTGTGAAATGCCTCTGCAGCATATTACTGTCATATTGCCCCACAAACCATCCAAAGCTATTCACACAAGCATCTCTTGAGTGCCCCCTGCCAATCCCTCTTAGGGCCCTAAATAGAGGCCCTCTTTTTATAATGAAGATTAAAGTGACATTTGGATGAGTGGTGGCTATATTGCTCCACAGCCTTGATGGGAAGAGCAGGATGGGACCTCGAGCCAAAATAGGATGGCTAACTAGTCTCTCAACAAAAACAAGCTGTGCAGCTTGTGGAAATCCATCCTAAACTGTAGTGTTTACACTGTGTGGTGCTGTGGAAATGAGCAAAGTATTACAGATGGTGGCCCATCAGCCTCAGCACAGCAGGTGAAAGAGGCCAACAAAGTCAAGCGGAGCTCTAAAGGCCAAATTGGGATACAGTTCTGAGAAGGTTGATTTTGCCATGGAGAGGTTACAAACTCATTAATCACTTTTTTCTCATCCACAATCGTCGCAGAAGCTGATGATTGGACAACCATCAGCTTCTGCGATCAGATTCATCACCGAGCGGTGGATCAGACACCTGAGCTGGAAATATATAAACGTGAGGCAGGGGGAAGCGAAAAAGGAGTGCACTCCTGTCCTAGAAATTCTCTGTGTCAGTTTAAAAATACTTGGATGCACAGCTCTTGAACAGTTTGGCACATTTAAGAGCAGACACTGAAGCCGGAAAACGGCATCTCTTGCATCTTCTAATTTATTTGCAACGGACGATTTGAAAATACGTTTGACTTGACACTGTGCTCTGTAGCTTTACTGTGACAGCAAGTCTGCGATCAGTTTATGGTCCAGTTTGTACAGACAGATTGTGACTGCATGCTACCTCTCGGGGGACCCAAGTCTGCAAATAGTTGGCCCACATGAGGGGAGCGAGAGGGCATAAAACACATGCAGAAGTTGGAGGGTGTTGTGCTCCGTCTTTAAATAATCCAATTAGAGCTAAATGATAATCAGCGAGTGCCTAGGATTAGAGACTCGGGCGGCTGCAGTCATAGTACTGCAGCAGAATCAGCAGCACCTGTGAATGACTCATTTCTCGGAAGCAAGAAACTATTGAGCGCCTCTGTGAGCAGGATTCAGCCGCACACTGAAGCAATTTGAGATCATTACTGACAAAGATTAAAATGTATCAAACCACTTAGAATGAGGATTGGGGATAAGGGATTTACATATTAAAGACAAATCTTATAGCCTGTATAATAACGTGTTTGCCTGAGCAGGGATGGCGACAACTTAATCCACTTTCTCCTGCAGTGAGACGTTCTACTCCTAAACGTTGCTGAAGCTTGTGGCATTTGCAAAGGTGTACACAAGCATGCTTTCCCGACCATAACCGCTCTCACCTCTGTCAGTGTCGTAAAGGTAGACGAACTTCTCCCACTTGTAATGGTCCAGCAGGCTGAGAACAGCTCCTCGCAAACTGGGCCTCATCTGGATGACAAACTGCACGTCGGCGTCGATGGGAAAGCTGGGAGTAATGAAGGAGGTGTGCAGTGCCCCGCAGAAGGAGGTCAGCGTGTTCATGGACTTCCTGTCGTAGAAGCCGAAGATGGCGTAAACTCCTCGGGAGAACTGGGAGCAGACTAGTGCAAAGGACAAAGAACAGGTTCAGGTCATGGACTCAAACAAAGATTTATGCCAAGTTCCTCCTAATTTCAGAAGAGATGTCAATAATCGCTGTGACATACTGAAAGTTAAAGCTGCTGAGTCCCTGTGCAGAAATAAAAAAAAAAAATTCAATGTAAGGTTGAGATGAGAGGGAATTCTTTATGCTGTTAATCTTGCAAGTGAAGCAGCGGCTATCTGAATAAATGGGCCTCACGCGGGATGCCTGCTCCCTATGGCAATGCTCTGCTGCCCGGTGCCCTTCACTTATCCTTGCTGTAAATGCAACTGCTTGGGTAATCAACTAGAAATAATGGGGAAGTCAGTGCACTGGCCACAGCTCTTAATGGACAAATATCCTGACACATGAGCATCCAAATGTTCGAGCGCTGGGCTGTGCTGCCGCTGTATAAAAGATTTACAACAAGGCCTATCTGTTGCCATCTGTGGGCCTATGGAAATGAGCCGCGGCCACAAACACTAAACACACTTACAAGGTGTTAAGTATTTCATTTTATTTGTGTATAATAAACTGGTTCAGTGCCACCAAGGAGGATTAAATCAGAGGCATGACAGCCATCCTAATATTAGTAATGACTGAAGGAAATGTTGGTCAGTGCAGCAGACCTGCTCTGATATTTCTGACCCTCTGCTCCGCACAGGTCACAACGCTGCTCAGTGAAGCCGCACAGAAACACTAATAAGTATTAAATGAGGCTAGAAATGTTTGGATTTTAGCATTACAGTTACAGAATAGAGTATTATCAATAAAGTGTAAATTTCTCTTATTTCATTTTGAGTTTCTGTACAAAATGAAGGAACAAAGAGGTTATTCTTTAAATAGAAAATCAAGTCACATACATATTGTTCAGTAATTTGCATCAAAAACAAGACATCTAAAGGAAACCGACTGTGCATATTTCCCTGTCAACCCCTGCATTCAGCCTCTGTCTGTCTCTTTAAGGCCTCCCTCCCAGTGAGCACCCTATCTGTTCTTACTGGGCAGCTTGCTCTGCCCCACAGCAGACTTCCACTAGTCAGATTTCACTGTCAAATGCTTAAATACACATGCATATCTTGAGGTCCAGCTCCCATCTAAAATATGCCTGTGGACAAGGCCAACAACCATATATAGCAACAACCTCTGCAACAGAGGTCACGTAAGATGGTTATACGTGGGCACACACAATCTGATTGGTTTAGATGAGGAAGTGTTTAGTGCATGTTTTCAACCAACAAGAAGCATTTGATTTATTGATAGAAACTTTGATTACTTTGATTACACACATGCACGGCACAGGCTCAAGAAATCATAACAAAATATAAATAATAGCAAATCTCATTAGCAAATTGTATAAATAAAAAATAATTTGTGCTTCTTCTGAAATTAAGCATAATTTATTGCAAAGAAACAGCTGGTGGCCTATTCCACTCGTCAGGATTCAGGATGCACATTGCATTAATTCATGCATTAAATCATCGTGACTCACGAATCACTGATGGAAAGCGGGCGTTTTTATCCTTCAGTAGTGTTTTACTCATGAGAAAGTCCTGTTTACGTTGTCGGGCACACGAGAATGCGCATGCATGACCTTAGACTGTATGCTCTGCTTAATGCACCAAGAAATGCAGCACATGCAGAAGCAAATATAAATGCATATAAAGTCAAAAGCTTCATAAAACAATTTTACACGTGTACTTTTCTACCATTGTTACTTTTATGTGTGAGTGGATTTTGAGGGAATGTTGAAAAACTACATATAGTCTAAACTAGGAGTTAAAGTCTAGAAATGATTGGTCAAATAAAAAAAAGAGTTTTTAAGTTTTAAGTTTTTATGATTGCAGTCAGAGTAAAATAATTTCACAGATCTGCGATTTCATGTGTTATTTGCTGGATGTTTTCACCATTTGCTTCTGTTCGTTTGACTTTTCCATTAAGACAGCCATTCCGTCACCCACACATAGTTGATGATTCGGTTCAGTCATCTCTCCCTCTCTCATTTTATCATCAGATCAGCCTGTGTGCGTCTTGGATGGCCACAGTGCACCTGTTATATAATCAAGGGGCTGCTGCACTCAAACATTTAAGCAAAAAAAAGCCAGAAAAAATGTCAGAAAAGATCGATTCCTTTTAAAATCAGCATGCTTCACCTCAAATTACAGATTCACAGCAACATCCAGCTCGTGTTATTCATGCAAAATAGCACACTGCCATAAATAAACACCCCTCAGCTCATCGAAAATCATCCGATCCTATTGGCAAAATGACTGCATTATCTTTTGATTGTCAAGGTTAAACGGACAGTCTGTTCTCCCAAAGGACTAATGAAATCATATATTTGGGCTCATGAAGCTGTAAACACCAGCCAACTACAGTAAATTCCCCTGATCACGGTCAGAAATGAAGTTACGCATCATTGACTTTATTACAGTGGTGAAGTGAAGCTATTTTACTGCTCTGTGCGTTTCTGTTCAGAATACTAACACAGGCCTTCCATCCATGATTAATATCCAGCTGGAGAAATTCAGCTCTCTTCACCCTTTGTCGACTCTCATCTTATTCATCACCTAACAAACACCCACATCTGTCTCTCACTGCTGCCTCTCTCTCTTTTACCCCTCACCCTCTAATTCTCTTCACCTTTTCAAGCTTAAGAGGTACACACAGCAGCTCCAGTAACACCAACACCGTCACATGTCTTCTCTTTTTCTTTTTTTTTAGTCTGAGTCCATCATCAAAATTGCTGTTGGTGGGATGAACCTGTATGTGCACAGCAGATCTGAGCCTTTAAACTGGATTCTTATAGCTCTATCTCAGAATGGAAATAGAGGTGAGCTGCTGTCCTCGCCTGAGAAGCGAACAGCAGACGCATTAAGGAAATTGAACTTTATGCGCATAACACAGTAAGAATGAAGAAATAAACAGTGGATAACTCGTGCTGCGATGAGGAGTTGAGCTTCACTGTTCAGAGCTGTGAGGTTTGAGAGGATTGGGTGCTGCATGTGAACAAAGTCAGGACAACAGTTTTATTTTTTGTGACAATATTAAATAACCTCTTAATGTGTTTACTTCTGCCTGGCAGGAAGTTATTTTTCCACTGCCAAAGAGCTGCGTCTGCAAGAGCAGAGGAAAGCAGGAGGGCTTCAGATTGTTTTACACAGGGACGTGAGGGAAGTCACATTGGTTTATGCCACATGGGGATACCTGTTCTGCGCTGACACAGGGTCACATGTTCACTAAATGAAGAAGCCAGTGAACAAAATACAACATGCAGCTGTGCCAGCTTGTAAAGGACAGGGTCAAAGAGAAACTAGAAACACTGAACATATTCACCAACTCAGGTGGTGTAACAGGAAATGCCAGAAGATCATCAAGGGCTTGAAACCATGAACATCATTACTTTGAGAGCTGGATTGAAAATCACACCAAAAGTCAAAGTAAAAAAAAAAAAATCACAGGCTGACCTCTGAGTCTGTGTGCGTTCCAGATAACATCTGGGCACACGCCTGATGAGACAGTTGATGGTGTCTTAGGGGATCCCTTCTCAAATTTGGATTATGAGTTGAGTTCGCTTCTGGGCAGCGTATGGTGCTATTTGTCAGTGTCTTTTATACTGATACATAACATTACAGAGGATCTCAATTGGATTCTGTTCTAAGGAACATTACAGACAGTCAATGATCTTCATTGTTCAAGAGCTGTCTACACACTGTTCACATGAAGCCGGAAATTGTCCTCCATCAGGAGCAACCCAGAGTCCACTGCACCAGCATAAGGTCTGACAAACGGTCGGAGGATTTCATCACAGTATCTAACAGCAGTTAGGATATTTTCGACTAGCACTTGGAGGTCTGAGTGTGCCCAAAGACCACCACCCAACCAGTCATGTTGGATAATGTTGAGGGCAGCATGACGTTCACCACAGCATCTCCAGACCCTCTGAACCTCCTACATGTTAGAAAAGTAGAAATCTTCACCTATAAAGAAAATGAGGTGCCAGTGGTGTTCCTGCCAGTTCTTGTGTTCTCAGAAAAAATGCCAGATGAGCTGCGAGCAAAGTTCCCACTAAAGGATGTCTGGCTTTCTAGGGAAATCTAATCAAAATATGGACATCAGTAGCCAACTGGAGGTAATGCTGTAGTGCTCTGCCAGTGATCCTCCTGTTTTCCCTGGGACAAGGAAACAGATACCCGTCATGTTGCCGGGTTGATGCCCTTCCAGTTCTGTTCATGCAATGCCCCATCTTCTGGTATGTTCTTTGTGTTTTTGAGACTGCGCTGAGAGATGCAGCAGATCTTTCTGTAACAGAGGTTTGGATGTGCATTTCTGGAGGAGTTGGACAACCTGTGTAATCTGAATCGACTGCAGGTACCCTCTTATAGGACACTGAAAAAAAGCAAAACTGGAAAAATCACTCAGGCAAGTTAAGGGGAGTGCAGTGGTTTGTGACCACCTCCTACTAAACCATTCCCTTCTGCGGGGAGGTTCTCTTGTTGTTGCCTCTCCAGTGCACTTGTTGTCACTTTCATTTGCACCAAAGCGGGTAAAATGGACCCACAAGGGTTTATGTTTCCTAACTGGATAGATTGATATCCCTGAAGTTTAACAAGCTTGGTTTTATATTGTGAGTGTTCCCTTTGTTTTGTTAGCAGTATGCATCAGTGAATGCATTGTTTCCTAATGGAAACAAGCTGGACGCTAAGCTGAAGAGTAAATAGCTAGCATGTCTTTCTGTTATTCTAGGTAATGTGCATCCTGGCAGCATCTGTGGATGTTTTAGCTGGACAGGACGCAAACAGATTTATCTTGAATATTTATATCTGATGACGTATATGATGCAAAACTACCGGTAAAAGCCGTTAATGTGGTCATAAAGTGGTTTAAGCCCACTATGCATGCACTTATCAGTAGAGGCTGAAGAGGTAGAATCACTATCTATACAGAGTAATTATAATATTCTGTAGATGCTTTATTTCAGTATGCTTGTATCTGAGCTGCGAGTTGAAAACATTCATCAACAGTATTTTTTTGCAGCACATGATGTCAAAAATCCTATAATTACAACAACCGTGTGAAATGCAGTCTATATTTTTTTTCCCAATTAATACCCCAGTCTAACATGTCTAACAATTCATGTGCTGTTGTGCACAGGCTCAAAAAAAGAACTCTATTTTTAGACGCTTCAACGGCAAGATGTGAAAAGTCTGCAATTCATTTTTCCTCAGTACTAGTGGAAGGAATAAAGCAGCCTAGGTTTGGAAGCATAAGTGGAAGCATGTCAAATAAAAGGCCAAGTCTGACAACAGATGTTTAAGGTCATAAGGCACAAATGCTACAAGAAACTGGAAGTCCTTTATAGAACAGTAAGCACGTACTGCATAACCACAGCTGTCTGCTTTTAAAGCACAAAATAGGAATGTTTGATTAGATTTGTGGCGCTATCCTTTATAAAGCCATTATGGTTATTTGACCTTTCAGGATGCTGCAAATCAAAAGATTTTGTTTTCTTTTTTTATTTGGACAGCTTGATCCTTCAAGCATTTTTGAGCAAGTTAGAGCATGTAGGTTATAGTGAAGGGCACAGCAGAAAGCCCAATCCTGCAATCCAGTTTTGACTTTTATGTATGAAAATGAAAGGCGAGGGTTGCAGACAGACTTGCAGTTACACTTTTAGGATCGCATTTCCACCTGAATAACAGCAGGTTTGTGTCAGAACACTTTTCTGTCAACACAGTAGGGCAGCAAAATTAAAGAGAATTTCTATTAATGACAATTCAGTATAATTGTGTCTAAGCCTATGATGTCTTTCTGAAAGTTAGTCACCCGGCACTTTGATCCTGTAGCTCACAGATGGTCATGAAAAACATTTATAGTTATAGTCAGACTGTCCTATTGGCTTTGCTTGTCCTCTGGCTTTTCCTCTAAGCAGGAAAAGGAGAGGTGACTGCATTTCACAAACTGTCATGGCTCACTCAACATCTCACTACAACTGAGACTTATCGCTTATTATTTAATTTCACTGTGTTTTCTCCTTTGTGTCTATAAAAGATATGATGAACATAAGTACAGAAAAAATGCATTAAGTAAAGAATATATTCACAAATCAAATGGAAAATTAAAGAAGATAAACAAGCAAAGAAATAAATGAAGAATGAAATGGAAAGTAAATAAATAGAAGGAACTAAAAAAATAAAGTAGCAAATCAAACTTCATGACTTCATTATTAAAGCCGATAATGGCATCTTCAATTTCATGGAGTTATTTATTGTATCAAAAATAAATAATCTATAATGATTAATTTGCTACAAACTACCTCATCTCATGATGAAACTAAGTTATCACTTGATCACTAAGTTTCATCACCATTGGTCATTGTTAATTTCCCCAACATCTTATGGTCAAATATCTATTGGCGACAGTTATACTTTAGCTCAGTGCTAATTAGCAAATGTTACAATTTAAAAAATGAAAAGATAAGGCCTTGGGCACACAGGCCATGCTCCAGATATCTCGGACGTCAGAGTGACATCACTCTCGAGTTGAGTGTGTTTCAGTAATAAAGTCAGATAAGCAAGGAAAAACACGATGTTTTGCTTCTTAGCGAGTTTGAGCCATTCATGCATCACTAGCGAAACATTAAATACTTGTTTTTTTGTGGTTAAAAACACCGCTGCAGCATGTCCATGGACAGAGCCTGTCAGTGCTGTGTGAATGGCTTATTTAACAAGTCTAAAATACACAACAGTTACAGTATAGATCAAAAGTTTTAAAGATTCACTGTCGTCATCTTGGATTGTTAACCCAGGGTTTGCACGGTAGACACCAACTTGTGTACAAATACTTCCCATTCACACGCCGAGCTGCGGTGAAACTGCAACACAAACTGAGCCTGAGACACAAAATGGAAACAGTGAGCATTCACCTTTAAACTAAATCAGCACCTTGTACTATTGCAAGCGACAGCGTCCCCATTTTTAGGCTGCATTGCACTTTTCACAGTTGCGCTACCATTTGGCGAGTAGTTTGCAAATGTTTGCAGACAGGTCCAGGTCTTTGATATCTTCGATGCTGTGGACCCAGTAGAGGTGGTGAGTGACAGGAGAATAGTGGCTAAGCTGTCATCCCTGTTGGACAATATCTCCCACCTCATGCAGGAGACTCTGACAGCACTGAGCAGCTCCTTCAGTGGCTGCGGCACCCACGATGTGGGACGGAGAGATTCCGCAGGTCTTTCCTTCCTACTGCAGTCAGACTCCACAACAAAGACTTCGTAGCTGACCAAACACACACATCCGCACATGTGCAATAACACTAAGTGTAATTTAGTATTTTATTCTATTGTATATAGTATGTTATTCTTTTTTATCTTATCCTATTCCATTGTTTTCTTAATTTTTGCTCCTGTAACTTTGCACTGTCCACTTTCTGCTGTGACACAACAAATTTCCCACGTGTGGGACTAATAAAGGTTTATCTTTACCTCTTATCTATGCAAACTACTGGTATATGTCGTTGTTATCAATTTTAGCTTAACAGCTGCCAGCAACCACTCTCTAGCTGTCTGACGAATACTCTATTTTCTCTCTCGATTAGTGGTTGCCAGGGGTCACTGACTGATCTGTAGGCCTCTGCGATTGGGGCTTTAGCAGTCGATTTCACAGCAGCTGCCAAAAACCTAAAGCAAGCGCTCACTGGTTACTAGATGATCACTGAATGTGGAAAACATTTCACCTACTCCATTTCCACATTGTCACTGTGGGTATGTAGCATGCTGGTGTTAGCGTTTAGCTCAACGGTCTCACAAGGCCATTAGCATGTCAGTTATTAGCAGCAATTTATGCTCTCCACGCGCTTAAAAACAACTTTTTTGCAGTAAGTGTATTAAAAAATAATTCAAACATTGTGCTTGTTATATTTTCTAATAACAACTCTCTTTGCAGGATCTAATCTGCACTCTTACTGTTTAAACTGTGTAGACCTGCTAGTTTACTTTGACCTAAAAAAAACCCAAACATCATTGTAAATGTTTGATAATGAAGAAAGTCGGGCTGAATTCACAGCGTGCACATTTTAAATGATTCCCATGTTATGACATTTAAGCTTATCATATTTTTATCCACATTACAGTCTGCATTGTTGCACAATTTGTCTCAGCTGACCAACCACAGAGAAAGCACAGGGCATGATAGAGACTGAAGGCTGAGTAGGTGTTTCTCCTCCGGCAGTGTTGTTGAATGTTGGCTGGAATTCCCTCTTTTCTACAGATTACAGCTTTATAAAGGCACACATTTTCTTCCAGTGGGTTAGCCCCCTGCAGGTATTCATTATACACAAAGAGCCAGGCAACACTCGTTGGATTAGCTCTAATCTGAGAAATAAAACTGGAGATTGCCCACATGCTAAACCATGACAGAAAGAAATTTGCAGCAGCAATAAACACACACGGATTGTGGCTACTGGAGTATTATGTGAACATACTTGAATGTATTTCACCTCCACATCCTTTGCAAATGCTGCAAAAACACCAAAGACCATAGTTATAATAGACAGAGTAATGCAATATACTCAGTTTTAAAAAAGTAGAGTGAAGAAGTTATAAATGCACAATTTACAAGCTCTAACTAATGTATTGTGAAATATCAGGTGAAAAATGTTTCACAATAGAAAGCACTGAGAATAGGCTCATCTATCAAATATAAATAGAAAACAAATGGGCCGCAAATTCTTTCTTGTTTAAAAAACACAGAAACACTGAAGATATGATTTTTTTCCCCTCTTTACCTTCAAGACTGAACGCTCATACAACTAAACAAATTCATGAAAGCAGCTTCTCTAAATTATTCACTGCCCCGCTGGCATCTTTGGTTTTCTTGTGCATTATTCTGTTGTCCTTGAATAATTTCAGGTAACATTTAACGAATAACGGCAGAGATTTCAGAGGTAGCCATGCTGAAGGACGTTGTGTAAGGCTGCAACAAACTGCTGCAGCGTCACTGTAGCTTGTCAGTAGTGATCACCGTCGCTGTGTTACAGCACTGACATGTAAGCACATTCTGATGCACAGGATGAAAGACTAACTGCACATCTCCAGTGGCTTGCCCCCAGAGCTATCCGGCACTGTTCTGCCATTTCGCAGCATTATGACCGGCCACGGTCGACTGACTAAGTTTGAGCAAAACAACAAATAAGATTATTTCTTACGATCGTGCCGAGCTCATTCGGCTGAATACTTATTGCTCTTTTCAAATGATTGGCAGGTATGCATTCAGTCTACTGATATTTAAATGCCTCTATTGTAGTTATTTAGCATTAGCACTCCCTCGTTCAATAGAAACCTAATGCATTTGTGCTGCATGATGGACCATGACTCATGTCTTGCCCCACAGCAAAGGACCCTGAAAGCTCTTATTAAACTAAGATTTAAACTATTCATGTGAGTGAAAGTGCTTAGAAAACCATATTGTATGCACCTGAAATGCCTCTTTAGTTAGATAAAATCTTCCTAAAGACATTATAAATGGCATGAAAATGCCATGACAAATCTGACGATGAGTACTTGTCAACTTGGCACAGGTCATCCAAACTGACAGGACTCTGGCTGCAGTAGCAGTAACTCAGATATTTTTATCAGTGCATCGTGATAAAAGGACATGCTTTTGGCTAAGTGTCTCTTTTTTGTTCAAGGGCTCCCAAACCGAGAGATTCCATTTAAAGCTTTCAGACACAAACATCTGACTGGCCAAATATGTAAGCAAATGTGGTGAGTGTGTTTTTCATGGTGAAGTTTTAATAATTGAATTCAGAATTTCACAATGAAGCTTTGAAGCCAAGAGTGGAATGCTTTGTCCTCAGAGGATCAGTGACCTCACTGCTATATTTAAAAAAAACAAACAAACCTGTTTCTATAAACATTAATTATATCTATGCAGAGTATGGCTTAACATAGTAACTATCATGAAGCACGCTCACCCTCGGGCCAAATGATTTGACAACCCTGTCTCTGATGCTCGTGCATCATCCATGACTTGTCTGTTTAAATGAGTTCTCAGAGTTATGATGAAGATTGTTTTGTATTGCTTGCTCACATTGCAGCACGTTTGTTTTGCTATAGTAACTTAAAAAAAGAAAAGAAAAGATTTGTGCCAAATGTTTAAAACATATAATGCTCTGATAACTTCAGCTACACAAAGATTGGAAGCGGGGGGGGCACAGCTAGCTGTGCTCGGTTTAGCACGGGTAGCATGTATGCTGCTCAATAATTAATTAATCAAATATGGCATCAGATCAGACAAGCTGAAGAGTCAGGCTCATTCCCCTTCATATGATGTATTACCACACTGCATGCTGCACTGCCCTGCACACCCAGTGCAGGGCGATTCGGGTGCTTCCATCTGCCCACAATTG
The DNA here is from genome assembly GCF_963969265.1 of Rhamphochromis sp. 'chilingali'. Taxonomy (NCBI): domain Eukaryota; kingdom Metazoa; phylum Chordata; class Actinopteri; order Cichliformes; family Cichlidae; genus Rhamphochromis; species Rhamphochromis sp. 'chilingali'. Next base: position 12,239,081 of record NC_137946.1, read on the forward strand.
TTCCACGTCTGCAAGCTGCTTTGCAACCCACCTCCACCCCAGCTCCTCCATTTCTGTTTTCTCTGACTTACTAAATCTCATAGCTGTCGTCACCAATGCCTGCCCAGTTCCAGTATAAATAACTGTGTTTAGAAATATCAATCTTCTTTTGCCTATAGTGATCCAAACTGAAATATGTTTTCATTTGTAGCCTTGCAGCTCCATGGACATAACAAATCTACAGAAAGTTTCCATGTCTAGCCAAGAAAAAAAAAACACATAATGTGTTGTTTTTACTTTTTTTATGAATTAATAAAGCAAGATATATATACAATGTTCGTGCTAAGCTCAAGCTCAAAGCTTTACTCTACAAACATGAAAATAGTACTGATCTTTTCATCAAACTTTAAACTTCAGGAAAGAAGTCAAACAAGCATAGATCCCACATCTGTGAATTATCCCTTGTATTGCAGAGCTCCTACTATTATAAACATTCAGAACACATACCCAACTTAGAACAAGGTGACTTTCACACCAGGTGATCCTTTCTATTCGAAATAAACACTAGAAGTTGTGTGCTGTTGTTCCTCCCCTGCTCTCCCTCCTCATCCTGTATAAGAAAATACAAGGTCTCTACAGGTACAGATGAAGCCAATTTAATACATTTTACTATGTTTTAAATAACAGCTTTTAATGTCGCGAAACGTTCCAAGTAAACACTTGGATATAAATTTCAAATGAACTGCACTATATAGTAAATGGGAATTTAAGGTGGACTGATTCTTTTCTACACACTTTATACAACATCCCTCATTCACCCAAGCACTTTTTATATGCTTAAGTGCATTCTATCTAACTTTCACACTCCAACGGATGCATTGGAGAGCAACTTGGGGCTAGTATCTTCCCATATTGTTTTAGTAAGTATCCAAAACATACAAGTTTCATTATATAATTTTTCAAGGGATCTTATATCTGTTTTCACTCTTGTATGCTTTTCATACAAGTTTCAAACAAGACAGATACAAACTTTATAATATTTATTATTTGCCTGAGGATACTTGGCATGCAGACTGGAGTAGCCATGGATTAAACCACCAGTCTTCTGATTAGTAGATGGCCTGCTCTACCTCCTGAGCTACTGACGCCCACTACAGTATCATCTGAATATGTTTATCTTACCAAACCGCATGTAGCCATTAAGTACTTTCACAGGTACAAAAACAGCCTGATGGAGCTCAAACTCTAAAGATGTTTTTGAGTAAAGAGAAAGAACAATATAAATATTTTCCTCCCAGTTACATAGACTAATAAAACTATGCCAAATGCCCATGTCCAGTCTCACTGTGATCTCCTCTTTCTCTTATTTTTCCCCTTACCACTGACCAGTCACAGCCCTTCCCTGAGCCTGGTTCTGCTGAGGTTTGTTTCCTGTTAGAGGGAGTCCTTCTTTCCTGCTGTCACTAAGTGCTTGCTCACAGGCTATCGTTGGATTACTATATAAAGCAGTGACTTGTGATTTGGTGTCATGTAAATAAGGAATCAAAATCAGCTTTATTGTCAAAGTATTTGAACACACACTGGCCTGGCTGTTTCTTTGCTATCAGTGAACAAAGTAGACAGCAGACCAAACTGACAACATGTGCAGCACATTTATAGTGCGAGAGTGCAGAGTGTGTTGGAACAAGTAGTGGAATAAATAAGGGATGGATTACTAGTTACTATAAAACAATATATAAAAGCTGAATTCAATTAAACTAAAACAGTCATTACTATAAATGAATAAGGTTTGCTGTGATTTGACGTTCTCTTCCTGGTATAGCCTTCTAAATTGGAAAGTAGATCAAAGTCTGACTTGTTTCAAAAATAGATCCTGCCTTAACAATCAAGTTAGAGTGCATAATCTACATAAGTAGACAGGGTAAAAAATAGCAACATTGGTGCTTGAAATGTTATTTAAAAACATTTTAAAATCAAACATGTTAACTAAAAAGAAACAAGTGAACATTTTAAGGCATTTTATGAATAAACATGCACTTGAGACATTGAAACAATACTAATGGTATTTCCCTACATGATTAATGTGGCTAAAAGAATTCTAATTCTCAGTCCTAATCAGTTTTATTTGTATGGTGTCGCATTACAACAGCAGTCGCCTCAAGGCAGTTTCTATTGTAAGGTAATGACCCTACAATAATACTGAGAAAGCCCCAACAATCAGATGACACCCCGTGAGCAAGCACTTGGCCACAGTAGGAAGGAAAAACATCTAAGACACAATTCAAGATAACAATATTATCACGACATCTGTATGAAATTTGAAAAGAAATGATTATAATGTCATTACTCACATTTAGCAAATTAATTCGATTTAACATGTCAATGAGAAATGAGAGCAATTACAGAGACATATACAATATTATGTGTGCATTATTAACCCAACATCAATATTTAGCTCTTTAAATATCACGCTTATTGTTAATACCAGTTTACAAAAGTAAAATATCCCAATTTGGATTTGGTGAGTCAAAGTATTCACTGCAGCATCAACAATGCAGAAGAAAAAGAAGAGCAGGAGGAGGAGGAGATCTGGCTGCATGAACTGGTCTGTGGCGCATTAGTGGAACTGTACATTGCCTACACACTGAAGTGCTCTTACATTAGCCTCTGTCTGAGCAGCATCACACTGGTTGAGTCATAGCAGAGGAAGGATAACTAGCCACAATAAACACTCCTAATAAGAAATACAGTGAAATATTGACAGCTTAATCAAAGTTTTTTTTAACAATGCAGTCTTAAAAATGTATGCTGTTGGTGCAGAAGCACAAAATGCGCTTTTTACGGATCACTCAGAAATGTCTCTTCATTCACACGCATTTAACACTCGTGTTAATTACTGCGAGTTAGGGAAAGGCTAAACACTTCAATTGATTAAACGTTAAATAAATGCTTGCCTGTCACCACATGCAGAAAGTATAATCCCCACACTCATTTAGCTTAACTCTCCTCTTATTACCCAGCCAAGCTATCAGGTCTGTCTCCACTGTCTGTTATCCCTGCCCTGACCTCAGTCTTAATGGATATAACCTTCCCATTTCTGCATTTATGCACACAATCAGTCCTGGCCTGCGGCAAGGTGTCACATCAATACATCCTGCAGCTTCACTCCAGCCACAAATTGGGTGAGATAATAAACACAACAGCACAGTGAGGTTCTCTTTGTTGGAATCAATTCAGTCAAGTTGCAATGGCTGGAAATTGTTTGCTGCAATCGATCATTGGATGTTTACAAGTTTTGTTGTTTGTTAACTTTCATATCTGCAATGTAAGCAGCAAATGTGCGATTCGGGACAGTTGGAAAATCAGTCATATATTAGCGAGGAGGGTAAAAACAAGGAAAAAGAGCGCTTGGTGAGAATTGATTTTTCCATACTGGATAGCAAACAGGCACACACACTATTGCTGGACTACGGATTTCCACCTATTGATCCACACTGCCAATAACAGAGACATTTGCCATTAGGAATTTGCGATGGTTGTTACAGACTGACCTAGATGGAGGTCTCTAGTGTTGTCCTGCTTTTTTTTAACCACTCAGAATCAAAGCAAACACAACAAGTGATGAAAGCAAAAAGTAATTGCTCTGTTCCTTTTTATCTTTCAATTGTTTTATTTAAAGAGGGAACTATGTAGACGGTCTCAAGGATCACAAGAAATGAGCAGATTTAAAATCTCAGTCATATCAGCACTTGCTAATATTATCAAAATTGACAAGGCTTTCTGTAGGAAAGCACAGCTATGACTAATGTGTAATTCTTGCCAAAATAGAAATGTGTCAAATCATAATCATCACATTCATTTGCTACATCGACACCTGCCAGGCAAGCGGGGCATTATGCAATCCAGACTACTATAATAAGAATTGTGTAGTTTGGTGCATTTTCAAGCAAATTCCTTAGTCACAAACTGGCCTGGCTGGTCTGCATAATGAGCTGCTAACTGGTCTTTTTTCAACAAGAGAGTACTGAGCTAAGCTTGCATCAGCTTATCTGGCTGAAATTAATCCTCCTGATTATCAGCTTTCTTCTTCTTCTTCTTATCCTTTAAGAAAAGCCTTAAGCTTCTTTCAAAAACAATGGGTTCAGATTTAGTCAAAGTCAGTTGCGGCTGTGGACAAACTCTTTGCAGTTTGTGCTTTAGCCCTGATCCGGACAAGCCGAGGGTGTAATATTCATCTCTTCCTCCACAGCGACTGCTGAAGTGCCCTTGAGCTGAGCACTGACCCCACAGCTGCTTCAGTGTAATTGCTCAGCAGTTGACAGTGCAAGGTTGTAGTCAAACCGGGCAGTGTCAAGGTGTGAGCGTGTGAATGTGTGTAAACCTGCATCCGCCTGCAGCTTCTCCTCAAGGCTGCTCCAATCTGGTCGTCGGTGAGAGCTGCTAACGCTCACCACCAACCACATGACCTCAACAGCATTTAATATGATTGAGAGCCTGGGACGTAGTTGTGTTCGTGCCCTTTCTTTTTCTTTTCTTTTTTTAAGCTCTACTCTCACTTTATTAGGTTCCTCAGACATCTCTAAGGCAGCTGACAGAGTTTGGAGAGCTGCAGCTGATCCTCAACCGTGATGTGTGAAGCAAAGTTGGTGAGACAAAAGATAACAAATTAATGCTCCAGACAGAACTCGGTGCCCTACATGGCAGTTGAGGGACTGGTAGACCAAATATGAGACATTCTTACACTTTGCAGCTTACTATTGAGTGCATCATGTTTGCAGAGATGACTACATGGATTAGCAAATGTTATAGCTGATACTGTGGGCTATTTAGAGAAGATAGAAGAGTCTGCAGCACTATAAAGCTAGTACACACTAATGTGATATTTAAAGCCGCTATAAAAGGACAAGTGACATTCAAACTCCCCTGAACATTAATGGGGTGGGATGGGTGAGTTTGCAAAGGGGTATACCTGCACATGGATAAACAGAGAATGTGTCAACATTGTTAAACTCCTGTAAAGTGATGTCTCCTTATTCACCTTTGTAAATACATCTCATCTTTTTTGTGTTTTCAATTCTATTTGTCTGATTCCACAACTTTTTGTTTTACAGTCACAACATTTTAATTTTCATCCTATACTCCAACAAACACGGTGGCAGTGTTTTTTTGGGGGGGGTTTCCTGTGCACTTTTGAGCACATTCATCCAAGTTCTGCTCATCAGCTTCTCTGGAATGACTAAATTAAAAAAAATCCGTTTGGCTAATTACGGGCCATCAAGCTCCATAATCCAGCTGGTGAATTTTGGATGCTATGACTGAGGAGTTTGAGTATTAAGCCAGACATTTGGCAGGTGTCTGTGTTTATTCATACGCCATTTCCAGCTCATAAACATCTGTGTCCTTTTTTTGGAATGGCCTATCAACGAGACTATTAGAGCAAAAATGATTTGATGTACTCCGCATGTGTTTGACTGTTTGCGTGTTTTGGTTTTTTTAGCCTTGAACTTGCAGCACTTTTTATTCCAACCTGAGAAAAAAAATAGTACTAAAACAGGAATGTTTCTTATTGTTCTTGTGCAGAGAAAGGCAGTGGTACAGTGCAGAACTACTCACAGGCATGTGTGACGGAGAAACTGTTGGAGGACTCCAGGTTGTCAACATTGTAATTGAGGTGGAAGGGTTTCTCTGTCACATTCTGGTTGGTGTTATACAGCTGGACAGCAAACCTGAAGGCGCTGTGTTCCTGCACTGTGGAGCGCATGAACAGTCCGCCTACGGGAAACAAAATGTCACATAAGACAGCGCTTTAATTAGTCCATCCCCAGCATGCATAACCCTGCGTTTGCTCTATCTCGAATCCCACTAAAAAGGACGGCAGGCTGACTGCGTGATCGCATTATATCAGAGGCTCGTACGTAAGTTAATTTCAATGGAAGAAAAAAAAAAACAAGAAAAAAATGTGTAATACATTGTCACACTAAATAATGCGCCATAATTCTCATTTTGACAAAATTATATAAATTCATTTTTTTAACAAACCGCCCACAAAGACGCGCAAAATCGCAGTTTGGGTTGGTAAGAAGTGAAGTTGGCAACGAATTAAGCAAAAAACAAACAAACAACAACAACAAAAATAAAACCTCAAGCAGTGACTAATTGAGACTTAAAGAGTGGTGTCCTATTTTAGACTGTGGTAAATGTTTTTAAAATGAATATGTAGTCAGTGCATCCCATTGAACTTACCGATGTTGATTTGGTTTGGAAAGCCTGCCAGCGAGTGCCCCAAAGAATTGAGTAAAAAAAGGACTGCCGCTATTGTGCGATGCCACATTTTCTCCGAAAACTGGAATCAGCTCCTGGTCTGTGTGTGACAGAGAGAAAGAAACAGGGAGAACCATGTACACGGGCTTGTTCGCAAAGAAATCCACAAGATGCGGCAGGTCTCTCTCTCTTTCTCTCTCACTCTCTCACTCACTGTGTGCACCCACGTTGAATTTGTGCCAGCGCAACTGCAGCGCCAGCCCTCTGCTGCTGCTGCTGCTGGAAATCTAAAGCCAGTGTTTTATCTCAAAGATGGAGGTGGTGGTGGTGGTGGTGGAGGAGAGAGAGGGGGGGGGGAGAGAGAAAGCGGATCTACGGGTCCCTACTGTGGATAAAGACCACTAAAATGGGCCAGGGAGAGTGAAAGAGGGGAGGGAAAGACAGATGGGGAGGGAGGGGAGCCGGGGTGTCGGGGGGTTGGGGTGGGGGGTAGACGTTTATCAAACTTGGTCTGACGTTGAATTATAATAAGAGCGGCCTCCCGTCTTCCTCCGCGTGTCACTGCAGAGTTGGTGTGTGAGGCGGTGCAGTGTCTACTGGCTTTGGTGTGTGTAGGTGTGCACACACTGACATGCGGTCTGTATGGATCACCAGTATATTGCTGACTTGTGCATGTGTGCATGTGCTGTGTGTGTCTGCATACAGGCCATGTATAAGCACGCTATCTATCCATCTATGGTATCCCTTCCTATTGTGTTCACATGTGTGGGAGTATGCATGCAGCATTAGTCCAGCACAATAGCAGCATAATCCGAGGCTGTCCCCTGCAGGTGTTTGAGAGCAGGAACAGTAACTGTGGGCACTAATGCTCTGATTTATCACTGTTTAATCACCGGCTGCCAAGGTACCTAACTAATGCTATATATTAGAACCCTAATTGACTTACTTGTGTTAGTGATTTGGATTCCCACTCATTTTTTTCTGCGAAAGTGAACAGCTGATGCAAAGGGGAACAAGGCAGAAGCAACAGCATCATTTGTGGGAGGTGATTGAAATTAGGGTCACTTAAGATAAAATCTAAATGAAAAAGGCAGTGACAGAAGCATAAAGTAGCTCATATTTTCTCCCCTCCAAAATCATCTGTGTGTCTAATCCATCACCGACACACAGGAATAGGTCCTACTAGCATCAGCATATTTACATTTTGCAATTGAGTGCACGTTACTGAGATATACAACAAGGCCATCTCTTCTGGTGAAATGTCTGTGCTCCATGTTTAATGTTCATTATTAAGCATTCAGGCAGCCCGTCTTACGCTGGTCAGTTCGAAGAAAGTATACTGCACTAGCTAGGAGGACTCTGACTCACACAACACAAAATATGATAAGATGCTGCAACTTTAACTATTATACTATATTTATTTTATCTAATTCACACCAGTTTTGTCTTTTAAAACTGCCTGTATCTCAGACAGACAGTAGGGGGGAGGGAAAAGAAAGCATCAGTTTAGACAGATCTTTGAGTTTTGAGCCCCAGTATGTTGGTTCAACATGGTCCATCCAATTACTTCACCATCCGCCTCGGCATAAGCCATGACAGAAATGGGAATTATTGACAATGGAGAACAGTATCACGGCACCAGCGGGGGAAACCTGCAGCCATAGCCGGGTTATCACTGCCCTTAAAACTTAATGATGTCAACAAACCCACTGCTAATTTCAAACATGCTCCAGTAATGAAGACAGAGTTCTCCTAAAGCAGTTGTGCTTGCTTCGGAGTTAACTCTGCTAACGCAATGTTACTTCTTTTTGTTGTTTTACTGTTTCTCATTTAGAACATCACAGCTCCGTTCACAACCATCTAAATCAGTGTTTGCAGCATTTATGGTTTTACCAAATATTAAAAACACACAGTAAACAACTAAATAGCTGCCTTTTACAGATTTCTTTCATTTGTTTTATATTACAATGCTGTGCTGTGTAATTTCTTTCTGCCCTGCACACTACAGCACCCAGCATGGATGTGATTTTAATCTATTGGAATAGTTATTGAACTCTTCTGCCTGAACTTCACTCCATTTAATCATTTATCTATTTAAAGACATTAAAGTTAAATGGCTTAGGATTAGCTGAGCAGCAGAATGTGTTCTATGTGTGTACATACTGTGTGTGTATGTGTGCACCAAGGCTGGAGAAAGCATTAAAGCTCCCTAGTTAGACTGCTGCACAACCAGCACTGCAAAAAAACAGAAAGAAAAAAGCAACAGTGTCTGTGCTTATTGATCTGGATGTGATTTAATGCTTGGCATACAACTACGATCTTTAACAGGATGCAGCGAGAACAACTGCACTATAATTAAGTTCAGTTTCACAAACAGATATACTGTCAGTATAGCGTGACCTTTTTTTTCAGATACGCGCCAGTGTTAGTTTGTCATTTGCAGAAATGCATTCACTGCCACTTGAAAAATTATGCAATTAGTTTCAGTCCACTTAAGCATGAACTCAGATTGAGTGAAATTCTTGCAAAACACGTACCCGTCCAAAGTGTTGGTCTATCACCAGCTGATGGGCACAAAGGGCAGCTTGTTGTGCAAATCTTAATTCTTCATGCTGTTGAATGAACGGGGTAAGGGATCCTGCAGAGATTACTGGTGTGCTGGGTTCGGTGCCCTCGTCAGGGATGTTAATGATTTATTAATATTTTCTTGAGCCCTCCCCTCAGCTCTTTACAGAAAACACGGCACACTAAAGTAAAGCATGACAAGATAATAAAGAAGCATTAAATTGGTTCCATTTAAACCTCAGTGACTTAATGGGATTTCTAAAATGAGCCGATATATGCACTCTAATAAAAATCTGACAGAGACAGAACGCTGTTTCCATTTCATGTATTAAAAAGGTGCTAATGTGAGTCACTATACGAGGTATCTTTCTGATGTGACTACCGACTAAACCACAAACAGTAGCTGTTGCAGCAGAAAGTGCTTGAGACTCTCAAACAAGGTCTAACACGTGCACATTTCTCTGCAGGAATAAGCAGCCATGTGAAGTTCCCCTCCTCTCCATGTTAGTCAATGATGATGTTATATATAGGTCAGCTTGCAAGGGCGCCCTTCAAGAAGCTTGATGCTCTTTATTATGACTCAGCTATTCCGTTTGCTCCCATCAAACGTCATCAATGGTCCGCTCTATTCCTCTGTTAACTGGCTATCATCACACACGAATTGCAATATTTATTGAGTCCTGCTCGCCTCATTTTGATGAAAGTTCCCAAAACAAATGTGTCTGTTCACTGATCATTTGAGCTGGTGGAGGAATTCAAGAGATTTATTGTGGACATTAATATGACCTGTGCTGTTACATACCCATATGCCATTTGTGTGTTAGTAAGTAGTGGGTGTGCTGTTGTTCTTTTGACTTTTAATGTTTCTTTTTTTAGCTCTCATACCATTTTCTCCAGAGGTTTTGCCTTTTGCCCACGCTGTCATAAATAAGAATATGTTTTTAAAGCCTTTCCTGGTTAAGTAAAGAGAGAAACTTAACTGCAGTACAAGCGTCACATAAAAACAAAACCAAAAACCATTTACAATAAAGAAGATGCTTTCAGTTTATTCCTATCTGGCTTTTAGTGAGCTAGTTTGAAGGTACAACTCATGCCGGTGTGAGTCTGCAGTCCATACAGCTGTATACTGATTCTCCGGCTTTACAGAGGATTACAGTTCCTCCCCCATTTCCCCGGGACTTCCCCGGCAAACGTCTGACAGCATTTCAATAAGGGTAAGTATTTAGGTGAGGTTTCTGGCCATCACTACACTGCATCTTCAGTACACCTTGGGCATGTTTCCCACTTTCCACCGGAGCAAATGAGCTCCGCTCAGGAAGCACGCCGCTTGCTGTCTGATGCACAACCTCTTCAGCAATATTCAATTGAGTGTAAATGTCAGATGGCCCTCTATGAGCAAGCACTTGGTGACAGTAGGAAAGAAAAACTCCCTTTTAACAGGAAACAACCTCCAGCAGAACCAGGTTCAGGGAGCCGTCTGCTGCGACCACTTGGGGTTGATGGGAGGAAGATGGGACAAAAGGTACACTGTGAAAGAGAGCCAGACTGACTCAGAGTTTCAGGAAATGCAGACATCAGAGCTGTTTTAGTCACTGCATGTTTGTTGTGAAACAGACTAAAATACTCAGAAAATCGCACCACACATATCACAGAACGCCGCCTTTTGACCCTTGTCAATACCAATCTATTAGTTTCAGGACTTAACCTTGTTTTATATATAGCAGTTGTGAGTTATAACCCACAGAATTATGCACACAAGTTGTTAGCCTGAGGGAGTGAAGTGGCCTAAATACGGGCATATCCAGTGTTATAAGTAGCACTGTTAACAGAGAGCACAAAGCCACAATTGGACACATCAGACAAGCACATTCATGAAGTCATCAAACGGGTCAGTTACTGAGTCATTATTCCAACTTCAGTCTGAGTAACTGTCAAAAGGATCCAGAGATATACTGAAAAATGTACCTCTCACTCACTTTTGCTTTTTAAAGTCTGTTTATTATAATGGACATAATTTATAAAGCATTTATTACATATAGAGCCAAGTTTTCTCCTCACTCGTTTTGTTTAATGGTTTCAAGAATCGAAAACTTCACTTGATTATAGTGACAGTCTCTGGTTTAGCATCATTACTCAGAGTTGAAACCTGTGAAATTGGATGTGAAACTTTGCAGCCACGTGCACGACTGCATGTCACGTTTAAGATGACATTAGAGGAAACGCCTGCTGGGAGGAATACGCGGCAGCAGAAGCACTTTGATATATACACGACCTCATTTTCCTTGCAGATAACATAGATGAGGGCTGGCACTGGATAATTAAAAAGGAGAACTCCAGATGTAAACAGCATCTTAAGAATCAAACGGCTCGCTGTGCATCTACTGCTATCATTTATCCTTGGTCAAGGATCAAGAGGAAGCAGTTTCCATGTAATGGCGTGTCGCTCTCCTGGTTGATTAGAAGTGAGTATTTAGCCAGGATCACAGTGTAGATAAAGAGAAAAACCAGGAGGAATATAGTGAATATTTTAACTTACATTAATAATACAGGCAACAAAATTAAAACCCTGACCACAATGGAGAATCCCTGCTGAGCACAGTGGCTTCCAAGGGAGTTTCATGTGTAACTAAACAATAAAAGTAATACCTCTGAAATTCCTGATATGAAATGATGATATTGTACTTGTGCATTATGGCACCCAAGGTCAGGACTGCAATAAGTTGTCTGAAAGCTCCCAAGAAAGTAAGGAGATAAAAAGGGATTGCTCAGTGCTGTAAAACTCACAATAAAGCCTTTCATGTTTCCTTTCCATAGCATTTCCTGTAAAATGCTGGGATTTATGGCTTGACTTAGATTTTCAGTAAATGCTCTGAGCCTCCCAAAACGGCACACCTTATTATACTGTCTGTCATGTTACCGCTATACGAGTGAACATTAGATCTTTGCTGTTCTAATATATATATATATAACACTAAGGTTTATCTCTTAGCCTAAAATTAACTGCATCTATGAGCAGAAGCTCATATGAGCTATGAATTAGTGTGCCAGTTATTTGTTTTTCTCTCCAGGACCTCAAACCACAATTCTACTTATAATAGCACTCAGTTTAATCCAAAAGGATCACAAGTAGGGTGGCATAAGCAAAGACTGACAATATCATCTATAACCTCTTTTTCTTTAAGGCTGATTTCACATTTGTCCCAAGTTTTGATTTGAAAAACTTTGTTAGGCTACAACATAATTTCAATCAGAATAAAGCAATTTCACTTACATCACTGGTTGTTCATGCACTACATCTTTAAAAGTTACCTGAAGCTGTGCCTAAACAAAGAAAAGGAGTTTACAGCTACTGGAACAGCTTTGTGAAGTTTTACAAAGGCAGGGTAGCGCTTTAGGCTACATGCTAACACACGGCTAGCACAGAAGACAAAGTATAAGTGAGGGTAAAGAGAATGTAAGTAAGCAAAATTTACTTATATAATACCTTTCTACATAAGAATCAGTAACTGCTTCACAATAGTCTTCAACAAATAAAAAAAATATAACTCACAATATATTAAATCACAACAAAGACAACACTAGTTAAAAGCTAGCCTATACAAACAAGTCTCAACATCAAATGCGCAGTCTCCTTAAGTTTTTATTCTCAAGGAGGAACCATCAGCAGGTTTTGATCTCGTTTAAGACCTCAATGACCTGCACGTTATAAGCAGGCATTTGACCATGCAGAAAAAACTTTTTGAGCTATTTTGTAAGACAAAAGTAAGTACTGTATTCTACTGTAATCTATCCAGTATAGGGCTTTGGAGTTGACGTCACGCCGCAATGCATTGTGGGAGCGCAGCTCCATTTTCGGGGTCTACGAATCAAACAAACGACGACGACAAGAAACATGCTTAAAAGCAGCTCAAAAGAAAACGGACGGTATAGAGACCGATTGCGTCCAGAGGCGAAGCAGCGGTACTTGAAAAAAAAATAGAGTGCATCGCAAATCTGGACCCATTTGAAATACGGCAGTGGAGTAAAGACCCAGACGACTTACCGCCACTGTCCTACCCCGATATCTTCACGTATCTTGTTTGTGGAGTAAGCGCTTACACAGCGAACCAGTTTCGTAATTACAAGTCACTGGAGGCGCACATCCAATTTACAAATGGCTGGGTGCAAGATTTGGCTATTTTCAAGCCGCCAAACTCTGAGTACGTCGTCAAAGTAAGTCAGCTGGAGTGCACCGAGTGAAATAGCCATTTTCCACCCCCCACCATAATTAATGTTACACATTTATCATTTAACTGCTAAAATATCGTTATCATATTATATGCCCATAATTGTAAAGTACATGCAAGTTAACACATTGATAATCGGGTAAATTATTAACGCCAATTTGTGTCCTTCCTGTCTCATTTCATTTATTGTCTTTACATCAACCAATCAAGTCACTCCATTCTATGTTTGATCGCAAATTCTATAATTTCCGAGACCACCAACGATGATATTATTCAGCTACAGTGGGGCAAAAAAGTATTTAGTCAGCCACCGATTGTGCAAGTTCCCCCACTTTAAATGATGACAGAGGTCAGTAATTTGCACCAGAGGTACACTTCAACTGTGAGAGACAGAATGTGAAAAAAAAATCCATGAATTCACATGGTAGGATTTGTAAAGAATTTATTTGTAAATCAGGGTGGAAAATAAGTATTTGGTCACCTCAAACAAGGAAAATCTCTGGCTCTCACAGACCTGTAACGTCTTCTGTAAGAAGCTTTTCTGTCCCCCACTCGTTACCTGTATGAATGGCACCTGTTTGAACTCATCATCTGTATAAAAGACACCTGTCCACAGCCTCAAACAGTCAGACTCCAAACTCCGCCATGGCCAAGACCAAAGAGCTGTCGAAGGACACCAGGAAAAGTATTGTAGACCTGCACCAGACTGGGAAGAGTGAATCTACAATAGGCAAGCAGCTTGGTGTGAAAAAATCAACTGTGGGAGCAATCATCAGAAAATGGAAGACATACAAGACCACTGATAATCTCCCACGATCTGGGGCTCCACGCAAGATCTCATCCCGTGGGGTCAAAATGATCATGAGAACGGTGAGCAAAGATCCCAGAACCACACGGGGGGACCTGGTGAATGACCTGCAGAGAGCTGGGACCAAAGTAACAAAGGTCACCATCAGTAACACACTACAACGGCAGGGAATCAAATCCCGCAGTGCCAGACGTGTTCCGCTGCTGAAGCCAGTGCATGTCCAGGCCCGTCTGAAGTTTGCCAGAGAGCACATGGATGATACAGCAGAGGATTGGGAGAATGTCATGTGGTCAGATGAAACCAAAGTAGAATTTTTCGGTATAAACTCAACTCGTCGTGTTCGGAGGAAGAAGAATACTGAGTTGCATCCCAAGAACACCATACCTACTGTGAAGCATGGGGGTGGAAACATCATGCTATGGGGCTGTTTTTCTGCCAAGGGGACAGGACGACTGATCCGTGTTAAGGACAGAATGAATGGGGCCATGTATCATGAGATTTTGAGCCAAAACCTCCTTCCATCAGTGAGAACTTTGAAGATGAAACGAGGCTGGGTCTTCCAACATGACAATGATCCAAAACACACCGCCCGGGCAACAAAGGAGTGGCTCCGTAAGAAGCATTTGAAAGTCCTGGAGTGGCCTAGCCAGTCTCCAGACCTCAACCCCATAGAAAATCTGTGGCGGGAGTTGAAAGTCCGTGTTGCTCGGCGACAGCCCCAAAACATCACTGCTCTTGAGAAGATCTGCATGGAGGAATGGGCCAAAATACCAGCTACTGTGTGTGCAAACCTGGTAAAGACCTATAGTAAACGTTTGACCTCTGTTATTGCCAACAAAGGTTATGTTACAAAGTATTGAGTTGTATTTTTGTTATTGACCAAATACTTATTTTCCACCCTGATTTACAAATAAATTCTTTACAAATCCTACCATGTGGATTCATGGATTTTTTTTTTCACATTCTGTCTCTCACAGTTGAAGTGTACCTCTGGTGCAAATTACTGACCTCTGTCATCATTTTAGGTGGTGGAACTTGCACAATCGGTGGCTGACTAAATACTTTTTTGCCCCACTGTATAAAGTGTGATGTGAACATATTTAGAACTTACCGGAATGAAAATGTCTTGAGCACACCAACTGATATCTGGAGACGTAACAGAACTTGATATCAGCTCGTCTCACGGCTGCTATCCAGGCTAGACGCCTTCGTTTGGTAATATCCGATACATGAGCTCCTTCATGTTGCTTCCAGGTTGGGAAAGCATAAAAAGACAATCGAGCGTGATGTCCACGCTCCAAAGCCAGTTGAGAAAGTGGTGGGGCAACAAACAGAAGGACACACCTCATGGATTCACTGGTTATGGATTGATCTGAGCCCACGTAAAAACTTCTGGACACAAAATTTTTGTATTGTCATCAATTACTTATTCCACCACCATCCTTTTAATCCTGCAGCAAACAGCTGAATTAGTGAATGAAACACATTTTGGCCCTATCCTTAAAAGTATTCACACATCATCCATAAAATACTAAATGCTGCACACACAGTGTTAATCACAGTGTTTATGGACCTAATGAAGAAACTAAAGTGCATATATGCCACCTGGCAAATTTACTGCACAGATAATTACAGAATGTGAGCACTTCTGCTCAGTCATATAGTGCTAAGGTAAATCAAGCAAATGATGCATATATAAGTAGCACAAGCATTTAACCCACATGGATTTAACTTGGCTGCAGTGTTCAATTTCAAATCCTGAAACTGTATAAAAATATAAACCGTCAAGAAGATTTATATTAATCATACATTTTCTTGGAGACAGTGTCAGGAGGTTTAAACACTACAAATCCAATATATGCCAAAGTAAGGAGACATTGCTGGGAGCCTAGTTGCAGAATTTCAATCAAACTGAAGATGACTTAAGGATGACTGCGTCATGCAAGCATAAAGTGCATCATAACAATTCTAACAGGATGTGACAAAGGCATAAGCAGGAATGAGAAACTCTTTACATAAAGACCTGATGTGACTTTGCCTGAAAAAAAAAACAGGACAATTTAAGAGGTATAGCGGATGACACAGAATAGTCAGGAGCACCACATGGATACATTTGCTACAGTCTCAATTCATGGTGTTAGAAATTTGTAAATCAAAATTGAGCATGACTCAGTAATTTTGTATACATTTTCAATAAAATTGCTAATGTAAATTATTCATTTTAGCAAATGACTCACTCTGTGTGCTGAGGGATCTATTTGAGCCAGTTTAAGTTTTGGCTGCAAAGACCTGCAGTGCTGGAATGTCATGTGCAATATTGTAACGATGAAGAGGGACGCTGTGGATTCACTCCAGCCCTCTGTCAGGTGCAGATGTTCAGTGTTGGACATGCTCTTCCATTCAAATGTTGTAACTAGGGCAACAAGTAATTTATCTGTTGCTCTATTTTTACTAGTCTTTTTCAATTCTTTCAATAAAATGCCAGAAAATTGGCCTTTAGAAAAAAAAAAGGCAATCTTTTATCATCAGAACACTTTGGTGTCTGTCAGCTTATTGATTCATTTGTTCCAAACTGACACAGCAATCAGTGTAACACATGTTTGCACAGGTTAGGCCTAAAACTAAAAAATTATAGTTACTTTACTCCTGGCGCCTGTCATACCATAAAATGCGTAAGTTCTCTTTAACCAGGATCACTGTAAAAATACAACAGCTGCCAAGATTTGACTGCAAACTTGCAAGCAATATAGGATGTTTGGAAAGACATGATCTCAAAATGACGCCTCTCAGGTTAGTTTGAGTTTATATTCCACCTTATATACCCTCATCCTTTTTTTTTTCTTCTTATCAGCTCAAGCATTTGCATATTTGTTGAGAGACAGGACGCCCACAGCAACGTTTTTATGCAGAGGAATGAATCACAGTGCTCTGCAATCATGAGACACATTTCTTAAAGTCCAGAACTTAAAGCAATTTCTTGTTTGCAGATGGTGGAATTGCTTCAGTGTTTCTTTTTGTCTCGACATAATGACAAATTATAATAATATGGACCCAAAAAGGAGTGCATTTCACTAGTCCGTTTGTCCATTGCTTTACAGAGTACGTTATTAAACTGTCACATGGCTGTTATCTCGGACAAAGTGCCGCTGGAAGAAAAAAACCACCAACTGAATCAAAATATGGAACAGATTGCTCACAAATGAAGGAACGGATAAAATAAAAGTCTTAAAATCTGGTAATTAGGAGGCCTTATTTGAACAACATGCTGGTAACCAGAGGGAGTTAAGGTGCAGCCGCACAGATGAATATTAATGGAAATTTGATTAAACATTCCCACATCTTTAACTGAATACCCCACAGGCAAAGCGCTTACAGAACAAAACAAATTAGCTTGGCAATTTTAATTATCGATGTTCTGTTTTCTCACACATCCCTTGTCTCATTTATTAATTTATTTTTTTGCTATTGAGATCCCAACAACAGCTGTTCTGATGTAGTTAATGTTTTAAAGGAGATCGCTAACATTTGACTTTCTGCCCTTTGGCTGTCTTTTCTACTGATGTTCTATATAGTTTATATCATTTCTAATGCTGCGGAATGAACATTAGTACGCACACGCACACACACGTGAACATTTGACCAGTTAAGTGAAACATTAAATTAGAAATCTCAGAAAAGAAAATGTGAATATGTGTGGAAAGTGCTGCTGCTTCTCTGCTGCTTATGTAAGTCCTGCCAGTGGACGCTGTTCGCAGACTAAACTGATTCAATCTTTTTCAACAGAGAGCCATTCTTTGTATTTTTATCATTGTGAAGTGTTGGCAGTAACCACTACTTTCAAAGAAACGGGGGAAAGTGATGGATTTTGAAATGCATTTTAGAAACACATTAAGGGCTTTTTTCTGTGAATACGATAAGCATATCTAAGGCTAAAATCAAAGGGCGAAACAAGAGGCAGCTGTTGTTAAGTCGGGGAGATGTTACGATAATGATGACTGATGAACTGGGGACAAACTAGCTCCACAAGTAAAAGAAGAGCTTCTGTTTAAACTGAGGGATTAAGCCTTTCTTCAGTTTCTCTTCAAGTGGATCTATGATCTTTCAAAGCAGCCATTATTTCTAGAGTTTTGACTCGGCTCAGTTGATATCTTTTTTTATTTATCAGGCCCGGGATGATCTTTGGGAGCATGTAGATGTTACTCCTGACATATACTTATTTAATAGCTTAGTTTGCACTCAGAGTGAAGTGCTACGACACACCTTTCAAATGGTTTTAAAGGAAAACAGGCACAGGCTGAGAGCACTTTGTTAATCACTTAATAATAACAAAAGTTGAAAAGTGTCCCTTTTATTTGTTCACTTCATTCCTGCATTGAGTAAACAGCTTTGCTGCCTCACCGTGTGTACCGTATTACACTGATCACTCCAAAGGGGAACTGCAATTACAGCTCCAAACAAGGTGACTGATTGGCACAGGTGGTGACTTATGCACGGATGATGCCGTGTTTACCATTTGTTTCAAAAAGCAACTACAGGGGGGAAAAAAGTGCGGCTTCAAGTAGTTTTTAAATTTGATCTGAAACGATAAGAGATCACAGATTACTCAGCTGCAGAGCTGAAAATAAAGTCTGACAAGCTAATAATGATTGAATAATGTGTCATTATTTTGCAGAGCTTTTCTGCTCAGACTTGTATGAAATGGTTAATGCTCTCAGTCAGAACCCCGACTGCACGAATATTCTCACTATATCATAGATTTTAGTCTCAGAGGTCTGTAGCTCAGCCTACAGCAAAATTATGCTGATGCAAAAAAATTAACAACATTCTGCTTCATTTAAATCACTGCAGGAAAGTGACATAAAGTGATGTAGTAATGACAAAATTGAAGAGTTCGGTCCACAGCAACCCCCACTGAACAGTGCCCCACATTGCCTGCATCACTGCTCCTCCATGTCTGCGGTTCTAACTTGCAGCCTGGCCTTCCGCAGCAGTGCACAACCATCAGCCAGGCTCATGGAGCATGCAGTTCTGGTGGGCGACACCCCTGACTTACTAAATCACGTCAGCCTCAGACACTGCTTCCAGTTTGCTCCGCTCTCTGGCCTGCAAGAACCTTTCAAAGATCAGGCAAGCAGATTAACCAGGGCCTCGTGTCAGGCATGCTTGTTTGTCACCTTTTAATGCAAACTGTTTTCTTCACTAGAGGAATAAAGACGTGAATATTTTTGTAGTTTCTAATGCTTTAAAGGTATTAAACAAGAAATGCTGGTATAGTCTGAATAGTATATTTAAGGAAGTGCTACAATGTCCTTGAGAGAATATGCTGTGGAAAAAAGTTTTGTGGGTTATTCCAGTCACTGGCTGTAGCAAACTTGAATGAGGACTGTCCCCGAGAGGACTCCACTTTGGGGACACTTCACAAATTGTAATAGGCTTTGCAACTGCAGGTTTTCACAACATTTAAGACATGCAAAGTTTAGCTATGGTTAGCTGAAAGAAAACCTGAATAGCTGACAGCAACAGAGTAAGGCAATGAGCTGCACACAGTGCCCTATATTTGTGCCCTAAATATCAACAGCAGTAGGACTTCAGCATGTTGTTCTGACCCTACATGTGCAAACATCGGCATCTTTTCCCAGTCCCAAGGTAGCCCTCACTTTCTTTGCGTTATGTTATAAATATTTAATACAGTGCTTAGTAATAATACAGGCCATAAATCATTTATTGATAAGAAAACATTACCATTCCAGTGAAAACGCAAAACTGTACAAGCAATGGAAACAACACTCCACTTGAGAAAAACAGCTAGTGGACTGAGCCTTGACGCAGACTCTTAATGACAGGCAGGGCCAATGACAGCAGATGCTCTGATTTGACACAGTGCACTCTGACAGCACAGTATCAGCCTCAGAAGCAAATGCAGGATTTCTCATACACAAGCACACAGCAACACTTTCCAGTATCAGTGAAGCTGATTTTAGGAAAGAAAAAAAAACTGTTTTCATGTCAGTTGATATTTCTGCAAACATGAAAAGTCTTTGTTTATGCTTCTTGTTAAATTATTGTTATTATTCAATTTATTTCATTTATTGTTTGTATTCCAGTGCTTTCCTAATTTATTAGCCACCCACTGTGTTGTTTAGTTGCCCCCCTGTCTATAATTACATATTCAGCCAGGCTGCTAATAGTAAAATAATTCTTTTCCAGGCTTAAGGGAAAAAGCAACAATATTGCAATATTTATTCTAAATGTTTTAACCCAGATCCTTTATGTTGTTTGAAATCTTTTGAGAAACAACATTAAATTATTCTGGATATATTTCTTATCATAGTGAAATTAAATTTGTTTTAAGCTTAACCCCAAACAGCATATGTGCTGCTCTCATCTTTGACAACATCGCCCTCTTCTGGTGTTGTAGTGGACATGAGTTAAGCGTTAGAACTTACACCTGTGTTTAACATGGTTCAGAATTATTAGTATTGCCCTGATAGTGGGATGTCACTGCTCCTGATATGAAGTGATATGAGCTAAAGTATGCATCGCAATCATAACTTATGACCAAGATTAAATGTATCCACTAATACTGATTCTAAACTGTAATGTTATGGTTTCTTCGTGGGTTATTTATTACATTAAAGACTTTTGTATCAAAGGCTTAAAATAAAAGAATTTAAATGTTCTCACGTCTTATATATTGCTTTATGAGCCCTCGATATAAATGCAAGACTCAACTTCAAATCATCCACTATTAAGTTTCTTAAACTTTTAAGTTTGACGCATGCATCCTCTGCTTGCCATGATGAATCACCTCTCCAGGAACGTACGTCTTCAATGATCTTGGAAAATAGAGTAGAAAAGCCAAGACATTATTAGTATTTTCACTCTCCCTCAGTTTTCCATGAGGTATTTTTACCTAGAGGCTTGAAACTTTGTATTGCTACAAAATTGATTAGCACTCGTGACAACATGACAAATAGCACAATTATCTGGCTCATCATGATGTTTATCATCATCAGTCCTATGACTGAGAGCCATTTTAAAATTGACCTCCATAAAGGAGCTTCGAATTGAAAATATTGACTTTTTGTAATGTGAAAATCTTATAGATCTTTCCAGTTATCCATATCAGAAAAAATATGGCTGATGCACCAATTATATAAACAGCTGCTTTATAAACTTAAGCTTCACGGCTGACTCAAAAAGGCTTGGAAACTCGTGTCAAAATGTCTCCATGTATATCTAATTTTACTTGAAAAATCAAACACCACAGATTTCACTTAAAAATATATTTTATTATCTTACTGCAAAGACAAGAAATTTAGATTATTCAGAAAATGGACCATTGTCACAGAATCCTCGAAGAATTACACAACCTTAAATTTATATTACTCTACATGTAACACACAGTATCTGTTTAGTTCAAATGTGACATGTCTGATTTTAAGTGGTTTGGCTCAAACAAATGATTTCCAGGAGCTGTATGTTATCAACACTGCCAACAGTTAGAATTTAAAGGTGGGTTTACTGGCTGCAGTGACACATCTTCAGGTATCAGCTGTGCAGACTGCCGGTGGATGGTTCCACAATGTCACTCTGTCCTTCCTCCTCCGCAGAGTCCTCAGAGCTGTTTACCACTGCAGCACTGAGAGTATGGAGCTCCTCCAAAACACACAGAAGTGTCTCTGACAGGATGCAGACAGGTCATTGGTCAGCTCTGTCACATCTGTGTAAATGCTGGGACTTCAAAAAAAACATGCAAAACTAAGACATTTCTTACCATCTGCAGGTAGTTGGACTTGTGCGCCTACAGAACAGCTCCATTCTGAAGCGTTTTGTCGAGGTTTCCATTGAGCAGCAGAGTTTTGCCGAGCCATCGCCTGAGCTCTCTGGTGCTCCTTCATCAGCCCTCTATCAGCAACTGTGACCTGGAACAAATGCAGGTCGAATGACACAGAAGCAAAAATCTCCACGACTGTGTTTTGCTATAATAAAATCTTACCAAGTGTTGGTTTTTGTCCCTCACTGTCTCCTTCAGTTGTTTGTGCTGGACTTTCCTCCTTGTGTTTTCACTCTCCGGATTTCGGCTTTGCTTCATCTCTTCCAGTTTCTTTGCTGCCTCTCTCTCAAACTCACGCAAAGTCATAACTGCAACAGACGATACAGACGCCTCAAAAGCCACAGGGATATGCTGCTATATACTGTGTAAACAATTCCAATCATATTAGAGCAAAGTCTGCATTAAGGATATGACTTCATTGCCATATGTAAACCTGCAGTTTACTGAGGCAGCATACAGTTAATCTTACTACCTGCTTTGGTGTGCTCTTTCCTGACTGTGCTGACTTGAGCCTCCATTTCTCTCAGCTTCTCAGAACACCGCTCCTCAATCTCAGACACTCTTTCCTGCAGGGCTGAAGCAGGGTAGGGGAAACAAATGCACCACTCCTCAGTACTGTGTTTGACATACAGAGAGTGTCTGAGTTCAATACTTCTATGTGACTCCAGGGATGCATTAGGTTTCAGTGTATATGTTTGCACATTTTTATAGTCTACATAAAAGTCTAAAACACAGTGTTGTGTGCGTGGTCAGTCTGTAACGTTATTGTTTTTGGTTAACCGCTCTCACAGCATTGTTAGCTTTTAGGCACAGAGAACAGCTGCTTTCAGCTGAAGGGCCTTCTGAAAGGTGCACAGCGAGCGGCCTCACCCTGCTCACTCTGCTCTTGCTGGCTGAGCAGCTCACAGCGGACTCTCTCCAGGGTGACCTTAGTGTCCTCCAGCTGGGCCTGGATCTGCTGCAGGTTCTGCTCAGCCTCCTCTCTACCAGCTACAGCCTGCTCGAGCTCCACCCAGCTCTGCTCCAGCTCCTGCTGCTGTAGCCTAACTTTACTCTCATCTGCAGAGGGTATAAAGTGCGCGGAGACACATGCATTACAGAAATGTGGATATGTACCAGACAAACAGACGATATAATGGGTGTTGTGATCCATATGGGGTCTCACATTGCTCTTTCAGATCAGCGAGAGCGTTCTCGATAAGCTCTGGGGTTCTTTTGAGCTCTCGAGTGAGTCTGTCTCTCTCTTCGCACACCAAACTGTGCTCTATCTGGAGGTTTCTGATGCTGCAGGGCAACAAAGATAAAATGGTACAGCAAACAGACAAGCAGAAGTAGAGAAGGCTCTGCATGATGCATAACAAAGTAAGCTAAACAGCCTGAAAGTTACTTTTTGCATGAATTATAATCATCTTGTATAGATACACTGACAGCATAAGACAGCAACACCTGCTATTCACAACACTTATTTCAACCACATTAGCGACACCTGTTATATATGTCCCATCAAATCAGTATGCAGTATGCCACTCTATACCAGCATAAAAATCTAACCTCAGAACCCTCCACGTACTTATTTTCTTTTCTTGATCCTTCATTCATCTCACCACATATGAGGCTTGAAAGCAGCAACTATTTCTACTAATGCAAGAACATCCTGACATATTAGAACATGAGCTTTTTGTGAGAAAGCCAAAAGAGCAAGTGAGTGGAAGAACAAGATGCTTATAAAGGCTATCTCTTGGCCTAAAATGAGGAGCGCCTAGTGAAAAGACACGTGACCTCAGTCAGATATGATTTTGTGTATGTCTATGATCCAGAAAGAACGTGAAAGAGATGAAATAGAGGTGAAAGAGAGAATCACCCACATTGAAAAATAAAAAAATAAACTGTACCTTTCAGCATCCTTATCTGGCTGTTTACAGGCCTGTTCAACTTTCTGCAGGGCTGCCTTCCTCATGACCAAAGCTGCAAAAACAAAACCCGATATAAATCCTTTATGTTCTTCTAGCTATGCTATTAACCCATCAGTATATATATATATATATATATATATATATATATATATATATATATATATATATAGACACACACGTACCTTGGACTGTCTCCACTCGTCTTTTAGCAAAAGTCAGTCTCTGGGTAAAAGTGTTGAGCCTTGCTTTAGCTGCCTCCACTTCTGCCACCTTGCTTTCCAGCACCTCACAGAATCTGTAAGGCACAGCCAATATATGTCTGTCTTGAATTCTATTTCTACTTTTCTAATACGTCTCCTTATCTTTCCTTATCCTCTGAAATTCAGTTTTGCTATTTTTTTTTTACCTTTGCACTGCCTCTGTCAAGGTTTTAAGTTCAGCCTCTGCTTTCTGGCTCTGTAACTTCAACTGAACATTTTCCTTGTGAACACTGGCCAAATCCTGTTTCAGTGCCTGGAAAGAAAAACATTCCCACATATAACTGAGCATCTTTCACAGATCTGTTTTACTGTTTTTAATGCGGTGCTTAGTTTTTAAGATTGTCTTTCCCCAGGTGCTGTCCTTTAAACCTCAATGGCTCTGGGAACCAAAGTTTTGGTGCAGTCAGCATCATCTGCTGTGGTAAAAAATGTACGAGCATTTATCACTTTCCTAGGCAGACCGAAGTTTATTACGCATCATCAAAATTTCAGACAGCCATGTAAATCACATCAGTTGCCCTGGTACTAACATCCTTTTCCACCCTCTCGAGGTCCAGCTCAGCGATCCTGTCATGTAGGCTGTGTTGGAGCACGCTAGCTCTGTGCTGCTCCTGCTGCAGCTGCTGCTCTGCAAATCTGACCTAAAACACACATCATTGCAGTCCCACATTGAACACAGTTTTAAATACGCTGGAATTACCTGTACTGTGTGATATAGCAAAATAATAGCCGTTTTGATACTTTTGAAATCAGTTTTTCCTTTTCTCCTCTTATCTCGATGTCCTTTGAGCGAAGCTGGACGCACAACTTGAACACTTTCTCTCTCCACAGCTGAAGCACTTGAAGGCCTTCGGATCCTTTCTCCACAAGTGGATCCATTGATGTCTGTGGAAACACACACACATATATGGGAAACACAAATACACACATACACTTCAGTGCACGCACCACATGAGCATGCATAATTGTTTTCAAATTAGCCTTGATGTTTTCTAAAGCACTACATCTTGAAATGAGGAGTTTTCTTCTCTCTTTCCCACAATGTAGTACTGCACAAAGGATCTGGGTACTAAAGGTAAACTGACAATGCTTATCAATGGACAATATAGCAGGTTTTAAAATCTGTCAACTTTAAAAAGAGCCCAATGAAAAAAATAATAATTTGCATCCAAAACAGCACCAATTTTCTAAATGCATTTGTGTACTGAAGACCTTCTGTTGCTCACATCTCTTCATATAATGCCAGACTGACTCAGTGATGTTGAGAAATGGCTCCGTAAAGGCCATACCATACCATCTCTTTTAGGAGTTTGTTCCAATCATGATATAAGACTCTGACTGCATGTTTGAAGCTGCTATCACATGCAACAAGGTAAATAATCTGGGACTGACCAAACGCCTCCCAGATGATATTCCATGACACGTAAGAATCTCAACATCTAAAATAGGCTAAACCTTTCCAAAGTACTGTGTGATAACGGAGCATCACAGAGGATGTAGCCTCCAACAACAAACTAAGCGGTTTACTGTAATTACCTATCTCTACCAACTGTTATCATATTTCAGTCTCCTGCAGCGCTACTCAGTGTACGCATATGTGAAGTGAGCACCCAACTGAGTTAACTTAAGACGGATACAGAAGTGTAGTTCTCTGTAATTTTACACTTTTATTTCTTTCAATTTAAACCCAAAGAGTTGTGCTGACAGATTTCTTTAATCTACTACAGCAGCATTTCTTTATCATGTACAAAAATAGCCCTTTCTTCTCATTAAGATATCTCAGATATTACATGTGTAGTTAAACGTATATACACAGAAAGAAAGGTGTGTTTCACTAGTCCGGCTTATTCAATGTGGTCTGTGATGTACATTCAGTTTGACATTTCTTACCTTACGTGGTCCGCAAACATCCTTAGAGACAACACAAAATCATAGGTATCTGCTGGTTTCACATTAGACTGCTGCTGATCACCAGATGTCTTAAACACAGTTTTGTATCATGTTTTGCTATGTAAATTTAGAAAGTCAAGAAAACCCACTCACCTTTTTCACCATTTTCTCTTCTTGGAGGACGAGTATCTCATTCACAGAGTTAAGCCTGACTGTCAAAAGCTCTGCAGTTGTCTGAAGAGCTGCTTTCTCTTTGTTCAGCCTCTGCAAAATGGACAAGATTAAATTACACACAATTAGCATTAATTATATAATTTGTACATTAACTCATTCATATTTTACTGTTCTTCCTTTACTCTAGTGAAAAGAACATTTGAAAGTCCCATGCATTTACTTTGCAGTATGCTCATTACAATCAATACTGTATATATTGCCTCTACCTCAACAGCTTCATTTAATCGTTCCCTCTCTCCTTTCTCTGGTGCAAGCTGGCCGATGTAATTTCTGAGGCTTTGCAATGTAGCAGACTGTGTCTCAAAAGCTTGTCCCATTTGGCTGAAAAATAAACAACAACATGCCCCTCACCACACACACACAAAACAGTGACTACAGAGTGCTTTAAATGCTTTAGTTCTGTTCCGTTTTAGATTGAATGAAGCACCTTAAATGTTCTTTTAGTCCATTTCTCTCAGTAGATACTTCCATCAGAGTGCTCTTTAGCTGCAGCAGTTCTGAGGTCATTGACTGAAGTCGGTCCTGTAGTTCAACATTTGTTTTTTGTGCTGCACCCAACTCTGCATAATGGGATGCATTCAACTGTTGCAGCTGAAAATAAGGGAAGTTTATGACACAGACAAAGAGTGACATAATGACTTATTCATCTTCAAATACACATTCTCACATTACTTGCAAAGTCAGAGTGAAGGCAGTGCTCAGAGTTCTGCTCAGAGATACTTAGTTGTTGTTGGATTAAGGCCCTTAATCCTAAATGAGGTCACCAAAGTGCAATGTTTATGATCATTTAAACACACCTCCACCTCCTTGTTCTTCCGAAATTCCTCTAGTTGCTCTAATAGTCTGAGAGTCTGTTGTTTGGCTTCCTCTACAGCCTGCAACCTGCCCACTTCAACCTTCAAAGCAAGCTCCCGGGATTCCTCTTTGCTCCTTTCAGCATCTCTCCTCAGCCTTGTAATTTCCTCCTCCGACTCTGCTTTCAGTCTTTCAAGCTGTGAGAAAAAACAGACATATTGCAAACAGAAAAAGCAGACTTTATTAACCTTATTATTGTGAAATGTGACTAAAATGTTTTATTGGGATCACAAAACTGTACAAAAACAAATTTAACTGCAAACTGCCAAAATAAGTTACAAAATGCCAGTAACTCTCAGGTGATGTATGTCTACAAGAGTGTCGAAATGAAATGTTTTGTCAGTAAACATCATTACCTGTGAGCTTATTTTTTCCTTCTGTGCGCTGCAGAGACTGAGCTCCTCTCTGATTTGGCTGAGTTCAGACTTAGCCTTAGATAGATCCGTATGTATTGCTTCCATCTCATGGCTGTGTCTGTTGTGCAAAGGTTATTCCAAGTTAAGCTTGTTCAAAACCGTTATTTGCTGACCTCCATAATGTCAGGTTACGTACTAAATGTGTGGGGAAAAAATACATAATATCACTCAGATGTCACATAATGACACAAGCACATCTCTTACCTGCTAAGGGTGTTGTCTTTGTCTCTGACCTCTTCCCTGCATCTTTCTGCAATCTCCTTTAGTGCCTCCACCTGCCCCTTTAACCTCTCTGCTTCAGCCTTGTGCTTTTCTGCCTCCAGTCGCCACTCTGATTCCCATCGAGACAAATTACCTCCTCTGTCTTTTGATCTGCATAAAAGGAAAGAGACCACATTAATATGTCCATATTGCCACCCAAGTGACAGACCATATAAAACATGTAGTGGATATACCTGGCTCTACAATCTGAACGATAATCAGGGGTCCTTATGCTGTCTCCTTGTAGCATCAAGATCCTCTGATTTTCCTTCCTCAGCTCCAAGATTTCCTGTTGGGCCTGATTGATGACAAGCCATGGATTGGCAGGACTTGGCTCCCCTGATGATGGTGCTGATATCATGCCTTGGTTTATCCAGGAGATGGGTGGCTGTGTCGCCGGGATTTGAACACATCTGTTTGCTCCAGCAGAATGGGCACTTGATGCAAAATGCGATGGGGGTATGAGGTCCTCCGGAGTCTCCCCTTCATAAAATAAAACAGTGTCTATGTGCCTGCATGCATTAGCTACTCTAATCCAATATAAGGTTCCCCATGTTCCCAAACAAGCATATTGTTACGCTAAGCTCAGTAAAGATAAACATGACAGCTTCCTAATCGTGAAGTATAAAATCACTTTTACTAGTTAAACATGAGTTCATGTAAGCGCCAAGTGGGCTACACTGTAAGCTAACATTTGCTAATTAACAGTTTATTTAGCTCAACAGTAACAAGAATTTAGGTGCAACTTACTCGGAAGTACTGGTGAGGTGAAGTCAGTCGGCACTATCAGCCTCTCCTCCCCTAAAGTTTGTCTCTCCATGTTAAATAACTATTGCCATTACACAGGAAGGAAACAGTACACGGCTGCCGTGGTGCGTTTAGCGTTTGTTCTCCCGCGAGTCACGTCATTCTTCACCGTTGCCTTAGTTACGGGTACAACAGCAACATTCAGAGCTCTCGATTTGGGCAATTTCTGGTCGTGTCAGTCGTTATTTTCGGTTCAAATAACCCACATTTTAAGGTTTCTATGGTACATGTATATACGTATATGAAATTCAACAAATTTAATAGTTCATTTAGGCATAACTGTTACATATTGAAACGGCGCAGTGCATCATGGGAAATTGGAAGGAGCGTAAAAATATAATTGGGTTCTCATTTCCCTCATTGTAATCTTGCAGGAGTTCTTTTTTTCACGTAAACTGCCTTTAAATATTCCCTAAATCGTAACCCTGCATTGCCGCCTATTTGTATGCGTTTCAGTGCAGTGTTTGCAGCGTCGACTGGAAGAGCTCTCCTGATAGACTAAATTCAGGGCGTAATCCTTAAACGATCGCACCATCTGTGGGTGGAGCACAGAAGGTATACTGTGATGGGTAGCATATGTTGAGAAGAGGGGGCACTGAGGACTAAATTAACTGTCCTTCTGGGCAAATTTAAATTCTAAAATATTTTATTTAGATGAAAACATTGAGCAACAGACACTAGTTAGAAAAACTATGAAAACAATATGATATATGAGCTTTCCTGTCCCTTTGTGCAGAAACCACAAGTTTCGACAATAAGAAACACACATTATCATATTTATTATAGGAGAAATATTTATAAGTTAAATAAATCATTAGTCTGTCATTCCATTCTTTTGGAGGTGGTTACGTGAGCCATTTATATTCAGGCATTATCTAGATGTAAAGGGATACCATTTAGATAATTAGTGGTAAAGGGTCTCATGTAAATGCACTTAATGAGGTGATAACCTAAAATTACAACATTCCTTCTTTGCCTGGGACTCCCTCACCTCAAGAACACCCAGGGGTGTCTGACAGCCACATCATTTCTGCATAATACAGCCGGCCTTGCAGAAAAGGGCACTCTGAGCAGGCTCATAAGTGCAGGTTTGAATAGCAATTGGTGATAATTTGGTTACGTAACAGAATGTTGGGGGGTTGAGGGGCGTCTATAAATATTTTACCCACAACTGTAAAATCATTAGTATCCTTATATAATTCCAATTACCAAATTTCGGTAGATTACTCATGTGTTACTTTCCTCCAGTGATGCACATTTTGTGCACACAACATTTGTGATTTAAATCCACAAACTGTGCACATGTGACCACCTTCAGATAAAATCCTGTCTAACATTGGCTATCTAACAGTCATGATAACAAGCATATTTCACGTATCCCGTTGTATTATTTTCCCCAGATGTCTGCAGCAAACATTTGTGTTTGCTGTTACCTACAGTATATCCTGTTTTCTGTTGCTGCTATGACCCACTTTCCCCCTGGGGTTCATTAAAGTTTTATATCATCTATTTATGGCATTTTTGAGCAACACAGAGACCTTTTAGGTTGATTCATTTCCATAAATGATCACAAATAAATGCAAGATGATATGGTACGCCGCCGAGAAAATGTCAGTAGAACATGATAGCGTTCATCTTGCATAAAATCTTTAATGTGGTGAAAGGGCGGATTGGGGAGTACAGTGGGAGTGATGTGCATTGTTTGGACATGCTGATATTGTATCTTCTTACCACAAGGCGGGCACTGCAGCATAGGTCCTGAGGAACATCGCAGAGGGGAAGATGGATTGAGAAGGGCAAAGGGAATCAAAAAAGAAAGACAATACTCACCTTTATCAAAAAGCAAAAGGGAGAAAGAGAATTAGTATGTAAGCTTTGTTTCTACAATCAAGATGAGCATTGACCACCTGCAGAGCATTAATTCTTTTTGAATTCAGTTTGTTTTTATTGTATCACGGTGTCACATGAGTCCCATACTCCTCTAACTGGTCTATAATTTTCCCAGTATTTTAGATTTTAAACTAAACCCAAATTTTGGGTTAAAATGCTCAGATCTCCATTTGTGAAAAACTGGTTCCTCATTAGTCAGTGCATCTCATACTTTTCCCCTCCCAGGTGGATGTGTCTGTCTGCTTCAGTGACAGTGACCTGTTTTTGTTACCACAAGGGCATTGCCAGCTGTGTACATACAGATACTGTCAGGTCAGCATTTCTCTGCCTTTTCTGAAAGCAACTTAAGCAGGATCATTCCTAACCCATCTGGCAGCCTTACAAATCTTACGCAGGAGCTCACAGGTGAGTGTGTGACCCAGACCTGGTACCACAGGGTCAGGCAACACTGATTAAAAGGAAGATGTGGGTCTATCAGGCCAGCTGTAGGATTAAGACTTCAGGCTAGAGAGGACCTGGTAGATTTATTTCTGGCTTTTTTTGACCGAGTTAGGCATATAACGCTAAAATTGAATAAATGGCGACTGTTAGATTTGCAATGTTTTTGTCCTTTGATAACCAATAGTATTCTGTTCATGTGGTCAGATGCGTTTGAAACTCATTGTAATAAACAGGGATTGTTCCCTGCATGGGAACCAACATATATGCAAAATATTTTCATTTCTGTAAAAAGCTTTCATTTGTAACCCAGCTTGAAGCACACTACACTGGGCAGCATCTCTCTCCAAGAAGTCTAGAAATGATCCCTCAGCTGTGCATCATAGCTGTGACCACTGGGCATTATTAAAAAAAAAAAAAAAGGATATGTGGGGGAATATGTCTGCCCTGTCAGCAACTGCCCAGACTTTGTCTCATAACTCATCTGTATCGTTGGGACAGATTCTAGTGTGGTTGGATGTTCATATTTTTAGATTTAGTTTAACCACTGAATGCAACAAAAGCATAAGCCCAATTCCCCACATACAGGTGCTTAAACAGAAAGTCAGCAAGCTAGAGAAAAACAAAAAACAATTACTGGAATGATCTGTTTTTTGGGGAAGATATATTTTCCCCCTTACCTGTCATAGACTGGTTTCCTAGCACCTGTGGTCATTTTGGCTCACAGCATTTAACTAGTTTTTGTTTGTTTGTTTGTTTGTTTGTTTGTTTGTTTGTTTGTTTGTTTGTTTGTTTGTTTGTTTGTTTGTTTGTTTTTTGCATCTTCAGTCTGATTGTTTGTGTAGTGTAGATCTAGTACGAATAAGATTTTTTAATGACTCTACTGGGTGATCAGGTCTAACATGTGCTGCAAAGCATGGGATAACACTGGAGGGTGGTTTGCAACATTTTCTATTTTGCCGTTGTTGTCACAATTTGCTAAAAAGGCTTTTGCCAATGCAAATGTGTCTGTGGTCTCTCTCTCTCTCTGTCCGTGCAGGCCTGCTCACTTTACTTTTTGATGTGGTCAGTCGTAGATGGGTTTTACCTCTACACGAAATGTGTGCGCCCATGAGTGCAGTCCGAGGTTAAGGTGCTTAGTTAATGGTTTCTAAATTTGGGATTCAGTCGGGTTTTTTGGATGGTGAATTTAATGCACCGGCGTATCCCGGTGGTTGCCTAGTAACGCGCTAGCAGTGGGCGCCGTAGAGAGATCTCTATGGTGGGCGCTCCATTAAAACCGTTGGCGCTCCTGACCTTGGTGTCGTGAATGCGCAAAGCACACAGACTGTGCGAAGCAGGAGATAAGAGTGAAGATCTGCGCGTTTGATACCGAAACCGGAGAAATATTCCACTCACACTCACACACACGCACGAAACATATTGTTTTATGTAACTGACGGGCATAGTATGGAGGAAATCTCGAGATGGAGCGCGTCTTAGCTTGTGAATAAGCAGGTGAGTTAACCTAATGATTCTGATCTTTTTAATTCGTTTTTTCTTCTCTCCATGAGACGAATCTTTGTTCAGATTGATCACTGACATCTGGGTTGACTGTGTTCTTTAAAGCGATTGCTTTGCGATTTACCACAGTGGCTCTTTTCTGTGCTCGGTGTTTTATTTTCCCCATTTTATCCAATATTACACCGTCCTAGACCTAGATTAAACAAGCTTCCCAGTCACAACGTGAGGCGCGCACACACACACAAACACACACACACACACACACTACAGCAGTTTGTCGATGCTACGTGGGCTGTGGCTTGGTTTTCTCTGGTCTGCATCCTTGCATTAATTTATAAAGCGGTGATCATTATGTTTGAGTGCTACCTACACCTTCCGCGGAGGATATTTTTTCACCCCTACACCAATCCCTGCTCCTCTTTATTGCCTTGCAAAATTAGGGGGATTTGGGAAATCCACTAAAACGGGTTTGATCCACACCAGTCGAATTACAAGGGCATTGGGAGCTCGGTAGCCCACTGTTGTCTGACACAGGCTCCTTCTCCAATCTTTTCATGTCAGGGGGGGCCCCGGGCTACCAGGATCCAGTCGATAAGATGTTGTTGAGATTTTTTTTATTAGTGGTGAATTGGAGTTGATTTGTGTGCCTGTCAATGATGTAGGTGTAGAGATAGTAATGGTGGGAGTGAAACATGATTACAGCAATCATTCTAATAGGTTTGTAACTAGGATCAAGTCAGTCAAATGGGAATTGAAGTATTTTGGCCTCAGGGACGCTAGGTATTCACTTAAACCACCGATGTGGCGCAGCCACATGTGTGTGTGCATAGTGCAAACAAGCCTGTTAGAGTAAAACATTATGGTTGTAAAACAGTTTCTTTTTTCTTCTTCTTTCTTTTCTTTTTTAAAAATATAACTTAGTTACTGGGTTCTGGGCATGTTGCCAGTCTAAATTGCTAAATAACTTGCGGTGTATCATACTTGACTGAGTGATAGCTCAATTTTATTACATGGCCCATTTGGTGTAAGCTATAAAGCTTTTATCCACATCTGTCCCATCGCACACCAGAAGAAGTTGGGAAAGCAGTATGCAGGCGCTTTGACTGTCTGCAGTGACGTCAGTGAAACAAAATAAGTATTTTATATGAGGTACAGCCCCAAAAGAAACCACCTCAGCTTTGCTCCGACACTTAAATTAGGACTCTGATTGAATGTCAGATGGAGAAAAACGTACCGATGGGTTGAAAGCAACACTGCAAATGTGTGATGAGGAAGGTAATGCCTCTCATTTTAAGTCCACATATTATCTCCTCGATCTCCAGCATTGCCCTTTTTTTTGCTGCTTCTTAAACCAGAGACAACTAACCAAGTCTGACTAGTGATTCCCTCTGTACAGCATGTTACCGCTAATTTCATAATGGATAATGATTTCACAGCAGGTTTTGTGAAGAGAGAGAAGGCTTTTTCACCTCTAAATGGATCCAAATGATTTATTATCTGTGTCACTTTCAAACCAGGAGATGTGCCCTGATATACAGAAGAGAAAAAAGAAAAGAAAAAAAATCTGCTTCTTTATCTTTCCCATTTAAATGTCGTGGGAGCTGTACATCATTGTCGTATAAAAGATAGGGGATAGAACAAGTCTTGTCCTTTTTGGCTTTTGGTGGAACATTCATAACTGTTAATTAATACAGACAAAGCTGGCCCCAGGCACAGATCTACAATATTTCTCAAATGAACCTCGGTGCTAGTGTGAGAATAAAAATGTATCTGAATTGTCTCATTGCCTGGAAATGGGAATAATGTAATGATGTTCATATTGGTTGATGCACAGCACCTGCAAAAGAAAAGGACGAGCTGCCTCTGTTTGTGTCCCTGCCAGTGTAAACAAAATGTTGCAGAGAACAAGGAAAACCGGTGCGCCACAGCTATGGTTAATTAGTGTTTATAATAGCGGGAAGAAACTGCTCCCTTTCTTATTAGTTAGGTTCATCGGGTTAAAAATGGAGCTGTTTAGCAGCAGGCTTTGACAAACCTCAGTGAAGTGCTTATCAATAATCTAAATAGGTTAACAAGCTTGCTTTTGCTTTGCCTATTGACATGCCAGTGTGAACCTGATGTTAAGCACATCACACCTACTGCTGTCCTAGACCATAAGGACTAAGATGGGATGAATTTTGTATTAGAGCATTGTTAATTGGATGAGAAACTATGCATTTTATTCTCTATAGGTCTCCATGGGGTAAGGTTACACTTTATTTTACCACTGTGCACACATGTGGTTGGGGTGGCTGTGTGTGACGCTTACACACCAGTAACTACTTATTATTAGGTACCTGGTGATTGCATTTGCAGTGAGGTACGAGATAGACTAATATGTGTTAATATGTGTTCAGTGACTTGAAGGACTAACAGGTCAAAAATCAAGGAATTCATTTTGCAGCTTCCATTGTTTTGTGCTTTGCAGTTATGCAGTTCTTCTAGGAAATGAAAACTGTAGTGGTTAAAAACTAGAAAAGGCAGTAAAAATCCAAAAGCTAAAATAAATCATCCTGCCTTGAACTCTCCATTCACTGACTTACCATTTATGACACCTGAAAGTAGTGGAAGCAAAAAGTGCAGAGCAGTTACAGACATAAAGGCTTTTCGAAATACTCCACCCTGTGGAGAGGTTTGGGTCCCATCAGGCATGTTTGTTCTGCGAATGTTCATCACTTCCATTATGTATCATGTCAACAGCTGACAGTACTGCTTAGATGCACTGAAAGACTTAAAAAAGAAAAGAAAAGAAAAAGACTGCACTTATGATTTGGGGTTTTTGAAATAAATTAAACACTGAAACATTCCAGTCGAGTCATATTTATTCTCCGCGAGCGCGCCGTTTTTTAATCTTGCTTTGGTACTTATCAAAGATTTGTCTCTTCTGCTCTGTGTTGCTTTTACATAAGAAATTGAGTTCTTAACACCTTTTAGCTCGAGATGGTTTCGCAGCGTCACTCCAACATCACAGCAGATGGGTTTTTCAGATTTTCCCTATCGCCTCCTCCACTGATACACAAAGATCAGTATTCAGTGATTTGTGCATGAGCAAGCATAAAAAGGTTATTATCAAGCCAGTGTGTGCGTTTAGCGCTAAACTGGAGGAAGGTAATGCTTTTATTAAAAATATCATTTATGTGGATATTTTTTGTTTTTTTCACTCTTTTCACACATTTTCATGTTTTTCTGGTCTAATTTGTCAAATCCTCTCGTTTTCAGATCTGTGTTCCCTGCAATGAAAGCTGGAAGTGGGGGCGCTCGATACCTGGTTGAGGTGTATTCGGATTTTATAACTGTCAGATCTAAAGGCGCAGTGAGTGATGTCTGGTTGACAGGGTCAGTGCAGAAGGACTGAATAGACACTAAAGTGTGCATTTGTGTTGTGCAAGGGCACCATCTTGCCCAGACCATGTGGCTGGCTACATTTAGAGACCATCTGTTGCCTGCACACCTGCTACATCGGCAAGGGACTGTAACCATCACCCATTGTGCTCTTCTTTGGTGGATATTATGTTCCTGCTGGTCACTGACCAGGGCAACGAGCCAGAAATTTTACCCAACTGTGACCACCCAGTATGGAAAACTGCGCGGCCTCAGGGTTCCTGTGCCCAGTGAGGTCCTCAGGCCAGTAGATCAGTATCTCGGGGTCCCCTATGCTGCCCCACCTCTGGGCGAGAAGCGTTTCATGCCCCCTGATCAGCCCTCCTCCTGGTCAGGTATCAAGAACGCTACCCACTTCATGCCCGTCTGCCCTCAGAACATCCACAACACTGTGCCAGAGATTATGATGCCAATATGGTTCACCTATAACCTGGACACAGTGGCCACATACATTCAGGATCAGAGCGAGGACTGCCTGTATCTAAACATCTACGCTCCAACAGACGATGGTGAGTTGGTGTGGTAAAAAGGACAGCGATGGCGTTCCACGTCCATTGATCACTGTTTATCGTGGCCCTGATGTTGTGCTGTGATCATCATAAAGCATGCGTGTAACCAATATCCATGCCACTGCTGCTAGCAAGGGCTGATTTACTGCCCAGTGCAATGTCATCATTGTCCGACATGTTGCTGTCACATTAGGGGTAATGATTTGGTAGGCAACTAAAGAGTTTTCCCTGATGCCACTTAATTGATCCTCTGCATACCTAAACATAGACAGACTGAGGCATGTGCATGTTCTCCCAGCAACAGATATCGAGTGAAGTACTTCAGAGCCAAGGTGTTGTTCAAGCACTGGTCCCCCCTTTAACTAAATGAGATTTTTGGTATTTTTTAAAATAACAAGCCTACAGCACCAGTGGAAATTACAGCAGTGCTAGTAAAAGTAAAAGTGCTAGCTTTCCATGTTTTCTAAAACTTCTTTAAAATTACCGAATCACTGCTTTGCTCCGGCAGCATGTCTGCTGGGGGCTAATTAGTGAGGTACAGGAGTCAACCGTCTATCGCATGCTGAATCCCCTCCTATTCTTCTAACTAATAGAAGTGTGAAATGAACCAGCGAGGAAACATTTTGAGTGAATCTGCAAATTAGCAGCACAGTGTAACACCACGGTAATGCTGCGTGTTCCCTAAATCAAATGTTGACAAACAGAGGTCTTTAATTCAGGTTACTTCAATTAGGTTTTGGTTTCTTACAGTTACAGCTTCCCTCCAGAGTATTTGACATAAGGGGGGGGGGGGGCTGAAAGTTTAGCCGTGTTCAACTTGTAAGATGCCACGCTTTGACTGGCTTTTCTCTGGTAGCATAGCAACAACAGATAAACAGCCTCCTTGAGAGGTAGCAGTCCAAAATGGTGCAGCCCCACAGCCCCTCGAATGAGTTCCTCCAACAGGCCTACTCATCTGGCCACAAACAGGTTAAATAACACATTATTTCAGAGAAACATTGCCCTTTTCTTCTATACATTTTTCTCTCTTCAGACTTGTTCATTGTTTATTTAAAAGGCACCTGGGGCATGCTCTGACTTTATTACCTGTTTCACTGATGTGAAACCCCTTTTTCACTTACCTCCAGTGGTCTATCTCGTCCTGTCACATTACACAGGCTGTTTCTGAATATTGCACTATTCACAGTTTTATCACTATTCACCAAAACACTATATACCTTATATTCCACTCCCTTTGCAAAGAATCAATGTGACACTTTGTCTAAATATAGAGAGAAGGATGAACCAAGATACGTGCATCCTTCGCTGTCACAGTTACTGAAGCGTTCAAAGGCAACAGCATGTGTATGTGCATGTGTGCGTACTTACAAAAGATTTAACGGGTAATACCAATTTGTTAAAACCTGAATTATAAACAGTAATCATTTTGTGTCATAATGTTAGCGTCTTAACACTAACATTATACCTAACTTCATCTACCTTTTTTGTACCGAGGAAAGTCTGGACCGACAGTATATTATTTAAGAGGCACAGTCAACCATGCTATTTTGAATTCTGTACTTCTTTTTTTTTTTTTTCTTATGTGAATCCCAGGGAGCCAACACAAGAAAAAAGGGGCGGCTGAGATACATATATCTGAAGGTATTTTTAAGAGCTCAAAGTCTTGATGCATGGATTCTTTTAGTTTCATGAAGATCTTACACTCCTTTGTTTTGACTTTCCTAAAGAACTGCGGGGGTTTCTTTTTATTTGAAGAGGAATAAGAAAAATGTTATCCAGTTTATGATTACATAAGTTTCCTGTTAGTGCATCTCGGTCTTGTACTGAACACAGTTGCAATCCTTTCAGTAAGTGCTATATCTCTATTTTCATGCACATTGATCCAGAGATTGCATTATTACTTATCTGTCTTATAGTCCTTTGTAAAGACAGTCATTCGTCAATATAATAAATTGGCCCCAAAACATGAAATATAGATTTTCTGTTCATAGCGAAAACAGAGGACTGTTTCCTTCTTAGCTCATACTAATAAATAGAAAGAGCTCAGAGTAGTGTGACACCTTCCACTTCATATCTATAAAGTTAGGTCTAAACATAGACAGTCTCAAATTTGTGGGTTTTTAATATTGCTTACGCATGCATGTTATACATAATGCTTGCTCCGGCACCTCACATGCACTATAGAAACTGTGGTTAATTATTTATTATTCATACACACGTGTCAGAGCATATTTGCCATTTGTCATTACAGCTTCCACACCACAGGCCTCCCACCCTAGCTTGCTTCTGAGCACATTTTCTAAGCAGTCTTTTCCCATACCTCATACTGAAGTGGTTGGGCCATAAAGTTTTAGTAACAGTTCTCCTTTAAGTCTACATTTCACTGCTGTTCCACCCCCACCTCTGCAGGTGTTTGCCTAGCATCTGTGTGTGTGTGTGTGTGCGTCGATGTTGCAGATATAAGGGACTCCGAAGCACGGCCCGTGATGGTCTACATCCATGGAGGCTCCTACATGGAGGGCACCGGCAACATGATGGACGGCAGCGTTTTGGCCAGTTATGGAAATGTTGTTGTCGTCACGCTCAACTACAGAATCGGAATACTAGGTGCGGTACATTTTAATGGCATTTCAAACAACACATTTAGTCCTGCTTGAACTTGGGAGAATAAACTGTCACCGCTGTCATTAGCGTCAACTGTGCTGCTGTCATTACCGTATAAAATGTAGTACAGACATGAGAGAAAACTATAGTGGAAAGCTGTACAAGGAAATATAGCTTCCTGAGATCTGGGTAGCATAGTGTAGCTTGGTCTGCATAGAAATGTTGTCTTCAGAGGAAAAGCTATGCAAACACTTATCATGCCATGTCCTTGTTTCACACAATCTGTTTTATACCCACTCTGAAAACACAATTTATCTTCTTTTAGATGGATTTATCTAATCTGTACAAGATTATCAGCCTTTCTTCGAAGTAAAACAATTTAAATGCACCATTCGCAGGCACTTACAAGGTCGAGAGCCCCCCCACACCCTCCACCCTGTGTTTAACATTCAAAACAGTAAGGTGTTTGGATGAGACTTGACAAGCGGATCAGTAACAAGAGCAAGTGTAAGAGCAACGGTGACCTCGCTGTAGTTTAATGACATTTTTTTTCTGGAAATAAAAGGTTTATTTACATTACATTAAACGTTATGAAGTCACTCTTATGAGGAGAGCATTGAAATTTCACGAGCAGCGGAGCCTGGATCGCTTGGTAAGGGGCGCTGCTGCTTGGAAGACTATTACAAGGAGTCGGCTAAGGTAGTGGAACGCTGTGGGAGAGAGCAAAGGCATATTTACACCTGAGGGGGAATGGTGTCAGTTCATTCAGACTCCCCGCTGGGCTACAGCTTTAGATCAAAGCTGTGACATATTTGGTCGAGCTCTTCTTCATCACTGGCTCTGTTGTCTCTCTGTATACACCAGGCTTCCTCAGTACCGGTGACCAGGCAGCAAAAGGAAACTACGGACTCCTGGACCAGATTCAAGCCCTACGCTGGATAAGTAAAAATATCGGGTACTTTGGAGGAGACCCCAGTCGCATCACGGTTTTTGGATCTGGAATTGGTGCTTCCTGCGTCAGTTTGCTGACTCTATCCCACCACTCAGAGGGTAGGAATCTGCAATCACTGTTTTTGAAGTTGTCTCTCACTTTGATGTGGTGTTAATCCCTGCTGTTTGGGCTATAACTAATGCAAAAATTCAGCACCAGGCAGGGGGCAGTTTTAGAGTTTTGTTCTCCAAATGAAGCTCCAAATGCTCTGGCAGGGAGATGAAGTGTTATGATATGGGAGTAGGGTAAAGGGGGTATTCGTTAAGTAAGTGATTGCTTTTGTTCCCCTCTACTCAATCTAATCAGGCTAAAAGCTCTGCCTCTTAAAACGTGAAGCTCTTAAAGAAGCCTACTGGCATTATAAAGTTTTCAGCATGTCTTCGAGTTCACCTGTGACCATCAGTTTTTACCATTCCAACTCATTTATATTTCAGTCTCTCGGCGTGATGTTTGTTTACCCTTGTGTGCCTACCTGCAGCGTCCGAAAATGATTTAAAAATACCAACGATGTTGTGTGTTTGTCGTCCGTCATTGCAAAACCTTGAGCGAAGACATTGTTTACCAAAGACAAGGTTGGCATGAGAATGAAGCAGTCCGAATTCTTAAGATATTCTCATTAAAAACTGATAAACCCCTCCTCCACGGCTCTGGCTCTCTCTCTGGCTCTCTCTCTCTCTCTCTCTCTCTCACTCACACACTCACTCTCACACACACACACACACACACACACACACACACACACACACACACACACACACACACACACACACACACACAACTGCTGCATTAGTGTTGTAATTGAAAATATACTTTAAACCAAATTATTTCATATATTTTGAACAGTGTAAGACACTTTGATTTTAATTGAAATTCCTCTGCAAAGGATATACATTACCTACAGGAATCTTCTGACACTCGGTAAAAAGAAAACTAGGTAACAATAAAACATGCTGTTTGATTTACAGTCATCCAAAGCTCCTTGCAAGAATCAAAGATGTGTATTTCAATATGGGTGGCCTGCTGGGAGTTGAACATCTTATCTTTGCTGTATTATTGCCCTGGTTCTCCCATTGATGCTGGCCAAAATCACGAGAAGGACAGAAATTGTGTGTTTTCATCTATGCGAGGACAGGGAGACTGCGGGAGCCGTCCTTTGTGAGGTTTGTATTGAATGTCCTAGCTTGGCTGCAGCAAATGCACAAAGACCTCCGGCTGTCTTTGAAGTAGACTAGCTGCTGCCCTAAAAAATTGAAATAAATGACAGCAAAGGAAGGAGAAAGTGACACTGCCCCTGCACTGCTTTTCCAGCGAACGCTCTTCCTTAACCCCAGCAGAGTATTTCTGAGTTGATACATATCACTTGTCATTTTTAGGTGCTAGAAACAAAATCCCTAGAGACAGAGGTGACGCACTGCATATAAACAATTCAACAGAGCAGCGTGTTTACTGTATCAACACTGAAGGATCAGGGTAACTGCATATTCAGCTCTCTGCACACACACCCCTGCACCACAGAGTTGGCACCAGCAAGCTACGTGTATGCTAAGCAGCTTGTTAGCAGGACGCCAATAACGTTGCTGCAATTACAGTAGCTCTGTGCATGACCAGTGTAAGGAAAACTGGAACCTCCTCACTGAAAATTGAGCCGAGTTGAAATTGGTTTGATGTGCATTCCCTGTCATCTGCATATAGAGAAGACGCCACATGAGACAAATTAGAAATCAGCCGAGAAAAGAATGGATTTTCTTTTTGGCGTTTTTCATATTCTCAGAAGAAGAAGCAACATTCCTCTTTACTAATTTATTTCTTCTACCCGCTGCTTTACTTAGCGGCGTCTCATCTGCTCAACTCGCCAGCCTTATCATTCTTTGTATTTCTAATCTTCCTGATTAATAATCAAAGTGCGTCACATGTGGCCTTGTTTCATCTTGTTGCCACAAGAAGCAACGGGCAGCCAGCCTCAGATTTAGTTATGAATACCAATTAATGCAACGTGAATCATGTATTTGCTCCTGGCAGTCAGGAATGCTGTTAATAAATATGATTTTGCTGGTTAACCTATGTTCTCTGTGCCTTTGTCCTGTGTGTTTTTGTTCTGAATTTTGTCTCCCAAGGTCTGTTCCACAGAGCCATCATCCAGAGTGGTTCAGCGCTGTCCAGCTGGGCTGTCAACTACCAGCCAGTCAAGTACACTCGCATGCTTGCTGAGAGGGTTGGCTGCAATGTGTTGGACACAGTAGACATGGTGTCCTGCCTGCAGAAGAAAAGTGCTAAAGAGCTGGTTGAGCAAGACATCCAGGCTGCCCGTTACCGCGTGGCTTTTGGCCCTGTCATCGATGGTGATGTCATCCCAGATGACCCAGAGATCCTGATGGAGCAGGGCGAGTTCCTTAACTATGATATAATGCTGGGTGTTAATCAGGGAGAGGGCCTGCGCTTTGTGGAGAATGTGATGGACCTGGAAGACGGTGTGTCTGGCAGCGACTTTGACTTTGCTGTGTCCGACTTTGTGGACAGTTTGTATGGCTACCCAGAAGGGAAGGACACACTGAGGGAGACAATCAAATTCATGTACACAGACTGGGCTGACAAGGACAACCCAGAGACTAGGAGGAAGACCCTGGTGGCCCTCTTCACTGACCACCAGTGGGTGGAGCCCTCGGTGGTAACGGCTGACCTACACGCCCGCTACGGCTCGCCCACCTACTTCTACGCCTTCTACCACCACTGCCAGAGCCTTATGAAGCCAGTGTGGTCAGACTCAGCGCATGGAGATGAGGTGCCTTATGTATTTGGCATCCCCATGGTGGGCCCAACTGATC
Source organism: Rhamphochromis sp. 'chilingali' (assembly GCF_963969265.1). Taxonomy (NCBI): domain Eukaryota; kingdom Metazoa; phylum Chordata; class Actinopteri; order Cichliformes; family Cichlidae; genus Rhamphochromis; species Rhamphochromis sp. 'chilingali'. The sequence continues at coordinate 12,281,570 of NC_137946.1, forward strand.
TGTTCCCCTGTAATTTCTCCAGGAACGATATCATGCTCAGCGCTGTGGTTATGACTTATTGGACCAACTTTGCGAAAAGTGGGTGAGTAACAGTGGATTCAGCAAAAAGTAAAGTAATAAGAATGTGACTCATTTACACATTCGTTGAAATGCATTAAATTGCCATTCATTCTAATTTCATATTCCTGTCTTGGCTTAGAAATGATTGTGAAATAACATAACTGTCCCTAAATTGTGCCTTAGTTTTTATTGCATTGCATCAATTCCTGACATTAAAAAGATTTTAATTTAGACAACTTATTGTGCAATAGGTCTCCTTACCTTTGCTGCAACTGGTTTGACCTCATTAAAAATGTTTTAAAAACAGTTTAACTCTGCACCCATACGTGTGAACTTAATTGCTTCCCTGCATACATAATGCCAGATCCTAATAAAAATCAGACATCAGTCCAGCACAGTCATATCAGCTGACAAAACTGAGTGTATCTATTTAGTCTCTTTTTTAAACAGTCAAAGTCTTGTTTAGCTATCTCTAAAACCTGGTGTAATGCACATAACACAGTTTCATCACTTTGGGCAGCTGTCCGAAAGGTAAGGGCTAATAAAATTTACAGCTTCATTCGCATAAATGTTTAAAGCAGTTCATTGGTGTTTAACAAAAAGGTTACACTGAAGAGAAAGTTTGAAGACACAGTTTAGATGTGCTCTATAAATTTAAGGCCAGCTTTAGTGAGTTGTGTTTTTTGATAGGAGTGACTCACTTTGTCACTACGGAAATACGTCGACTTGTATTACAGATAAATGCTGGTAATAAATAAGTGTTTAGAGACGAACTCTTATTTTTCACTCAGGATCTGTCTTTCCTTCTGGCAGATTAGCTTTTTTTTAAATCGATTTTACAAGGAGGCAAAAAAAATGCAGCCGATTCATCTATATATCTGTCTTCAATTTTCAGCGATTGTGAGTTTATTTTGCCCAAAACAAGCAAAGATCAAATTGCACTAACTGAAAGGCTTCCAGTAGGATGGGGAGTTGGAGTGGAGCTCTGCACCTTTTTTTCTGACAGCTTTGTTTTTCAATTCATCATACCAAGGCAAAGATTTACTAAGTGTGTTCGAAGATAAAAGACATCTAAGTGAGTTGTGGTGGAGGGCTCCCCTGCTGCATGCCAGAGTCTTCCTTCATTTTGAATGCACAACTGCAATGAATCTTTGTGGGTGATGGCCCTAGTGGTTGGCAGATATGCAGCACTGATCACTATAGGCTGCTGTTTCAGTGTGTGGGGGATGAGGGGATGCTGAGCTCTTGAGGAGAGTTTGTGATATTACATTGTGTTGACCTGTTGTTTTGCTTATATATTGATAAGGTTTCTCTCCGCTTTCTGTATTGCATTTCATTGGAAAAGCTATCTTTCCTTGTATATTTGGAAGGGCAAAATTTATGGACTTGACTTGTGGGCCTGAGCAATGAGGTTAATGTCATTTTCACCAGAGGGGGCAGTTTTACCAGACTTTTTTTAAGTACAAGAAAAGAGGTTTTGTTAAAAAAAAAAAAAAAATCTTGTAAAAGCACCAAGAGTACCAATTCAACTTCTTTAATCAAGTAAAAGTGAAAAAGTACATGCTGTGAAATGTACCAAACGAACTGAATCTCATGTTATATTAATTGCATCATAAAATAATATTAATACATAGGAATAGAAAGTCCATTTCAACTTAAATTGTAATTCTGATGATTGCACTCGGCTTGAATTCCTGTTATGCAGAACAGAAGCAGAGGACAAACAAAGGGAATAAATAAAACCAGCTCTGTTTGCATTTGCCTTCAACTGCAGACTTTGCCTCAACGGCTAAACAGGAAAATGTGTATAGTCAGTGAGATTTGGCATGTGTGTGAACCCTAAGCTTGTGGTGGTGCGGTGGGGAAAGAATCACTTAGAACTAAGATAGAATAATTTCTGTTGTGAGCTCCATTTTTTTGTATACAGGCTTTGATCAGCTGACCTGTGTAGCTGCTCTGAATTCAACAAGATATAAGCAGATGCTTTTGCATAAACTGATTTCCAAAGCCTAGACAGTATAAAGCTAAGGTAGGATTCATTGAGTGAATCTAAACAGCACGATCACCCTCAATCTACTGATGTAATCTTACATTGACCATGAACACCACAGCCGCTCATGCACCAGTCCAACAAAGTACAACATTATAAACTTCACTACACTACTGCAAACCTGCATGCCCTTCACAAAATTGCAACCTTTTATGTAACCTTTTAATAGCGAAATGTTAGTATAAAAGAAATTTGAATGTTACGTATAAGCATCAATTTCAAATCTTAACGAACAGACCTTACCCTTAAAAATAATCAATAATAACCCTAAAAAATAAACCTGTTCTTTTTCTTACATCTTTCTCCATTTCTAAGTGAAGTTATCTCACTTTCTTTGCTCTCTCTGAGGAACAAAAACAACAACTATACTTTTAGCTAGTAGATGTGTGGCAAACTGCACAGAAACACTTTGTTTGCTGACATTTGTTGAACTCTTAGAAATATTGAATTTAAAATCACCTGCTAGTTAAAAAAAAACATTTCTTCCTTTATGTTCACTTCTTTTCTGTAGCTCTAGCAGTCACAACTTATAAACACCTTCACTAAAAACATCATTCCAGGTCATTTAGTCCAATTAAACCCCTGAATACAGCGCTAAATGAGGCCTAAATTTGTATTTAAAAAAAAAACAAAAAACTTTAATCTCTTTGTGTATGGTTAGCGCCGGTGATTGACACACCGGTAGGGTTGTCTTTTGTGTTTTTTGTTCCCTCCATTTAGATTCAGCCTGATGTTTGAAGGTGCTCAGTGACAGCATATAATAACTCCCCTCAAATGGCTAAAGTAAAAGTTTAAGTAATGAGCCTGTTTAAAAATGTAAGGAGCAGAAAGGAGAGTTGTTTGTGATAAAGATAGGGAGTAAAAGTAAAAAGATGCCAAAAAAATACCTAAGTAGAAATTCCTGCAAATTCTTCTTAAGTTTAAGAATAGTAACTGTAACAACCAAATACTTTGCACTTCCCTCCTGTTATTAAAACAGTCGTGATGTAGATATTTTCAATAGTGATGCCCATTGATGTTAGGGCAAATATAAGCCAAATCACATATTTAAAAAATCTCATGTTCATTGAATTAGGATTGAAGAGGATTGTGCTAAAAGTTAATATATATTGAAATTAATTTCCCTCCAAGGCTAAAATTTACCTATGATGTCTTCATAGGGATCCTAACAAGCCAGTGCCACAGGACACCAAGTTCATCCACACCAAGGCCAACCGCTTTGAGGAGGTAGCCTGGTCCAAGTATGACCCCTACGACCAGCTGTACTTGCACATTGGCCTGAAGCCTCGTATCCGTGACCATTACCGTGCAACCAAAGTAGCCTTCTGGAAACACCTGGTGCCCCATCTCTACAACCTCCATGACATGTTCCATTACTCCTCCACCACCACCAAGGTCACACCACTGGATCCCACCCAGTCCAATGGCAAGAGGTCTGGGGGTACTGGACGCCCGCCTTTATCCACTGCCCACAGTAGCGGAGAAGGAGGGAGAGAGATGGGTCCTCTGATCATGCCAAACCCGAGAGATTACTCCACAGAGCTCAGTGTCACTATTGCTGTCGGGGCGTCACTGCTGTTCCTCAACGTTCTGGCCTTTGCTGCTCTGTACTACCGCAAGGACAAGCGCAGCCGCCAGGACACTTCACAGCAGCCCAGTCCGCAGCGCGAAAGCAAAGGCAATAATGCAAGCCACACCACAACAGTAGACGAGACCTTGTCATCCCAGCAAAGGAACCAGTGCGAGGCCCTTCACAATCCTCTCCACGTCTCGCCCAGTTTGGACTATACGCTCAGTCAGCGCCGCTCCCCTGACGACATCCCTCTGATGACCCCCAACAACATCACCATGATCCCCAACTCCCTAATGGGCCTTTCCAACATGAGTCCATACAGCACCTTTCCCGCTGGCTACAGCTCTGCAGGCCTGCCCAGCACCCACTCTACCACAAGGGTATAACCTGGCAGCCAGAAAGAGATGAGAAATGTGACATAGATGAAAAATGGAAATGTAAAGCTGTATTTAGGATGTGTAGGTAAAATAGGATTTAATATGTATGTTCTGTCTTTTTCCAAAGGTGTACAACCGCGAACATCCTGCCTTTGCTTTCTCATAATAGGAAGTCTAACTGCAGAGTCATTTTATAATAATCATTTTCAAAGGCAGTCGAAAAGAAAAAGTGCATTTCATTTTCCACTTTGGCTTTTTTGGAACTTTACCTAGCAAGAACTTAGTATAATGTTTGTACAGTTGGATTTGTATGGGAAGTTTTTCTTACTCTGTGATATCTATTTTGATCTCGTGGAACAAAGTGACATTACAACTCATGGTGGACAGAGATGAGATCTGGGAGAAGCATAAAAGCAGTATTATTATTACTATTATCAAGCTATTTTATACATATTTCTCATGGTACATTGCTTATTATGAAAATGTATTTTTACTGTAATTACTTTAAATGCCTTGTACAGCACATCGCTTACATGAGGAATTACTGTGGAGTCATGCCAACAATGGATTGAAGTTTTACTGGTCACATGTGTTAAAACTGTCCAATTTACCCAAAATATTTCTATCTGGTAGTGCAAATTATAGCACTGTGTGTGTGTGTGTGTGGGGGGGGGGGGGGGGGGGGGGGGGGGCTTGGTTTGTGAGAGTGTGGTGTGAGTGTGTGGCTGACAGCTGCAGTACAAAAATGTAAATTAGGCACTGGTTGAAATTAACCATTGGGTTTTGCATATGTAGTATTGTGTAATTTATTGTAGTCTATTTGAGTAACCTTGCTATGTTATTGTTTTATGTGCTTTTCAATTTTTGCTTAGTACATCGTAGCAATAGATCTTCTGCTTCACTATAAAGAGAAAATTGCTTAAGATGTGTTTTTCCTACTCTAACCAAACTCATGGTTCTTTTGGCTTGGCTTGTTTGTACAGAATAAACTTAGACCAACATTTTATTTGTCGTTTGTTTATGAAAAGCCTACTGTAAGGTCTTCAGAGAGATGACTGTAATTACATTGTAACTGTATGTATACCAATTCAGTTATTCACATTTAAAAAGCAGTTTTATGAAACTTGCAGAATATTGCTCCCTCTCCAAGTGGTTTGGACCCCTTGTCAAGCTAAACCCAGGGGTCTTTCTGTACTGAATGGACACGATGGACCTCAAGCTTTGCGATTTGAGTTCTTTGAACCTATAAAATTGTTTACTGGTAATCTAAATGAGATGGCTATTAAAAGATTTTTGGAACTAAAGATGAGTCTTGTCCGAATCTGGGATTTGAACACAATTTATAGGGAAAAAGCAGGTATAATGACAACTTATAAATCGTATATGTCAAGAAAGGTAGTCCTAAGCTGTATAATATCTAGGTCATGATTAGCCTTAGAGATGCAGTTACAGGGGAACTGTGCTGCATTTCCACTGTTACACTGTTCCTGGAGTGTTTTTTAAAACCTTGGTAAGCCGCTAAAAAAAATTCATGTAAGCTATTTGAAAATCTGGGGATAAAGAAGTGAGATCAATAGACCTCTGTAACTGGCTTCTCTTCTTTGCTTGAGGCTAGCAGCTGGATGCTGCATCAGCTGACACTATTTCAGCACACCTAACTCTCCAGCTGAAGTGTTTTCTGATGAGTTGCAAAAAAGATGTCTCCAGTTCAGTTATAATTTGGATTTTAAAGTCCAGTATTGTTAAATAGTTTGAATGTGAGGCTGAATAAGTGGAATCTCGATTATTTCCAGTGAAGTAATTTAAAAGATGTGAGGTTAATTTAGGTTTAGATAAGGCTTGGGGTTAAAATTAGACTATCTATGTTGATTTGTTCTCTCTAAAGCATTACTAGGTCAGTAACTTATATATGCTATGTTGGTTATCTTTTCCGAGTGTAATAGATAATATAATGGGTTGGCCTAGCGTCTGGGTCTGAAAAGTGAAAACACCACAGATATCCCTTAAAACTACAATCTTTCTAATAACCAGTGGGGCCAATACTTGTGTCTGTGAAAACACTTCCAGCCCTATAGAGGTCTATGAGAAAACAGCCTTTAGCTTTGACATATGTAATAACTCCTACTGAGTTTTTGGGTTCACTCACTTGTTTTGACTCTAATTGAATAAAACATTATTTCCATTTTGCTCCATTTTGCATTCCAAGTGTCTGTTCAATTTAATTCAGTGTTATTTATATAGCGCCAAATCACAAAAACTGTTGTCTCAATGTGCTTTATATTGTAAAGGTGCTACAATACTAAAGAGAAAATCACAAAAATCAGACAATCCAATTATGAGCAAACACTTAGTGTTGGTGGGAAGGAAAAACTCCCTCTCAACAGGAAGAAATCTCTGGCAGATCCAGCCTCAGGGAGGGGCAGCCATCTGCTGTGAACGGTTGGGGGTGTGAGGCGACAGGACAAGAGAAACACTGTGGAAAAGAGCCACACATTAATGACTAATTAAAGGAGAAAGGAGAGATTCTTAGAAAGAAGAGATCCTCGGAAAGAAAAATCTCTCCATACACCACAGTGGAGACACAAACCATGCCATGGTGTCTAAGTCCATCTATGTCCAATCTATGAATCAGAATCAGATTGCCTTTTATTGTCATTGCAATATCTAATACAAGAAATTAAGGTGATAGATAGATATTTCTGCCAACAAAGACATTCACACAAAAAAACAGTTTTTACACAGTGAACCAAACCCTTTCAGGAGAAGACAATAAATATTTATGAATATGAATGAGTCCAATTGCCTCACAATAATAATGTTTAATTTAGAACAATGTTTACACATAGAGAAAAACTCATGTTGGACATGTAGGGTCTAAGCAGGTCAAACAGCAAGTGACCTGGTGGAAGGTTTCTTTAGTGATCCTGAAGGCTCTTGAGAGGTATCTCTCTCTTGCAGTCTCTTCCATAGAGGGGATACAGCCAGTGATCTTTTGTACTTTCTTTGGATAGCCTTTTTAATGTCCTGCACTGCGGGAGGCCTGGTGAGATTGTTGGAAATAAAGGTCCCAAAAAATTTAAAAACATGGACCCTCTCAATAGAGTCTCCACTGATGACCGAGCGAGCCTCTGCTCTTCGTGATGTCTATGATTTATTTTGTTTTCTTTTGCAAGATTGTTTGCTGAACACCACATGACCAGTTGATGGACCTCAGCCCTGTAGAGAGAGTCATCTGCCGCTCATATGAGTCCCACTAGTGTGGTGACATTAGCAAATGTAATAATGGTTCTAATGGGATGGACTGAGGTGCAGTGTTTGGTAGGAGAGGAAAGACTAAACTCAGCCAGCTTCTTGATCAGGCTCTATGGCGTGATGCTGTTAATGTTGAGTTATAGTCAACATAGAGCATCCTCACATGTTTTGATTCATTTGATGATTCAAGGTGGAGTGGAGAGCTGTCGCAATGGCATCCTCTGTGGATTTGTTCACTTTGTAAGCATAGTGATGTGGGTCAAGAGTCAGTGGAAGACAGGCTTTGATGTGATTTGATACCAGCCCTTCAAAGCACTTCAGGATTGTAGATGTTAGGGCAACAGGTCTCCCTGTAGTCAGTGAGGGAGTCAGAAGCTTTCCTTGAGTCTGGATTGATGACAGATGACTTCAAGCAAGGTGGGATAATGATTTGTGCAAGGGTTAAAGATGTAGTGGTGAAAAATGCTGAGGTCTGGACTGGGACACGCCTTGAGCACTTTGTTGGGTACCTTGTCTGAGCTAGAAGCTTTTCTCAGCCTTCCTTGGGTTTACCAATCTAAACATGAGGTTCACATCACACTCCTGTACAGTGGTAGTAGGTGTAGATGGAGGGCCCAAACTGGGTCTTTTAACCTCAAAGCCAGCAAAGCAGCTTACCTCCTCTACCAGGGAAGTGTTCATGTTGTTGAGTTTGAGATTGCTGTCCTTGTGATTAGTGATGTGTGTCCTGCCAAGCCTGCCTGAGTTTATTGTCAGTAAAGTGGACCTCAATTTTCCTCTTACAGTCCTGTTTGGCCTGATTGATGCCACTTTTCAATCTTGTCTTCGAACGGACATGAGGGCTAGATCATTCAGTCCTCAAGGGAAACTGGACTTCCTTAGTTATCCAGGGTTTCTTGTCAGAAAAAACGCTGATGTGCTTAATAACACAGGTGGAGATGCAGCACAGTTTGTGTATATTTGAAAAATTTCCCATTTAGTGTGTGCAAAGCAGTCCTGTAGCTCAGTGATAGAGCCCTCTGGGGAGGTTTTGATGATCATTATGTGTGGCTTTGTTTTTTCCTGAGGGCTGCGTGCTAGGGGAAGGAGTAATCAAAGATGGTCTGACAGACCCAACTGTGGAAGGGTCACAGTGCTGTATGCATCCCTGATGTTTGAATACACCCATGTGGCTTTGTGTATAGATCCGCCTGGCAGCCCTGCTTCTGCCTTCCTCTCTTTATGGCACCTTCATTGCTTGGCAGACCCCAAAACAACCTATGGTGAGCCTGGAGGTCTTGTTATGTCCACTGGGATGTTGTGAACTCACCAGAGGTCCAACATGATAGCCACAGGACACTGTTTATAAACTCCTGACATCTATATAAGAGCATATCTTTACAGAGCATGAACAGCAATGCCAGAAATAACACAAAAGACACCACACTAGAGAGCCAAGAGCTATTGCACTAATACACAGAAGTTATCTTGAGTGTAACACATTGTGCACTGTATAAATGATCAGATCTACATCCATCATTTATATACAGATTATGATTGTATCTAGCGTTCGCTATCAAACACTATGGCAATGCAGCCAGTAGTCATCAGACACTGACTGATGAATTGGCACTTTTGTCCAGCATGTGGAGCGTTGAGAATACTAAAATTATCCAGATCTCATCTTTTCATCTTCTTTGCTTGGTAGGGGAGACCGGGGATAGTTGTAACGTGGGTCAGTTGTAACACTTCCAATTTCTCCAATCAGGGCTAAGTTTCAAATGATGTGACTCATCCTGTGCATGCCCAACTCAGTTCTGCTATCACATGTGAAAAATCAGCACATTTTGTCAAACACAGACAATTTAACATGAAAAAAAGTAATTTGTATGCCAAAAAGTACGTTTTTCTACTTTATTTCAATTTCTAATAACATTATCTGCTTTGCAGTTAAACTCATCAAACTTAAATTATGTTATTTGTATGTCTATGGGGATATATTCTGTGTAGGTCTTTAGTGCTAATGTTTTAGCCGTTGGCTGTAATGTTAGCTAGTTCGTGGCTATAGGAGTCTGGGTCAGTTGTAACAGCAACAGTCTGGGTCAGTTGTAACAATAATGCAGATGTTAAAACTTACCACACTATTACTTTAACTTATATTAAACAAGTTGGGGCAACGACATCAGCAGAGAGAGGTTCACTGGTCGCATTTGTATATGCAGTTAATGCCATTGGCAACACAATTCCTCCACTGTTTGTGTTCCCACACATACATTATGCAGACCTCTGTGTCAGAGATGGACCAGTAGGAAGTACTGGTAGTGGAAATAAATCAAGATGGGTGCAAGAAACAGATTTCCTCATCTTTCTGAAGCACTTTGCAAACCACACAAAGGTAAGCCATGATAAAAAGTAATGGAATTGCGATGCTGGTGAACAACTACATTTTTTCAGCTTCATTGTTATGTTCAAAATTGGTGCAAGAGTTGTAGGTTATAATGCCCACTGAGCCAATGAGGCCAAACTCAAGGAAGACCAACCAAAATTAATGAAATATTCAGTTGCAGAAAATTCCATAACTTGTCTTTTTTGGGGGGGGGGTTGGAATATGTTCAAAAGCTAGATTTCTGCATTCTGTCACACACACACATAGCTACATAAATGGATGTAAGTGCATTCATGTGTTGAATAAACAAAGATTACATGTTAATGTTTTGTTAGTACCCTTTTTTCATTGTGTTACATTTTACCCCAGGATATGTTACAACTAACCCAGACTATGGGGTTAATTGCAACATTTCACTCTTCGTGTTTGAGACCATACCATGCAATGGGTAATTGTGCTGCAGAGAAAATAGCTGCACTATTTAATAGCAGAGACATGTAAATACTTTGCATTACATTTTGAATCCACTACCTTAAAAGAGCTTCAATTTACAGACAGAAATGTCAAAAATGTTACAACTATCCCCGGTCTCCCCTACACACCTTTAGAAAAACCACCAACACATTCCTTACAGTCGTCATGTTTAATTAGGTGTTCCTGCTACTGCTGCTGTTTTAGGCTTCATCTTTTAATCATGTTAAAACACACTGGCTGGTTTCATATCCCAAATACCCAGCTGAAAGAGTCTGAGATCACTAAAGATAATCAAACAAACATGGAGGGAAGCTTAGTCCATCCTTACTTCAGCATCTGGGAAAATAAATAATTTAACCCTCGCCACAGGAGGCCTTTGGCACTGAAGTCACTCCCGACTGAGCCTGACTTGTTTTTCTCCTCCAAGTGCTTGTTTGTTTGTTTGTTTGAGAGCTGTTTGTTTGGTTTTTTCATAAGATAACACGACACACATTATGACAACGGTGATAAGAGATTATGTAAATACTTTTACAGGGCACTTCTCCACTCCCTCTATATAAACATGCATATTACCATGTTCAGTGTGTAAATACTGGCAAGTGTATCTATCCTAGGCAGTCAGTTATAAAAGTGTCATATCAATTACACTGTCTCATAGGCCTACATTGCATTATTTTAACATACCCTGCAGAGTAGGACCAATAATAATATAGCTACAATTTCCTATGTGATTATGCAAAATAGCCTTTATAACATTTGCACGTTAGCTGAACGCTTGGGCAGTAATATGTTTGCTTAAAATATCAGTTCATGCATTAACCAGAGGCTGTTACGCAGACTTATTAACTGCTACCGAATAATTTATCATATGATCTATGGTAACATCACCGGCCACCATCTGCATCAGCTTTATGGAATGCAGTTTATTAATAGTCTCTTTTCATGCCACCCAAGACAGCAAGCGTCTAAATCCAGTCCCCCTACCTAATCCCCGTCCTTTGATTGTCAACATTAAGCAAAGCTGACAGCCATTGTACACACTCATATGCAGTACAGAGGTTAATTAATGCTTCTTGTCTGTCTCTCTTTCACATTCTCTCATATGTCTTCTTAGAGACTTCAAAGGCGTCACTTCCCTGCACTTTAAGTGTATCAGAGCCAGTGTCATGAATCCTTTCTAAACAAATCACTTGATCTGTAATTGCTTTGAGAAAGGTTGCAGAATGGAAAGTTAAACCAAACAATTTCAGCATCCAGAAGCCGATTATATTTGAAGGAACTGTCTGAGGAGGAGTGATTTTTTTATTTATTTTTTGGGTCGGGAACACAGCAGTCCCTCCAGCTTTTTACAGGATCCGGTGAGTTGGTAAAAATTGCACTGCATCTCTAGCAGTCCCAATAACTAATACAACTAGATAACTGTATAGGCAGCACGGTGGCATGGTGGTTAGCACTGTTGCTTCACAGCAAGAAGGTCCTGAGTTCAATTCTACCATCAGCAGGGTCTTTCTGTGTGAGGTTTGCGTGGGTTCTCCCCGGGTACTCCGGCTTCCTCCCACAGTCCAAAGACATGTACTTTGTGGGGATAGGTTAATTGGAAAATCTGAATTGCCCATAGGTGTGAATGTGAGTGCGAATGGTTGTCTGTCCCTGTGTGTTACCCTGCGACAGACTGGCGACCTGTCCAGGGTGTACCCCGCCTCTCGCCCTATGACAGCTGGGATAGGCTCCAGCACCCCCTAGATAAGCAGAAGCGAATGGATGGATAGATAACTGTATAATAATATAAAGTGCTGTTTCTCCAAAATAATTAAAGCATTCCCTTTTTAATTCCTGGTAATTAAATGTGATATAATAGTGTGATCACTTGTGTCTTTTGATGATGATATTTGATTACGTCTACTTGTGCACTGTGTGCTTTAAATGGCAAATGAAAGGAGGGTGAGGATTTTCACTCTCTCGTAAAAAAAAAAAGCATGGTGTTTTCTCCTGCTGCACACTGGCGCCTTTGTAGTGAACCCAGCTTTGACATCAACTGGGTCAAACATGAGGGAGGGAGGGAAGGAGGACAGCAGCTGGACCCAACCATCAATGTCACCCTTGTTACTCAACTTCGTCAATGTCAGTCACTGAGGTTTAGATTTATTTTCCTCTTCTGTCTGTGCGTGCTTCTTATCTTTAAGTGTTCTGCACAAATGGACTTATAAGCCACGAGACCTGTTACCTGTGGTGCTGATGTCTGACATGGGGTGTGTGCAATAAACAGATGACTTATCAAAAGCGTGTGTAAAGAGATAAAAACATGTAGAAAAAAAAATGTAGATCGCAGAATAGCTGAGTTGTTATTTTACTGAATGCTTAAAAGTGTAAAGTGTGCATGTAAAAGCTGGCATGTTTATTAAATTACCCACATATGTTATGATAGAATTAGGGAAAGAAAAGAAATGAAAATGCTGTAAAAGGAAGAAGATACCAAGATGAAAGTTCGTGTTAGAATATTTGGCCCACTCTCTGTTCCCCGTGGCTCCTTAAATAATGACTGGCAGCTGAAATGGGTCTTTGTGACTTTAAGATGTGACTCGGGGAGATGTGGTCTATCTATTGTTGATGAGACAAAAGCGCGAGTTAGATTCATATAGGGGTGGCGGCGAATAACTTCTCATATCCTCATATCACAGTCACAAAGCCACCCAGCAAAACTTCAATAACCTGACACTTCTTTCCGGACATGGGTGAGTGCACAGAATTTCTAATGGTTCTTATCATTTGTTATTGATGGGATTTATAAAAAAAATTTTTTTAAAAAGTCTATTTCAATAACCAGTACTAATGTTACCTTTGATGTCCTTTGATATCAAGTCTGAGGGAAGAATTGCTGCAAATTAATCCTCTGTTTTAATTCATCAAAAGCATTTCTAGACCCATTTTTTGATTTACCACTAATTCCCTTTTTGCCCCTTGATTCTAACACATGATGCAGGTTAACATATGATGGTGATTTCAAAAGACCAAAAAGAAAAACACGTGCACGCTGCCAGGATTATTTACCTTCTTGTCACCTGCTCTAATCTCTTTCAGCAGTAAACTAGAGTGGAATCAGAGTGGCATGACAGAGCTGGGCAGCAACTCTCATCATGCCAAGGCCATGCCAGGTCACTCATGTGAAAGAGGTCAAATACTCCCACATGTGTCACGGGCATATTTTGTCACACTTCCAAGAGAATTGTGGACGCAAACAACTTCTGCTAAACATGTTCTCACTTGCAAATAGCCTCCGAGTGAAATTCTGCATGTTTGTTTGGGGTTTTTTTGAAGCAGCTTTGGAGATTTCAGTAATTACCTGACATCTGCTGCAAATGCACTGATGCACTTTGCACTGAAATTCAAACTGAGGCTTTTGTGGCGTTTATTATTCTATCAATACAACTACTGCTGCAGCCGGGCACAGATTAAGCGTGGGCGTCCGTAGGCGCTATCATTTTTGGGACTAACAGTCTTCCTGCTGTTACTATTTATATTTTAGTAACAGTTTGTTTAACTCACAGTTTCTCTTCCTTCCAACTAAAAACCAAAAGATCTTGCAAAAGATGAATGCAGAAATAGACATGTTTGGGGATGTTTGGGCCTAACTAATTTTGAATTGGGCTTGCTATTGTTGTTGTAGTGAAGATATTCAAATTGCCCCTCTCCTTCATAATGCTTCCACCCACTCTTTAAACACTTGAACCCGGCCCCCACCGACATTGACACTCAGTGCCATGGTACCAGTCTCAGCCAGCTGTGGAGGGAGGAGGCCCTGAGTAGTGACATTGGCAGTGGTGGAGAGATGGTCCCGGTGACCCCTCCGCCATTACGTTATATGTGTGTATTGTGGCACCATGGTCTTTGTTTGACATCACTGGCCTTTGTTCCTTCCCAATCATGGCAGATACAATGGATATTGTATCTGCTGCCACAAAGAGATGCTCTTTCTTTGGGCCCCCTGAAGCCAGCGTTTCACCACCATCCCTCAATCGCCTGGTGACGCCTGTGACCACTGGACAAAGAGGGCTGGACCAGATTTAGTAAGAGCAGAGCTGTGAGGTGTTGGCACAAGCATTTGAGCTTTCACATACTGGATGAAGTCAGCGCTGAGAGGCTTATTTTACAGTAGCAATACCTTGTAGAGAGCTCTGTACAACACTTGTTGGCACTGGAACCTTTCTTATAGCGGAGTACAGCATCAGAAGCAGCAAATGTTTCCGGTCAGGCAGCCTTGGCTTTGCAAAGCCTTAGGTGCTTTCCTCTATCCCATTTCTGGCAATGCATTTATTAACACTTTGGATGTTTGCTACCTGCTTCAACAGCTCCGCTTGCTCTGGAAGAAGTGCGTGAGATTGCTATAAAGTCCGTGTTGGCTGCTTTTGTTTGGACGCTTTATTGGGAGACGCTGCTTGAACTCTTGTTTGTCACTGCTGTCTAATTTATCTTCTTTTTTTTTCTTGGTCTTTTTCTTTTGCTTTCTTGCCTGTTGTTGGGGTTTTGGTGTATGCTCATGGATTTTCAGACAAAGCGAGGCCTTTTTCATAGCTCCCCCACTGGGTGAAAGAGTCCCCCACTGTGGCATAGATGTGCTGTGTGGTTATATGTGCGGTGTGTGCCGCCTGTGTGCTGATATATTATGCCCCCTCAGGTTGCTATGATTGCTGTATCCGGTGCATTGGGGCAGTGCCCTACCCATCCCTGGTGGCCACCTTGCTGTGCTATGCTGGCATGGCATTATTTTGTGGCTGCGGGCACGAAGCGCTGACCCAAACCGAAGTCCTCGTTGAGACTTACTTTGCCCGCAACATTCAGGACTATGTGGTCATGGCCTCTTTGTGAGTGATTTTTCAATAACTTCTATCAGTTGTGGCTTCTTTTTTCTAAGTCTCTGGCATTGCTTTGTTTTAACTAATTGACTGACTTCTCTCTGTGACTGTTCCAGTATCAAATACTTCCAGTACGTGATCTATGGTCTGGCTTCATTTTTCTTCCTCTATGGTATCCTGCTACTGGCTGAGGGCTTCTACACAACAAGTGCTGTCAAACAGACCTTCGGCGAATTCAGGAGTACCCAGTGCGGCCGCTGCCTCAGCCTGACGGTGAGCACATGGGTGGAGGAGGAGGGAGCGAGGAAATGAAGAGGGAGGGGAAATGTGAGGTGTCAACATTGTTGAGATGCTGAATTCTGGCTTGTTTTGAGTCTAATAAATATGCTCTTTGTTTCTGCAATTTCCACATGAATTATGGTTCATTACAGATTTAATGACACCACATTTATCACGCGGAAAGTATCTATTAGCATCTGTGTTGCGATTCTGTGACCTTGTGTGCTGCACTTTTTTGCTACAACAGTTCATCATAGTGACGTACATCTTGGCCTTCATCTGGCTGGCGGTGTTTGCCTTCAGTGCTATCCCAGTCTTCTTCTTGTTCAATATGGAGCAGACCTGCCACACCGTCAACATCCTGTCTGAATCAACCCCCAGCATTAATCAGCATGGCTGGATCTGCATGGACGCCAGGCAGTATGGTGCGTTGCTCGTGTAACTACTGACCACATGGTCCCCCTGATGGGAATGTTAATGCGCCCTTGAAAGCAATTAATCACCGTGTAGTGGCTGCTAGACTGATGGCTATATTAGTCAGGAAATAATGAAGAGAACTACACCTTTATGGTCATTTCTTCACTATAGTTTCCCCGACATGCTTCAGGCAAGCCAGAGCATACACGGATCATCAAATCTCATCATAATTCAGCCATAGTATGAGGTTTCTCACTTATGTTATGTCTCCATTTAAGGTCTGCTTCCTTGGAATGCAATGCCAGGCAAGTCTTGTGGGACAACCTTAGCAGCAATCTGCAAAACTAGTGAAGTGAGTAGAGTCTTTATACAGTTCGATATAGCATTTTGGCATCATCACATTAAAATCACTGATCAAAATCGACATAAAATCTGTTTTGAATTATTAGCAGGACAACGTGCATATGAGAGAGCTCACAGTAACACACACGAGTTTGATTAAACACCCTGCATGTGTTTCAAGCTAACCTTTTTTTATTATGTCTTCCAGTTCTATGTCACATATGACTTGTACATAGCTGCATTTGCCGGTGCTGGGATCACTCTGTTAGCACTGGTGAGCTATTTTTGCATTATTTCTAGGACATTTAAGCTAACTCCATTTAAACAGCTGAATCAAATTTAAATTTTGAAATGAAACCACTCTGCGGTGTTGGTGTTTTTCCTACGTCATCATAATAGTGCTTGTCAAGGATTAATATTGCCAGTGACCAACAATATTTTCTGAGAGTTCAGTTAGCACAGGTCAAGAAGTTAGCTATTGCTTTAAAAACTATCATTACCAAACCAATGCAAGTAACCTAAATCTGGCTGGCAGCAAGCCTATCTTGATAATATATATATTTTATTGCATTCATTAATAAAGAAAACCCTTGAAATGCTTACCATTTATTCCACAAGAGGGTCATATTTGAACACGGGCATCTTTTTATTGTTTTCCCCCCTAAATTGCAATGCTGTGACATCACAACAGCATGATTGGCCAGTTTTAGTGTTCATCCTGGACATACATTAATATGATATATATGTTTTATCGTATTATCTACATTTATCATATTATATAATGTTATGATGAAGCAGGAAAAACACCATCACTGGTACATCCGATAAACGTTTTTTCTCAATCTAGGCACTTGAAAATGAGTTTCCAGAAACAGAGCTGCTTTTACTGTTTAAAGTATCATTTTGAATGGTGTTGTGAGTGGAACCGCTTCTGATTAACACTGTACACAGCAAAGTATGTGAATTATTTGGAGGAACGGCGACACATTGTCAATGTCAGTTTTCAATGCTATGATCTTCACGCAAAAAAATTCCAGTCACCTTGTTTGTATTGAGCAGAAATAAATGAATTTTCAACGTGTGGATTTCTCTAAACCAAAACTCTGTTCGTGACTACACACAGTCAGAGATGACTATTAAAGTTTGCTTTCTATCTTGGATGATTAAAGCATTATACTGATCACTTCTCCTCTTGGAGACAAATGAATATTCATTGTCTGCTTGCAAAAAAAATGCTTACAGTACTCGTTTATGTGTAGAAGCTGATTATTTTTTTCATTTCATTAATTCTTCCACTCACTCTAGTTCCTGTATCTGGTTGCCACCACCTACAACTACGCAGTTCTGCGGTTCCTGGGCAGAAAAGGCATTCGCTAAGTGCAGCGCCTCAGTTTTCTCTGTTAACCCCATTGTCCGACTATGAGATGGACAGTCAGCCTACATTCATCCTCTGGGAAACGGCAACCTCCAAACCTGGATTGCCTGCTATTCTTTAAACCTTTCCAATAACAGAAATAGTTTCTCATCACTATTATGTATGAACAACAGACAGAGAGATGAAGATAATTTACCTCCAGCAATGAGCTCTGGCCTGTGCATCAGATCCTCCTTTCAAGATGATTCTCTTAGCTTTGTTGTTCATTTTCCCATTGCTGGTTGTATCTCTCACTTTATCCTTTGTGTGAGGCTTTGTTGGTGATCATTGTGATTTATGATGTTTCATGAATAATTAAGAGCAATGACAGCTTGCCTCGCAAGTCATAACTGCATGCACAGTATTCAGTGGTTACTGACACCCAAATTGGCTCTCAGTATGATTTTGTGGCTTCTCTATTATCAGCCTTCAAAACTGCATGAACTAAAACGAGTGAGGCTGAACGAACCAAATTTTCCCGTTGAGCTTTCACTTACAATAAACGTGCTTTTTAGTCATACTTATACAGTCTCTTTTTTTTTCTTTCGTTTAAATGCTACCATGGTAGGTGGGATAAAAAGGTGTTCAGCCCAATATAAGCTGTTTTAGGTTGCAGAGGGGTTGATGCTTCAGTAACTTGTCTCCAGGTGTTTAGCGTGTAGCCCTGCTACTTAGACTTGTGTGTGCTTATTTGAAATTAAGGCTCATTAAAACATTTAAATCTGATGCGTGGAATTTTATTCTAGCCATATACAGTTGCATTGCTGGTATTTTTTTTTTTTTTTGCTGTATTTTTAATTTATCCTTTTCATTGCAGAATCATTAATCATAACAATATACTGCCCTTTTACTGGATACAGTTGTGACAGAAAAAGAAAGAAAGAAGAAGTCGATAGGGAAGTTATGGGAAATAATGGACAGCACATTCATCAAGGTATGCTTGGACTATTTTCTGGAAACATATTTGTCCCAGATAGGCATCATTTCTTAACCGCTTTTGAAAAACACACTCCACACTGGATCACTTGGTCCTTCAAAAACATGGGGGTCAGCATATCTCCAAGGGCCCTAGCACAAACCCCGCACTGCAAAAGCATACTCAGTGTTAATTTCATGTACGAGAGATAGTGAAAGGATATCATAAAAGCACAGATATACAGCATTTTTACAAAAGAAAACATAACAAACCTTTAAACAGTCTGGGTGGCAGTTTATCGAGGGCTCACTGAACATGATCTTGACATTTCCATTAATGATTTGGTTGCAGAAGTAACAAGGAGATTTGCCATGACTGAAGCAGGTGGTTAAAAAACAAAGCAAAGGTTATGAACCTTATTCATTTTTACACTTATGTACACTAAAAAAAAACCATTCTTGGCTCTCATAAACACAAAGCAATAATTTTGACTAAATGTAACTGAAATATATGAAATCAAAAGTGAATTTATTCAAATACTTCATCAATTAAGGAAGATATGCTGAATGTATAACAATCATGACCAGAGTCCATTAAATTACCGTTTTACATTTAATGTATGTAACTAAACCACTTGGAAAATTTACATGTAATCAAATTACTTAATGTCAACATTTTAGGGATAGATATTTTTTGAGTGTTGTATAACTATGTACAGTAAGAGTGAGAAACTTACATGGGCTTATTCAGAGTTTTTGTTGAGTTTACGTCCTCTGCAGGCTTTTGAGACACATCAGAACTACAAAAACAGTCACAAACAATGAGGATGATTTTAGTGCTCAAATAAAAATATGCGAACAACACTGAATACTCTACTGTTCCTTTATTTTTTTTAAATAAAAACACTCACATATGGCTATCATCACACTTTTGGTTTGGTTTGAAGTCCTCAGAGTGGGGTTGTCTTGGATCTTCCACAGGTTTAGGAACAGCTTCAGCCTTGGCCGTCTCCACATCTGAAGCATCAGTCAGTCTAATAGCTGCGTGCTCTGTGTTATCCAAAACACCTTCTGCATCTGAAGCAGCTACTTGGTCAAGGGCATCTTCAATGTTCAACTCTTTGTCACAGTCTGCTGCTGTCTTAGGTGTTGGATCAAAACTTTGTTCAACAACAGTGCCTTCATCTTCGCGCTCAACCGCCTCTTCAGTTCCGCTTTTAAAAACCGGCTCAGAGGGTGGTGCACACTCGACTTTAAACTCCACACCCTTGGCAGTGTCAGCATCGGATTGACTAGATGGTGCAGGCAGAGTGTCGGTGACTGATATGGTGCTGTGTTGTAGAGCAGTTTCTTCTTCTGGTGTTGCATCACTTACAGCGGGTGTTTCCACACCGCCTTGGAGAGAAGCTTCTTTTCCCGATGTTGCCAAAGCAGGTGGTCCATACATGTTTACTCCTGCGTGCTCTAAATTAGTTGTATTCGGCGGTTCTGTTTTGATTACAGATTCTCCAGAGACTCCAGCGGTGCTTTTACTCTCACTACTCTCTCTCACTGTGCCTTCCGCAGCAGAGATTTCTGCAGGGGGATTTTTCACATCAGCATCTGCGGAGGCCTTATCCTCATTGTGACAGGTGTCAGCTGGTGCATCAGCATGTTGTTCCGTGTTTTCTGCAGTTGCTTCAGTAAATGTCTTTTCTGGCTGTGCATTAATATTTTGAATAGGTGCTTTTGTGGGGGGTTGAGGCCTGTAAAAGAGAGTGTTACTTCTTCCCCACTTTGCAACAAAAAATTTGATTTGTAAGCAAAATAACAAACACTCAGCATCTTTGAATTTAACACTTCCAGTTATAGTCTCGTATACTAACTCTATCTTCACTGTTGAGCCTTCAGGCCGAGTGTCTTTCGGAGCTGAAATATTTTCAGCACTTGCCTGATTAGCTGAATTCCTAAAACAGACAAATAAAGCACTGAGTATTTGGTTTAAATGTTCAGATTTAACTGAGATTAAGCTTGAAATATGCAGATTTGCAGAGAAGCAGTAAATATTTGCTCAGGTTTTGCACAGTTTAATTTACATTCAGCACCAACATACCCTTCAGATGAAATGACCTCTGCCTTTTGAAGAGGAGAACTTGGTGGAGGATCTATTGCTCTACAAGGTACGAATAAGAAGAGAAAAGAGAAAGCCTTATATTTTCTTAATTGCTTCTTCAGAACCAATAAGAGATTTCATCACCTAACTATGTTGGCTCAGAAATAAAGTCTAAGCCAAATGCTCCACATTAGAGTAGTGACTGATGTCTCTAGTGAGCAATAATATAAATGTACATCATTAGCTATCATATATAGTGCTTGCTTAATGAATACAGCGTCAGCAGTATTCTGGGAGTTTCAGAATCTCTTATATAAACAACGTTCATCCATAACTTACATTAAAAAAAATTTGTATGAAGAGTGCAACCTGCATTGAAGGATGAGCATTCTGAGCATGTGAAGTCAGTGATTGATGAAACAAAGCTAACAAATAAGGCCTTAAATGTCAACACAATGTTTATTAATGGTGTAAATATCACCAGACACGTTGCAGTGAAGTGGTGGCTGAGGCTGGTAATAAATGAGAGACACACAAACTAAAATCTAACTTTTCCCGCAGGAGCAAAGCCTCTTGATACAGAAGAATATGCTGTATACACAACAAACTGTGAGGTAATGGTCCCTTTGCAGCTTAACAAGTGACAGCAAAACATGTGGTGTTTGTCATTCATGAGTGTGTGAACTGAACTATTAATTCAGAAGGTTTATGACTTGTGTCAATTGCGGTCATCTAAAACAGCGAGTATACACACATTTGTCTATCTTTTTAGTGCATTTCTATTATTTCTGTTAAAAAAAAATCTGACTTGATAGAAAATGTTTATGGACTTTGAACCATCAGACCCAGGGAACAGATGTGTAAAAGGCCGAAAGGGCGAAAGGTACAGCAGATGGCTAAGACATCAGCACAACTTTTAATTTTGGAACATCCAAATAAGGACAACATAACAGTGTTTGCTGGGTTAGTGTTGGTAAGAACACTTTGGGGAAGCTAAGCTTCATGAGGCCTCTTCATAGCGGTGTCTCTGGTTTTACTCCAAATAAGGAGAACATAACAGTGTTTGCTGGGATAATCTGGGAAAGAAAAACAGACAGACAGACGGACGGACGGACGGACGGACGGACGGACGGACGGACGGACGGACGGACAGACAGACAGACAGACAGACAGACAGACAGACAGACAGACAGATAGATAGATAGATAGATAGATAGATAGATAGATAGATAGATAGGTGAATAAATTCTAATATATTCATAAAAGAACACCAAATCATCAAGACATCAACAGTGGTGGTGGTGTGATAAATTAATGGAACAATGATGTAAGCATTATGCTTTATGTAGCAGCACAAATATACAAGGTACGGATAAGAAGTGAAAAACACCAGCAAGCCCTTTTGGAAAGGTTTTAAAGTGGCCTAGACAAAGTGGGACTTACATCCAATTGAGATATTTTGGCATGTTCTCTATTAGACTGTTCAGCCCTTCAGTGTGGCTAAATTAAAAGAACTGCAGTATCACAAACGCTTCAGTTCCTGCTGCCAGGGGTGGCACAACGAGAGGGCAATTACTTTTCACATAAGACCAGGTAGTGTTGGACATTTTTTCCCCCTTAATAGAGGAAAGGATCATTTAAAAACTGTTTTTGTATTTACTCAGGTTATCCTTGTCTAATATTAAAATTTGTTTGTTGTTCTGAAACATGTAAGTGTGACAAATATGTACAAAAAATAAAATAAATAAATCAAGAAGGGAGAAAAATATTTTTTTTCACAACAATGCTGCCTAGCTGATTATCATTACAAGGGCACTGTAGTGCAATTTATTGATTTGGTCAGTGGTCAGCGTCTCCATAGGCTTGGGCTCTTATTTTCTTGATACCTCTATTTTGAAAGCGTCGTGGAAATACTTCCGGTCTTGTTCCGCTTTTCCCCGGCTTCGTAAAGTAGTAGCATATTGCTAAGCGGAAAAGTTAACGGCGATAGTCAAATGTAGCAGCATTATTTTAATTCTCTGTAACTAGCAGACATATCAGTGGCCACTGTGGAATCAACACTACCCAGGTGGGCTGTTTTCAAGTGTAGTATCGTCTCAAAATAGCACCACAGTCCTTACGTCTGCTGTTTTACATCAAAAATAATACCAGCACGGTCCGAGACGAGTAAGTCGCTTCGTATTTTACGACTTTTACTTTTAATAAAAAAACATAATAGTAGTTAATAGAAAATTCATGTGGCCTGCTGTATCATTTTTAGAGCTAAATGAGGTGCCTCCAAAAATGTTACTTCCCGATGCTTTCCACCAGGTTTTGAAAGAAACTTGACATAAGCCTATCAGGTTACTTAACACTGATACAGTGTTTTTCAAAACAAAATATAGCATAAATATTATTTTAGGCCCGGTTAAAAAAATAAAATCTTAAATGGCATTCTGTTCCTTGTTATTTCAATACATTAGTGCAGGCTCTAAACATCGCTTTGGGCCCCTTTTAAGCAAAAAAACAACAAAAATAGCAAGATCTTTTATTCTTATTGAAGTGAGCTTAGAGATCTAAAAATGCATTACCTGTTTAATAAAGTCAGCTTTATAGGTGACTAACAAACTCGAGCCTTTTATATCTGGTTGTCATGAGCGCTGAAGGACTGCAATAAACTCCAACTACACAAAGTACAAAGCAATTATTTCTGGTAAAGTAAAAATGTGTTTAATTAGTAAGCTTATACCAATGTCAATGTGATTTGTGATTCTTTTTGGTGCTTAGCCAGGCCACTTTGTGGCTGTCGGATTTTTACTTGTATGGTTCATCTCAGTATTTTCTTGTGTTGCCTTAGGGGGGAAAATGCCATCGAGAAATCACCTTGATAAAATCGGTAGGAAGAAAAAGAAGAGGTGGACAGAGGACGCCATGGAGCGTGCACTGATAGAGGTCAAGTCAGGCAGGTGCACAGTGAGACAAGCCGCCAAGGAGTTTGGAGTCCCTAAATCTTCACTGGGGGACAGAGTCAGTGGACGGGTGACCCCTGGGAGCCGTAGCGGCCCGGCTCAGCTTATAACATCTGCTGATGAGGAGTTGTTGGTCGAGTTCTCCTTATACATGTCCAGGCATGGATTCCCACTTACAAAGCAGCAGCTGGTGTCCTTCGCATCGTCAATTTATAAGCGGCAACACCGGAGGGTGGCATTTTCCAAACTGGGCCAGACATGGTGGCTCAATTTTAGAAAGAGACAAGAGAAAAACATCACTATTCAGCCAGCAGACAATGTTGTCCGTGGGAGGACTGTGTCAGTGAGAAAGGAAGCAGTAGATCAGTTTTTTCACCTCCTGAGGACTGTTGTAGATGCTCATGAGCTCATAGACAAGCCTCACCAAATTTTCAACTGCAATGACACAGACTTTCAGCTGAGTAGGAAGAGGGTGACTCTCCCCAAATCTGTCGGTCTAGGCTACAAGCCAGCGCCAGGCTCCAGGGACCATGTCTCCGTCTTGGCTTGCTTTAATGCGGTTGGAGAGGACATCCCCCCATTTATAATCTACTCAAAGGCCTATCCAGGGGGAGTATGCTACAAGACACAAGGACCACCGAATGCCCTATACGGGTGGTCAGACTCGGGATGTATCAATTCAGACCTCTTTAAGAAATGGTTCCTCAAACATTTTCTCGTGCACGCACCAAAGGAGCGTCCACTGCTGCTGATTTTCGATGGCCACAAGTCACCCGTGAACCTGGAGGTGGTGGAAACAGCTCGTAAGGAGGATGTCATTCTTCTGTGCCTCCCACCTCATTGCTCCCACATCCTCCAGCCACTCAATGACGGTCTCTTTGTGGTCCTCAAGCAGCACTTTGCTTCATTCCTAGGCGACGGCTACACTACTGACACCCACTTTGCAGTTAGCAAAAAGGAGTTCTCAGGGGTTTTCAAAGGAACATATCAGGTAGCAAAGGAGGAGGAAGGTGTGAGAATTGTGAAGGAAGGCTTTAGGAAATCTGGGATCTACCCACTGAACCCCTTCACCATCTGTGACAGACACATGATATCAGCCCACCACCCTGGCCAGATAGCTGCACCCTCCTTGTCAACACCAGTGCCGGGAGTGCACACTGTAGGAGACCTCACAGATGCTGGGCCGTCTTCCTAATTCATCGCTATAAAAATGAAAGTGTGATTGACTGCATAATTGAGCAAAGCAGAAATGAACACAGGCTCGTTCTGTCTTTCAAAATACTGAATTAATTACAGTCCTGTTTTTTAATATAGTGAACCACCTCCTGCTGCCTCCCTGCAGAGAGCCCTGTTTGAGGAAGGCTTGCATTGTTATTAATTACTACTCAACAATGAGCTCAGTTTTAGTTATCTGGTAATAATGTTTGAATGCTGCACAACTGTGGTTTTCAATGGGTTGGGAGTCCCAAGGTGAACATGATTTTCAAAAGGATATTAAAAGAAAAATAGAGGAAATATTTCTGCTTAACAAAAATCTGTAATTTCTCTTCATAAATGCTTCCATCTTCTTGTGAATTATTGGATGGCAAGCCATTTAAATTAAGTGACCCATAAAAGAAAAACACTTGCAAAGCACTCACAAGTTGCTTCAGCCTAGGGGATTGTGAGCAAAAGGACATTTGTAGATATTCAGTGCCATCTTTTTTTGGTATTGCTGGCCAGTCAGGTAGCGAAGCTAACCATCATTGGTAAGGGGCATGATTTCAGTTTAGTGGTCTCTGACAGCAAGTGAGGGAGGGGAGGCTGTGAGGTGTGAGTTGCCCGAGCAGTTCTGCACAGATATAACACCGGTGCTTCACTCTGTCATTTGTTTTATGTATCTAAGTAATGTGACAAATTCACTCGATTATCTCAAACACACTGGAACGGATAAAAGAATGGATTTAAAGCTTGGGCACATTTTCATATGTTATCTGTTGTAGACGTCTGATAACTACACTTTATGCTGTGCAAGATGTCTCTGAAGCACAATCAAGCCTCTTAACTACCAGACTGATTTTGAGTGGAAGTTGGAACCATTTATTGAAGGATGTGTCATCAACAGATGATGCAGCTGTAGAATATGATACACCTACTGCTGTTGTCATGGTTTTCTTTGGAGGTCAAAGAAAATATGTCCATTTTTGGTTCCAACGGTTGTTGTCTTTTTTTCCCTAAATAGTTTAAAATTGTACATGTGATTCTGTTGTTCCTTTACTTACATCTACTGGCCTCTTTGTTAGGTACGCCTGTTTAGCTTCTCATTAATGCATATATCAAGTCAGCCAATCACATGGCAGCACTGTGCTATCATGTTAATGTAGATCATAATCTCAGGAAGGTTTCCAGCATGTTGTTGAATCTATGGTATGAATAATTAAGACAGTTCTGGAGGAAAAGGGGTCCAACCCAGTACAAGCAAGGTGTACATAATAAAGTGGCCTGTGAACATAAGTATCCTGAATAATTGTGAACACAGAAACTGATATAAAAGTAAACCCAAGACCTTTTTAAATAATTTGCTTCTTTCTGTTCACCTGGAAGAATGAACCCTACGTGATCTCAGGGGGAAAAGTCAGACATCTAGAATAAAGATATTTTTAAATGTGTTTGAAGCAAAAATTTGTCCATAACCTTAATAATTTACAAAATTTTGCTGTAGCCATAGTTGAGTGTGTGTGTGTGTGTCTGTGTTATGTACATGTTCAGGCTGAGTGATGTAATGTCAGTGCAATTGATACATTTGCCGACAATAGTCAGGCAGCTAAGGCTGACGTATCCTTTATTTAGTAGAAATATTGTGCAACCAAGCAGAAGAACATCTTTCTGTTCTATTACCTGTATAAAATAACTCTGTATATGACTATAATTATTGGATGCCTATATCAAAATCATAATTTTAATGCACAGGGGTATTAATATTAACATTAACCTTTTTTTTTTAACAAAGCTGGAAAAACATTTGTCACATACCATATAATTAACAATCTCATATGTTAAGTTGTTCCCTAGAAAGCTTTTGCTACAGTATTCAAGGAAAAAATACGCATGTGTCATACAGGGAAGCACCCCAGTAAGATTAACGTTTGATCAACCAGCTTAAGTGTAGGTCACACTGCAGTGTACTTTAGAGTTTTATGGATGCGGTACAGATGCCCAGGGCTAAGTTAATGTTTTTGTACTGTATGTTAATATCACAGATGGTGATTTGTGCCTGAAGCCTGGAATATTTTTAGTTATGATTCAATGACACAGCACAGTCGAAGGACAATTTGAGTTTAACTTGCAGAACTGCCACCACACTGTGTGGTGCCATACACATGGGTCTAATATTTAAGTTTTACATTATTTTTCTTTTAAAAAAAATAGATTTACAGTCATGGTAAAAATTTATGGCCTCTGTCAGTTCTGAGGTTTACATATGAGGGCATATTGAAAGTAAATCATGCTCTTAAAGTTTCTGAAATACAACCTCAGACGAACAACAATGCGTGACGTATTACACGGTTTAAAAAAAACAAACTAAGCCAAAATGCAGAAGGAGTGTGTGAAAAGAACAACCAGTGACTGAGTAGCTGGTAGAACCACCTTTAGCAACAATAACTTGAATAGCTTCCTGTATGACTTTATCAATCTGCCACATCATTGCGGAGGAATTTTGGTCCACTTTTCTTTAACTTGTTGCCTTTTTTCTTTTTCAGCCATTCTGTTATAGAGTTGCTGATGTGATTGGATTCATTGTCCCGTTGAAAGAACCAGTTTTGGACAAGCTGTAGCTGTCAGACAGATGCCCTCACATTTGACTCTAGAATACTTTGGTATACAGAGGAGTTCATCATGGTCAAGTTAGTGATATCAAGGTGCCCACTTCATGTGGCTGCAAAACCCGCCCAAATCATCACCCGTCCACCAACATGCCTAAGAGTTGCTATAAAATGTTTGTGCATTTTTTTTGTTGTTGTTTGTTTGTTTTGGGGGGTGTTTTACCAAACATGAAACTACACACTATGGTCAGACATCTCCACTTCTGTTGTTCAGTCTTTTCCTGGTTGCACTGTCACAAATTTTAACATTTTGCATGCTAACTGAGGCCTATAGACTCTGATTTGATTTCTCTAAGCACCTTAGGGCGAATTTGGTGATAAGGCTGTACTTAGTTCTTCACACACTACTTCTGCATTTTTGCTTTGTTGTTGTCTTTAAAAAAAAAAACCATATTGTAATATGTGAAGTTTTAAAGTTCATCTGAAGTTATATTTACCAAGCCATGGTAAGGACTAGACTATTATTTTTCATATGTGCGGATGCTTGAAACCTTAGAAATGAAAGTTGTTGTTTTTTTTGTTTGTTTGTTTTACCATTTCTGTGTATTTGTCAGTTAAATCCGGTGTGCCTGAGCAACGTTTACATTCAAAAGTGTTTTTTCTTTTTTAAAATAATTTCGCAGCACTCACTCAAATCTCCTGGCTGCCAACCGGACTTGTGAACTCCTAGCTGGAATAGGTTTAGTTTCCACATCTGTGTTCGTTCTGCAACACAGAAGAGGTTGCTGTGACACTGAGACAGGACAGCTTCAATTATCCCTTTCAATTAAAAAAAACAAAATTTTAAAACTCAATTTTTGAAGTTGCATCTCAATCACTGTGAGTACCCCGCTGTGTCTTGTTCTTTCTTGGCATCATTTGATCTTTGGATCCAGCTGCCGTCCTTTTTTAATGTAGACCGCACCCTGATGTTTTGAAGCACCTGGCTTCTGTTAATATCTACAACACACACACACTTTTATCAGTACTGCATACCAAGAAATAGTTTTTTCTTCCATGTTTAATCTTATCAAATACTCACCTTTTGACATGCTGCTGATGTTTTCTCAGATGTTCAACCTGAGGAAATATTTGATGATAAACTTTCTGTACGTTTTATCTGTCATACTCTACACTCATTCCCAACTCACCCCCTTTCGCAACCTGTAAAGCTGTATTCCTATACACAAAAAACTCATCCACCATGATAAAGTGATATTGAAGCATTTACGCTTTGTTATTAACACATGTGGACAGTTATTATTATCTGAATAAAACCATTTGAGCATACCAGAAGACATTCCACAATAAAACTTGTGCAAAAATCTAATCTGCTTGTAAACACTATTAACAAATGTATCTCGTGCTCTCCCCAGTCTCTCTGCATCTTGTCATATTGCGCATCTGTTCTGTATTCTCTTCAAGCGCCTGTTAACATTTTGACCTGTGCTTAGTGCTTTAATCTCTTGTGATGAATCTTTCTGGAGATGTGCCAGCCCCAATTAAGCAGGTCAAATTCATTATTCATAGAAAAGGAAAGCAATTCAGATTTGGTAATGAGGCCTTCCTCACACAGGCCACGAACATTTTTGTGCCGTATTGTGTTCTCACCTGTTTGTGTCAGAGCAGATCAGTGCCGGTCCTCCTCCGGGTCTCTGTGACACGCAAATAAGATGGCAGAAATACCTCCACCAGAGCCCCCACCCCCTGCAGTTTCAGATCCCGCCCCCCTCCCCTGTTAGTTTTGAAGTGCCGCACCTGGATGATGCTACACAGGCTCATTGAGCAAGCGGATAGGCTGGGTGATAAGAGGGGCAGCACTGTTTTGTGGTTTCGATTTTTCTGAGTGTGAGAGGTCACATTCCAGAGATGTTTTCTAGTGAGATTTTCAGTCTTTGCTAAGAAGCAAATTAAAAATAGGCTTTTATAACCTGCCTGACAGCTTAAAGGTATTTAAATGAACCCTGCAGGTTAGTACTTGATGCTGTTTTCTTTCCTACTAATGGCTATAGCAGGGGATTAAACTGAACTCAATTCTGCTCAATATTAATGTAATCTCTTTATACACTTATTGGTGAGACCCTCCACAACAGTCCCAGTTTCTCATGTGGTCCCATGGGAAAATTAATTGCCCATCACTGAACAATAGCCTTTGAAAAAAAGTAGACAACTGAAAACCTGCATATCATTAACCACAAAAGTTTTTTTTTTCAAATATAAAAAGCTTGTAGTATTGTTTCACCCACAACAAAGACTTTCTTTCACAAGCATACTGTTCCAGTTGGTAGGCTTCTAGGAATCAAGCGGGACCAGATCTCAGAGTTGTTAGAATTTAATCTACTGTCTCATCAGACCTTTTTAATAATATTTACATTGAAAATCCTTAAACCGAAATGCCCATTCTCTCCAGTGAAAATAAAAGGGCACAGAGAAAAGCTTAACCTCATTATTTGATGTTTACTTTACATTTTAATAAACTGAAATATTCACATTTTGGTCTGTGGGTGTACAGGGGACTCTGTGTGCAAAAGAAATTAATGCGGTTTTTAGTTCTTGTTATGACTGGCTCATAGGGTAAACAGCAGGTTGGTGGTTGAATTGCTGGCTGTTCCAGTTTGCATGCCGAAAGCATCCTTGGGCAAGATACTGAACCCTGAGTTATTTCCAATGTGTTCATTGGAGTGTGAGTGTTAGACAGGAAGTACTTTATGTGTGAATAAACATATTGTATAAAGTCCTTTGAGTGCTCAGGTAGAGCAGAAGCCAGTATATAAGAACTGGTCCATTTACTTTTCAGGTTTTTAAACGTAAGAGTATTCGCTTTCTTTCACTGAGGCTAACTCAAAACCTGTAGAGATGCCATGAAAATGTTTAACTTTTTTTTGTAACTGTGTCATTCTTTTTTACTTTTCCAGTTTCCTTACTTCAGTTTGTAAAGTTTCACAATAGGGATGGATGTGTGTGTGTGGGTGCACAAGTATAAGTATATATATCTGTAAATTTGTATATCTTTTGACGTGTTACTCACGTTATAAAAGCAAATACATGTAACAAATTGTAAGGAAGAATTTATGATGGGTAGTGCATGGACAGGAAGAAAAAGTGTTGACTATTAGTTACTAAATTGTGGAAAGGTGGTGGGATTAAATAAGCTTATGCTTTTTCCTACTCCTTTTTGAACATGTAAGTTATTTATAATTATTATTGTTTTGCTTTCCTTTAGTTTTGATTTGCTTGTTTGTCTATTTAAACATGTTCAAAATAAAGATACAATAAAATTACAAATAAAAGTATTGCTGCTTAGACAGAAAATATTTGAACGTTAAGTGGAATCCAGTAGAACCACTTCTTTTCCTGGTTCTCTCACAGAACAGTATCGAGATAAAAGAGAAACCATCGAAGTGGTGAATGATGTGTACAATTAGTAATGAAGGAGTGTACATTTTTTTGTGTCATGAAAATGCATGTCACACACATAAAGGGGCCAACGTTAAAACTGTGTGTCTTTTTCAACATAAGTAAGGTGTATTACTACTAATAATAAGAATAGCAGTAGCAATTTTGGTGAGTGTAGCAACACTACTCCAAAACTACTGAATGTACTGTGTTAGAGTTGTTTGTGATACCATTACAGGGAGGCTGTGCTTTGAATGCACTTTCTACGCATCTGTTTGAGCTCTGCACTTAACAGCATCCTCCCTTAACTCCTTCACTGTAGTGATGGGATTTCTGGCTCTTTTTAGAGAACCGGCTCTTTTGGTTCGGCTCACTAAAAAGAGCCGGCTCTTTCGGCTCCGAACCGGCTCTTCAGGTTGTTTTGTTGCTTTAATTAATTTATTATTAACAATAATATAAAATTATGCACAAAAGGAATTACTAATGTAAAAAAAAGTCGTTTTATTTATATATGTTTATATATAAATATATACAGTGGACCCTAGAGGCAAAGCATGTACAAACTCCAAAACACATTTCTAGCGTTAACTGAACTTCAAAACAGAGCTACCTAGATCACTTAAATTACACAATTGAAAGCATATGTGTATTGTTTGTGTATTTATACACAAGCACTCATATATATTCAAATAATTTTAAAAAAAAGTTCATTTACCTGTTACTACCACACACCAAATCCGGTTGTTGGTACTTGCTGGCTTGTGTAGCTTCTAGGTAACTAAAGGTCAACACTGGGCCTGGCATCCTGGAGCACTTCTGTTGTGTTTTTACATGTTTTGGAGTTTTTACGTGTTTTGGAGTTTGTATGCACTTTATCTCTAGGGGCCACCATAAATATACTTTTATTTATTCACTCCACATAAAATCTAATAAATAAATCATATAATTCAAAAACCAACTAGTCACAGTTCAACTTTTAACTATTTAAATTTTCAGCTTTTTCCTTTTAACCCTTTAAAGCCGATCAGAGCAGCACGCTCCGTTTTGCGTAACTATTTTTAAATCCCTGTAGAACCGGAACTGCGTAAGCTAGCGCAATAATTTTTTTTTGCATATGAAACCGGAGGAGTTGTACTTACATCTTATGCCATCAGCTTGTCCTAGGTCATGGTTTCCTTCCACTTATAGCTTTGCAAATATTGCATAAAAAGCGCTTGCAGGAACAAAAACATAATATTCCAGAAACACACTTTGCCGATCCGATCAGCTATTCGTAACACTTCCCACATTGAAACAGACGTCAGCGGAACAATCACATGTCCTCCATTACCTGCCCGAAACCGGGAGTGACGTCATTTTCGCGGAAAATGTAGTTTTTTACTTGTAGGCCTTAAAAGCCTATACTGGTGTTTTTATAAGTCATGTTTGACTTTATGCTTTTCTGAATAGTTGCTGGGATGCTTAGAACACTGCTTAAAATAGTTTATTTTGATGCACATGCTGTTTTCTTTGCAAATTTGCATCATAGGATTGTTTTTCGTTTTTCCTGCAGTATATAAAAATTGGTGTATCTCCAAAATAAAACTATGAAGACACTCAAAATTTCCTGTTGTAAACTATTTTTTGCAACTTTTTTGTATTTAAAGTTTTGAAAGATAAACCTCTTAAATTTCTCCAAGTAGAAATATATGTAAAAAAAAAAAAAAACGATTTTCAATTTTTTTGTAGTTTATTGCACTTTTTTGCAATTTATGTAGTTACTATGGACTTAATGCATACATATTATTAAAATATGGGCTATAACAGTTGTGTTGATGTATAGCAACTTGAAATGCTCCCAAAAATGGCACTACAGCATGTAAAAATATAAAGTAAGCTCTGGTGGCCTTGGTTCTATGGTAGGTCTTAAAGGGTTAAACAAATTTAAAATGAAACAACACAAAACGCTGAAAACCACAACACAATTAAATATAAATTAAAATATGAAAACAAAAAGAAGATGTATATTCTCTGTCATATGAGCCTGCATAAATAAACTTTCTGAATCCTTTATCATCTGCAACTGAAAATAGTTGTGGATGATTACTATACCTTTCTAATGTGATGTTGTTGTCCCTGGCTCTCTTTCTCTCCCTCCTGCTCTGTTCCTGTGCTACTGAGAGTGTAACTACTGCTCCTCCCCCCTCTGCCCAGCGCAAGGCACAAGGCTCGAGTGTGGAGTGAAGCCGAAAAAAGGGTGAGAGAGAGGGTGAGAGAAGGAAAGAAAAAACCCCGCGGCTCGCGTCGTTCACGTCAAAGACCCGGCTCATTAAGAGCCATTTCGTTTGCAACTGACACATCACTACTTCACTGTAACACAATGCACTATAGAAGACAGGTCACTCCTCCGCTGATGCCCCTGTAGTCAGTTTAGTCTATCAGTCTTTTGGAAGTGAAATAAAAAATAATAAAGTGAAGTGAAAGCAAAATAAAAATTGGAGAGGCTGTAGCATATTTGTTAAGTTATATGCGTACACCCTAGTCGTGTCAACGCTGTGTTGAGATGTAAGAAGTTTAAAATGTCTCATATTTCGCACGCTATTTTCTCTGAGTGTTCCTGAACACATCTTTTTTTCCCCGGAAGTGACGTTGATTGTTGTATCAGCGTTCCTTTCGTCGTGTGGTAGCGGCTTTGTAAGTGTTGTTGCTTTAAACCTAATTTTTAAATACTGCTTAATGGATTTTTTTATTTCCTTTATTTTTGGCTGTAATATCACTTCTCTGAAACATTATCCGTGTTACTGAAGGCTCGAATTACTGTCGTTTTCAACCTCATCGGCTTTTATAGGAAGCAGCGTTTTAGCTTTAGCAGCTAGCAGGCTAATTTGTTCTTTTCATTTACTTGCCTACAAAGAAGTGTTTAAAATGCCACAGTCGCAGTTTAATAAGAGAATTGTTAATTATAGGTTTAATTGATTGACCTGGAGTTTTAGCATGTGAGCAAATGATATTTGTTAGGAAGATTACGTAACTTGTAATCTAAATGCCTCTCAAATGTTATTTACGTTGCAAACATGGAAACACATGCAAACTATAAGCGGTTTGATCACCACTGAGGTTTAATGAATGGATGGTTGATATTTGGGAAAGGGTACTGTTGTACCAGCTTGTCTAAAAACCAAAAAGATGAGCCTTCTGACTTTCTATAAAACACATAAGTGGAGTAAACGCCTGTTGTGTTGTAGGGAACTGCAATTTGATAATGGACACCGTGACTTTTTTGCTTTTACTGCTTGCAGCTTTTCCATCTGTTTGATAGTTTTAATGTCCCCTGTGTCTAATTGCAGAGCCATCAAAGATGACTACAGCTGCAAGACCAACATTTGAGCCGGCAAGAGGAGGGAGGGGTAAAGGAGAAGGTGATTTGAGTGCTCTCTCCAAGCAGTACTCCAGTCGAGATCTTCCAGGTCACACAAAGATCAAGTACAGGTCAGATGATCAAATGTGAATGGAGTTTTATCATTACCTGATCTGATGGCTGGTTTGCTAGAGGGAAAGATGCTTTCGGATCAGTTCCTACTGCATCATCTGTCTGCTCACTGTGAGAGTGGTGAAAGTGTTCCAGAAAGCATTCTGGATGAACATTAGAGTTTATTGATCTGCAAATGTTCTCCCTTCTGCAGGCAGCCTACCCAGGATGCCCCCGAGGAGGTCCGTGCCCGTGACTTTCGCAGAGAGCTGGAGGAGAGGGAGCGTGTAGCAGTACGTGAAAAGACCAGAGAGAGGGGACCAAGAGGTTGGTCTTTCTGCAGAAATTAGACTTCCTGTAGAAATTAGACTTCCTGTTAATGTAAAATATATTTTAGATTATATTTATTTTCTCACATATAGCATTATGTTGGTCTTATTTTTTCCAGAGCACACCACATCATCATCATCTTCTTCATCATCTTCAAAGAGGCCAAGACTGGATCAGATTCCAGCTGCTAACCTTGATGCTGATGATCCTCTCACTGATGTGAGTGTCTGCAATGCAAGACATTTTGGGCATTTAACTTGAGTGGTGATTAGTACTGATTAATCTCCCTTAATAATTATTTTTATTTTATTAGGATGATGAGGACGAGGACTCTGATGAAGATAGTGATGATGATGACACTGCAGCTCTTTTGGCTGAATTGGAGAAGATTAAAAAAGAGCGTGCTGAAGAGCAAGAACGCAAAGTAACTTTGTTTTAGGCTGTTCTGTTTGCACTAACTGTAATAAGATGCTACATTTGAACATAAGAAATGTTACTTCTTTATATTCAGTAAAATATTATTTTTTCCATCTTAGGAACGAGAGCAAAAGGCAGAGGAGGAGAGAATTCGAATGGAAAATATCTTGAGCGGCAATCCACTGATTAATTTGGCTGGACAGCAGCAACAGAACCAGAACCAGAATTCATTCAGAGTCAAGAGAAGGTATGTCTCACTTATACACACAGTAAAAACACAGGATGAGGTTTGTATTTGGGGAAAAGGCCTCTTAAATCTAATCTTGATTTCATTTCTTAATATTATTCAAGGTGGGATGATGACGTAGTGTTCAAGAATTGTGCCAAAGGAGTGGACGAAGCACGGAAGGAGAAACGCTTTGTGAATGACACACTGCGCTCTGAATTTCACAAGAAATTTATGGAGAAATATGTAAAGTAGAGGACTTCCTCTGTGTCATTTGTATTGTTTTTGTTTTTATTATCAAATGTGTTTGGTCTCCTTCCTCTACCCTCTGTTGCGGAGGGTACATGGTTTTTCAAATAAACTCTGTATAGAACTTGATTAATACTTGTACAGTCATCCATCTATCCATGCTATTAACCACGTATCCATCTGTACAGTCATGCTGTATATAAATGTGTCAACGTGACATCCTTTGAGTGAAATTTGTCAAAAGTTAAGTGCAGTTTTAAAATGTGACCAGACATTTATTTTCTTTGGGGGTTTTTTTTTCAGCTGGCAGAGATTATATAAACTAGCATCTCCACAAATGCACAGTTAGATTAGGATCCAGTCAGACCATCACAAGGAAATATCTTCCTTCTGTTTAGCCGCTCCACGCACACAAACATTTCATTCAAAACAGTGTAGAGATCTGCAGTCAAGCCTTTATTTCTTTATGCAGCCATGTGTCATTGACTTTTTCCCTGCTTATCTTATTCAAGGGCACAGGGGCGCTGGAGCCTGATTTAGACTTCTGTGGGAAATCGTAACGTAACCGGAAAGCCTTCTTAACCCTACACCGCAACCTGACCTGCACCTCTCAAGAAATATAGCTACATCTCAGGTCGATGCAGACTGCAACAACTGAATGACATGGAAGGTTACAGTGTAGAGTTAAGACGGGTTTCGGTTGCAGTAGAAGGTACAACTTGGATTTCCTGCAGAAGTCTAAATCAGGCACATCCCAAAGGCACAATACACCCTGTCAGTCTGTCACATTTCTTGTGGAATTCTTTTTTTCAATAAAGTGTCTTCATATTAAACTGCTTTATGAACCCTTAAAAATAAACAGACTGAAAAATCAAAAGCACATCAGTCACCAGGATACTGTTATCCTATACACACAAAACTTTCCAGTAAAATAAAGGTGCAAGTTTTATGTTAATCTTATCCAAACTACATGTTCCACTTCATCAAGATTAGAATATTCCCAGTTTATTACTCATTTAATGAATTGTCTGTAATTATGCAGAATTGTTGAACAATTTGAGCACATTTAATTTTGGTGTATTTCCATGCAGATACAGCTTCTCCCTTCTTATTAAACCTAGCTGCATACAGTAGACTTCTTGTCTAAAATCCATTTTGCATTTGAAATTATCAGCTTCATCTCATTCAATAGAAAGTAGCAGTAAAGTCAAACAAAAGTGACTATTTCTATTGTTCTTGCATTAAGTCTTTCATTGACACGAATGTAAACACGATTTAAGTTACTGTCAGTACTAAAGTTAATTTTACTGCACTTTAGCCATTTCATTATTCCAGCATTCATTATTATGGACCCAAGGCAGTGACATTACCCACGTGGACGTTGGGTGGATAATTAGACAATGTGTACGTCTTCATTAAAAATAAGCATTATCCTGTCATCCACTTTCTACTGCGTAGCCAGAGGTTTGGCACGAGAGAAACGCGTTGCACGCGATCAGTTGTAGTTCCACAGAGAGACAGCAGAGGGCGCGCCCTCCAACGATCCTGCCTGTGACGGGGATTGGGAGGCTTCTGGGAAAAGATGGCAGCTTCCTTTTGTTTGTGGGGATTTGCTTCACTCGGAGGAGGGATTTAAAAGCGTTCAGTGGCTCTTTAGCGGTAAAGTCTTGACTCGCAATACCGGTTATCCAAACACTTGAAGAAGGAGAACATGGAGAAGAGCGGGAGTGTCGACAGCTTGGGCTCGAAGCGCTCCTCTTCCCGACAGCCGAGTGTAGATTCATTGTCCAGGTAGCTAAACTCACCGCCAGACACCGCCTTTTAAGCTAACCAAAAGTTTTGACACTATCGGCATGGGTTAGTTATTAAGGCTTTATAGCTAAAGTTAAGCGTGTCTAACTTCAGTACACTTCTTGTAAGCTTTTCCGCTGTGACTAATGTTATCCACCAGTGACGGTGTCCTACGAGCGCTACGAGACCAACGCAGCTTAAACTGTAAATTAGGACAACGCAGTTTTATCGATCCGCTCCAGTAATCACTCAGGCTGTGATGTGATAGAAATGTCAAACGGAAGCTAACAGAGCCTCGATGTAGTAGAGTGTTTGCCCAAACAGTGTCAAACTTATTTCAGTCCATGGACAACATAGAGCCCAGTTTGCGCTCGTGTGGGCCAGACAAGTTAAAAACACTTTCTCAAATCATGAAATATTTTTAGAACATTTTCTTCACAGCCACGTCTGATTTGCCTCAAAATGTTGTGGTTTGCACATATCTAATAATTGCTGTAGCGTTTTAGTTTCGTATATCAGATATTTTTGAAGATGGATTAGAAAAGAAGTTCCGTCGACATAAATAAAAGCCTGAAGTTTTCACTGGCTCCTTTTGCCATAAAATTGAATCGGGATCTGCAATTAAAAAACCCCAAATCAAAACACAAAAAATCCCTCTCAATATGGGTTAATTAAAATACAGTAAATAAAAATCTCATTACAAAAACAACTAGTTTCACTTTCTTTTGCGATATAGTTGTATTTTATAGTACTGCAAAATAAAACATGTAGAATAGCTTTTTGACATAAACTTCTTAGTTGAAAAATGAAAATGCAAATCTCATTCAGCTTTCATGTTGGATTGAGCAAACATGACACGCTCCATCACAAAAACACCATTAGATGGTCTAATACAGATCAAAATTTCCAGATGATATTCTAATTATAACGGAGAACATAATTTAGTTTAGTCAAGTATATGTATATTTTTCATTTCTGACAATTACTTTATAGGCATGCATATAAAGTAGGAGTCTGATAATTCAGGTTAAGTTTAAGATATGCTCAGAGGTACTTAAAAATGCAGCTGTTCCAAGGTAATATTTTTTGCGCATACAAATGAATATAGAAAAACTATTAAGAGAAATGAGAAAGGGATTAGTAGCTCATTCCATGTGAGTAGTATTGCAAGGTCAGGTACGTGTGCACATGGTGAAATCAGTAGTCCGACACAAGACACTAACCCCTCGCCCTGATGTCACCGGGTGATGAGCATGCTGCCGGAATTGTAATCTGTTTTAAAATCTTACATTTTTGCATTTTAGTGTTCGTATCCTGTATAATTTTAAACTTAACCTCAGTTATACGACTCCTTGAGGGCATTGTGCATGCCCAGATCCATCAGAGGGGATCTGGAAAATGAAAAATATACATTTAACAAATTTTTGTCTCAGTCTGAGAAAAAAAAGGGCCAATCTCAACAGATGTCTCTGTTTTTTTTAGTCATTGAGTTTTCTGTCATTACATATACGAATACGTATAGATATGTAAAAAAAACTCCCCCCAAAAAAGAAAAGACTGCACCTAATAAATGGTTCTCACTTGTGTGATGTCACTTTCCACCAGCACTTCCACCTCTCGCTCTGACCGCTCTGCCCAGGCCAAACCACCATCTGCTATGTCCTCGGATTCTGTGTCCACCTCTGCAGAGTTTTCCCCAGAGCTCAGGGTTAGTGACCTGCATATGTTTCACCGCTATTATTTTTCTATTAAAACATTTTTTTTTAATTTAAAAACTGAAGCGTGGCTCTCCTCTTCTTTTTGCAGGTCAAGCCCAAAATATCTGCCAAGGTAGATGATTTTACACATTTAATTTTACCCATCCTATCCTATATGTTTGAGTAACATTTCCAGTCAAGAGACCACTCAGAACTAAAGATGATATGTTTCCAGCAGGCCATCAGAGATTCAGACAAAGAAGAACTGCAGTTGCTTCCAAATGAAACCGTGCAAGACATGGGTAGGTTTCCTTTCATCTGCAATCACAGCCCATCAAAACAGCAAAAATGCATCATCACCTTTATCCTCTTATTTTTATTCATAGCCCAAGATGTCACCTACTTCTGTCCCTTCACTGGAGCACTGAGGGGAACTGTGACTGTCACCAACTACAGGCTATTCTTTAAATCTATGGACAGGGTATGTTATTGATTATTTTTAATTTGTATTTTGAAGATTTATGTTTTTTGTTAATGTCTGGCTGATTTCCAGGACTCAACATTTATGTTGGACTTGCCACTTGGGGTGGTGAGTCGCGTGGAAAGGATTGGAAACGCTTCGAGTCGCGATGTGTCCTATGGGCTGGTGTGCAAAGTGAGTAAGCTTGTGAAAGTTGTAAAGAATTACTGCTTTCATTCATTTCATTTCATTTATTTGTTCATTTTCAGGCACAACAAATACCTATATTGAACATAAAATGCACAAAACAAAAAACAGAATCGCTAAGTTGCAAAATAGCCAAGTAGTTTACAGTTATTCAACTGAGAAGCAGAGACAGAGCTGGGCTATCTCTGTCTCTGCCAGAGATAGCCCATTAAGAAATAGTGAAGTTTTACAAAGGTCTACTTCTACGTTACCTTTCTTGGTAATAACGCTTGGCTGTGATGAAATGATACTTGCATACAGCTTCTAGCCCTTGAGTTTTTCCATGATTTGTTGCTCTGCATTTCTACAGGATGTTCGTAATCTA
Source organism: Rhamphochromis sp. 'chilingali' (assembly GCF_963969265.1). NCBI lineage: Eukaryota > Metazoa > Chordata > Actinopteri > Cichliformes > Cichlidae > Rhamphochromis > Rhamphochromis sp. 'chilingali'. The sequence continues at coordinate 12,321,405 of NC_137946.1, forward strand.
CGATTTGCACACAAACAGATGGAGGACACCCTCAGGAAGTCCATTTTTGAAGTGCTGATGAAATTCGCTTTTCCTGTTTCCAATGGGCTGGTAAGTACTGCCCAGCAATGCTGTTGCTGACTTTATAGTCCTGCACATACAGTACTGGGAAACACATATTCATAGTCCTCTGAAAACTAAGTTCAATTTTAATTCAGTTAGATTTATATAGAACCAAATCACAGCAACAGTTGCCTCGTGGCACTTTGTATTATAAGGTAAAGACCCTCCAATAATACAGGCAAAACTCCAAAAATCAGACGACCCCTTATGAGCAAGCACTTTGGCAACATTTGGAAGGAAAAACTCCCATTTAACAGGAAGGAAGCTCCAGCAGAACCAGGCTCAGGGAGGGGCGGCCATCACTCGTGACCAGTTAGGGGTTAGGGGAGGAAGACAGGACAAAGACACGCTGTGGAGGAGAGCCAGAGAACTAAAGTATTTTAGAGTCAAATGTGAAGCCATCTGTTCAACAGTTAAAGCTTGGCCCTAATTGGGTCATTTAATAAGATAATGATCCCAAGCACAGTTTCAAATGTAAAACATAATGGCCAGTCCAGACCTCAAACCATTTGAAATGCTGTGCCTAAACAAATACCTGCAAACCTCAATGACCTCAAGCAACGTGTTCAAGAGTGGGCTAAAATTCCTCCACCATCATGCAAGACACTGATAACGTCATACAGAAAATGATTACTTCAAATTGTTGCTCTTAAAGATGGTTACATAAGATACTGAATTGTGGAGTGTACTTAGTTTTTCACAGGTCTAACTTTCACAGGTCTTTTACAAAGTGCACAAACTGTTTTTCGTGTACAACCAACTGAAAAATGTCTCCCCCACTCTCCACAGCAAATCTTTGCCTTTGAATATGGGCAGGTGTTTCCTGAAAATGGATGGAAGGTGTATGATGCTCTCTCAGAGTATAAAAGACAGGTACTTAAGTTATGCAGAATGCTTTGTTAAATGTTAAAGTGCACTCATAAAACCGGTTACTTATGTCTTTTCTTTTTTTGTCAAGGGTATACCCAATGAAAGCTGGAGGATAACTAAAGTAAACGATCACTATGAGCTGTGCGACACGTACCCATCAACACTGGCAGTGCCTGTTAACATACCAGACGAGGAGCTGAAAAGAGTCGCTGCCTTCCGAGCAAAGGGAAGGATACCGGTGAGCGACCGTATTTTTCAGCGGTACTATAATTGTCTGTGTGTGCCCGGCTTGCAGGACAGTCTGTGCTGATATTCTGCTACACATTATTTAAAGGTGTTGTCATGGATCCATCCAGAGAGCCAGGCAACAGTGACACGCTGCAGTCAGCCGATGGTTGGGGTGAACGGGAAGCGCAGCAAAGAGGATGAGAAATACCTGCAGGCGATCATGGATGCTAATGCTCAGTCACATAAACTCTTCATTTTTGATGCCAGACCCAGCGTCAACGCTGCTGCCAACAAGGTCCATTTTCTAAATTATATTTATTTAATGGGACCCACTTTACATTGTGTTACAGTGATTGATACATATGTTAAACATGGCCAAAGCTTCAAATAATAACAATGACAATAATAGTAATCCCAGTGAGCCAAAAGGTCAGGCTTCAGACTTTTCTCAATGGTCCATTTCAGACAGTCTTTTTCTACTCGTGGTTGTTCATGATGTCAAAGAGAGTAGCTATCCTTAACGGTGATCGTGTGTGCATTATTGGAAGGGGAAAGAGAGCTGAAACAAAGTTTGATTCAAGGCTTGTTTCAAAGCGTGGATGAAAGATCTCCCAATAGATTCTAAAAATAAACACGAAAGTCCAAAATGAAGAGGCTCGTATGGAGCCGTAGCCAGATTTAGATTCTTATCTTTTATTATTTGCTGTGCATCATCAAGCACAGTTTTGAGTTTTTAGCTGGTACAGTGTATTAGCTATGCGTTGTCTTTGCAGATTAAAGTAAATAAAGCATGCAATCAGTACTATATTTGAGCAGTAAGGTAAAATCTGAGCTCTTTAGCTAGAAGATCACTAGTTTCTATTGTGTCGTGCCTACAGTGGTGTAGTGGTTAACGCATTCACTTGGCAAGCAAAAAGGTCCCTGGTTTGTTTCCAGCTAGAGACACAAATCCCCTTTAGGACCACGTCAGGAAAGGCATCCGGCATTAAAAACTCTACCTGCTGTGGTGACCTTGCTGCTTAATGTAGCTTCTACTACTACTGATTCAGGACTGTCTCGTTGGCAATAATTTAACTGGATCTGTTTTTCTGTTCTGTGCCCCGTGGATCTTAGTAACCACTGCATCCTCTACTTTCCCACAGATGAAAGGGGGTGGATATGAAAGCGAGGATGCCTATCAAAACGCTGAGCTGGTTTTCTTGGATATTCACAATATCCACGTGATGAGGGAGTCGCTCCGCAAGCTGAAGGAAGTTGTCTACCCCAATATCGAGGACTCCCACTGGCTCTCCAATCTGGAGTCCACTCATTGGCTTGAGCACATCAAGGTGAGCATAGTGACCCATCGGTTGGGAAAGGACATTGTAAAAATATTGCAGTGATAATGGTTTGTGTGTTTCTGGTCCTGTGTTTGTAGCTGATCCTGGCTGGAGCGCTGAGGATCGCAGACAAAGTGGAGTCAGGGAAAACGTCGGTTGTGGTGCACTGCAGCGACGGCTGGGACCGCACGGCTCAGCTCACCTCCTTGTCTATGCTCATGTTGGATGGTTACTACCGCACCATTCGCGGCTTTGAAGTGCTGCTTGAGAAAGAGTGGCTGAGCTTTGGTCATCGCTTCCAACTGGTAAACAGATTATTTTTCCACTTCGGTCCAGCTGGAAGTCTAGTTTCATCACTGATTCCTTATGCTCCTGTTTCTGGCAGCGCATTGGTCACGGAGATAAGAACCACACGGATGCAGATCGCTCACCTGTTTTCATTCAGTTTATTGATTGTGTCTGGCAGTTAACTCGTCAGGTAAGTGACACATATTGAGTTAAGGTTCTGAAATGTTTAGGAAAAGGTTCTTTCAAGGATTGCAATCAAGCTGTTTTTTGTTTTGTTTTTTTAAATTCAAGTTTCCTGCCGCCTTTGAGTTTAATGATTACTTCCTGGTGACCATCCTGGATCACCTGTACAGCTGCCTTTTTGGGACATTCTTGTGCAACAGTGAACAGCAGAGGTTAAAAGAAGTAAGCTCATTTGGTTTCTCGGTATTTTATGGGGTTTTTTTCCCCCCTCTCATTATCGTTTTACTTGGGATAATACAGCTTAATAACTAGCATAATACGAATCAGAGATGGCACAAGAATGAATTAGTTTTTCACTCGTATGGTTTGTGTAATCACATTCCTTTTTTGTTACAGGAGATTCCCAAGAGGACAGTCTCATTGTGGTCATATATTAACAGCCAGCTGGAGGACTTCACCAATCCTTTGTATGTGAACTACTCTAACCATGTACTGTTCCCAGCAGTCAGCTTACGCCACCTGGAGCTTTGGGTTGGCTACTACATTCGCTGGAACCCACGCATGAGACCTCAGGTACGTCAGGAAGACTTGCTGTTGTTTGGACTTCACTTGTGTGATGATCGCTGCCCTATACTCACAGTACATTCCCCTACTTGCCAACTGGGAACACCTGGGCGCTATCCAGACTATGAAGGTGTGGCTGCCACTCCATTCTGCTTCTCATTCACCTACCTACTGGCCACCACGCATCACCTTAGTTTCTCTTCAGTGTCATTATGTTGTTTTTGTACTGACAGCACCAAACATACCTTCAGATTCATCTCCACCCTACATGAGTGATCTTAGTGATTTTGACAGCTCATTAGTTTTGCATTACAGTTATACAAGTCTGCACAAAGGCCGTTTGATACCCACCATTGCAGTGGCTCACAAATGGCACTGAGGCTAAAGTTGATGTCACATCCACTGACGCTGGCCATTTCTGCCAGTTGTGCACCTCTCAGTTTCTATAATGTGGTGTGTTGTGCTGTTTTACTGACACATCACTACTGAAGCTCAGATTCACAGAGGGGGATGTTACAGCAGTTTGAAAAGATAAGACTCTGGGAAACTTTGACTTCTCTAATATCAGCGTTTATGTGGCAGTATTGTCTGAGTGGTGACACCTGCTGTTCAGGAGAATACTGCAGAAGCTACCTGCACTGTAACGGCGAGCATAAATGGATGTGACTGTGTGATGTTCTTAACATTGTTGCACAAAGCACCCAGTGCAGTGTGTTCACACTTCGTCATCAGCTTATGAACCAGTTTTTGACAAACTAGGGACTCGTCCAGGATCTGAAGGTGGGATGTCTTCCGTAACTGAAAAAACTTTGCCATCTGGGAGGAAACTAGGGTGATGTGTGGCATGGTAGCAGGCAGGTAGATGGGCAAGAAAAAGAAAGAATGAAGTACCAGCTACAGCTTTATCGTGAGGAAATTCACAGTCTAGGTCTAGGTAATCCCAGATGAAGAGTCCCTGCCCTGTCCACCTGGAACTGGGAACGCATGCAGAGAAAAAGTTGAGAGAATAGGGCAGAGGTTGGCACTCGTGCACTTAATTTTACTCATTTAACTTTCTTTTTTTTCTCCCTCCCTTTTACCAGGAACCAATTCATCAGCGCTACAAGGAGCTATTAGCAAAGCGCGCCGAGCTGCAGAAAAGGGTAGACGAATTACAGCGAGAGGTGGCCAATCGCTCAGCTTCCTCCGCCTCTGAGCGGCCAGGCTCGCCCACACGCTCCATCACTCCGGTGCAGACCTTTGTTTGACGCTACTCAACCCTCGGTTGACGGTCACAGAAGCTGAACCGCACTTGTGAGAAGGTGTCATACAGCAGTAATAAGCCGCTTTGATACACTACCACCAAAAGTCATAATAAGTAGTATTTGTTACTGTATTTGCATCTCTCACAGGTCATGTAGAGCCTGCTTGCAACAGAAGTGTCTGTCTCAGACCACAGCCATATGTATTCCTCCTCTGAGGTTGAGAGGATACGTACCCAGAATAGCAAGGACTGTTTAGCATATCGACCTACCTACAATCAGTGTTTTGTTTTAAGTACACTAAATGTTTATGCCTTATATACTTTATAGGAACACTTGCCTCATTTCTTGCTATTGATTTGAAAGCACTATAACTGAAGGAACCGTGAGGCTATGTAGTGCTGCAGAAGTGATTTTTAGCACAAGGAAACACGGACTAAAACAAATTGTTGAGTTGATAAATATTAAAATGAAATGTAGCTTAAGGGCTGTGATGTTAGCTTCTTCTGATATTAAAAAAAAAAGTAGTTATAAAGTGCATTAAAAAGCAGTTAGGGTTAGCTTTACAAATCTTTTTAGATTGTTGAGACCAAACGTTTTTTTGTCATGCGTGACATTTCTCTCACCAAGTGGTTTATCTTTTGTAAGTTTCCTTTTTCCAACTATTTAACATTATTTATTATCTTTCGTTCCAGATGTGTATTTATAACTCGCAGACACCTTCTGTCTTGTGTCGTGAATTGATTAGCTGCGTCCCCATGCAATATTAATAAGCTGCAAAGATTATGCAATAGCTCATTTGTCCCAGGAGTCCTATGGGAACAATTCTCGCAGAGGCTTTTTAAAGCTATTATCAGCCAATCTTTTTGGCAGAAGAATGTGTAACTACACAAATAATGGGCTTTTTATGTCGTTTTGCAAATTTGAATAAGTACCCGTGCCTTGTCCTGAATGACTGGGAAAATGACAAAAGAACAATGTGATGGTTTCAGCCTGTAGCCTTTTTGCTGCGTATTCAAATAATTGCAATAAAGCTGCAACTCAAGGATTCAGTATGGTTTGTCACATTAGCATGTTGCTAACAACAGCAGCATCCTCCAGTCAATTTCTTGGGTTTTGTGGTTTCGTGTTTCAGATATTAGCCAACTCTAATAACACTAGCCCTATTTCTGATCTTTCCATAAAAATAGGACAAAGAGTGCCTTTTACTGTAAATTAAGAAGGATAAAAGTCTGGAATTTACAGTGTGACTGTGGGGTAACCTAATACCAAATTACAATCTGAAAACATTCATTTATTCTCTGTTTTATCTTTATATAGTAGCGTTAAGACATCCGTCACCCAGTAATAGATTCTTCATGTGACTTTTACATTGAATTCATGCAGCTATATTTGTATGTAAATCATGTCTGCCACTGATCTTGATCGTTGCAATCCTTTTAAAATGCACAGCTGTCTAAGTGACACCATTCCATGTGGTTGCAAAGAGGCTGCAGTCCTGTATGCACTTCATTAGATCAACACTTGAATTTGGAAATTGATATACTGCAGGCATCAGGAACATCCAACTGTACTCTTAACTGCCAATGTGTTAAAAAGTTTAATAAAAGTGCTGATGCTGTGTAGTCAACTTTTGGCCTTTTTTGGGTTTTTAAAAAAAAAAAAAGGCATTGTGCATATGTATGCATGTGTATACTATACAAGAAGCTTGTAGCTTGAGGCTTGTAATTAATTACAATACAAACAGCTATTTGTGAACCAGAAGTCTCCTAATTTTGTTTGCATTGAACAATTTCATCAAGAAAGACTACAACTGAAGGTATTTCCTCTATCTCAATTTATGTATTTTTTTACTTATTGGTTAGTTATTCCAGTACACAATATCAAGAACCTCACTTCACTCATAGAAGACCTTGCAAATGTAAGACAATCGGAGCACTCGTGGAGCGACACTTTTTTAAAACTGAGAATTTGCAGGTATAAAATTCATAGGGATGGTTTCGCGTGTAGTACTCAACTGTTACACGGGTGAGTCCATAGTGTTGTGGTTTACATGTTTAACAAGCAAAAGATTCCTGGTTCATATTTGGGAGAAGACACAAGTCCCATTATGGTTGCAACAGGTGGATCAAACCAGTAAAGACCATGGTGTATAAACTTTACACTTTCTATACAAAAATGACAAATCATGAACGTCTTTATATACAATCTGTTGGGTTTTATTTGTTTTTGTTTGTTTGTTTGTTTTTTTTTTGGGGGGGGGGTTAATCAACTTGTTATGTTGACTAAGCACTGTAACATTTTGAACATACAGAAGGTAAAAGTCAGTACCCACAACACTGATTTTGCTAACTGCACAGTGGGTAATTAAATTTATGAGAGGAAAAAACATGGAAGAGATAAACTAACAAAACAGTAATAAGAAATAAATAAACAATGAAATGGGACCACAGTTCTGGCATATTTGTGTTTTTTCAGTTGTTTACTTAGGATATAGAGTTTAAGATTAGCGTTTTAAAATTGGTTTTGTTTTGGTTTGTGACTGAATCACATCCAGTGACTGGAAAGGATCCGTTTGGCAACAGCTTAATTTCTCAACGTGACAATGATCCCAAATACACTGCCAATGCAGTAAAAGCATAGCTGAAAAGAATAATATGTAATGAAACCCTATCAGTCAAGCTTGCTACTGGATATACTGTATTTCCATTTATGTTTGCAAACAGGAATGGTTTTATAAGTGGAGGGCATTGACTTTTTTTTCACTAGTTTTATATTTTGCAACTCTTCCAGCATGGACGTTATGAATGTTATGCTGCCTGTAATATCAATTAGTATGAACAGTTTGGTGGTGGATTAGTGATGGTCTTGTGAGGATAATTCATGAAAAGATACACAGGCCTCTGCAGGCTAGGCAACAGCATCCTGACTACCATTAGGTACCAGGATGCAGGTTCAGGCCGTACACTGCTGCAGTGGGTCCTCAGTTCTTATTGGTGCACAACAATGCCCAGCCTCAATGTGGCAAAAGTATGCAGGCAGTTCCTGGAGAATGACAGAATAAATATGATTGACTGGTCCTCATGCTCACCTGACCTAAATTCAGTCCACATCTAATCCAATCCACACAAATCAAACAGCACACTTCTGGGATTTTAAGTTTTAGTCCATCAGACTACTGACAGTGTGAGGTGCAAACTGACAGCAGTTTGCACCTCACACTGTCTAGGAGCTCAGTGATGCCCTGATCCAGATCTGTGAGGAGATCCCCCAAGACCCTATCCATTGTCTCATTAGCGGCATGCCCCGATGTTGTCGGGCATGATTGCAACCTTTTTTGGGGCCATACAAACTACTGAGTTTCAGTAGTTCAACTTGCATATATACAAAAAACCTGAAATAGTTATTTTAAACAGAATAGAGACATCTGTCTGGGATAGAAAGACTGGAAAACGGTTTAGAAGTACAGGTATCAGATACTGTTTAGGTTCCTGATAGCTAAACATACACAGTGGCTATTGGATCGAATAAGATAACATTATTATTGAATCACTCTTTGAAAAATACCATTCTTTGTTTAAAAATTATATTTCCATTGCACTCCGGGTGTAGCGTGTGAGAAGACGAAAACGTGTTAACTGAATCCTGGCACGTGATTGGCTCTGCAGATTTCAAACTTAAATCCCGCGTGCGGCTGTTGTGTCGCGATAGGTTTCCTTTCTTCTTCGGGAGCCGTCGGCCGCTTCCGGTTACATGACGACGACGGCGTTTATACAAAAAGAGAGAAGGAAAACACAAGGAAAAACACCTTTCTTGGCGAGAACAGCGGAAACTTAATACAAATCGCCAGATTGCTGTTAATGGATTGCTTATGTGTCAGCATAACTAACGACTGCTGACAAGTTAGCTTGGCTGGAAAACGTATGAGCAGTGCAAGATCGCAGATATTTGGAGTTTATTGTTCTTCGCCTGCTTCCTCCAGCTAGGCTATTTCTGTGTTGCTGTACGCTACATAGCCAAGCTAGCTAACGCTGGATGCCAACACGGTGTGTGCTCCTGGTTGTCAGTTAGCGAGCGGTTAGAAAGGAAAGGAAACCGCGCTGTTAATCGCTTTACCGCTGGACTCCGCTATCCGCTTCTAGCTCGTTGGCTTTAGTTGGGCGAGAATGGCAACTACGGCATTGTACGCCTGTACGAAGTGTAACCAGCGGTACCCCTTCGAGGAGCTGTCGCAGGGCCAACAGCTGTGCAAGGTTTGGGAGTGTATGTGTGAGTGAGAGAGAGAGAGAGAGTCTGCTTGCAAACAAGAATAATCAAACAATCACGACACGAAAGAGTGAAGGAGTGTGCGGGTGTTTTTTGTAGCAGGTTAGACAGGCTCACATTATGTAACAAGTTGGAAGGCAACCGTATTAACGTAACCATGTTTAGATCACTTCTGTACATCGTGCTCTTTATTTAAAGCGCAACAACACAACCATACCACATGTTTACCTGTTGAATATTTGTTCCCGGTAAATAAAATAAAAAATGTAGATTACATGTTTGGTAGTCTTTCTCGTTTGTAGCTGAGGAGCAGAGTTCGTTTATTGGCAAAGGAAAAAATATTTAAATGGAGAAAACCTTGAAGCAAACCTGGCTGATTTTTTTCTTTAGATGTTTTCTTCCATAGGCCATGGCTTTTCTTTGCATTAGTGCCGTGCGATACCAACCAAATATAGAGCCAGCATGGCCGATACCAGTACCGTTACTTTTAACCTGTAAAGGTAGCTTATGTAGGAGAGAGCAGTGTGTCGTGATTTATGAGATGAGTAGTCTTCACCTGGCTAATTCTGAACAAATTTTAAGGAACACTAAATCACCGTTTTTACTGTTCACAATAATTAGTTAACACAATAAAACATAACTTTCAGCTGTTCATGGATTTTGAAACTTGGTCTTTTGTAGAGCTGGGATATAAATGTGCCTGTCTGTAAAGCACTTTGGGTCAACTTCTATAGCACATTTAAACAACAGGATATGAGTAACATAGATATGACAGTCAACACAAAAAGGCTCAGACATTTTTCACTGTGCATGTTTGAGGTATATTTTTTCCATTTCCAAAAAATAATGTATTTAGCACAATTCAGAAGGCTACATACTGAACTTAAAGGAACACTTATATCAATCTCATACCAATACCGGCTTTGGTGTCAATACAGTCACTGTTCATATCGATCTCCCCACCTCTACTAGATTAACTGATACATTCAAGATTATTTTTAATTAATCTTTTTAAGACCTAGACATTGTCACAAAAAGTCTGTTAAACCATGATTGTTCTGTTAATAATGCCTTTGTTTCCCTCAATGGGAAACCCTACTGTGACATTATGCTGGGCTTGTATAGAGAAAATTTACATTGGTGTTTTCACAGATGTTGTAGCCAGCGCACAATACGCACCACCTGCAATGCAGTTTCCACTGTAATAGACCGCAGTAGTGCTGTTTGTTTGTCACCATTCACCAGCAGACAGTCGTGTGCCACAAAATGATATTTCTTTGTTTTTGTACTGCAGGAGTGTCGCATCGCTCACCCAATAGTGAAGTGCACATACTGCAGATCTGAGTTTCAGCAGGAAAGGTGAGATGTTTCACCTCCCAGTGATGTTTGTTCAGCTTTCATTCACGCCAACTCAATGAATTTCGTTGAAGCTTGTTTTGGCTTGAAACCGGTCTTTATTCTTTGCAGTAAAACAAATACAATCTGCAAGAAATGTGCCCAGAACGTCAAACAGTTTGGAACGGTGAGTAGCAAATTTCTCCTGGTTTTTTGTAATACTAGCTGTATTTGCTAGGTCCTGCTTCACTTTTTGCATTTTCTTTTTTATTATTATTTATTTATTTATTTTTCGTTTGTTTGTCTTTGCAGCCCAAACCTTGCCAGTACTGTAACATTATTGCAGCTTTTATCGGGACAAAGTGCCAGCGTTGTACTAACTCAGAGAAGAAATATGGACCTCCACAGACCTGCGAACAATGCAAACAGCAATGCGCCTTTGACCGTAAGGAAGAGGGGAGGAGAAAGGTAAGAGTCTGAATTGCTTGCAGTCTACTGTACAGTTTAGTAGCAAGTTTTATGAGCTAATATCACCTCCTGTTTCAGGTGGATGGAAAACTTCTGTGCTGGCTCTGTACGCTTTCCTACCGCCGTGTCCTGCAGAAGACTAAGGAGCAGAGGAAGGGCTTTGGTTCCTCCAACTCTTCATCCCTGAATGAGAAAGACCACCACTCCAGATCGCACCATCATCATCACCATCACCAACACAGACACAGCAGTTCTCACCACAAGTATGTCATCTGTTGTATCGCCTCTTTCCTCGCATGTTTTGTCCCCAGGCTGCTCAGTCAGCCCTTCAAGTTTAAAAAACACATAAATGTTTTATGTGTCTGTCATATGCTGCAGGCTGAGTGGGAGCCTGAGTCCTGAACAGGAGCAGGGACTGTGGAAGCAGAGGTAAAGCTGCCTTCTTATTTAAGGCTCTTATTGAGTTTTTATTCCCAGAGTGAACACTTCCTTTTTCATCTGCTCTGCAGCCATAAATCGTCTTCAATCCAAAAGGAGACTCCAAAGAAGAAACCAAAACTGGAGATGAAGCCATCCAACGGGGACAGGTACGACAGATGTAGCACATTATGTGCTATATTATGGTTACATATGTTTTCCTTTATGCCGTTCCCATTGTTGGCTTCATGCTCATTTCCTTCTCCCTCCAGTAGTTCCATTACCCAGTCTATGGATTCAGGGGGAACGGACAACTTCATTCTCATCAGCCAGCTGAAGGAGGAAGTGATGTCACTGAAGAGACTTCTGCAGCAGAGGGATCAGACCATCCTTGAGAAGGACCGAAAGGTAGGTTAATCTGCCTCAGCTGACCTCTGCTTTTGCTTTGCTTTGTTTGAGGGGTTGATTTCTAATGACCAAATTCTCTCGTAGCTCACAGAGCTCAAAGCAGACTTTCAGTACCAGGAGTCAAATATGAGAGTGAAGATGAATCAAATGGAGAAATCACACAAAGAAGCTATGGAGCAACAGCAGGTAGGAATACATGTGTGACACTGAGGGTTTCAGATTCTTACTCCTCATTAGTATTAGTCTTCACCTGTGTCAGTTTTAATTGCCCAGCTGTTTCCAGTAGGTGTGGTAATGTAGCCATTTGATACACCAGAGAAACAATTCATGGGAATTATGTTCTGCAATGATGTAAAGGTTATAATGGATTAGTATTATGATAATAAAGGGATGGTTCACTGTGTCAGCTGATCAATTTCCGTCATCATCATCAAACGTGTCGGTCTTAAATTGTCTTTATAGTTATTTTCTAAGTGTAACAGTGTAAAAGTGTGCATGTTACTAATTGGATTTTTTTTTTAACCCTATATGCCAACATTTATAACTCATTATGTATTTTGTTTCCACAGGCTAAGAACAGGGAGTTGATGAAGCAAGTGGCTGCGCTCTCCAAGGGAAAAAAGTTTGACCGGACAGGAAGTTCACTATTGTTACCCTAACAATAGGCCGGCCAGGGTGACAACACAGAGCGGCTTCATTTTTTGTAACACTGTGAAAGTCTCTCTCCTGTGTTTCCTCATTGCCATCGACATCAACTACTTCTAAATTGGTAAAAAGCCAGAGACCATGTTGTACATGGAAGTGAAATGTTAAATCAAAGAATCCTTCTTTCTCTAATTAAATAAATCAATGTATTTTAGATATTTTCTGGCGGCTTTTCCACTGGATCATAGGATATGACTTTGGATGTGGTGGAGGATGGAGTCCTTTTTTTTTTTTTCTTTTTTTTTTTTGTTTTAATCAAACACTGCCGGGCCAAAACAAAAACCATGGTGTGCATACAGTATGTGGAGAACGTTGTCAATGCAGCCACTTAATGTTTATGGATGTCATGCATTTTATTTATTCAGCTGTATTTCTTAGCTTTTTTTTGTATTTCCTCACAACATACTAAGAGAATATCCCACATTTTGGGGTTTTCTTCAATAGTAATTAGTTATATTTTTGTAAATGGACACGATTGTGGAAGACAGATGCTCCTTAACGGAGACCATGTGCAACTTTACAATGTATGCAAACGTGGGAAAGGCGACCACTGAGCTGCTGCTCGACAGTAGAGAAATCTCTCGGTTAACGGTTCATAAACATAAAACCAACCAATGAGCACTCAGAAAGGCCGTCTCTTGGCTGCCCAGTTACTCACTGTGTGACAGCTGTAGTGCTTTGCTGTTTCTCTTTAGTGGAACGATTGTAATACTGCATGATTTTACTGCCAGATACCGGGTGGCTTTGTGGTCAGACTTTTTCTTCCCCTGCCCCTCTTTTAATTAGTTTTTTAAGAGTCACTTGTAAATGTATCACCGGGGTCAGCCAATGTATTTAAACTATTGCTTGTATCTGTTTTAGTGAGTACAGTATGTGTATGGTAAGGCCAGTTGAAATTAACATGTCTGTAGAAGATGCTTTTTAAACAAACACACCTATCACCCTACATTACTGGGCTGGTTTCATACTGTGGTGTCCAGGATCACTTTTGTACTTTTCCAAACCAAGTGTTTTAAAACTATTAAAACTGGCTAAACTGTTACGGTGTTCTCTTTGACTTTTTATTTTACTTATTACTCAGCGGGCCTCTATTATTAATGCATAGTAGTTTACCTTTATGAACATGTGGAAAAGAGGGAGAGTGAATATACTGGGTAAACGATACTGAATTTAGACCTGATGGTAAGGGATAGGGTGAGATGGAGGCAGATGGAACAGCTGAAAGAAGAATGCTTGAGTCCATTGAGTGAGGAATGACATCTGTGTCAAAACAAAAATATGTACGGATTGTAATGTTTTTAGTAGCTTCCAGATGTGATTATGCACTCCCTGTCACCACCAGCAGGTAACTTTTTACCAATGGGCTGGGTTTGATTAGTGTTGTTGTTTTTGCTTTTCATATTTCTTTTTTCTTTTCTTTTAATGCATCACAACATCACCCAGAGGTATCACTGGGTATTAAATTAAAGTACAGACTGACACTGGTTCAACTTTGGTTGACAATTCCGCAAAATAATTCATAGTTTTGACGTAAAGTCATTGCAACTGTTCGCATTCTGTTGATAGATTCTTCTTATTTTAAACCGGAATTGACTGTACCTGAAAAGAGGTAGTATCAAATACTTGACATCTGATATAGAGAACAAATAAATAATATCTGGTGCACACAAGTTCTAATTTTTAGAACAATAAAAAGTGAAAACCGTAAGACCAGTAAGTTTTGAATTCCTCTTGAAAGATTTTCAGTAAACACTGATTCCCCAACAGCTTTAGGGACGCCATGTCACAGAAAGTATTTTAAGATGTGTGTACTGTAAGGGCATATAATTAAAGTTATTTGCGATAAATTTAGCAAATTTTGAGTTAATGTAGGAGTGATGGTTGCATTTGGCTAGTTGATTAAAATGGGCTACAACACAAAACCATAAAACTGTAGTGAATAGAGTATGAAGTATAGTCGAGACTGATTCGTTTTATTTTTATGGAATGAGTACGGGCAAAAATTCAATATCATTAAATTTATTGTAACTTAATACTCAAGCGCAAAGAAAATGACAGACGTTTGCGAATTACTAGTGAAAAATAGTGTACCTTTTGTAGCGAACTCCACTAATTCCTAGGTTTTAGGGAGTACCTGAATGCGTCACATTTATTCATCCGGGTCACTGGGACTTTCCGCAGTTTGGCTAGTCCAGTCTGCAGATCGCTGCAGTGCTTTACAGTAATGCAAATAAAAACAACCCTTACCCGAATATGTATATACTGCGTTTAATGAGTTAAAGTGTTTATTGTTTGACTTCGTAAAGTTAGTCTAGGGCCAGGGTAAAATATGTTTAAGTGTACGGATTTTAGTCACCGTATTACAAGTTGTTTTGTCTAGCTAATATGAGCTAACTTACTTAGCCTCATCTATTAGCATTCAGAAGATAAATCGAGCTGGCTAAATCAAAAGCGTACAAAATCTAAAAAGAACTCAACGAAAGGTAAGTGGCAGTTGACTGGAGTTTTATTTTATTCACGTTTTACAGTCATAAGTTCAGGCTAGCTAACTAATATTTAGGTTAACTTTGTTTTGATTGTAGCGCAGCTAACCTAAAGTTAACAGGGTTCAGGTCACAGCTCATTTCTCATTTGTTTTAAAAATAAATGACAAAAAAACAGATTGAATGATGTTACTCTCTAATCTTGCGATTTTTTTTTTGCTACTAATAAGCAATAGTAGGGACACTGAAATAAATACAGTACGTCTTGGCAGTAAAATGCAAAGAATTACGGAAATCAGTTTATGAAGACCGAGGAAATTAAATTAGGAGGTCCAAATGCTTAAACTCTAAATGTTGTCCTTGTAGGATGTCGGACTCGGACAGTGACGATGATCAGGATCGCCCTTTTTCTATAACTGGCTTCCTTTTTGGAAACATCAACGAAGATGGCCAGCTAGAAGATGACAGTGTTTTGGATAACGTAGGTGTTTGTGATACGTTTGTCTGCAGAAACATTTAGTAGCACGTTTAAGCTGGCAAACTTAAATTTTCTTCAACAGCTGTCTGCTTTTACTGTTCATTGAAATGTTTTGTTTCTGTCTTATTTCCTTATATCAGGAGTCCAAAAAGCATCTAGCTGGTTTGGGTACTCTGGGTCTGGGCTCACTTATTACAGAGATCACTGCCAATGAGGATGATGATAAGGAAGAAAACAGAGACCCTACCAGCGTGGATGCGGAAGGTGAGGTCACATATATGAAGCAAATTAGGAGCAGTATTGTGCAAAGTTTAAAATAATTGACCTTCTCCAGGTTGGGTGAAGAGCACTGAGGATGCAGTTGATTATTCTGACATCAGTGAAGTTGCTGAGGATGAGACAAAGAAGTACCGTCAGGCCATGGGGTCTCTGCAGCCCAGCAGGAAAACAGGTGATCAGCAATGTTACAGCTCTTACAATGCTTAACTGTGGAGACAATGAGGCTGGTATTGTTTGTACTTTGTCAGTAGATGATCAGTTAAAACAAATCTTTTGAACATTTTATGTCAGTTGAGGATTTTATGACATTTTAACATCCTTAAGGTGGATGCAGTCTTTGAAAAAACAATCCGGATATTAGATTTTTCTAACACTTACACAGGTAAAGGTTTGTTAATTAAGTTTGTAATTAAGTACGCCTCATGTTTCAGTGGCTTGTGGAATCACCTTTAGCAGCAGCAACTTGAGATAATAATCTTCTGTATGACTTTCAGTGTCTCACATCATTGTTGAGGAATTTTGGTTTAGTCTTCGTCAGCACGTTCCTTCAGTTCATTTAGGTTTGCAGACATGCTCCAGAATTTCAATTAGATTTAGGTCTGGACTTCGCAACACCCTGATTCTTTTCTTTTGCAACAGTTCTGTTTTAGATTTGCTGCTGTTGTTAGGATCATTGTCCTGTTGCATGAGCCATTATTGGGCCAGCCTTTATCTGTCACACAGATGGCCTCACATTTGACTTTGGAATATTTTGCTGTACCGAGGAGATCACGGTTGACTTAATGACTGCAAGATGAGGTGTTTGTGCTAATATGTTTTGTTTGGTTTTGCCAAACATGGAACTGTGCATTATGGCCAAATATCTCCACATTTGTGTTGCACGGTCTGACCTTGGGGTGAGTTTTCTGGGACATCCCCTCCTGGGTAGATTATGGCATTGTGTTAACACACAACTGAAGTCATCAGCCAGTTACCCTTTTAATTCCTATGGAAACAGTAAGGATGTACTTAGTTTTTCACATGGCTGCATAGTCCTGTGTTTTTCCTCATGACTATGTTAATAAAAAATATTTTCAAACTCTTTATTCCTAGACGATGAGGATGACTATGATGCTGATTGTGAGGATATTGACTCTAAGCTCATGCCCCCTCCACCACCACCAACTCTTCCTACATCTAAGAAAGAGGAACCCTCCACTCAGAGCACAAATGGCAAGTACATAGTTGCTTGTGATTACTTCGTAAAAGTTTAATTGGGTTTGGATTAGTCTTTCTCGCAGAATGTATTATATTAAATTGCAATACATGTTTATTTTGATCAAATAATTTTCATCACAAACTTTGATGACCTCTACTGCTCAATTGATTTATTACTGTCACCTGCAGCAGTTGGGGAAGATGGGGATGGCATCATCCTGCCTTCCATCATCGCACCATCCTCTACAGCAGATAAGATTGACTTCAGCAGCTCCTCAGACTCTGAGTCAGAAACCGACCGTCCTTGTCAGGGTTCAGGGGCCGGTGGTTCTGCGGACATTCTCACACTCCCTCTGGCTGGCATCATGCAGAAAGATGCTGCCAAAGCGTTGCCAGGTGTCACAGAGCTCTTCCCAGAGTTTAGGCCTGGAAAGGTACAGCATCTTTATTTACACATACTTAAGGTTCATTTTTATCAACATTTTAAATTGAAGGAGATTATTAAATCCATTTCCTTGAATGTGCTGGCAGGTGCTCCGGTTCTTGCGCCTGTTTGGCCCTGGAAAGAATGTGTCATCGGTTTGGAGGAGCGCCCGCAGGAAAAAGAAGCGAAAACATAGAGACCATCAGCCTGGGACACCTCCTCCAGAAGGAGAACCATCAGAACAAAGCCAGGAGAAGAAATCTGGATGGGTTTATGAGTACGCTCTTCCTCCTCCTCCAGAGCAGTGCCTTTCTGATGATGAGGTAAGTCTTTGCTGCATGCTTGAGTAATATCAGCTCTTAGCAGTTTTTTCTCAGTATGTCAGGTTAATCAGCACTTTACATTCATTCTGCTTTGTCCAGATAACCATGATGGCTCCAGTAGAATCAAAGTTTTCACAAACATCTGGTGATGGGGACAAGGAGACAGAGTCTCGGCCTAAAGTAGCAGAATGGCGATATGGTCCAGCCCAGCTCTGGTACGACATGCTAGGGGTCTCTGAGGATGGAAGCAATTTTAACTATGGGTTCAAGCTTAAGGAAATGCAATCCAGTGAGCCTCAGAAGCAGGATACGCCTAATGAAATTACAGAGACTTCTCAAGAGGTATGCAGATACAGACATCTCTAGCAAAAGGAGGTAAATGATACTGATCATCCTGCTAAAGTTGTGAAATATATCCATAGGTCCAGATGCAGGAGGACAATGACATTGTCGATGGTAATGATGATGATGATGAAGATAAAGACAGAAAAGCTTTGGAAAATGAACTCTTCCTCATGGTGACTCAGCTGCAATGGGAGGATGATATAATTTGGAACGGGGAGGATGTGAAACACAAGGGTACCAAGACTCAGCGAGCCAGTCTTGCAGGATGGCTACCCTCTAGCATGACCCGTAATGCCAATGCTTACAACGCACAGCAGGGTAAGATAGCTGGAAAAATTCAGAAGTAAATCTTTGTGGGTCTTTTTTTTAATGCTAGCAGAATACAGTACTGTGGTGTGCTATTGTTGTACGAACATTGATAATTGATGGTGGAGGAGTCTGGTGTAATATTGAGTGTGTTTAAAAAAAGCTCTAATATCTGTTTAATTTTAAAGGTCTGACAAGAAGTAATTCTCAACTGGTCCCACCTACACCTCCACCCATGCCCAAAGCTGCTTCGATTTCTGGTTCGAAGCGGGACAAAAACAGCCACGATAATCAAGGTCAGTTTACGCTTTTGGTCACATTTCAGTCCTTCCTGTTTCAAGATAATTTCTCACTGTTTGTTTTTGACCCATTACAGCCTCCCAGGACGAAGACTGTCTTTGGTTCTCCATTTTTCCTATTGATAATGAAGAGTTGGTATACGGACGCTGGGAAGACAACATTATCTGGGATGACCAGGAGATGGATCACATGCTTGACCCACCTGTTCTTACACTGGATCCCAATGATGAGAATATAATTCTAGGTATAGTCAAAAATCTTTATCTGCCACTTCTTCTGTTATGTTTTCACTTGTTTTAGGCTTTTTTTTTTTTTATTATTAAATCTGTGTTATGCTGCTCTCACTTGAAGAAATTCCTGATGAAAAGGAGGAGACTACCTCCCACTCGCCATCAAAAGAGAATAAGAAGGAAACTGCAATCAAGAAGAGCCGCATCCTGCTGGGGAAAACGGGCGTGATAAAAGATGAGCCACAGCAGGTATGGGAAAGGCAATCTTGATAATTTGGTGCTGATTTGTACCGGAGATGTGGTTTGTTTGAAGAAAAAGGTGAAAATATCTAAGAGGGAATAAAAAGGGCTACATAAAAAAAGCACGACTGTAAAACGGAAATGCTCAGGAACATTTTTACACTTAAAAAATTGGAATTATAGAATAGCAGCACTTTGAGTGCTATGTATGCTTTCTCTCAACACAGAACATGTCCCAACCTGAGGTCAAAGACCCCTGGAATCTGTCCAATGATGAGTTCTATTACCCCAAACAGCAAGGCCTGAGGGGAACCTTTGGTGGCAACATCATTCAGGTAAATGGTAGTTTATAACAGTGAATATAAAGCTTAAAACAAATTGTGTTGTGTAATATGAAAACTTTTTGTCTTGTTGACAGCACTCCATCCCAGCCCTGGAGCTGCGGCAGCCCTTCTTTCCCACTCACATGGGACCCATGAAGCTTCGCCAGTTCCATCGTCCAACTCTGAAGAAGTACTCATTTGGAGCTGTGGCTCAGCCGGGTCCACACCCTGCTCAGCCTCTGCTCAAACACATAAAGAAGAAGGCCAAGGTATGTCCTCAAGCACTATTACACTGTGAGTGTAGAGATAAATATGTAGTGTTTAAATGTTGTCATTTTAGTGTTGATGTGTACTGAATATATAATCTTTTATAGATGCGAGAACAAGAGCGGCAGGCAGCAGGAGGTGGAGACATGTTCTTCATGCGGACCCCGCAGGACTTGACAGGCAAAGACGGAGATCTGATTCTGGCTGAATACAGCGAAGAATACGCCCCTCTCATCATGCAAGTTGGCATGGCAACCAAAATCAAGAACTACTACAAAAGAGTGAGCTTGACATTGGATTTGTATTGTACTAACTTTGCACTTATGTTCTGCTCTGCTGAGAAAAGTGATTTTTAAAACATGATGAAATTCACCAGATCATCAAATTGTTATTTCTCACTCAATATTATGACGCTGTTACTGTGCTTTTCAGAAACCTGGAAAAGATCCTGGAGCACCCGATTGTAAATATGGAGAGACTGTGTACTGTCACACATCCCCTTTCCTGGGTTCTCTGCATCCCGGACAACTTCTTCAGGTCAGCACCGTATCAGCGAAATAACCAGATCTGTGCATATATATAAAATCTCTGTTCTGTGATCATGGCAAACTGTATGATGGTGTGCCTTTTCCTCAGGCTTTCGAGAACAACCTCTTCCGTGCTCCAATCTACCTTCACAAGATGCCCGAGACTGATTTCTTGGTTATACGAACACGACACGGCTACTACATTAGAGAGATTGTGGACATTTTTGTAGTTGGTCAGGAGTGCCCATTGTTTGAAGTTCCAGGGCCGAACTCCAAACGAGCCAATACTCACATCAGAGACTTCCTTCAGGTATTTTTATTTATATATTTCTTTTTTATTTAGAGCTCGGCTGTTGTCTGCACATAGCTGACCTATCACTTCTGTGTTCTGCAGGTGTTCATTTATCGCTTGTTCTGGAAGAGTAAGGACCGGCCGCGGAGAATCCGCATGGAGGATATAAAAAAAGCTTTCCCCTCACACTCAGAAAGCAGCATCAGGAAGCGACTTAAACTGTGTGCTGACTTCAAACGCACAGGTAGACTTCACACGTTTGACTGTGTCGATTGTTTAGTGATGATCATCATGGATTAGACTAACTTGTGTTGAGTCGGGGAAATATTTGGGGCATAAAAAGATTCTGTGCACTTTGAAGTTGCATGGGGTCAGCAGTGCGCGTGTGTGTATGTGCGCCTTGAAATGACAGAGTGATGAAATGATTTGTGTGCTTGTCCTCATGGCAGGAATGGACTCAAACTGGTGGGTGCTGAAGCCTGATTTCAGACTGCCAACAGAAGAAGAGATCAGGGCCATGGTTTCTCCGGAGCAGTGTTGCGCTTATTACAGCATGCTGGTAGCAGAGCAAAGGCTGAAGGTAACAGCTATTACCTACATGTATCTTCATTTGTATTTATTTAGTGTCTGTTTCATCAAGTTTTTTCACCCCTTAAGGATGCCGGATATGGTGAGAAATCCTTCTTTGCTCCAGAGGAAGAGAATGAAGAGGACTTTCAAATGAAGATTGATGATGAGGTATCAACTGAAACTCTTCCTCACAATAAAGTTAACTAATACAGACTTGAGATGACTCCATGCTGACTCTGTGTCACCCTGCAGGTGCGGACAGCTCCTTGGAACACAACCAGAGCCTTCATTTCTGCCATGAAGGGAAAGTGCCTGTTAGAGGTTACAGGTGTGGCTGATCCTACAGGGTGTGGAGAAGGTTTCTCCTATGTGAAAGTGCCCAACAAGCCCACTCAACAGAAGGTCTGAGTGTCTGAAGTCAAATTCTGCCGCCTCAGCGTTACTTATATGACATGTAATGCTGACAAGTTTGTTTCTGGTGATTTTGCAGGATGACAAAGAGCCACAACCAGTGAAGAAGACAGTCACAGGGACAGATGCTGATCTGAGGAGGCTCTCACTGAAGAATGCCAAGCAGCTGCTGCGCAAGTTTGGTGTGCCAGAGGAGGAGGTGCGACCAGGGTGATGTTCAAGCACTTTAAAGAGATGCGAGACATTGTCAACCTTTTTCCTGATTAGGTTTGATCTGAACAACCAATAGAAACACAGAAAAGGCTTTAGTTTTAAGATTATTTTTAAAGGTTCTAAAGTGATCCTGTTTTTGTCTGTGTGTCAGATCAAGAAACTGTCACGTTGGGAAGTTATTGACGTGGTCAGGACCATGTCCACAGAGCAGGCACGCTCAGGCGAGGGACCCATGAGTAAGTTTGCCAGAGGGTCTCGTTTTTCTGTTGCTGAACACCAGGAGCGTTACAAGGAAGAGTGCCAAAGGATCTTTGACTTGCAGAACAAGTGAGTTTCCAGTACAGCATTATGAGTGTTTTATTCAGGATCCTGCCTCTGCACACTTTAACTTCTGTATCTTATTGCACCCCCACCTCAGAGTGTTGGAGTCTACAGAGGTGCTCTCAACAGACACAGACAGCAGTTCAGCAGAGGATAGTGACTTTGAGGAGATGGGTAAGAACATTGAGAACATGCTGCAGAACAAGAAGACCAGCACCCAACTTTCCCGTGAGAGGGAAGAGCAGGAGAGGAAGGAGCTGCAGAGGATGCTGATGGGTGAAGAGAGCGATCGTGACAAGGGGCGCAAAGAGCGGCGCAAAGGTATATGTAAGTGTCCTTTTGTGATATTAAACACAGTCTTAATGTTAAGGACAAAAAATTGAGTATATAACTGTGAACTTTACTTCTCTTCACTCTATAGCCAGTTCCTTGTCCACCAGCTCCCACAAAGATGATGACACATCCTCCGTCACCAGCCTGAACTCCTCGGCCACGGGACGCCGACTCAAGATCTATCGCACCTTCAGAGATGAAGACGGCAAAGAGTATGTGCGCTGTGAAACTGTGCGTAAAGCTGCAGTCATCGACGCCTACACCAGGATCAGAACCACCAAGGATGATGAATTCATGTGAGTGTGACTGTAATTAAAGTCAGTTTAATTAAAAAATAATTATTTGGTTCTTGGAGGTATCCCATCGGACTGGTTCTGTATTTATTGGTGCTATTATGTAACAGTTAAAATAAAGTAATTTTGACCCAGCAAAGTCTATGTTTATAGAGCTGTGGTTAACGCACAGAAACCAGTGATACCAGTGATTATGACTCACAACTTTTTCGCGACTTTGTTTAAAATTCAAATTAGTTTTAATATTTTTGATACATCTGTTAAATATGCAGAAACCTTTTCTTGTTGGTGTTGTATGGTGTAACCAGAGGATTAATCTAATTCATGGGTATGGATTAAATTACTAAGAAGGAAAAAAAATGGACTGTCACTTAACTCAGACCTCTTTTTGTAAACCTGTGAATGTTAAAGGTCCTCGTTTTTCTTCTTTAAATCTTTTTGCAGACGAAAGTTTGCCCTCTTTGATGAGCAGCACAGAGAAGAGATGCGGAAGGAGCGCCGGCGTATTCAGGAGCAGCTGAGGAGGCTGAAGAGAAACCAGGAGAAGGATAAGATCAAGGGGCCTCCAGAGAAGAAGACCAAGAAGGTCAAAGAGAGACCAGACCTCAAGGTAAAAGTAAGCTTGCCGATTCAGTACTATATGCCTTTCTTTCACTTTTTCCTCACAAGCTTCATGGTAATGCACAAAATTCAAAACCTACAGCCAGTTTTCCTTGAACAGTTCTTCTACTTATAATATAGCCCTGCTAGATTATCCTCGTGTTCCTTAATGTTTTCCTCTTTTCCCTAGCTAAAGTGCGGTGCATGTGGCGCCATTGGACACATGAGAACAAACAAGTTCTGCCCACTTTACTATCAAACCAATGCCCCACCCTCCAACCCAGTCGCCATGACAGAGGAGCAGGAGGAGGAGCTGGAAAAGACAGTCATCCACAATGACAATGAGGAACTGATTAAGGTGGAGGGCACCAAGATTGTGCTGGGCAAACAGCTCATTGAAAGGTATAAAAAATTAGATTTAAATTTCCCATGTTTTGCAAACTATGTTTTACTCATTTGCTACATTTACAATAAATGGATCTGTGTCTAATTTGCTACAGTGCTGATGAGGTGCGCAGAAAGTCTTTGGTGCTCAAGTTCCCCAAACAACAGCTACCAGCAAAGAAGAAGAGACGTGTAGGCAGTGCAGTCCATTGTGACTATCTCAATGTAAGCATCCTTATACAGATTGTTGCCATACAACATTATGATGATGATGATGATAAAAACTTTACAAATAAAGGTCTTATATATTTATTCCTACATTACACACATCCATAAACACGTTATATGTGAACACAAGCCCAAAATAACGTATGAAAGACTAGGGAGAAGCTAACCTATAGATCTGAGTTTTCAGCTACCACTAATTAGCTGACCCGAAAGGCTTACAGCAGCGTGCCCTGCAAACTCATTCTTTTCTATGTTTTGTGCCACTCAATTAAAATTTTGTGCGCCAATTGGGGAGCATAGAAAGTCAAGCAGGGTGCACCGGCCAGAGCAACAGAAATTTGGGTCATTTGCTTGACCTAGCGGTTAACACAGTGTATGCCACCTGTGTGCATGCTATTTCCTGTGTGAAAGGGTCTTGGGGAAATGCTGTTGTAAAGTTTAGGAGCTACAGGTTGAAAAGAGTGGTTTCCACTGGATTTAAAATAAGAGTGTGGAACACTTGAACAGATGATCAGAGAGGCTGGCTGCTGTTACAAGGACTCAGCAGGCCTTCTTTGTAGGACAGGGGTGTCAAACATAAGGCTCGGGGCCAGAATTAGCCCGGCAAAGACTTCAATCTGGCCAACTGGACGACGCTGGTAAATGTGAAGGATGCATAGATTTTGAGCT
This sequence comes from Rhamphochromis sp. 'chilingali', assembly GCF_963969265.1. Lineage (NCBI taxonomy): Eukaryota > Metazoa > Chordata > Actinopteri > Cichliformes > Cichlidae > Rhamphochromis > Rhamphochromis sp. 'chilingali'. Next base: position 12,345,835 of record NC_137946.1, read on the forward strand.
TTTATCTATTATTTAATAAGTTTTAGAGCCTCTCTTTTGATAAAGAAGCCCCCTCAATTCCCATTCATACTAGAGCAAAGTAATAGATAAACAATTAAATGACAGAACATTCCTGTTTTTTCACCATCTGCTATATAATTTATTAATTATATTTTACTTTTTTACAGTGGGTTCACAGAAAAGCAATACATTATCTTTGAATTAACAAAGTCTTTTTATTTTATAATTACAGGACAGTCTGGGTAATGAACTACAAAAACCTTTCTGTAATATTACACATTTATAGTGTGTAAAATTTCCCTGGTCCAGCCCACTTAAGATCAAAGTAGTCTGTATTGGCCAACAATGTAAAATGAGTTTGACATCACTGTTTAAGGGCGTTATAAGTGAATACAATTGTAAAATGATCTGAATTTCACTGGATTGAAGGTGAGGGTCACTTTAATAGATGATTTAAGTCTTCTTTTTCTTTTTTCAGAAACCACACAAGGCCATCCACCGCAGGCGCACAGACCCCATGGTGACCTTGTCCTCTGTGCTAGAAAGCATCATCAATGACATGCGGGATCACCCCAATGTAAGAGGCGTCTACAACACGTTCACTTTACCTTAAAATTCTGTTCTTTGTTCCTATCCAGCTTCACCTTTATTACATCTACCTCTTCATTGTAGACATACCCGTTCCACACGCCAGTCAATGCCAAAGTTGTGAAGGACTACTATAAGATCATCACGCGGCCCATGGACCTGCAGACACTAAGGGAGAATGTGCGCAAGCGGATGTACCCGTCGAGGGAGGAGTTCCGTGAAGCAGTGGAGCTTATTGTCAAAAACAGTGCCACCTACAATGGTAGAGTTACAGGAACACACTTAACAGACTCAGCGTGGTTTCAGTGAGATTTCAAACCTTCATCAGTTCGTTGAGATGGCTTTCTGTTTTTGTCTCACCAGGGGCAAAACATCCAATAACGCAAGTTGCACAGTCCATGCTGGATCTGTGTGATGCTAAACTGAAAGAGGTGAGTGGATGTAAACATCATTGCCATGACCATGATTTGGTCTCCCCCCCCCCCCTTTTTTTTTTTTATTAGTTTCCTCATCAACTGTCAAATCTGTGTGTGTTTGCAGAAGGAGGACAGGCTGGTGAGGCTCGAGAAAGCCATCAACCCTCTGCTAGACGATGATGATCAGGTGGCCTTCTCCTTCATCTTGGACAACATTGTAACCCAGAAAATGATGGTGGTTCCTGATGTAAGTCACCTCCTTCAGTCGGTTTGAGAACAGTGATCAGTATAGAATCGGATAATAATCTAAGGCTCGTTCTTCCACTCTTCCCCTCTTTGTAGTCGTGGCCATTTCACCATCCCGTCAACAAAAAGTTTGTGCCGGATTATTATAAAGTTATTGTGAACCCCATGGATCTGGAGAATATCCGCAAGGTGAGAGGCTAACAGGATGTCAGACTTACCTAGAGTCATTTAATATTGGCAGCAGCATGAAGAAACACCCTGTTTGTGTGTCTGTGTTTAATTTCAACAGAACATCTCCAAACATAAATATCAGAACCGAGAGACATTCCTTTCAGATGTCAGTCTCATCCACACCAACAGCATCAAGTATAATGGTAAATGCTTTTATGGATCATTTTACCTCAGCATTTAATTTCTCTTAAAAGAAGTTTGACTAACTTGACTATCTTGTGTGTCTTTGACAGGTTCAGACAGTCCTTACACCAAGACAGCTCTCGAGATTGTTAATGTGTGCAAGCAGACTTTGGCAGAGGTGTGTAGAGGATTTTTAGGGTGTTTTCACACCTGTAGTTTGTTAATACTGGAGCTGTTCACACTGAGAAAAATTCAGATGAACTCCAAGCAAAGTAAAATGTGTCACTACAAACCACATGACAATTTTCAGTCTGCTTTATGGCCAAATGTGTCTGGGCTGGGAGCACGTTTATCCAGGTGCTGTGTCATTTCGTAGCTAGTTGCTAGGCCATACAGACTTTCGCACATCTATAGTAGCCCAGAATACAAAGCATACATGGCTACAGGAAGTGGTTTTTAGCTCAACTTTTGCAACGTGCACCTTGTAGTTGGGTCAGATTGAGGTTGCCAAACAAGCTTCTCTGGAGTTCATTTGGAACTCCACACCCGAGTGCAATTACTGTGTTCACATCCGCACAACCAAACTGCACCAAAGTGGAAAACAAACCAGTTTAATTTAAACTAGCTAAACACTGCAGGTGTGAAAACACCCTTACTTTGCCCTTTTGAAGTTAAATAAGGCTGAGTTTGATTGAGCAGTTTCAAAGCAAAGTTAGGAGCAAATCAAAGGCAGTTTGACTCGTAGTTTTAAAAATGTTGCATTGACACAGAGTGGAAATGTGAAACCCGGGTGTGTAAAATCAGACTGTGAAATATTTGGAGTAATTACAGAATTGTGTTTCTTGTAATGTATTTTTAACAGATATAAACAAGAAGAAAAAAAACAACCGCTTTAGAAATAGTCACCAATTATTGTGTTTGCAGTATGATGAGCACTTGACTCAATTGGAGAAAGACATCTCTACTGCTAAAGAGGCAGCTCTAGATGCAGCAGACCTAGAGAGTCTGGAGCCAATGACGCCTGGGCCATACACACCTCAGGTAAGACAGCATCCAGGGCCTAGTTCCTTTAGGCCAAACCAAGTACTCTAAACTTTTGTGCGTGCAGTAGCTTCCTTGCCACTCCTTGTATTGCTTCTCCTTCACTTGTTCTTTGCACTAACTCTCCTTTCCAGACTTTCACATTTCATTTGTACAATCTAGTTTCTTTACCGTAGTGTCTTCTTTTTCCCAACCTGTTCTCCTCCTTCGTTCCTGCCCTCTTTGCCGTGTCTCTTTGTCCGTGTCTCTGTGCGGTGTTGGCCAGCCTGCTGATTTGTTTGACAGCGGGGCTTCAGGGAGTCTGCCCAGAGAGCCCAGCAGCCTTTTCTCTGAAGGACCTCTAGTGGGTGGTCCAGAGAAGAGAGGGGGGCAGGTATGGAGAGACAGAAATAAGTCTTGCAGCCACATGCCCACCCCTCTTGTATCTATCCTCAAAGCATCCCGCTTCAGTAGGCATTTCTGTTGTACCACCTTCCACACAGGTGACAGTTTTTTTTCACCCTTGATTTGTTACCTGTCTGTGTGGCTGTTTTTACTCAAGTACTGCAGACCTGTCTGATTGATGTCTGATTGAGGCAAAGGGGCAAATTCATACTGCACTTTGACCTGATTCTGCAGACATTGTCCAGAGATCACATGTGAAAATGTCAACAGTAAACACCACAGTAAACAGTGACAGGCCATCTTTTAGACAAGTTTGTTTCCTGACCCTTTTCATTCTACCTCTCAGGGACGGCACAGCAGAAGACCAGGGGAAGAAGAGTCTGATGTGGATATTGAAGGCTTTGATGAGGATGACGATGGCAAACCCAAGACTCCTGCTCCTGTAAGAAATACAGATTTACTGATACTGAGCACATACACACAGATGTAAACTGCCTCCGTTCTTATTTACCTCATGTTTTTGTGACCTGTGTCTGAAGGCAGAGGATGCAGAAGGAGATCAGGAGTACGAGGACGATGACGAGGAGTTGTTGCTACCTCCTCGCAGGCGGGTGCATGACCAGGATGACGAGGAGGAAGAGGAGGAGGAAGAGGAGGGCGACGGAAGATCTAATCGCCCAGCTCAAGCTAGCGTGCTCTATCAGGATCTGCTCATGTCGGACGTAGAGGATGATGCCAGCGAAGAGGAGGGTGACAACCCGTTCTCTTGTAGGTTCACAATTATTCTCCAACGTTCAGAATCTAAATAGCAAAATCTGGTGGACACAGAATGTCTTTTTCTCTTGTAAAATGTCCTGATGAAATGCGTCTCACCCTCCAGCCATACAACTATCGGAGAGCGGCAGTGACTCGGACAGAGAGGTTGATGTGCGACCTGCGCCTCCACGGAGAACTCAGGAGACGGCCCGCATGGGCATGGAGCAGGACGAAAGTATGATGTCATACGAAGGGGATGGGCCTGATGGGCCACACATGGAAGACAGCAATGTCAGGTACAGCAGACCAACTGACCACAGTGAAAACATAAGAATGTAAATGATGGCAGTCTCCTTATCACAAAAGTGCATCTGGAAATGAGGATTTTAATGAGGGGAAAAAATGACATTTAAAGCTTAATTTTCATTGTCATGAAGTATTTAAATAGTTTTATCGTATGCATATCTGTACCACTGAATCATTCCATGTCCTGATGTTATTTTAAAATCTCTTTCCTTGGTTTTCATCTCAGCTACGGCAGCTACGAGGAGACGGAGAGTCAGAGTCAGATGCAGCCATCTAGTTTGGGAAATGGAGAAGAATACGGCATCAGCGAGGAGGAGGAAGACGAAGAAGACGAGGCACGGAGGAGAGGCCCAGCTGTGCTCTCTCAGGTCCAGCTCAGCGAAGATGAAGAGAGCGAAGAGTTCAGATCTATTGGGGGCGAGAGCGACATGGACTCTGACAATTAGCTTCTTTCGATTTCTTCTTCTGCTTCTTTTGCTCCAGAATCACGAAAACTGAAACAGTTTTAAAAATGAGGAAATGAGATCTTAGGTAAATATGTGTACAGTGTTATTTTGTAAATGACCGTGTTAAACCAATTGTAGAAAAAAAACTGCACCTTGTAAATTTCAGTTTGTCTTTTTATATATGGTTTCTTTGTTTTATCCCATTTTGCTTCAGTTAAATGTTATGGAAGCTTCTTTCCATCACTCAAAAAATAAACATTTTTTACCACCTGTCAGTCAAAAGTTAGTTACTTTAGAGAGTTGACTTAATCAGAGGTTTGAGTTAATATGCGATAATAATCCATTTTGAGGTCAACCAAAAACTTTGGCCAAGCAAAAAGTGTTTGGGGTTTCTTTCAGTTGGTGGGGAAGAGCTTCCACAATATCCCAAATTCACAATAAAGGAAGAAAAAAATGAAGACACAATTTTCTTTGTTTTTTTCTAATACTAAATAAGCTGTAGCTCCTCTTTCTCAGTTTTGCTTATTGAATGAACATAATTCCAGTAAGAAGTGATTGAGAGGGATTCAGATCCATGCAGTTCAACTTCCCTTTTGATATGTTAATATTTAACTCGTGTTAATATTTGTCCAATCCACTAGTCATTTATCATCAAACATAAAGTAAAAGCGATGGAAAGTAATCATTGAGGTGGAATATGACAGGACTTTAATGACTGTGGTTACAGTTGGAAAATTGTTGTAGATATTTTGACACACCAACAAAAAACAATTATAAATAAAACAAGCGCAAGCTGATCAAATAATTACACTTCTGTATGCATTTCATTTTTCTCAACTATGTGGTGTTCTTATAGTGCCTGACGTTTAGTGACACACTGGAGCTGCTGTTAAGTGAATTCACGAACAAGGTCATAAACACAGTGAACAGCAGAGGGTACTCCAGCACACACTGAATGTCAGGTTTCATTATCTCAGCTACTATAACGCACTCATTTATTTACTATTACCATGATAAGCATCTGCACAGTGGCTTTTGTCTCCTATTTTAATTGAAAATGAGACATCATTAATAAAAAGAAAGGTCAATGTAAAGTCCACTGGGCCCGAGCTGACATATAGGAACATAAAATGGAGAAATACACCATCCCCTACAAACTCAAAGATAACTCCATGGCAAGTGCACAAGCTGGTGTTTGGGTAAGGATTCGGGTTACTCTGAAAAATCTAGGAGAAATATGTCAATTGGGTTAAAATAAATCATGCTCAGCGATACAAAAACATTAGCAAACAAAGGTGGCCTCTGAAGTAGTGAAGCTGCACCAACCCACATCTCTGTTTCCTGGAAACGCTTTGTTTGTGATGTCAGATTGTTTAACAACTCCAACTACTACGTAAAGGATACCCGTTTAGTGTTTCGTACTTGACGATGACAGACGGCACACTTCCTGTTGCAACAGCTCTGCAGAGAGCTGCTCATTCAGCTCATCGACCACACTGATGTCTATATTCATACTTGTAATCTATGCATGGTAGTTTGTGTACATGAGCTGTAGCATGCTTGCAAAGCCACTGATAATACAACCTACTGGCTCTACTGTCAGTATTTCTAAGATGTCTCATATGGGTGAATTTATAGGATATCAGTGCTCCTTACTTTTCTACATTCCTGTGACTTTAACACAAAACTTAAAAACCACATGATTTAGAGCACTGTGGTTGTGTCTGCCTGCCATTTACCAAGAATCTCTTACTGAGAAAGATGAACTAGATCTTTGCACATGTAACTGAAAAAGCATATGTTTGCCTGGAGCAGCATACCACAAAGGATTCTAATATAGGCCCAAATTCTTTCACAATCTAAATGTATTCATGAGATTGCAGAGGCTTATCAGCCACAGAAGTAAATAATTACATTGCATCACATAATTATTATTTTATCCCAGGTAAATCCACAGGGTAAATCTTTTATCTCTGAACAGGCAAATTTCTGCCCCAAGCTACAGTGGTTAGCCTCTCAGGTGAGGTAAAAACACGTCTGTGGACAGACAAGCATCCTTTAGCAGACTGAGGAATCCGGCAGGGGCTGAGCGAGTGAGACCTGTTCATCTTCTTCACGGCCGCTGTCCGGACTGATGAGCTTTTCATCGACTGCAACAAGCTGCCAGAGTTCAATGAAGCTGGGGAAAATGATGGCAACCAGCAACTTAAGCCCTCCCCCTTGGCAGATGACAGATCTGGGAAAGAATGAATGAATTAAAAAATAAGAAAATGGCTCACATGTAGTCATTAAGATGCAGAGTTTCATATTTTGCACATATTTTCTGGTTAAGAAATAAAAACAAATAACTGATCTAAACCTGATGGAAGGTAAGCGGTTTGGTCAGCAGGTTGGCAGTCGTCGATGTCTAAACTTCGGCTGTTCCTAACAGCCTGGAGGGAGCGGAGGCTGGTACGCAGGGGCGACCTCGTCCTGCCTGGTGATGCTGCTGCTGCTGCAAAAAACACACTGAGCTCACACCGAGGTAGTATAACCTCTAGCATCTGCTGATGTTTTGGAGCTATTTTACAAAAAAAGTTTCTCAAATGAAATGTGGAAAATGCACGACATGTACCATAAGAGAAAATCAAAAATAGGAGTTCTGCCTTGTGTTTTACTCCTTCTTGTTATTTATTTTATATCTTGTTTGTACCTCACTGTCAACCTATATAAAGCTGTCTGATGAACAGAAAGCTCTCAGCTTCAAAAACTGTTGAGACCATGTCACAAAGAAATAAAAAGAAAGAAGATCCTATCAGTCGTCTACAGTGAGTAAATCTCACTGTAATCCTTTCATAGCACAAGAAAATCAATCACTTACACTGACAGTATAAACATGCCTGACTTTGTGTACCTTGGTTCTGGGCGCGTTTAAGCAGCTTGAATTGGGTGACTTGTTGATGAAGTCTGGATGGTCTGGGACTGTGGCAGCACTCCTTAACTGCTGATATGGAAGAAGTTTCGGATTTATTTCCTGGAGTTGAGTAAGCAGTGTTTTCACCAGTGGTGTTAAACGAGGGTGGAAGCATCAATGGAGCCTCAGGGTTTCTCCTCTGTGAAGCAGTGGAAGGCATCGAGACAAAGTCCTGCCTCAAACCTGAAAAATATGTACATGTTATTGACTCTCAATCAAACCTTTAAGTAGCATGCTATATCACTACAAATATTTTTTTCTATACTCACTGGCTTCCTGCAGTTGAGCCATGATGCGGACATCTTGTAGCCTGTAGCTCTTTGTTACGACATCGAGGGAGATGCTTGGCTCACTGTGACCTGTGATTAATAAATTCATAAATTGAAGACATGCACTTCAGTCTCTCAGAGGAATACCTTTTTTTTTGTTTCTACTTTTCTGTGTGCACAATATCCTCAGGAAATCAGGAAGTGTGGCTGTAATTACTGTACGTCATATATTGCATATACTGCTGAATTTTTGCAGCTTGTCAAATATACCCGAGTCACACTTGAGGAAGTTGTGCCTTGTCTTATCTCAATTATAACAACCACACCCCCAAAAGATACCCAAACAACCAAACTGCGATGAGGAATAGATAGAAAATGACCATAAAGTCTTACAGAGCAATATCAAAGCATAGACCCAATATGCAATACAAACAAACCACAAATTATATATGCATGCTGTCTATTTGCTTTATGTCTTTGTGTCTTAATCCTCTGACAGATTTTTAAGCTTCATCATTTTTTTTTCCACCAGCATATTCATCGCTTTAAGTCAGTTAACTCTGAGCTGACATAAACACACATCTGCATGTGAATATCCAGAATCTGCAGCAGGGAAGGGGACAATATTTTGTCAACTGGAAGCTTCCCACTTTCTGTTTGTAGTTCATTCGTAGTCCGAGTGCTACTGACCAATCACAGTTGAGTAGGTAAGGCTACAGGCAAGTCAACAGTCCCCGTGGAGACCAAAAGAGGGATCACATTTCAACAAAATGCAATCTTTTGAACAATCTGCAACTAACTGCACATTTATCATCTGATGACAAGCATTTTGTTTATTAGCTTTATTTTAAAAAAAAAAATCTATCTTCACTGATGACCAGGACAGAAGAAAAAAATCCACAGTTGTCCCAAGAAGGTAAGTCGGCAGACTAGCTGATGGGTTACTAGGTTGTGTTTGTGCTTTTTTGTGCATGACCTGACACTGACACAACACAAGGCTGCACATGAAACAGACAGTTAGTTAACGAACTAAAACAACTGACATAAATTAAAGCTAACTTTATCCAAAGCTTATAAAAAAACTACATCATGTGTAGCTGTGCTGGAGTGTAAAGGTCATCTGTGTGTGTAGAAAAGAATGTAAGATAATGACTCAGGTTTCATGGTTGAAGTTCAGAGTATAACTTTTTAAAAAAGATATTACCTGAACTGTCAGATGTATTTGCTGCTGCACTGGCAGAGGTTTTATTCACAGAGGAGCCCACAGGGACCCTGGCAGCATGATAGGAAACTGCAGGACGTTTGTGGAGCTCACGTCTTGATCCTGACAATACAAAAAGTGAATGCCATTAAAGGAATCCTCTTTTATATCAAGGATATTTGTAAGATAATGAGTGTGTGAGTGAGTCTGTAGCGCTTGCTTGCCTTGATCCAGCATTTTTATCAGTGCACGGCATGCAGCTTCCATCTCAGGGCTGGGATTATCAAGAACATGTCGACACCATTTAAAAGCAGATTCCTTTTTCTCCACAGACGAATGCTTCCTTGGAGACTCGTATAGCCTGTGAGGAATAAGACGTTACGACTATGTAAAGAAGAGATCTGTTCAGAAGAGCTTTTAATACTGAAGAGTGCTCAGATTGAACTGTCCTGAGAAGCAGCCACCTCAAAGTCTTTAACGTCTCTTTAGAAGTGCACAAATTCAGGTTCATGTCTCTGTCATAACTCAGACTAGAAACAAGCTAAATAAAATGAAATACTTCTACATCACAAGCTGCACTGTCAGAGAATATCACTGTACATCTGATGGCATTTACCAGCTCTCCTCATCCTGCTCTTCATCCGCTATGTCAAGGATTTCCACCAGGTCCAAAGCAGTCTCTTCTTCCTGCAACTCTTCACTGTCCCAAGAGTGTTTTTCACAGCTATAATTGTGCAACATCCTGCTGGTGGCACAGTAAGGCAAGGGTGGATTGCACCCAGATTTCAAACTGTCCAGTCTTATTCTAGCATCCATAGCAAAAGACCCACTGCTACAGCTTTTCACTCTTGCCGGTTCAATATCGGCCCAGATGTTGCAGTATGCATCTGATTTACCCTGCGGCCACATACAGCTGCTTTTCAAATCACTAAAGAGAAAGTGGTGGTTCACACTTGTAGGTGGTAAATAGTATTGGCTCCAATCGCTCATCGTATGGTCCTGGAGTTCCATTTTCTGTGTGAAATCTTCAAATCTGCGTCTTTGAGCTCTCGTCCACTCTTACTCCTCCTTAATGAGGGTAGCTTCCAAACCGGGCTCTCACAACACCAGGCTAAAGGTTGGTTTAAACACAACTCTTTTTAAAAATTGTTCTACACATACAGCAGCTGTAGCTTGACTTTACCTTCTGCTGACCCAGATTTATTGAGTGGAGCTGTTAAGTATAGACACGCAACAGATTGGATGGATTTAGGAAAGCATCACGAGCTTATGTGGATTAGAATCCACGAGTTGGCATTCAGGATCACACCATCAAGACTTACATGTGCGGGCAAAAAGATGCTGCAACTATTTCTGTGATTTCTCAGATGAGCGCAACACTACTTCACAGGAAAGATGTCCTCTCTGTGTGGTCATTACAGCTGTATATACTGTGCTGTTGCTACTGCTGAATGTTTGCAGTTAACAGCTGATCAAATGTACCTGAGGCACGGTAGAGAAAGTTGTGTTGAAAAGGGTGGTCAGATGCTCTCTTTTGTGCAGACAGATTAATAAGAAGGTTTGGGGTTTCCCTTACAACCATGTGAAGATCAATAACTCTCACTTACACTTGTGCATTTTTATGCAGTATGTTTGCAGAAGGCTAAGCCTTTTAGGAACATAAACCAACATCTAACTTTTTTTTAAAAAAGAAGCAATAATGCAAATTTAGTAGCTCCACAACATCTGCCCTATAATAAATTTAACTAATGATCCTAGTATTTAAATAAAAAAAGACAAGAAAACAAAAGAATTATAAACCTGATTAAAGTGGAAAATCATATTGAGTCCATTCCAAATTATTTTTTTAGAGTATCTTCAGTATACAGTCAATCACATACAGAAAGGTTCAAATTCTCTTATCATTGTTCGGTGTGATTAGGTGTGACATAAGTAGGCTATGTGAACAGTACAGGTGGGGCACATAAGCTCGTTTGTTGAGAAATAGTTCCAGCATGTTACGCCCCTGTGATTACAACTTGTTGATTCAACTTTTACAGTTTTACACTCAACTTTGGGGAGCAAGCCAGTAAAGAAGTTTCCTCCTGCCAAACTATGACGTCGCTGATAGCTGGCAAGAACTGGCAGGTTTACTTCGGCAAATCTGCTACATTTAACACTGATTTTTTTGTGCTATGGTTGGGTTAAGGGCAAGATCCAACCAAAATCCACCCAAGATTCAACCAAAGGCAAGATGTGAGATTAAGCAGGGTCAAGGCTAACTGGATTAAGTTGGCCTTCACCCTACTTTAAATTGCAGTTTATCACTTGTATCTAGAGAAATAGTCCAGATGTCATTATTTATCTTGATGGGCGACCGTGGTTCAGGGGGTTTGGAAGCTCATCTTGTAACCGGTTGCCGGTTCGATCCCCAGCTCTATCTGTCCTGGTTGTTGTGTCCTTGGGCAGGACACTTCACCCTACCGCCTACTGGTGTTGGCCAGAGGGGCCGATGGTGCGATATGGTAGCCTTGCTTCTGTCAGTCTGCCCCAGGGCAGGCTACAACAGTGGTTTGCCTCCACCAGTGTGTAAATGTGAGAGTGAATCAATAGTGGAATTGTAAAGGGCTTTGAGTGTCTAGAAAAGCGCTATATACATGCAATCCATTATTGATGATAATTTTAATTAAATACAGTGGATTTTGTATTAATACAACTTTATTTTTATTTTTTTAACTTTTATTTAGGTAGCTAAATAATTTAGGTGTATATCTGTACAACAAAGTAAAATGGGTGTGAGTGGAAAAGAACCAAAGAATTTTAAACGTACTACCAGGCCTGAGTTGCTTTCTTATATTCTTCACTCAGAATTAAGTCAGTATTTTGGTGCCTTTTAAGTTACACGTTGATGATGTACTTTGAAGGTGTGAAACAAATGCAAATGAAGAACATAACATGACGAAATTAACATTATAAGTTGTTGTGTCTGCAAAGTTTCATTCAGTTTGGCACATCTTTTAAGGAGGACATAGGGCATACACACACCATACATGTAGTAACATTGTCTTTTTTTTACTAATTTCAGTGAACCACCCTATTGAATAGCCCCAAAAGCGACGTACAGCTGTGTTTTTGAGGGTGAACTGAGAAGCACAGTAATTATCAGGTTAAATCTATTGTCCTTATAGTTTCTAAAATTCAATTCAATCAATTTTACAAAGCATTTTTGTTGATAAGTGTCCCAGTCCAGTCTATTCTCCTAAATTACCCATTTGGGTACAGTTATTTATTCTCGACAATATCACAACCCATGTGTGGCACATAGGTGAAGATTACTTATGGAGTTTAGCATTAATTACATGTTAAATCAGACCAGTTGAGCAAGACTAAACCATAGTCACATAGACCCCCACACCACACAATAAGTATCATATCAACCTCTTGAAACCAACTCCTGCTGTTGGTCTGGTTCTTTGGGTTCATTAGCCTGCACTGGTAATAAAAACAGCCCTACTCCTGATGGCAGCTCAATATCACAGACATGTCAACTCTGAAAATCTATTAGATTAAAAACACAACACACATATGGTTTCTAATCAGTAATTTAAATAAGGGTTAGGGGTATAAATATGTGCCCTGCTTGTTGGATTAACTGAGCAAAAGAACCTGGTAGCTCGTAAAAAAAACCCAAAACCCTGTATATTGCAGAAACTTACATACAGATAAATAAAAACTTAGCAGATATAACGTAACCTTGTGTTAGCATCTCTCACTTAACTGTGTGTGGCAGGAGGCTTTCATGTGCTGCTACTCTTAGCATGAAAGAGACATTTATGAAAATTGGACAAAATAAACTTTTTTTTTGTGCCACACTAAAGAAAAATAAATGTTTTAACTGATGTATTTAAGGACCAGAATCATGTTTGTGTGCAGCTAATACTATGTAAGCGAGCCTTATGTTGATTCATTGATTTCAAAGTAGGTTTTTTTTTAAGTATACATCTTTAACTTGGTCTCTGTTGGTGGGCTGCAGGTGCACACAGAGGTGAGGTCAGCCTTTGATGGTATCTGTCAGACAGGCTCAGGGCGTACACTGCAGAAAACTCAAATTAATGTAAAGGAAATGTAAAACAAAGCACCGAAACACTAGCATAGCTATCGATACTCCTCCAGTTGCCGCCCAAAGGTACAGGAGAAGGAGGTGTCTTCCTCCTGGATAAAGCTGCACCTGCGCCCTGCCTCCTGTCTCCTCGTCACCTCACCGCCCACCGGTTTGTTTCCTGCTCGTCACTCAGTTGTTGTGTCTGAGCTACAGCGCTTATTTTTCAACTTCAGCCACCACATCATGGAGTCCTAAAAAAACGCTTTCCCCTGTGAAATGCGGAGTGACGAGTGACAAACCGGACAGCGAAGGGCCAACTCTGTCGGGAGGGAGAGTGGGGGAAAATGCAGGACACAACCGGCAAAGCAGCCTCCGGGAACCCGGCTGGAGACAGCGGCGCAACCGCAGAGCAGGTAGGAGCAATGCAACTTTGTTATTCTGGCTTTCACCGCATCATACAGGACTCTGTGCAGGTGTAAGACACACGCCAGCGTCCTGATGTAACTCCAGAAGCCCATTACGACTTTACGAGCAGTTCAATGTCACCAACGGGCGCTTTCAGTTGTCTGAAAGATACCGTGTTCAGATGAGGCGGTCCAACCTGTCCGCCTGCATTGCTCTCAGGCTTTTCCTCTTCGTCTGCAGCAGATAAAGCCCTTGCCTCGGTTCAGTTGTTCAGCAGTTGTGTTTACCTTAACTTTTCCCCGCTGTGTACATCCCACATGCACAATGAGTACTCAGCTAGAAAGACTGGTTCAATAGTGGAGCAAATGTGTAGAAACGGGAAATAAAACGATTCGTTTCCCTCTGAGGTGTGGCTGTGGTATATTAAGTGACTGTGTGGGTTTTTGGGGGTTATAATTGAAAATGATTGCTGCTACTTGTTATTCTAAGCCCCCACTCTTTAAATCTCAATGGGACAACTTGTAAAATATATCTGGATTTTAATCGTCGAAGAATAGTAATCACCACAAGAAACAAGAGTAACTGTAACCTTAAAGAAGTTTTGTTTTGTTTTTTGACCAACAGATTTTACCATGTGCATCAGATTGTCCACATCATATCTGTTTGATGAAGTGTGTAAAAGCCAGTCATACAAAATATCTCAGACATGCTACATTATGGGCTCAAAAGTTGTAATGTTGTTTAATTCAAACGAAAAAATACAAATACAAAATAAAAAAAATACAAAAAACTGCTTGATGGTGTCAATAAATGTTTTTAAGTACAAAAAGGAGTAGATGGAAGTTTAACACTTATCAAGACCTACTTCCCTTATGTAAAAAGAACAACTTTTTTTTTTTTTTATAATACTAGCTAAACTTTAATCCTCAGTAGCTATAGAAACGTGCACATAATGATGTTAAATGACAATGGTAATATCCAGATAACAGCGTGAGAACTCAACTGAGCAACTTCTTTTACAGAAGCAAGTCATCCTCATGTTCATGCAGTTTGTTTGTTTGTTTTTACGTAATAATACATTGGCGTTCAATGTGTTTAAAAATGGGGGGGGGGAACGTGAACTATATAACAATGCTTAAAGCAGAAGCCCTGTTGTTATCTTCATCAGACTTCCTCCCTGTGTGTGCAGACATCAAAACCAGTTCCTCCTTTGTTTAGAGGTAGATGGTGCGCAGGAAGGAAGAGGAACAGGAAGCAATAGATCAGTGGACGGTTTTAAGGAGATAGAAAAGTTAAACCACACGCTAAGTGTGTGTACCTGTTCTTGGTTTTTGTACTCGACTGTGTAATCCACAAACTGCAAACAAACCTTGTCAGACAAAAGCAAACAGAACAGTCAGTCACAGTCAGTTCCTCATATGTATTTACATCAGAGTTACCATGTATTTCCCGTCTCATTTCAACATCCTAACAATGTAATTTGTTGTTGTTGTTGTTTTTAGAATAAAGTACATATGAATGGAAATACAGTCACACAAAATGGTTTCAACCCGCCAAGTATACCTACACCACAGCCACAGTCTGAATGCCAACTACCTACTCCAACACCGATTGTCCAGAGGGAGCAGTGGGGTGGAAAGTATGAGTTCCTGCTCTCCTGCATTGGATACTGCGTGGGACTGGGAAACGTGTGGAGGTTCCCCTACCTTTGTTACCGCAATGGGGGAGGTGAGTGGTCCATAGTCAAATGCTTGTCGTGTGTGTGTGTGTGTGTGTGTGTGTCATTGTTTGTAACACTCATTTGTGCATGAGGCACTCTTTGCCCTGCCCTTGGGTGTGTGCTTCTCATCATGCTGATTTATTTGGCACACTTTTTCCAGAGCACACCATGACACCCTCTGGAAAGACTGAGGAGAGTGGGAACTACAACACAAAGCATTCACTAATCCTCTAAGTAGGGACAATGTTTTTCCTCGATTACACGCCAGAAATGGGGTTTACTTTTTGATCCCAGCCTTAAGTAATACACATCTCCTTTTGAAAAGCGTACATGTTGCAGCTTCTTTGACAGTAAAGTCAGATAGATTATGTCTATATTGCATTTTTATAAGTTAGCCTGCTGCTACAGGCTGCCTGCATCCACAAACCAAGTCGTTTTTATTGAGTCGTCTCCCTCCCTTCATTAAAGAGGCCTGTTTCTAATCTTCACAGGTGTCTTTCTCATCCCCTATTTCATCATGCTTATTGTTACGGGTGTTCCGCTCTTCCTCATGGAGCTGAGTTTAGGCCAGTATGGAGCAGCCGGCCCGATCACTGTGTGGAAATGCTGCCCTCTGCTCAAAGGTAATGACCTCCTATTGCAGGATTTTTTTGTAAGTAATTACAGAAAGCAGAAGCAAATCGGTGGAAAGACTTTGGAAACTTTAGCATGGTGTCTGCATGGTGATTTCATACTGGGGGTACTTTATTCCAGTTAGTTAGAACAAAATATTTGACCACAGTTATGCAGCATTTCTGTTTGAATTTGAAGGATTTGTGTGGGCAGAATCTCCGATTGACGTCAAAATGCCAGCGTCACCAGTGAGACCAGACATTATAGTTCATGCAAATAGCTGCTGAGTGACTCAAAACAAATTGCTGCCTCACTTCTTATGGCTTACCTTAAAATGCCTGGCTTCTCAGAAACTAATTTTAACCCTGTAAGAAATGTCTTACCTGTGCTAGGGAGTGGTCATGCCAGCAGGCTTATTTAAGAGAAAGGTGAGACGGAGTTCCTCATAAAAGGAAAAAGGAAGTGAACGTTTTTATGTTAGCAAGAATAACACTGGCTGTCAGCAATGGTGCGATCAAGGGTGATAAACTCTGCAGTGATTGTTTAATGTCACTATTATTTCTTTTTGCCAGTTTAAGCACCATTTTCTGAAACTAATGTATTACATACAGTTTGCCTTATACAGTAGAACATTTGCTTTTGTCTGAGGTACTCATGTCCCTCTCTGTGTTTTTACACAGGGATTGGGATTGGGATGCTGTGTGTGTCCACACTGGTGTGTCTCTACTATAACGTTATTATAGCGTGGACATTTTACTACCTGGGCAGCTCATTCCAGAGCCCTCTGCCCTGGTCCTGTGAGGCCCTCGCCAATGCAGCTATCTGTAGTGGTAACATCACTGCCAATAACTCCACTGGTAAAGTCCTCACCCCGACAGAAATCTTCTGGAAGTAAGTGCTTTATTTGGATGGTCATTTTACATAAATGAATAAATCAGTGTTGTTTTTAAGGTTGTACATTATATGAAATGTTTTACTAAAAGAAAAAAGTAATGCCATCCAGCCCCTCTCCAGGAGACTGGTTCCAGAGCCCAAGCCATGTGTAGAGGTGAGCCCGACTATATCTAGCCGGTACCTCTCAACCTCACGCACTAACTCAGGCTCCTTCCCCACCAGAGAGGTGACATTCCATGTCCCTATTGCAAGTCTTGGCAGCCGGGGGTCAGTCCGCCAGGGCCTCCGCTCCTGGCCGCCACCCGGCACACAATGCACCCGACCCCTATGGCGCCTCCTGCGGGTGGTGGGCCTGCGGGAGGATGGGCCCATGTCTCCTCTTCGGGCTGTGCCCGGCCGGGCCCCATGGACTAAGGCCCGGCCACCAGACGCTCGCCCTCGGGCACCCTCCCCGGGCCTGGCTCCAGGGCGGGGCCCCGGTAACCCTATCCTGGGCAGGGTAAACTGTTCCCTCGGTGTCCTTTTCATAAGGGTCTTATGAATCGCTCTTTGTCTGGTCCCTCACCCAGGGCCAATTTGCCATGGGAGACCCTACCAGGGGGCAAAAGCCCCCAGACAACATAGCCCGTGGGATCCCTGTGACACACAAACCCCTCCACCACGATAAGGTAGCGATTCAAGGAGCGGGCATGCCCACTCCGGGTCGGGGATGAGTTCCTGCCCCAAGTGGAGGAGTTCAAGTATCTCGGGGTCTTGTTCGCGAGTGATGGGAGAAGGGAGCCGGAGATCGACAGACGGATTGGGGTTGCAGCTGCAGTAATGCGGACGCTGCACCGGTCCGTCGTGGTGAAGAGGGAGCTGAGTGTAAAAGCGAAGCTCTCAATTTACCGGTCGATCTACGTCCCTACCCTCACCTATGGCCACGAGCTGTGGGTAGTGACCGAAAGAACGAGATCGCGGATACAAGCGGCAGAAATGATCTTCCTCCGAAGGGTGGCTGGCCTCTCCCTTAGAGATAGGGTGAGAAGTTCGGCCATCCGGGAGGGGCTCAGAGTAGAGCAGCTGCTGCTCCACATCGAAAGGAGCCAGCTGAGGTGGTTCGGGCATCTGACAAGGATGCCCCCTGGGCGCCTCCTGGGTGAGGTGTTCCAGGCATGTCCCACCGGGAGGAGGCCCCGGGGCAGACCCAGGACACGCTGGAGAGATTATATCTCTCGGCTGGCCTGGGAATGCCTTGGTATTCCCCCGGATAAGCTGGAGGAGGTGGCTGGGGAGAGGGAGGTCTGGGCCTCTTTGCTTAGGCTGCTGCCCCCGCGACCCGGCCCCGGACAAAGCGGATGAAGATGGATGGATGGATGGAAAAAAGTAATGCATAGCAAGG
Source organism: Rhamphochromis sp. 'chilingali' (assembly GCF_963969265.1). Lineage (NCBI taxonomy): Eukaryota > Metazoa > Chordata > Actinopteri > Cichliformes > Cichlidae > Rhamphochromis > Rhamphochromis sp. 'chilingali'. Next base: position 12,363,888 of record NC_137946.1, read on the forward strand.
GTTTAATTTGCAAAGTATTTTTTTAAACTTATATACTATGGCTGCATCAAAATGACAGCAATGCAAAGGCACTGGTATGTCTCTAAGCCACACCCAAGTGACACATTTGATGGTTTTAGCCAACTGTGTCTTAACAATTGGGTGAGAAAAAACATACAAGAGGCTTTGAACAAATCTGAAATGGCAGCAGGAGCTTTAACTAATCAAATTGCATCAAAACAAAGTGACAAGAATTGTTCTCATTCAAGTCTACTCATTTTAAATTTCTCATACAATTATTTAGGTAATTATAAACCTTGCTGAAGTACTTGCTCAAAATGACTCGACACTTGATCCCTGTCAACTGTTTTTTAGTACTTCACAGCAACACAGTGTTATTACAGAATACATAAGAGTTTCAGTACAGAGCAGTTGTCTGTACAGATAACCACAGCAGTCCGTGGGACACGGTGAATGAATCCCAGAGGCTTTGCACATCATCATTACAAAAAGCACTGTGCTCATGATTTATCCTTTTAGTCAAAATGCATAATATCACAAGAGCTTTCTTTCATTTTAAGGTGTATAGCCTTATGGGTGGTAATGCAGTCAGTATTTTATTACACTTTACTGCATGCAGGGGGGCCAGAGCTTTTCTGAGCTGTCAAAGAGTGAGGAGATGAGGTGCAGCCTGGACAGGTTGCTAGTCTGTCACAGGGCCAACACAGACGGACAGACAATCATTCATACTCTCCTGTGGGCAATTCAATCCCCAATTAACCTACCCCCACTAACTGCATGTCTATAGACTATGGCAGAAAGCTGGAGTACCTTGAGAGAGCCCACGCCAACATGGAGAGACCATTCAAACTCCACACAGAAAGGCCCTAGCCATCGTACTATGCCTTTAGTCAAATTCAATTTGGTTCAATTTTATTTAAGTGAATTCAAAAAATAAAAGAAATCTGAATATTACAGGCATTGTAGTAGACAAAGAGTGCCACAGAAACTGAATTTCACTTCTCTTACTCCCTTGTAGGACATATGGAATGTTTTAGCGTCCAGGACGATGTCATCATAGAAATCCAGACCAACAGCTGTGCCTTGTTTATATAGTTAATGTCTAATAGGTGCTTGTTTGCATAGTTGCCTCACAGCAAAAATGTTTAAATCCAGCATGGAGCTTTTCTGTGTAGAGTCGACATGTTCTCCTCAACTTCCTCCTACAGTTAGGCTAATTAGTGATTCTAAATTACCCATAAGTGCAAACGCCTGTCTCTCTCTGTTAGCCCTGTGACAGCCCTGTGTATCCTGCCTCTTTCTGATAGCTGGGATAGGCTCCACCCCCCACACAACTCTGAATTGGATAAGTAGGAGAAAACAGATGCGTAATATGTGTGGTCATATTTGTGCTATTTCATCTTGTAGTGAGCAAGTCCTGGGTGTAGTACACAGTAAGGGCCTTCACGATCCAGGCCCTGTGCGGTGGCCCCTGGCCCTGTGTCTACTCGCAGCGTGGATCATCATCTTCCTGTGCATGCTCAAGGGCATCCGCAGTTCTGGCAAGGTGACGCAACACAATGTTCTTATTGTCAGCACAGATACAAACTCTTGCGTGGCCTCTGCTCGAATATCTTGCTGGCCTCATGTGTGTCCTTGCTGTCTTTGCTTTCAGGTGGTTTATGTGACGGCTACCTTCCCGTACTTTGTGCTCATTGTTTTGATCATCAGAGGGGCCACACTGGAGGGCTCTCTCCAGGGCGTCGCCTTCTACCTCACACCAGACTGGAGCCGCTTGGCTAACGCACAGGTAGATTTGATGGGACAGTGGTAGTTGGTGAACACAGTGTATTGATGCTGCTTTAAAATAACTGTGTGTGTGTGTGTGTGTGTGTGTGTGTGTGTGTGTGTGTGTGTGTGTGTGTTGTGTTGTGTTGTGTTGCAGGTTTGGAATGACGCAGCCTCACAGATCTTCTACTCATTAGGTATTGGTGTCGGGGGGCTGCTCTCTATGGCCTCATACAATAAGTTTGACAACAATGTCATCCGGTGAGTTTGGGCTCTGTTCTTTTGTTTTGTCATTTGTTTACTTGTTTTTCATGGCTCTGGTAATCATGGTTTGATTTTTGTGTTTGTTTGTTTTCAGGGACACTATAGTTATCACCACAGGAAACTGTTGCACCAGCTTCTTTGCTGGATTTGCTATATTCTCAGTCCTGGGTCACATGGCATACAGGAAGGGCGTTCCTGTGGGAGAAGTGGCAGATACTGGTAGTTTACCTATTTGGCTTCTATAACACAGACAGCAACAATTAATTATTTATATCAGGCTTTTTGAAATGCAATTTTTTCTGTTTACCTTCAGGTCCTGGGTTAGCCTTTGTTGCTTACCCAGAAGCCCTTGCACTGCTGCCAGGCTCGGTGTTCTGGTCAATTATGTTCTTCCTCATGCTCTTTATGCTGGGAGTTGATACCCTGGTAAGGCTGCACTCTATACAAAGATGGCAGCATAAATATAGGTCTAACATACGGATACCACCTATTAATGTTTTACACCTTCTTAATGCTTCACAGTTTGGAAACATGGAGGGCATCACTACGGCCGTGTTGGATGAGTTTCCTCACCTCCGTGGAAACCCACTGCAAAAGTCCTTATTCTTGGGTGCTTTGTGTTTTTTCTTTTACCTGATGGGCCTCCTGTTAGTCACTGATGTGAGTATGTTTGTTTTCAACGAGGAGTCTGACGTGTCTGCATGCTTCATATGATCAGAAAGAGTCATATTTCCCATGCTGTCTGTCTATACAGGGAGGAATTTACTGGTTCACTCTCATTGACTCCTTCAGCACTAGTTTCGGCCTCATCATCATCACCCTCTTCATGTGCATTGGCATCTCCTTCTTCTATGGTATCTCATCTCACAGCCCTCATATTCACAATAAACTCCTTTAACCATGTCACTCCTTTTTTGATCATTTCAGTGACTGACTTGCTGTATGGCAAGTTTGTTTGTTTTCCTGCATTTTATTTTTTGAATAGAACATTGATCATATTTTTTTACATTCTGTTTTCTTGGTTGAATGATGAGTATTTTTTTTTAATGATCTTCCTTGTATTTGAATGTTTGTTTGTTTTTTCTAATTTGTTTTTTATTAGGCGTCAACCAGTTTTGTCAAGACATTTTGGATATGATTCGCCACTGCCCTCCCTGGTGTGGCAAAGTGCTGATTTACTTCAAAGCATGCTGGGTTTTCTGCACTCCGTTTCTTCTACTGGTGAGTTTACACTTGAACTGATATCGATATTGGTTGTTAGTAGATAACAACAGCACTGGTGACGGCTAACAAATGTTTGTGAAAATATCTCTCTAATAAATCGAAGAATCTTTGCATGCAGGTCTCAGTGTGCCTGGCTGTTTCTTGCTTTTCTTTGCATCCCTTCACCCAAAAGTTCAGACTTAGCAGGACTATTGTGAGATGTCTGATCAAATGCAGTGTTGAGGTTGTTGTTTTCTGCTAGCTTTCACAGCTCTAGCACAACTTTCTGTCTCCCGTTCACCACAGGATCCATATGTTTGATTTGGCACAGATTTTATGGCACATGCCCTTCCTCACCCCACCTTTCCATTTACCCAGTCTAGGGACCAACACTTGGAGTACACTAGCTTTTGAGCCCATGAGGTGTGGTTTGTGACTCCTCTTGGTCTTTAAGTGGGAATCTCTGTGCATAAGGTGAATGTGTCCGTCATGAGGCATTTAGAGAAAGTCTGTAAATTGTAGCCACAGTAAATAACCCTTGTTGTGCACAACCTAATAGACAACGTACAAGTTTTGATATTCTTTTTAATTACATTTTTTTAATTTTTTTTTTTTAAGGTGGCTGACTTCAAGTCCAGAAGCTATAAAGCTGCTTTATCTTAAATGTTTTACATTCTGTGACCTAAATTATCTTATTCTGTTTCCATTATTGTTTATCTGGCACAGCTATTATGGAATGAATAAGTAAAAAAAACCCACTTCTGGTAGCTGTGGTGATACTGCTAACTATAGCACACATTATATGCTTGTTGATTTGTATCATTTTAAAACCAAATGCTGCTGCTTCTAAAGCATGAACTTGGCATCCAGCGGGTAAATCTATTAGCATCTGCATTCAAGTGTACCAGTGAACCTTTAGTAAAAGCGCGAAAGAGAGTTCATAGTGTCCTATTAAATGACTGAAGGGTTTGACTCAGAAACTAACAAAGGAACTAAAATGACGTCACTCATTTGAAAGCGTCAGCTGCCCACTGTGCTGACATCTTTGGGGCAGGTAAATAATTGAAGAGGAGAAACTGGAATTCGATCTGCAGTTTTTCTGTGCCGGCCCTCCTCTCTGCTTCTTTTTGTGTTGAGATGAAATGATCCTCTGCTCACTCTGTACTTTTCCCGTTGCATAGTTCATCCTGACATACATCTTCATTGAGATGTACAGAACGTCACTCCACTACGGCGACTATGTGTATCCACTGTGGGGTAAAGCCTTAGGTGTGTGCATGGGGGCCACCTGCTGTTTACAGATCCTCATCTGGGCTATCGTCGCCATCACCAAAGAAACTGGAACACTGAAAGAAGTCAGTATCACCACTCATTAACGTACACTACTGTCACAGTAGCAGTCTTAAGTGGGTTTGTGATTATCTCTGGCTTTCTCTCTCTCTCTTTGTTTTGACAGCGTTTCCAGAAATCAATCCGACCACTAAATTCCTGGAGGCAAAATACCCTGAACAGCACCGTGACAGCAGAGGAGCACGTAGAGCCTGAGCAAGTGGATGCCCCGTACACAGTCACGCTCACCGACATGGACATTACTGCGATGACGTGGGACATGGGAAGCCAGGCATAAGTGAACAGAGCATTTGTGATTACACCATGATGAGCAGACTTTGCTCTAAACAGATGGAGGAATTTACTATTTTGTTACTGGCTGAGGTTCAGCTCTGGAGGCTATGCTCGCTCACACTGTGTCCTGTGTCAGGGCAGTATCGAATGCCTGCTATATTTATACTATTATGTACATAAATATAGATTTTTGAAATTCTTTTTCACTGCTTAGAATGTAAGGTTACGAGGTTTTAGAGGAAGCTTGGATTTTCATATATATGCAGGATTTCATGAGAATGCGTCAATGAAGATGATGTTGCAATGTATATGCTGAACTTATTTATTATTATTATAGTAGCACAGTGCAATGAACTTCTACTGACAGTTGCCAGCAGCTGCTGTCCAAGGAGGAAAATAACTTTGTGACTGTTACCCTTCATGCCACTGATGGAACCAGAGAAGTGACCACGAATCATCATGCTTTCAGACTAAATGGCGTTGAAACATAGCTGCACTGAAGCAAGAATATTTTAAATTCCATTTTAAAATGAATGATTGCGAAAATGATTGGTAGAATAAATACATTATTTATACAATATGTTGCCAAATGAACTATTTCTCATGGTATTGTCTGTATTTCAATGCAAGAAGACTCCTGACTCTGACCATTTGCATTTCAAATAACCAGGTTCCCGCAGTTACGCAGAAGATGTAGTGTTTGCGTCATGTCTAGTGAAAACTTGTCTTTGCACATCGAAGTACAACCGAGTAACAACTAAATACTAAAATAGTACTGTAGATAGATTTCACATATATCAAAGTTGGTTATCTTTTGGGAAAAATCAAATGGCATTGTTAAAGTTGATGCTTGTTTTTTTTTTTCTCTTAATTTCGCTGAATTTTACAGTCGTTTACTCTCACTTTTATTTTTAGTTGTGTTTTTTGTTTGTTTTTTAAGTGGAAAGCTAATTAAGTCATTTGAGTTAAATATACTCTGGACATGCTTATTGTTGGAGTTTTAAATTTGCAACAACCTTCTGTGTTGTAAAGTTGATGACAGTAACATCAGAACATACAGGGTAGAAATTACATGTAGACCCTTTAGTGTTCATCTGTTTAAGAGGGCTCACAGAACCGGTCTTCTCAGATTAAGCATTTAAAGCCTGAACCATGAAATAATTGCCAAGAAATTACTTTTTTTTTCTTTTTTTTCTTTTTTTTTTTGGAAAATGTGCAATTGCTTATTTAAGTTTCTGAAGTTGAAAACAAAAACAAGTATAAATTTGCAGGTTTTAGTTTTAATTTGTATCAAGCTTTTTTGCAAGCTATTGCTTAAAAATGTATTGTGCAATTTGCCTAGTACGTAAATTATGCGTTTTTAATCCCTTTCTGAATTTCAGAATTACAAAATAAATATCATCACGAGAGGGTTTTTATTATTATTTATTCTTTTCTCGCAGAATCTCTTCATAAACCTTTACATAAACATTTAAGAACATTTTTCGTAGGTTCCTTTTGCTTATAGTATATTTTTTATAGTGTCCAATTAAAAACTATTTGAAGCTATGGGATGAGTATATATAGCCCATAACAGTTTAACTTAACTTAATGAGAAGAATTAGTGTGATCACAGAGGCCAGTCATGTGGTAGTCTGCCTCTTAACAACACACATTCATTGGCCACTTTGTTAGGTACAGCTGTTCAACTACTTATTAGTTACCGGTATATGGCAGCCACTTGATGTGTTCAGGCATGTAATCATGGTCAAGATGACCTGATAATTTTAAACCACACATCAGAATGGGAAGTAAAGATGATTTAAGAGAACTGAGTGTGGTTGTTGTTGCCAGGCAGACTGGTCTCTGTACTTCAGAAACAGCTGATCTACTGCGATTTTTAGACCCAAACATCTCTAGGGTTTACAGAGAACGAAAGCATGGATCCATCCTGTCTTGTTTTAATGGTTCAGCATGCAGTGGTGATCTAATGGTGTGAGGGAAATTTTCTTGGCACACTTTGAGCCCCTTAGTACCAATTAAGCAGCATTCAAATTGTACCACAGTGTATTGCTGCTGACCATGACCAACCCTTTATGACTACCTTAGGATAGGTTCTTCCAACAGGATGATGTGCCATATCACAAAACTCAGATAATTTCAAATTAGTTTCTTGAACATGACTGCAAGTTCAGTGTAGTCAAATGGCCTCCACAGTCACCATGTTGTGGGTGGAAGATTTGCATCGTGGCTCTGTAACAGAAAAATATGCTGCGTTTGTGGGATGTGGTCATATAAGTATGGTTAAAAATCTCTGAGAAATGTTTCCAGCACCTTGCTGCATCTGTGTCACACAAAGTAGTAGTAGTAGTAGTGTGCAATACTGCAAATTTTGGTATCAATCCAATAACGAGTATATACAGGGCCAGTATTGCAATAGATAGCAATACCAATACTTTTAACCTATAAAGACAGGCTATAAATAAAGTAGATGTGACTGTCCACACAAAAAGGTTTAGACATTTTTCACAGTGTATGTTTGACACATGTTTTTTCATTTCCAAAAAATTATATATGTATATATATATATATATATATATGTATGTGTATATATATATATATATATATTAAACACACACACACACACACACACACACACACACACACACACATATATATACAGTGGGGCAAAAAAGTATTTAGTCAGCCACCGATTGTGCAAGTTCCCCCACCTAAAATGATGACAGAGGTCAGTAATTTGCACCAGAGGTACACTTCAACTGTGAGAGACAGAATGTGAAAAAAAAAAAAAATCCATGAATCCACATGGTAGGATTTGTAAAGAATTTATTCGTAAATCAGGGTGGAAAATAAGTATTTGGTCAATAACAAAAATACAACTCAATACTTTGTAACATAACCTTTGTTGGCAATAACAGAGGTCAAACGTTTACTATAGGTCTTTACCAGGTTTGCACACACAGTAGCTGGTATTTTGGCCCATTCCTCCATGCAGATCTTCTCGAGAGCAGTGATGTTTTGGGGCTGTCGTCGAGCAACACGGACTTTCAACTCCCGCCACAGATTTTCTATGGGGTTGAGGTCTGGAGACTGGCTAGGCCACTCCAGGATTTTCAAATGCTTCTTACGGAGCCACTCCTTTGTTGCCCGGGCGGTGTGTTTTGGATCATTGTCATGTTGGAAGACCCAGCCTCGTTTCATCTCCAAAGTTCTCACTGATGGAAGGAGGTTTTGGCTCAAAATCTCACGATACATGGCCCCATTCATTCTGTCCTTAACACGGATCAGTCGTCCTGTCCCCTTGGCAGAAAAACAGCCCCATAGCATGATGTTTCCACCCCCATGCTTCACAGTAGGTATGGTGTTCTTGGGATGCAACTCAGTATTCTTCTTCCTCCAATCACGACGAGTTGAGTTTATACCAAAAAGTTCTACTTTGGTTTCATCTGACCACATGACATTCTCCCAATCCTCTGCTGTATCATCCATGTGCTCTCTGGCAAACTTCAGACGGGCCTGGACATGCACTGGCTTCAGCAGCGGAACACGTCTGGCACTGTGGGATTTGATTCCCTGCCGTTGTAGTGTGTTACTGATGGTGACCTTTGTTACTTTGGTCCCAGCTCTCTGCAGGTCATTCACCAGGTCCCCCCGTGTGGTTCTGGGATCTTTGCTCACCGTTCTCATGATCATTTTGACCCCACGGGATGAGATCTTGCATGGAGCCCCAGATTGAGGGAGATTATCAGTGGTCTTGTATGTCTTCCATTTTCTGATGATTGCTCCCACAGTTGATTTTTTCACACCAAGCTGCTTGCCTATTGTAGATTCACTCTTCCCAGTCTGGTGCAGGTCTACAATACTTTTCCTGGTGTCCTTCGAAAGCTCTTTGGTCTTGGCCATGGCGGAGTTTGGAGTCTGACTGTTTGAGGCTGTGGACAGGTGTCTTTTATACAGATGATGAGTTCAAACAGGTGCCATTCATACAGGTAACGAGTGGGGGACAGAAAAGCTTCTTACAGAAGACGTTACAGGTCTGTGAGAGCCAGAGATTTTCCTTGTTTGAGGTGACCAAATACTTATTTTCCACCCTGATTTACGAATAAATTCTTTACAAATCCTACCATGTGAATTCATGGATTTTTTTTTTCACATTCTGTCTCTCACAGTTGAAGTGTACCTCTGGTGCAAATTACTGACCTCTGTCATCATTTTAAGTGGGGGAACTTGCACAATCGGTGGCTGACTAAATACTTTATTGCCCCACTGTATGTATATATATATATATATATATATGTATATACATATATATGTATATATATATACATATATATGTATATATATATATATATATATATATATATATGTATATACATATATATGTATATATATATATATATATATATATATATATGTATATATGTATATATATATATATATATATATATATATATATATATATATATATATATATATATATATATACATACAGTGGGGCAATAAAGTATTTAGTCAGCCACCGATTGTGCAAGTTCCCCCATATATATATATATATATATATATATATATATATATATATATACATATATATACATATATATATATATATATAAATACTAAACTTAACAAAGAAAGTATCATTCCTATTCCACTAGTATGATCCAGTACAAATACCAGCATTGGTATCAATGCTACCAATATTTGGATCGATACAGAGACTTAAGGCAGTTCTGAAGGCAAAAGGGGGTCCAACCCTTTAGTGGCAAAGTGAACCTAATAACGTGGCTGGTGAAATGTATTTCCACATGAAAGTAGGATGCTACTAATAGACAATAGAGGTGAACGAGGATCCTATAACTAGGTAATATGTACCAAAAGCTTGCAGCACAAGTTACTTGTGAATTTTTGCCACCAGAGGGCAACGATTGCACGCTTAGAGGTGAAGTTTTACACACTAACAGAGCTGCCAAATAAACATGTACAGGTGTGCGATAATTTAAACTTATCACCCGCGAGATAAAAAGCAGGTGAACGGGATAATAATGGTCATCTAACTGCATTTAATAACCTCTACCGGGAAGCCTTAACATCGTTGTTTTTTTTGTTTTTACATATTACTTTAATCTAACATGTATTATTGCAGAGGCACAGCCTCCACTCCCGAAATAGTGCAGCCTGTAAGTGCCACATAAACTAATTGAGGAACACGACATGAGTAAATAAATCCTTCCGATAATAAGCAGAAGGTTTACATGTTGTGGGTTGCAGGTGTATATACAGGGGCTATATTACTATTTCTGTTCCAGGCGCGTTCGAGGTCGAACAGGATGTTGCGTAGACTTTTTTTTCCCGCGTTTTCCAGTCCTCGGGTTGGGTTAGTTCGTTTGCAGTTTGTCACGTGATCCCGGCGTAACGCTACATCGGTCTGTTTGCAATGACAGACCTCTTGTCTATGTGTGAGAAGTTATAAATCGGTTGTTTGACAGAGGTTCTGACAACACAGAGTTTAAACAGAGACAGACGATCGCAAAAACACAGATGAACAAAGTCGTGTGCACAGGTTTTTGAGCACTAACCGCCGAGTACTCGTAACACCATTGCAGCGTCGCCAACGGCGCTTCACCGCGCAGTACGTTGATACAAAACGAGCATCCACAAATCTACAGTTGCAGGAAGTCACTGAGGTTTTGTTGTCACGGAACTCTTGAAGTGGGATTTACACTTAGTAAACAATATCAGTCGGCTTTAAAACATATTCGAGTTTTATCTGTTAATTATTGGCCGTTACGTTACCGGATACTAAGATGCCTCCTAAAAAACGCAATTCTGGGGCGACACAGAGCAAAGAGATGAAACCCACTGCTGAAAATGCCTCTCCAGAGAAGAAGGAGAGTCCTGAGTTATCTCTTAAAAAGTAAGAGAAGTAATGATCGCCTCTCCGTCAAGCCACAGTAGCTTCAGTTTGTGGCTTTGGAAAATTACAAAAAACAAAAAAAGTTGACATTGTAGACAGATATTTTGGTCTTTCCCCCAGCTACGTTTATCTTGCTCGCTAGCTTGTGCGACTAAACGTCAGGATGATCTGTTAGCTGTGTCCACCGGCCTAATAACAGCGAGTTTAAAAGCATCTTTAGCCCCATACAACTGGTCAAAGAGTGTAACTATTAAGTAATGAATGAAACTTGAAATGTAGCCTGGGTATAGCTCTCAAACACAGCCTGTGTTTGAGCGCTATACCCTACCTACTATACCCTGTACCCTGCTCAGACTGACTGGCAGTCAGAGTACTTCACAAGACAAGACCTTTGTCTTGAGTGCAGTTGTTTTGATTTCCTGAAACCTTATTCGTGTTTTTCGTGGTTGCTAACCTCTGGTTTCCATCTTTTAGGCACGGAGACAAGGATGCTGAGTTTGTGACTCTGTGCAAGAGCCTTCATGTGACTGACCCTGTATATGATCGAGCCTGGACGCTGTGGAAAACCGTTCAGGAGTCCGTGGATGAAGCTGCTGTACGTATTTGCACCTACTGTAGTTCAGTAGTTCCACTCTACATTTATAATACTGCAATCCTGTCGCCTGTCCTGGAAAAAGCATGAGTGGAAATCGATCATTTAAAATTAGAACAGTATTTGGCCTAAAGCAATACATATTGCAGGATGGAATGGTGGTGCAGTGGTTATCACTGTCACCTCACAGCAAAATAAATCCAGGCTGTATGTTCTCCTGTTTCTGGTTGGGTTCTCACAGGGGTCAGAACAGAGACAGTCAGTTTGGTGATTCTAAACTGATTGACTTTATGCGTTAGCCCTGTGGCCTGTCAAGGGTGTTTAAATATAATATAACCCTCGCACACTGTTCAGTTCAGCATTATTTTTATTCATTAATAACAGTTTAGTCCATATGACCTTTCTCAAGTATAGAGAAACCAGGGTGTATCCAATCTCTCCTGCAAATCAGAGCTTCTACAACATTGTTGAAAGACATCCAAAAAGAAGACAAAGAAGAAGAAAAGTCCACAAACATGGCAAATCACAAGCTGTGGGAAGAAGACAACACAAAGTTAGTGATAGGCATGTAAATGCATGGGGAGCGAAAGAAAGTACAATTTGTACTGTCTGGGCCGTGAACCCTTTATGTAAGTTTTCTTTTTGCAGTACTGAGTCCAATTTTAAATCAAAGCTTACACACAGTATCCACTGTGCCTTATTGGTGAAATAGGATATTAGGAGGGCTAAGTATTTTTGCCTTTTAATCAGTAGCCAGGTACAGTCCAAAAATAATCATTTAAAAAGTACTGTAAGAAATAAAGTGGAATAGCTTTATAATCCCCTTAAAAACAGTTGCTCTTCCATTCCTAAAAAAAGGCGAAAAGGTGTGACATGAGCATCATCTAACATTGTTCTTTGTCATTTGGTTTCAGGACAGTCAGAAGAAGCTTTGGGGTGCTTGTCTGTTTGTGACTGTGACAGACATGGATGCCACCTGTTTCACCTTGACCCAGGTTCTGAAAGCAGTCTGTCTGAAGTAAGCGCTTGCTATGTTTTCTTGACAAAACATAACCACACAGTCCAACTGTTGGCATGAGATATTGGTGAATGTGAAATTTTGTTGGGTAGCTGATGACTTCAGCCTTGCTTGAGTATTAGCTGCTGGGATTTTCATTCTTTGGAAATAGGAAACTTTTTTTTTTCAGGGTAGCAGACAGAACTTTATTTGGGATTGCTCTTTGAAATAAAGTAGAAAAACTACAGGCTGTGTAAGAACATTAAACATGTATCCTCCTGCTACGTACTCCAGCTGTAGATAGATCTTTGTGTGTTCTCCCTTTGATGGATGGAAAAGCAGTCCAGGTACAGTGGGGCAAAAAAGTATTTAGTCAGCCACCGATTGTGCAAGTTCCCCCACCTAAAATGATGACAGAGGTCAGTAATTTGCACCAGAGGTACACTTCAACTGTGAGAGACAGAATGTGAAAAAAAAAAATCCATGAATCCACATGGTAGGATTTGTAAAGAATTTATTCGTAAATCAGGGTGGAAAATAAGTATTTGGTCAATAACAGAAATACAACTCAATACTTTGTAACATAACCTTTGTTGGCAATAACAGAGGTCAAACGTTTACTATAGGTCTTTACCAGGTTTGCACACACAGTAGCTGGTATTTTGGCCCATTCCTCCATGCAGATCTTCTCGAGAGCAGTGATGTTTTGGGGCTGTCGCCGAGCAACACAGACTTTCAACTCCCGCCACAGATTTTCTATGGGGTTGAGGTCTGGAGACTGGCTAGGCCACTCCAGGACTTTCAAATGCTTCTTACGGAGCCACTCCTTTGTTGCCCGGGCGGTGTGTTTTGGATCATTGTCATGTTGGAAGACCCAGCCTCGTTTCATCTTCAGAGTTCTCACTGATGGAAGGAGGTTTTGGCTCAAAATCTCACGATACATGGCCCCATTCATTCTGTCCTTAACACGGATCAGTCGTCCTGTCCCCTTGGCAGAAAAACAGCCCCATAGCATGATGTTTCCACCCCCATGCTTCACAGTAGGTATGGTGTTCTTGGGATGCAACTCAGTATTCGTCTTCCTCCAAACACGACGAGTTGAGTTTATACCAAAAAGTTCTACTTTGGTTTCATCTGACCACATGACATTCTCCCAATCCTCTGCTGTATCATCCATGTGCTCTCTGGCAAACTTCAGACGGGCCTGGACATGCACTGGCTTCAGCAGCGGAACACGTCTGGCACTGTGGGATTTGATTCCCTGCCGTTGTAGTGTGTTACTGATGGTGACCTTTGTTACTTTGGTCCCAGCTCTCTGCAGGTCATTCACCAGGTCCCCCCGTGTGGTTCTGGGATCTTTGCTCACCGATCTCATGATCATTTTGACCCCACGGGATGAGATCTTGCGTGGAGCCCCAGATCGAGGGAGATTATCAGTGGTCTTGTATGTCTTCCATTTTCTGATGATTGCTCCCACAGTTGATTTTTTCACACCAAGCTGCTTGCCTATTGTAGATTCACTCTTCCCAGTCTGGTGCAGGTCTACAATACTTTTCCTGGTGTCCTTCGAAAGCTCTTTGGTCTTGGCCATGGCGGAGTTTGGAGTCTGACTGTTTGAGGCTGTGGACAGGTGTCTTTTATACAGATGATGAGTTCAAACAGGTGCCATTCATACAGGTAACGAGTGGGGGACAGAAAAGCTTCTTACAGAAGACGTTACAGGTCTGTGAGAGCCAGAGATTTTCCTTGTTTGAGGTGACCAAATACTTATTTTCCACCCTGATTTACGAATAAATTCTTTACAAATCCTACCATGTGAATTCATGGATTTTTTTTTTCACATTCTGTCTCTCACAGTTGAAGTGTACCTCTGGTGCAAATTACTGACCTCTGTCATCATTTTAAGTGGGGGAACTTGCACAATCGGTGGCTGACTAAATACTTTTTTGCCCCACTGTATAGGCTCCAGGTCCACTGTTCATCTCTCAGTTGGATAGTTTGTGAAACAGATTGATGGACGAATGGATGAAAGTTACTTCGATGCTAATTCCATCTTTTCTTTTGTAGCGTCAAACAATTTATAGATCTGGTGAGGAAGTTGGATGTGAACTTGGATACGATAAGCACCAAGGTGAACTCTGCGCTGTCACGGCTGGACAAGAAGTATGATGTGATGCTGGCTCTTTACCAGAGGTTTGAGAAGTAAGTGATCATACAAATAGATTGCATTGGATTAATGTAAAAATATTTGTAGTTTAAGTGTAAATGGGAAAAAAAAAATGCAAATTTGTTCTGTTTCAGAACTTGCAAGAAAATTTTCAATCTGACGTCTGATGGGAAGTAAGTTGCAAACTTCTAAATGTGGGAAATATGTTGGTGACATTGATTATGTTATGATATTTATTGTCTTGTGTGTTAGCGGTTTTGCACTTGTTATGAAAGGTTGATGCTGCTGCGTGATTAATTATTTGGTGTATCATTTTCAAGGGAGAGGGAAACCGTGCGGACTTGCTGGACGATGTTTCTGTTGGCCAAAGGTCGGTTAAGCTTATGAATACATTAACAACAACAAGAACAAGTAGAATCAAGCTGTTAACACACGTTATGGAATTGTTTTCATGCCTCTCTGTCATCTTCTTTTCACCCTTCCTTCCTCCTTCGTGTTCAGCTGCAGATAATAGTTGAATTGGAAAATCATGGTTTAAGTTTTGTTGTTTTAAGAAGGCATCGGAATTGTTGTGACGATGCGTCTCATGTGTTGCATCTGTGCTGCGTGCAGGAAGGGCCTTACAGATGGAGGATGACCTGGTCATATCATTTCAGCTGCTTCTTTGTACGCTGGAGTTAATCATCAAGCGCTGCTCTCCAGACCTTCTGCAGCCTCTTTACAGTAAGCTTCAGTAGCATTTAATTTACACGTTCTTTGCTTTTAATGTTTTTATGACTTCAGATTGTACAATAAGTAAATGTAAAGTCTAATAATTACCATTTTTTGTCATGAAAGTTTGGTTTAAAGCTCCTTGAGGTTTTATTTATTTATTTATTTATTCTCAGAATCAGCCATCAGCAAAATTCAGAGCCCCCCAACACGAACATCTCGTCGCAACCAGAGCAAAACTAAATCCCGAGCTGTGGAGCCAGAGGTTGATGTACAGCTTCTCGAAACCTTATGCAAAGAGAATGAATGCAGTGCAGAAGAGGTGTGAAGACTTTAAAAAAAAATCTCATAGTCTTACTGGACAAACACAACTCAAAATGTATTTATGTGAATTTATTTGCAGGTGAAGAATGTATACCAAACCAGTTTCATGGCTTTCTTAGAGTCGATGGATCTTTCAAGAAGCCCAGATTTTCCTCAGGTAGGACGTCATTGTCAGAACACCTGCGCCACTGTTTGGTTTTATTCTCACTAACTGCATTTGGAGTTTCCATTCATTATCTCTTCCTGCCCGCTTCTGCCGCTGTAGAGCGTTTGAACGTCTGGCAGGTGTTGGTTGCGCTATTTGCTACCTATATGTGTTTGTTTTCACGTATATCGTGTTGGGTAAATGTGCACTCAAGCAGGAGGTCCTTTGTAGTGTGTCACTATAATGCAGAGACAGGATGCTACTGTTTGCTGACAGTGGTACACTCCTCTAAACGACTATAGTGAACACGGTGACGGGCAGATGGTGTGCATTTTTGCTTAGGTGTCTTAAATAAATAATGTACAAATGTCACCATGATAGGCTGTCATCAAAAGGCCTGGGTTACTCGGGGAAAAAACAAAGATTTCGATGAGTTTTTGGCGCTGGATATTGCTTTGCCTGTTGTCTGGTTCAGGTGTAGAATAAGCAAAGCTTTGCCTTCTTCCAATCAGCTGTAATCTGAATCGGAAACCTTTGAGAGCTGTGTCTGTTGGCTTCTGCTTCACCGCGCGTTACTTTTTGCTGTGACTTTCAACCCAGGTGAATGATGTCGACCAACAATATGAAGAACACTACCTCAAGAGCAGAGACATTGACGGACGAATGTTTTTCAATGGAGACGAGACTGTTCTTGCACCTAAAGTCAAGATGTAATCCCTTTTTTCTTCAGCGTACAGTGTTTAGATGTTGAGTTCTTAAAATAACTTAAAGAAGATGTTCATTAATCTTTTCCTGCATTCAGATCACAAGTGGAGAGAACACCAAAGAAGAACCTGTCAGATGAAGATGGAGTACTCGTCCCTCCTCAGACACCCATCAGGTGGGCACTTAGCAGTTCCTCACTGACTGTATCTATCATTCTTTGTCTAGCGGGAAAGGACAGAGGTCTCATGTTTGCTTCTGCAGTATTGTGGGGGGGGGTTTAAGCACTGTTTAGATACTCACCTCTCAATATGTACATTTGTGCATTTCTGTGATGATTGTTTATTTCCCTTTAAATTGCCAGCAATTTAAATGACATCTCTAAGATGCAGATTATAACCTTACTTGATTGAAAAGGACCTTATAGTCCTTGTCTGATTTTTTTCTTTTTCTTTTTCTTTTCTAATCTCCCATCAGAGCTGCCATGACCTCCATTCAACTGCTGAGGGGTGATCTCACTTCCAGTGGGGACCAGCCATCTGCTAATTTGGTTACATATTTCAAAGTGGGTCTTTAGAAATTTGCCTCTAATTAAAAGATAAAACTGCAGATTTTCAAACATACCTTTCTCTCTCCCTCTCGCTATCCCTTCATCAGCACTGCACAGTGGATCCGACGCAGGATGTGCAGAAGCGCTTGGAGACGCTTGGACAGGTGTTCAGTCAAAGATTCGGTCAGGCGGTCGGCCCACGCTGCGTAGTGTACGGCAGGCAGGTATGGAGACGAAAAGGAGGAACAATGGCAACATGTTGTCCCTCATATTCTTTTGTTTTTATCTGAATTGAGTTGCTTTTCTCTTTCAGAGATTCACCCTCGGTGTCAGACTGTATTACAGAGTAATGGAGGA
This sequence comes from Rhamphochromis sp. 'chilingali', assembly GCF_963969265.1. Taxonomy (NCBI): domain Eukaryota; kingdom Metazoa; phylum Chordata; class Actinopteri; order Cichliformes; family Cichlidae; genus Rhamphochromis; species Rhamphochromis sp. 'chilingali'. The sequence goes on from NC_137946.1 coordinate 12,381,204, forward strand.
AATGCTGAAATCGGTACAGTTTTTTTTTTCCCTTCTTTTTTTTAAACTGGTGGGTTAAGAGAATTTTACTGTTTTGTTTTGGATGTTTACCTTTAATTTCAAATCTATCTGATAAGATTTATAGACATCAGTCACCAAATTATTATACAAGAGTTTTCTTTTTTCTTTCTTTTATCCTATTTAAACTTTTATCAATTAAAAGATAAATCCCACTCTAGGAAGAAAATATTTTTGGTAAATCTTAACGTTGAGGTCTTATTTTTTTGGGGTGTTTTTTTGTTTTTGTTTTTTTTCCGTAGGAAGAGAAGCGCCTGTCTGTGCAAAATTTCAGGTATGTTTTTTTTTTCTCCACTTTTATCAGAATAGTGGGAATTATGACTCTAATCCATGTTGGTGCATTGGAATTGCATGCATGCTTTCTATTGTTTTGACACACACTTTCTTCCATGGAGCTGAGTCATTTGATTTCCTTTCCAGTAAACTCCTGAATGACTCCACATTCCACACATCGCTTTTGGCTTGTGCTTTGGAGGTAGTCATGGCAACATATGGAGGCATGTCCTATAACTTTCTTATAAATGAATAATAATATAGCTCTTTATGAAGTATTCTGTATTTTTGGTCATCTGTTATCAGTAATTAAAGTTTTACACATCTTTTACGTGTGACCAATTCTAATGTTGTTCTTTGCTCCACATGATTAGAGAGCAGTTTCAAAAATGGAGGGTATAGCCATGGAGGAGCCGACTCAGCCGAAACAGATGTGTGTTTCCCCTGGATACTAAATGTGTTCAACCTGACCGCCTTTGATTTCTATAAAGTTATCGAGAGCTTTATCAAGGCCGACCCCACGCTAAGCAAAGAGATCGTCAAACATCTGGAGACCTGCGAGAACCTCATCATGGAGAGACTTGCATGGAGGACGGTCAGTTTGATCTTTCATTGCTATTAGACTAGGATGCCAATAATATCACAGCATTTCACAGAGATTGATGTATACATGACATAGAGACACTTTGGATATCAATCATTTAGGATTTATTGGCCCAAAAGAAGCAGATTGTTGTCACTGTTTAAGAGTCACTTAAATAATAATAATAATAATAATAATAATAATAATAATAATAACAATAAGAATAATAAAAGGAGATTCTACATAAATCCTGCTTTCACTACTGATCTCATTCCATGTCAGCATTTCCCAAACATACGAAGCTGCTTTGCCAAAAATAAAATGATTTCACAGTGCTTCTTTACTCTGACTGCTCCACACGTGGGGCACACACACACGGAAACTGAAAACAACAACAGATTACACTTTTAACATACACAAAGGTGGTTATGGTTTCACTATAACGGAAAAAAAAATATAGGTAACAGGATACTTTTTGCAAATTGACAAAAGTACAGTAAAGCAATCTAATGCTTTTGTTAATAAAGAGGTCTTACAGTACTTGTGTCACCGGCTACCACTGCCTCCACTACTGGGCACCTCCCTGTGCACCGGGCTGCTGGAGAAATAGTAGATGAGTGGGTTGAGGCAGCAGTTGAAACTGGCTAAGGAAAGGACCACAGGATGCATAGCCTTGGTCGCCTTGGCCAGGCCACAATGTGGCAACAGCTTCATGTGTGTGAGAGTATATCCGAGCAGGTTGATGTGATAGGGGAGAAAGCACAGGAGAAACACACCCAGCACTGAGTAAATAACCCTTAGAGTGTGCAGATGGCCGTGGCGGTTGCTGCGGCAGCGGTGTCTCATCTTGCTAAGGACACTCAGCACCCGGCAGTAGCTGTAGAGGAGTACAAGAGTGGGCAGCAGAAATGACCCCAGGGCTATGCCCAGGAATAACAGGATAAGGGTGCGATGGTGTCGTGAGGACGGATCCAGCAGACAGGCCTTGTTCTGGTGAGAAGCCGCTAACCGCAGCGCAGGCAGACACACACTGAGCCCCAGAACCAGGCACCAGATCCCTCCGCTCACCACCCGTGCGGCACGCAACCTGCGCAGTGTCGATGCCAGGGGGTGCACTACAGCAAAGTAACGGTCCACAGCAATGCACACCAGGAAGAAGATGCCCCCATACAGGCTGATGTATTTGAGAGTGAATGTGATCTGGCAGTAAGCTGGCCCAAGAGTCCAACTGGGGCTGTCCTCTGTCTTGGAGGACAAGGCTTGAGCCTTTTGGTGGTAGTAGTAGATTCTCAGAGGTAGAGAGATGACAAAAAACAAGTCAGTCGTCGATAGACTGGCCATGTAAATGGCTGTGCTGTTCATGGTACAGGGAGACAGACACAGTCTGCGCAGAACCAGGCTGTTGGTGGCCACCCCCAGCAGGAAGATGACACTGTAGGATACTTTGTAGAAGGTGAAGCGGTAGCTTATATCGACAGTACAGTTAGACAAAAGTGAGACCGGCTTGGCTGTCAAATCAGTCATATTCCACTGCTCCATGTCTCAAAATGATTTGACCACTTCCAGCACGTCAAATTGTTATGGTCTTATATCTGGAGGAGGGTTTGATCGGTTGAAGAGGGCATATGTGACGAAAGATCTGCTGGAGCAGTTAAACGTGTAGTAAGTTAAAACTTAATCAAACAAAACAATTTTTTTTTTAAATTGAAATGCAAATTTGCTGAGATGACACGAATACACATCCGTATATATTCCGCTGTATGTTATATAGAAAACAAATTGATTTTGCCAATAAATTTTTACCAGCAGCTTCCTGCTTGTAAAGAAACAAAGCAAACATTTGGTGTCATTACATGCATAAAGCCAACCGAAAAAGCACTTAACTGATGTATTTCATTACATTGACAGATTAAATACACATTTACCAGAGCCCATAAAATCAATCTTTTTTTTTTTTAATTGAGATTTTATAATTGAACTAAGTTTGCACTGCATAGGCAATCAGGTGAGCATTTTTCCGGTTGTAAAGGCAGAGTCTGATTATAGCTTTTTACAATTGTTTGTTGTGTGTGATCATGATTAAAGTTTATCTTTTTTTTCTTGCCAGCTCATCTATAATGTAGGTCATTAAAGAACCGATTCAGTCACAAAATGAGCATCAATAGAAGAATAAAAAATATATATATTTCTAATATCTAAAAACTAACTTTAATTCAAATTTGGAAATAACTTTTCAAAATTAAAATAGGTGACAAATTCTCTTTCTCATAGCGTTATTATTAAGACAGATGTTTTTAATTCGATGACCTGTCAGATTTAAAATAGAGGACCCCATCTTTAAATCTGTATGGATATTACAAATTTTTCTGCAAAAGTTTGAGCAATTAATATGCTTAATTTAGAGAAAAAGATTATACTTAATTTTACAGTTGCCACAACCAAAGAGAATATTTAAAGGTAGAATTTAGTCACTCACCAGTAGCAGGATGGGAGCATTGTCAGTGTGATTAAAGGTATTTTTCCAGTCAGCTGGTGTTTAACTGTGGCTAGCTTGTCAGGATGCTGCAGTTGGGAATCTGCCGCTGACTGAAGCAGTTCACACCTAGACACCAACAGGTCAGGGTCTCTCTCTCTCTCTCGCCCTCTCTCTCGCCCTGTTCCTCTAATTTATAGCTGACTGATTACTTTTAATGACGTTTTTTAGAGGGATACAAGAGTTCTAATCTCTAGTTTAGCCTACAGGTTGTCAGATGTCAATTTAAATTTTTTTTCATTGACCTGAAAATTGTCAGATTAACTTTCGGGTTTTTTGTAGGCGTTCTGGTAGGATTGCATTTATATAGCGCTTTTCTAGACACTCAAAGCGTTTTACAACACCTTGTTTACAACACCTTGTTATGAACTTATGTGAGTGACTAGAGTTAATCATAAACTGTAGCTCATAAAGTAAAAGCAATAATTCACTGAAACAAGGGGCTGTAAGCAGTAGTGCCACTTGCGTGTCAGTCCATGAACACATAAAAATTAAAAATCCCTGTGAGTGCATACAAAGTTTTATTATTTGTATTTGTAATATGTTCTTGTGCTGTAATGTGCAGAACTTTTCTTATGGTTTGTATAAAATTTGTTTATCTTTTTGGGAAGTTGATCAGCATACAATGATCTGACCAAATACTGCTCTACAAAACCCCCCTCTAGACTGTTTTATTACCCTTTCCCTCAAGAGGCAAGTTGTTTCTTGCCTGCTTTAGTTTTACAGCCCTTTCTCATCATTGCTGGTGAGGTGATGAGTCTAACCATGTCAGTACAGACCCTGAGGCTGTCGGCAGGTATGTGCAGTGTTCAGTCTTGCATCACACAGCTTGTCACAAGCATGGAAGAAATATACACATCGTTGCTATGAAACTTATGTTTTCACACAGTGTGAGCCTGGATCCGGTCTAAATTAGTTTTTCAGGATTTCCAACAAATTTTAGGAACTTGGAAAATCTATATTGTGTGTAGGTTGAGTTTTTTACGGTTCCAGTGTTGTTGTATATGCAGAAATGATGACATTTTGACCCACTTTTCTTTTTCTAAAGACCATCAGTTTTGTTGGAACACTTTTCATTTATTACCAACACATGTAATGAAACAATTTAAAACTTTATAAATGTATTGTGCACTGAGGGGCCAACCACACACATATGACTAACCAGTCTAGATGACTTATTTAGCTGGGAACAGTGAAAGCCACATGGGGAAAAAAATTCTTCCAAGATAGGGCCAAGTATTTCACAACCTACCGCTTGATCAAACAAGTATTGAATTCAATACACAACACTTCAAAATGTTACAAAAATATTTAATTCACTTTCAGAATGGGAATCAAAGCTTTTATAGAACATGATTCTCTAAAAACTTCTTAAAAACCTCAATACACATAAAACAAATACTTGAAAACCGTACAGGGCAGTAGATGTAAAGAGTTGTAATACTGGTTCAGCACTGTCAAATTAGGGTTTTTCTTAAAGGTGAGTCTTCTCTGTAAAAGAAGTTCTTTCTTTGTGTTAGTACCTATTGTTGACTGAATCATTATCTTCCGGTCTAAAGTCTCTGTTGTGTCCGATAGGTGAGCCGGACTCCCTAGTAACCATTTTGTTTATGTTGTTTTTCTAAGGCACTCTGCTTTCACCCATGTCCTCTGATTTGAATCAAGTTTTGTCAGCCATACTCGCTTAAGTCAAATTTGTAGCTCACATTACCAGGCTGACTTTAGACCGTGGACTCATTGTCAAATATTTTGGGTCTCAGACTTTTCAGCGTCAAACTCTTGGGCGTTGAACTTGGGCTGCTTTGCAAGCTGTCCATCTGTAGTCTTTCGAATAGCCTGGCACCATTTTGCCATGCTGAAGACTTTCGTTTAATGGAGCTTTGAATGGCCTCTGAAGTGAAGTAGTAGACAACCGGATCAAAGCAGCAGTTGGTCACCGCTATGCACAGAGCGATGGGGTAGATGGTTCTTACAACATGTTCTGCAAAGCATCCCTTTAGGATTTTGGAGCGGACCAAGGTGTAGAAGATGAGATTCACATTGTAGGGAATGAAACAGAAGCAGAAGATGAGCAAATGCACAAAGACCATCCTCAGGATTTTTGCTTTGTTGAGGTTTCCTCCGCGGCTGATGGTTTTGGGGTTCCTCAGTATCCTTAGCACCATGACAGAGCAGAACACATTCAACATCAGTGGGATAAGGAAGCCTGCAGTCTCAATAAACATCACCACCCACGAAAGCTCAGCCTTCCATTGTTTTTTTGAGTAGTTTTCAAAGCAAAACTGTGGCGTTGAGTTTACCGAACCCGAGTTAGTATTGTTCGGTGAAGTGGTGTCCAAAAAGACCCCAGTGGTTATACCTCCAGAGAGAATGATCACCCAAACTGTAAGGCAGGCCAGCTTGGCATTTTTCCTCGTACGAATTGTTTGGGACCGAAATGGATACTCAATTGCTAGGAAACGATCGACACTGATGCAGGTGAGGAAGAGGATGCTGCCGTACATGTTGGTGTAGAATAGGGCCACGGAGATCTTACAGAGCGCACTTCCAAAGAGCCAGTCACGTTTGATGAAGTACACAATCCGAAAAGGCAGGCTGAGGACAAAGAGAGAGTCCGAAACCACGAGGTTCATCATATACGTCGTGGTCTCATTCCGTATCTTCAGCGTACAGCCAAAAATGTACACAGCCACCGCGTTGAAGGTAAGTCCGACTACAAACACCATGGAGAAAACCGAGGCGTAGAGATTATACTTGAAGTTGTCACTCTTGTTGCAGTCCGTGCTGTTATCCATCTTTAAACCAGAGTGTACACTTACAGTGGAAAGAGTGAAAAGGTTCTCCTTACTCACAGTTGGTGTTCGTTATGCCATGAAAAAAAGAAGGTATACAGCAGCTCCTTGATATACCATCCAAAGTCCTTTTAATCTACTTGTCCTGCTGTGGCAGCTGTCCTGTATGTGCAGCGATGGTCATTTAAGTGGAGCTTTCATTGTTTTCAGTCGTCCTCACAAAACAAATGTATTAAAAGAGAAGAGTCGTGCTTTTTTTCCCCCTTTAGCTCTGTGAACACTTTAGTGGGTCTCCACTTGTCTCGTTCTTCTCTGTGTTGTTGAAGTCCCAAAGGCACGTGCTGATCGTCACTCTGCTCCTGCTGGATTGTAAATCAGAAACCTCACAGCAGCCTGGATGGCAGAGCCTCTGACACAGGGAACAGAGCAGGCTGTCGAACCACTGGGAGGAGCCACCGCTGGGGCCAAAGTCCTCCCATTCAAATGTCTTTCATTTGCTTTTGCAAATAAAAAGCATTTGAATAATGGAACAATAAAATGTGTTCTGTAATTTTCACATTTCAGTAAGATAAGTTTTAGTAAGTTTTTTGTTGTGTGTGTTAGATTGTCCTTGCTGCCTGCCATAGGGGTCTTTTCATCATCTTCCCGAAACATCAAAGCATTTATCAGGAGATTTTCTTATTTGTTTAATAGCACAGTGCATGTTTTTGTCTTTCAGTGCTCTTACTAGTGTCATTTGGAGTATTTTAAATAAAATAAAAAATAAAAAATAAGAGCATGACTCATCTGTAGTTGAATGTATTATGTAGTGTTGTAATATGTTACGACCTGATAATCAGCTGTGAGGATAGATAACCACTGATAGATGTCAGCGAATGTTCTTATCCAAATGTACTTTTGAAATGTTGGTGGCGTAAGCGGGGTGTGGCAGGCATGATGCATGAATGTACCATAAGCCATACTTACAAGTCCATACTCGCAGTTACTGTGGGAGCTGCTGAGTTGTAAACCACTCCTCACTTCCCTGTATGAGCTCATATCAGTTTGCTTTTTTACTGGTGTGACGGTTGCGTGCTGAGATTCACGTGCAACCTTCACTTTCACTGTCTTTTCATCTTGATTTAGAATTGTGCATGTTAACATAGATTTAGCTTTTTTTTTTTTTCCTTCTTTGGTATTTAGAGAAAATGTATTTTTAATTTGAAGTTATTATTTGTTTAACAAGCTTAACGAGTCAGTCAAATGCATTCAGAGTCAGACAGGATACTGTAGGGTGTGTGCTTGGGTCAACATAAAATGAGGAACAGATTTATAATACATGTATAGATTTGACTTATCAGTTGGCTGTTTTGCAAGGGACATTTCACATGTAAAATACCTCTAACATCATTTCTGCACATGTCTTCTACTTAATATACCAGGAAAAAACCCAAAAAGGAACTAATTGCCTGATCAAGACATGATCTCCAACCTAACAGGATTATTATATTACATTATTATGTGATTGCCAAATGAAATAATTTCTTTTTGCACCTTTTTAAAATTCCTGCTTGAATGAAAGGAAAATGAAAGTTGTGATGGACAGGGTATAAATGGAAATGGTTAAATATAAAGTAAATGTTTGTGTCTCTGCAGGGCTCCCCACTATTTGAGCTTCTGAAACAGGAACATGAGAGCGGAGGAGCAGAGCAGGTGGAGACCCCAGCTAATTTCAGTCAACCGCTGCAGCACAACCACACCGCAGCCGACCTGTAAGTCATCCCGCGGCTTTCGATCAGTTTGTCTTTTGATTTTGAAAGAACACCAAACCCTTTTTACAAGAGTTGTGAAACTACTGACTAATCAAAACAGCACAGCCTTGATGAATACGTCATAGATGAGCAGATAAGCATCAATAATATTTTGTTAAATTCCACAGCCCCCCCCCCCCCCCCCCCCCTTTCTTTGATTTTTTTTTAGCTTTGAGGAAGAGCTTTCTTTTGTTTTACCCGTCCATTTAAGGTTCGTGGTTAGGGGAAAGTTTCATGTTTATTGACATATGAAACTGGTTCCTGTGCTCTTCCCGCACAGATATTTGTCCCCCATGCGCCCAGGCCTGCGTGTATTACCTCCTGAGTCCAGCTGTCAAACTTCCTCTCAGCCTGCCTCACAGCCAACCAGCCAACCTCCACGACCCCTGAAGTCCAACTCTCTCAGCCTCTTCTATAAAAAATGTAAGTCACTGGTAGAGTTTGCACTAGTCAAAAATAATTGATGGTGGTGGTCCTGCCTAGCAATAAAGTAATCTTTTAAAGTAGTAATGTTGTGATGGATGGAGTAAATAATGGGAAAAATAACAAGTTAATAGGAGAAAATATTAATGCAATTGTATAAAATAACATTGTTTGATATTTTCTTTAAAGTATTGCAGATACAGTCAGGTGTCCCCACATTTTCATTAAGCAATTTTTTTTATTCTTATATTATTATTGTTACATTTTTATTAAGATAAGAGGTTCCATTCATTATTCTATCACACTAGACGCTCTAATCCTCTGGTTTTGTTTCTCTGTAGTGTACCGTTTGGCCTATACAAGGCTGAAGATGCTCTGCTCCTACCTGCTGTCCTCCCACCCTGAGTTTGAGCCCATAATATGGACTCTGTTCCAGCACACTCTGCAGCATGAGTACGAGCTGATGAGAGACCGTCACCTCGATCAGGTAAGCTGGAAATATGTCGCTCTCACTATTTGTTTCTGTCCCTCGTCTCCTGTTATTGCCCTCCTCCACTTTTCTTATTTATTTTTCTCTGCTAAATACGTTGTATGTTCCTGTAGTTGATGATGTCTGCCATGTATGCCATATGTAAAGTGAAGAGCGTTGATCTGCGCTTCAAGACCATTGTCACAGCATACAAAAACATGGCCAACACCAGCCAAGAGGTAAAACAGCCTGTTACAGTTTCCATAAAAACTCACCGAGTCGGCTGAAGTTTTGCTGATGTAATCGTGTTTCATGTAGAACTGTAACAAAACACTTTGAATGTTGCAGACCTTCAAGCACGTGTTGATCACTGAAGGCCACTACGACTCCATCATTGTCTTCTACAACCAAGTGTTTATGCAGAAGCTGAAAACAAACATCCTGCAGTATGCTTCTACCAGGGTGAGCTACATCTGCAGTAGTCATTGGTGACGGTGGGGTTTTAATGCACATATATATATAAAAAAAAAAGAAGTATTTCTACAAATTTCTCTCATTGTTTCTGCTGCTGTTTTCTTTTCTAGCCTCCGACACTCTCGCCAATCCCACAAATACCCTGCAGCCCCTACAAGTTCCCTAATTCGCCTCTGCGTGTGCCCGGTAGCAACAATGTCTACATCTCTCCATTGAAAAGCGCACGCATGTCTCCCGGTATCATGACCCCTCGATCCAAGTAAGTCCTGCATAATATTCATTGTCAAATAATTTTTGACAACGCTACTCCTGAACTAGAATGATATTATAGAATGATTTGAAATGAAGGCCTGTTTGTTTTGTACAATGCTCATTGGGGTTTTTTGCCCTTGCAGAATGCTGGTATCGATCGGCGAATCATTTGGGGTATGTTCATCTTAAGTTTGCTCTGTAGACCCAGAGAGTTGATTCTGTTCATCTGATTGCTTAGTCTGGATGTACAAAATCAACTTTCTCGTATTTTCTTACTTGGATTATCAAGCATGCATCAAAACATTTTGCTCTGTAGTGTAACAAAGGGCTGGTTTGATCTCTCAGCAGCTGCAGTGCCATTTATTTGTTTCCTCACTCACTCTTACTTCTGTTTTGTCTTCATTTGCAGCCATCAAATCGCTTCCAGAAGATCAACCAGATGGTCAACAGCAGTGATCGATCCCTAAAGAGGACTCTGGATCATGGCTCCACGCCAAAGCCTCTGAAGAGGTTACGATTTGATGTGGACGGGCAAGATGAAGCTGACGGCAGGTTGGTCACAAATGGTGCTTGTGTGCCAGATTATATTATATCATGTGGGGCAGCACAGCATTTTTGCACCATTATCCCGTCTCATATGAGACATGATTTACTATTTTAATTGGCTGTAGTTTTCATAAGTCAAAACATCACTCTCACCAAAATCACAAGAGTGAAAAATAGCCAACCAATGGCTTCGTCTGTCTTAAAAGCCAAAGATGATTAGCTGACAGAACAGCAACTGAAATAACAGTTTACAATTACTGTGAAAGAAAGGGACTGCACATGTGTACACAAATCAGAAAAAACATTTTTTAGCTTCCTTATATGTGTGAAAAGTTTATAAAATTGCATTCAGTTGCAGCAGCCTATAATTGGTCTTTGATAGATGTCAAATCTTTAAACAGTAAACTCTGTGTGTAGATTTTAGTTTTTCAGACTACCTCTCTGTGGGCTCATTATACCAAAAGCACTACATCACAAAAGTGACATCATATATCTGCTGGTTTTCACCTCTCACTTTTTGTAACCTTGAACAGGTGCCACAGCTGATGGCGCTTGTTTAAGATGATTGTGTAATTCATTTTTAATTAATTATTTACTCTAGTCACCATTTTTGATGACTTCTCCCATACCAGTGCTGATGTGGTTTTGTCTCAGTGGCGACATCTGTTATTACGTACAGCACTGCACCGAGTACTCGTAAATGGTACAAAGCTGTGGTGACGTCACTGTTTGACCAGTGCAGCAAGTATAATGGGCAATTGTCAAATATATTGTCAAACATTGTCCAACATCGTCCCACAAGAACACACTCTTTGACCTATATTAGGGGTCTACATTGCCTTCACCAGTGCAAAACCCTGTTTTGACTTTAAAGAACGAGTGTCAGGTTTCGCTCCAGAGGCACGGTGTCAGTTTTACAACTGAAAGGTGTAGGCTCAGCATTTGTTGGAGTTTCCCCGTCAGACTTCTAAATTTTGGGAGCATGATATAGCATAAGTTTGACCACAGTGGTGAAGTGGTTAACACTGTTGCCTCATAGTGAAAATGTCCTGTGTTCAAATTCCCTTTGCTGGATGTGGCCTGTCTGTGTTTGTTTGCTTGCTTGTTCTTCCTCCCTTGAGTGAGTTCTTGCAGTACTCCAGCTTTTTCATGGGAGAAGGAATAATTGCTCATCATGTTGTGTTACTGGCACAAACCTGCTGTGCAAGTGGTTTTTGCGTGGCCTGCGAGACTTGTTCACGTCACGCACGCATTAAAACACAGACATATAGTTACATTTATTGTGTTCTTCCTTTATATCCCTGCAAATAGTCAGATGGCTAAAACTAAAAGACTAATACATATATTTCTTTTTCTTTATAAGCTGCTATACGATATGACCAAAATCTCATATCCTGATATAAAACATTTATCGTCCGATAACGATATAAATCACAAAAATGTAACATTTTCTGTAAATTCTGTGAATCTTGAGTAGCTGAAGTGTTTCCAGCTGGGCGTCGTGTATCTGGAGTCGAGTGTTTTACCAATGCATGAAACATTTTTAGACATAGGTTTTAACGGTCGCTGTTTTCTTTGCGGCGTGCTGCAGGGAAAAGCCCGTTTTAACGTTTGAGTCTAAGGTTTATTTTTTAGCACCTGACGGCTGTTTTTTGCTTCTCATCGGTAAATATCTGCATACTATTTCATGTGATTCAGTTTATTTTGAAAAGTCTCAACAGGATCTTGAGCTTTATTGTGAAAGGTTTATGTGGAAAATAAACAAGCGGACATGTGATGGTTTTACCGTCGTTGTTGTTAACGACAATGCATAAAAACAGGCGCTTGTCCGTCCTTAGTGTGGTTATATTAAATATAAGAGAAAGAGAGAACTTTAAGAAATTAATATAGCCACTACAGTGACCATCAAAACGATGAAAAAATATTGCCATAAACAGTTTATTTTGCAACACCACGAAGCAAACGATGGCGTAAAATGAAACGATAGACGTTTTTATATCGTCATCCGATATATATCGTTATATCGAACAGCCCTAAGCTGCATATTTATTATTTAAGTAATCAATTACAAGCGCTATTAGCATCACTTGATGAACACTTATTTACAGATATGCACGACAGCACATTCCAGTGTCCCCAAAGTGCCACTGCACTACTTAAAAACAACAGCTATTCATTTTGAGATCAGCTTCTACAATTAATATGTAAAATTTCTGTTTTCACTGTATGATTCTGCAGTATGAAGAATGATTTCATTAACGCTTTCTTTATTTTATCTAAATTACAGCAAATCTGGAGGAGATTCTACACTGATTCAGAAGCTTGCAGAGATGAGTAAGTATTTGTATCAATAAAAGGCTTCAGGGGCTAAACCCCCCCACCCCCCATTAAGCTAAACGTGTCTGTCAAAAACTACAGTTCCTCCAATCCCTACTTGAGGCTTTCTTCGAAAACGAGTAAATCCTTATAGACTCAATGTTAAAATGTCCCATGTACATATATAAGTAGACCGGACCATATATGTGGACTGTTGATTCCTGAAAAATCCAAATCCAGAAACCCTTTGTGCGACATCATGCTGGCTCCATCCATGTCATAGTCTGTAATTTAGCTATTTAGACTGATTTTCATCGCTTTTGTTTTCACGTAGGCTCCACTCGCAGTCGCATGCAGGAGCAAAAGATGAAGGAGGATGCTGAGTCGAGGATGGAAGAACTCTGAAATCTATTCAGCTGACCTGCACTGTTTGTCACAATGTGAACGTTATTTTCTGTTCACACCTGAAGTGAAACACACCTGTTTTTTGTACATTTAAAAGTGCTATTTTATTTTTTATTTAACTTTGAGGAGATTTTTGTGAATATAGAGGATGTTCACCTTTTTTGTTGATGCTTTATCTTAGTGTTTTTAATGAATTAGGGCTGTGTCAGTGATTTTCATTAAGTATGTTTGGTTTTAAGTATTTCAGTGCTATTAGTTCCTCTTCACTCATGTTTTAAGTAGTCTGGATAGCTTCTGACACACACTGCTGGTTTTCTCCGCCTCCAGAACTTTTCACGTCTCAAGCATAATGTCACATTCAAGTGTTAAATCATGGTTACTCTGTAAAGAGGAGTAAATATCAGCCTCAGAGAGACACCCGAATGTCTTTTAATGTAGTGTTTTTACTGTTAAAGTAATAATTTCAGTTGGCAGCGCACATAATGTCTTCTTAAGTTGGTGACATAAAATGAGTAGGAAAATTGAATTTGTTTTAAAAACATGTTGAGTTGCATAAAAATGTCTGACATCCTGACAAGATTTCTGCACCACTACTTCTTTATCTGAGCTACAATTATCAGACGAACACAGTCAAACTAAACAAAAACAGTCATTTTCATGTTTTCATTGAACACACCGGCTGGAAACACCAACAACCTTTACCAGATGTTTCTTGCTGCTTATGAGACAACTGTGAGAAAACTTGAACAACTCTCCCCAGCAAACCAGTTTTAATTCATCGGTGATTCTGTGATGTTGTCATTGCTTTGTATTATTTTGTTGCAAGAGTCAGACATTCCTAGTTAAGGTCAGCTGCTGTCTTGACTTCTTTAGTAAAATTTCTGGTATAAGTTTGAATTGTTACCTAAATTCTTCCAACACAGCCTCACTGCAAAAAGGCAGCTACAAGCCACGATGATCCCTCCTCCATGCTTCACAGTCTAGATTTTTTTTAAACAAAATATCTTCCTTGCATTTCTTTCCTCCAGATGTAGTTGTGTGCATTTTGCCAAAAGATTTAGAACATTGAACATTTAGAACACTAATTTCGAACATTGTCCCAAAGTATCTCTTTCTTAAGAAGAGCAGACATTGTGTGGTTTGACTTATAGAAAGGGACAACCCACACTTTCAATCGCCTCAATAGTAACACCTCAGAGTAGTTTTTGCACAAGTCGGTGGTGTCTATTCTGTGTGGTCAGTGAAAGCATGAGAAGTACAGTTGTTTTTGTATGTTTAGTGAAATATCTTTTGTCTATAATTTTGACATGGCTGAAGATCATACTATGCTTTGAGTAATCTAAGGATAAAAATCCCACTAATTCAGGTGCAAGTTTTTATTTTCACTGTAGTTTCAGATGATTTCCCTTCGGTGTAATGTGTAGTTTTATGGTAACTTTTGCTTTCTTTTTGGGATGGTTAATAAATGCAAATAAAGGGGTTATTTGTTATGAGTTAAAGAACTATGTTTTCTATATAATTTACACTCATTAGATTGGCTCTTGTCATTTTTGCAAATGGGGATAAGGAGAATTCTCAGAAAAGGAGGGAAAATGAAGACACTAATTTTAAAGTGAAATGTGTTTTTAATGTGCTGAAGTGTAGTACATACAGGTCACCACAGAGATCAGCCATGTGTTTTCATTCAGCATAGAGTAGCCAAAGGTGGTGTGCAGTGACCACCTGATAGAGTAAAGAGCACCACTGTGTGTACTCATAATAGACTCCCACGTCCCTGTGAAGGTACGCGAGAGGACATGTTATTGGGCAGTTTAGTTTTGCTTTGCTTTGCTTTGGATGTGGGGAAAATAAGATTTTAGTACCATTTTGGAAATGTGTAGACGTTTTTAATAAACCACAGAATATTTGTTACTTCTTGTTCAGCTTCATCTTGAAAGTCGTGTCTTAGATCTCCCCAGTGCTAACATGAAAGCTCAAATAGATTATAGTTTAGGGCATTTAGACCAAACCAGCACAGTCCCTTTTCTTCACCAAATTCTGCTGTAATTATGAACCAATAAATACTAAATCTTTGACCAAAACATATCGACCTTGTGTTTGTTCCTGTTCAACCAGAAGAACAGCAGTCTCAGTTTAGAGCTCATCTTAAAGTCTACAGAGGTAGTTTTACTCCCTCTGCTGTTCAGAATTATGTTTGCAAGAAGCTGAAGTCAGTCGGTTTCACTGTTAATCAGTTAATCAGTGTGCCAGACTAGTCAAACTCTAACTTTCTAGCACTGTACAGAAGTTTAACTACACATTTAATCCTTGAGATATCCTAATATAAGAAAAAGAAGTTCATTCTCAACAGTATGTCTCAGTCTTTTCTACGTGATAAAGAAATCCTCTTGTAGCCAATGATATAAAAGTGTTTTCTCTGTGCTGCTAACAGGATTATTAATTCTGACAATCATTTTACATCATGGATAACTACACATTAAAACTTGTTGGACCATCATTTAAACATAGCACATGCTTTCTTTTACGAGTGCGGTACCATCAGCTGCTTGGTAGACATTTTTGTAGTAAAGGAGTATAGGGATGTATTTCTGTTTCTAAAGTAAACGTAAACGAAATAACAAATTTGGACCAAAGCCATGAGCGCACACAGTGTAGCTGGGGCTATGAGTTTAGCAGCAATATACAGAGAATGTTGGCAAAATTGCAGTGATTTTGAAAAATCCCTATAAACATGATCGGTGTAAAATCAAGGGAAACTTTATGTGTTTCACGACAATAATTATAACATGCATTTTTAATGAATGGACAAAATCTGACTTCCAGGAAAAGATTTAAATCAGACCCGTGAAAATTTGTAAATGTTTAACTTGCAGCTCCTTGTTTTTCCCACTGCTCCTCACAGCTCCTCTGGGAGAAATGGCAACAGCTGCCTTAATTGTGCCATGGTGCTGTTTCCAATTGAGAGACCGGAATTAATTTCTGTTTGAATGCAGTCACAGTTTGGTTTGGGCCCAGCCAAGCATAAAGTACTTTGAACCGGTAACATTTTAATTGGCCTAGCCCCGAGGGCCTTTGAAATTTGTTATTGAGTTTGTGTACGTTGATTTTTCAGTAGTCAGCCGATAGCACATGATCAGAGGACTACGGAGTTCTCAGTTCTCCTCTTTTGGAATTATTGTGCAATCTGCCAATATCTTCATCCCTGAAGTTTCAGTGAATCTGCTTCTGTTTTCGATTTAGAGCCGCCTCTCGAAATCGTGTTGTTTTGTGATTGGGAATGGAAAAACTAACGGTAAGGAGATTTTTATTGGCTTTTATTGTTATTTGATATGAAAAAAGTAGTTGCGGGTTAATAAAACAAAAACAAAAAAGCAAGTCTAACCCTACTGTGCTTCATATAAACTGGAACAGCTTTAAAAAAATAAATTGGAATTCTTTGTTTTACTAATGTTTGTGTTCATATATGTCATGCATTTCCAAGTCAAATCTTTCCCTATTTGCATGTTCTTTTATTCCTAGTATATCTTGCTATTTTATCAAAGGATCAGTTGAATCGTGTATTTGGCCTCAGTGCCAAAAAAATCTTGACAGAACAGAAAAGCTTACCCTCAGACCTTTGTTCACTTTGTAAGCCTTGTGGTTAAAGCTTTCAAAGTCTATTTTAAGCAAACCATGATTTTTTTTTCCTCAAATCTAACTGAGTAATTTTGTTGTCTAAACATAATCAAACAGCATAAAATGGTTTAAAATCAAAGACTTCGAGTGTGTGAATCTGAGACTGCTGCTGACTTTCCCGGTCTGTCCTGCAGCCAGAGCAATGGCGAGAGATTATGAGCAAGAAGATGCGGTTCTCTCCAGCGCTCATCAGTGCCATTCAGGAGGGGGAAACAGCGCTGCTGTGTGGACTCTTGAAGACAGGTGACGGCATTACCCGTCAGCTGGATGAGTCTGAGGATCGTCAGTGGAGGGAGGCCCTCAACCTCTCCATCCGCTTGGGCAACGAGGATGCCATGGACGCCCTCCTGCAAGGAGTCAAGTTTGACTTCCGGCAGATTCATGAGGCTCTGCTAGTCGCCGTGGACACCAACCAACCCATAGTGGTGAAGCGTCTCCTGGACCGCTTGGATCAGGAGAAAGGGAACAAGATGGACGTACGATCCTTCTCTCAGGCCATATTTGATCGTTCTGTTGACAACTCTCAGTTTGCCCCTGGTGTGACCCCTCTGACTTTAGCCTGCCAGAAAGACCTGTACGAGATTGTTACCATGCTCACCCAGAAAGGCCACGTCATCCCGTGGCCACATAAGATCTCCTGCGCCTGTTTGGAGTGTTCTAACGGCCGGCAGTATGACCTGCTGAAGTTCTCCCTGTCTCGCATCAATACTTATCGTGGCATTGCCAGCCGTGCCTACCTGTCCATCACCTCTGACGATGCCATGCTCAGCGCCTTCAGTCTCAGCAGAGAACTCCGTAAGCTGTCACAGAAAGAGCCAGAGTTCAAGGTCTGAGGAGATTCATAGTTATCCCTGCTCACTATTCATTACGGGTGTCTCTGTTGCTTCTTGACTTATGGTTAATTTCTCCTACAGCCTCAGTACCTGAGCCTGGAGCAGATCTGTCAGGAGTTTGCCGTGGAGTTGCTGGGCATGTGTCGCAACCAGAGCGAGGTAACCACTATTTTGAACAGCTGTGGAAATGAAACTCAGGATTCCTTGGATGAACAGGCCTTTGAGGAAGGAATCCCCAGCCTGTCTCGCCTGCGGCTTGCAGTCAATTACAACCAGAAGCAGGTAGCTAGAATTAGAAACTGATGCCAACCAAAGACAAGTAAGATAAGAAACAATCAATTCCTGTCTTCTCTGTTTCTCTCTGTTTGTGGCAGTTTGTGGCGCACCCAATCTGTCAGCAGGTTCTGTCCTCTATCTGGTGTGGGAAACTGGCAGGCTGGAGAGGTAGCAGAACGGCCTGGAAGCTGTTTGTCTCTATGGGAATCTTTCTTACCATGCCCCTTCTTTGCCTTGCCTACTGGATTGCACCAAAGTCAAAGGTCACACACTCTGTAGTAGCAGGTTGATATTGGATGTACATAAATATGTCATGTGAGGTTAGGGATGGGTATCGTTTAGGTTTTATCCGGTACCGGTGCCAAACCGGTACTTTTGAAACTGTGCCGGTGCTTAAACCGGTGCTTAAAGAATGGAGAACACAAAATTGGTCCAAAAACCTCTCATGTTCAGCTGTTTTTTTTTTTGTAAAAAGATAACAATGTTAGCCTTTTCTGCAGCTATGGGGCATATATGGTATCACTCTTGGCTGCAAGCAGAGCTTAAACAATGGAAAAAACATAAACTTTGTCCAAAAACCTCTCATGTTTAACTGTTTTCCACTTTTTCTTTGGTCATTTTAGCCTTTTTGGCCAGGGTGAAGGGAGTATCTGCCATCAAACAAGAAGACAGCCGCATGTAGCTATGATGATGTTTGCTAGTTCACCTTACATGCATTAATGTAATAACGTGGTTAGCTTACTCAACGTAAATTACACACGAACAACATTAAGCTACTCACGCAGAGAAGAGCGGCTGCTGCTGCCATCATCATCCGTCATCATTTCTGCTACACTGGCAGGGCTAGGGGCCAGGACTCTCCTCTTCCTGTTTTTGGGGGACATTGCTAACTGCGGGTCCGATAACAGGCACCACACCCGCAGTAGATGTGCACGGCGTGAGGTCTCGCAGCAAGCTATCAAATACGGCGCATTTCTCGGCTTTAAAAAAAACCCCGCTATGCATCGCCAGGTGTTTCATGAGATTTGAGGTGTTACCTCCTTTGACAGTATCACAGTATCGGCTTAAAGCACTTGTTGCAGGCTGCTGAGTTTGCATATTTTGCTGTGAAGTACAGCCAGACTTTTGACTGCTTTGCCTTGGACATTTTTAATCTGTAGCTCTGCTCTAAAAGAACGTACGTACCTGGCCCCGCCTACTATCCTCGGAAACGTAAAATGATTGGCTAGAATCTAAAGTGTATCACAGCTCAGGGAAAAAAAGCACCGAAATGTGCGCTGCTTTTCGGTCTGGTTACTACCGTTTATGTCAGAACCGGTGCCATGGATACCGGTACCCATCCCTATGTGAGGTATTATTTCAATTTTAAGTTGACTGTGTTGTTTGTTCCCCAGCTGGGAAAGCTAGTAAGAATTCCTGTGATCAAGTTTCTTCTTCACTCTGCATCCTACCTGTGGTTTCTCATTACATTACTTGGGGAATCGATAACCATGGAGCTATATCAGGACACATTTGCTTCCCGGCAGCAGAACCTTCTGCACAGCTCCTTCCACATGGTGTGGGTGGTCGGTAGGTGCACTTTCTCTAGTTTTAACTTTTAGACAACAGCCATTAGATGTGAACAGGGTTTGGATTGTCTGTTTCTTAAAGGATTCTTCTGGTATGAGTGTAAGGAAGTGTGGATCGAGGGGCTTCGGAGTTACTTCCTAGACTGGTGGAACTGCTTGGACGTGATGGTGCTCAGCATGTACCTGGCATCTTTTGCGTTACGTGTGCTTATCTTGCTCAAAGGTTTCTTCCTCTGCCATGATCATGATGGCACAGAGGAGTGTGTCTACTTCACCCAGACTTGTAAGGGGAAAAAAAATCATTCATCCAAAATGAATGTCACAAATCTCAATGCTCAATTGTTTTGTTTGTTTGTTTGTTTGTTTGTTTGTTTGTTTGTTTGTTTTGTTTTGACTCTGTGAAATTGTCTTGCAGCACGTGACAATTGGCACCAGGAAGATCCTCAGCTGATTGCCGAGGTCCTCTTTGCAGTGACCAGCATGTTAAGCTTCACACGGCTGGCATATATCCTGCCAGCCCACGAATCTCTGGGAACACTACAGATCTCCATTGGAAAGATGATTGATGATATGATGAGGTCACTTATATCTGATTCCTTATATTTTTACATCTGAATATACAGAACCAGAATTATGTCAATGTTTCTTTTCTGTTTGTTTGTTTTTAGATTTATGTTCATACTGATGATCATTGGCACCGCCTTCCTTTGTGGCATCAACAATATCTATGTTCCTTATGTCATTTCTCCAAATCTTGGCAGGTAAGACTAGAGAGAGTTTGAGAGACTTTTACATCATCTTTTCTGAAGGCAGTAAAAAGTATTTCTAATTTAAATGATCTACAGAAATGTAGACTAGCCCTTACAGTTAATATCTAAGCTCTCAAAGCTTGTTAATAATATGGGATAATGGTTTTTTTTACTCTATTTTTGAAGCTTAAGTTATCAGGTGATATCTTCTGAAAAAGTGCTAAGTTGCGCATAAATGAAATACAATAATTTCTCCAACTAAAACCTGAACACAGACTTCCTGTCAATCTCAAAGGAACTCATACTTATCAAGCCACATACACTGAATGTAAAGTGTACACACCTCTGTTGAAATACCAGTTTTTGTCATTGAAAAAAAAAGATCCAAATAAATCATTTAAAAGTGTTTCCCACTTTTCGTGTGACCTATAACCAGTACAGTTCAATTGAATCATCTGTTAGGGAAGGGAGTCTACCAGCATGCTACATCTTGACTTGGTTGTCCACTTTTGTCAGCTTCTGAGGGCCTTTCTTGTGCACAACCATCTTCAGGGTAATTTCTACTAGTGAAGCCATTATCTTTTTGATTTGCATGCTTAGAGTCATTGTCATGCTAAAAAGGTAAAATTCCTCTTCAGCTGTCTGGTAGACTCCAAAAGGATTTGGGTCAAAAGCGACAGGTGTACAAAGCTGTAATTACCTCCACCTTGACTAAAGCCCCGGTTTCAGCTAAAGAAAAGCAACCTAAAAATGATACCACCACCGTGCTTCACTGTGGGTATGATGTTCTATTGGTGATGCATAGGAATTATTTTTGTACCAAACATACCAAACTTTATCAGAAAAGGCTTCCATTTTGCAACCCTACACCATAGTCCAGACATAAGGAGAACACTGGATATTGTTGTCACATGTAGTATACAACAAGGACTTGCCAGTACTGGAGCTTCAGCTCTTTTAGTGTTGCTGTAGGTCTCTGGGCAACTTCTCTGACCGGTTTACATCTCGTCTTTTCGTTCATTTTGCAACAAAGTCCAGTTCTTTCCAGTGTAATTAGTGTCCTATTTTTCCCTCTACCTTTTGATGGCTGTCTTCTCTGTTCAATGAAATTTCAAATATTGTGAAAACATTTTTTGTACACTTCTTGCAACTGATACCTTTCAACAGTGAGATTCTTTTGAGGCTTTGCCCTTTGCAACCCATGGCTTTGGCTGAAGCAGGCAACTGAGTAAATCTCAGAGAAATCCTCTTAGGACAGCTGAACTTTATTTGGGATTAACCAGAGTCTCCAATTGATGGCAGCTATGTACCCAAGAAGACTCAAAAGATGCTTCAAAGTCCTAGATTATCGGTGTACGCAACAAGCCTATTGTACTTTTGTAGTGTATATTTTCCCTAACAGATTTGTTTTCCAATTGAATTGTACAGGGGACATACTGTATACCATTAAAGGTGGGAAAAATTGTATTGATTGCATCATGAAAACCCCCCCAGCATTTTACCATTGGTGTGTACACTTTCTGCATCCACTGTTCAGTATATAACATATAGACAGCTCACCGGGGGAGTCACCTGTCATTCAAAATACTCATGTCCCATAAAAATGCACAACTTAACTCTTAAAACAGATGAGTTATAAAAAGATTCACCCTTTTGTTCTGCACATCTTGGCAGTTTTGGGTAATTGTCACAAAGGCTTTATTGTTCAACCCCCTGATATTATAGTTTGATTATAACTTGTCTTGTTTTTTTTAAATAAAATAAAACAACCCTCACATCATGCCTGTGCCTTTCTTCACTTTCACAGGTTTAATGAGACCTTCCGCTTCCTATTCTGGACCATGTTTGGAGTTGTAAACCAGGAATATGTGGACATGCCAGAGTTTGTGTTGGCAGAATTTGTAGGAAGGGTCCTGTATGGCATCTTCACTCTTGTCATTGTCATTGTACTTCTCAACATGCTTATTGCCATGATAACAAACTCCTTTCAGAAAATTGAGGTAAAGAATTACCATCCTCCTGTGTAACGTCTACAAAAGCGCCCCCCCCCCCCCCCCCCCCCCTCCCCTTCTGGGATGCGCACTGACTGATGTGCATTTATTTTAATTCAGGATGACGCGGACGTTGAGTGGAAATTTGCCAGGTCAAAGCTGTACCTCAGCTACTTCAGAGAGGGCCTCACTATGCCTGTGCCTTTCAACATCATCCCCTCCCCCAAAGCCATTTTTTACATCCTAAGGTGAGCTGCAAAAATACAGATTTTAAACTAGAAAAACAGCCTTTTATTCTGATTTTTAAAAAATGTTTTAAATATATATTTTTAAAAATTCCATTCAAGGGGCATCTTTAGACGAATCTGCTGCTGCTGCACTTGTTCCTCTGAGCAAAAATATCCCCCCATAGCCTCTATAGTAAGTGTGTATGAATTGGATTTTAGTAAAAGAATATATTATCTTTTACATTTTACTTAATATATGTTAATTATACTCTATATGGCATTTAACATGTTTTATGCTATCTGTATTCTGTAAAAAGTCCAGTGATAAGGGATCTGAAGATGGCCAGTTATCGTACCGTCAGCAGGTGATCACGGCACTGGTGCAGCGCTACATTGAGTCAGCTCACAGGGAGTTTGAGGAGACCAAGAGGAAAGGTAAAGACTCTTTCAGTAAGCACTTGATTCGTTTTTGTAGAGCGGATATACCCTATATGGAAAAAGTATTGGGCCACACCGCTTAATCTTAAGTTCAGGTGTTTTCAGTTCCATTATCACAGGTGTATAGAATCAAGCATCTTGGCATGCAGTCTGCCTTTACAAACAAAAGAGGAAATAATGGATCATTCTAAAGAAGTCATTGTGCCAATGATCTGCTGACTCAGTAACACCAGAGCTCCAAACCTTCTCTTACATTAACATCAGCACAAAAGCTTCATTTTATGGTCAGGCACCTTTTGTTGATCTAATGTTTCAGTCCATATAGTGTGTAATTTGACTTCCTGATATTCTATAAATCAGCTCTATGATTTTAGCAGGTTTTCTTCTTCTTTTTTAAGCACTGATTTCAGTTTTAAGTAAATTATTAATCATTAAAAAGCTTTTGGTGTGACTAAAGTGTTTTCTTCCCTCAGATATTGGAAATCGAATGACTGAGCTGAGCAAAGCGGTCGCCAGGATGCACAACGATCTGAAAGTCGCCCAGCAGTACGCAATGGACGATGGAAACGATACAAGCGATGCACCGACCAAGAATGGCTCCTCTGTACTGGGGAAATACATCATTGGTGCCAAGAACAATTTCAGAGGTTTTACCACCAGACAAGATGACAAATGCACAGATCTTAAGGTGACTGTGCACAGCATTGAGGAAAAGCTGGATAAAGAAAAGTTTGAAGCACAGATGGAATCAGACATTCAACAGAATGAGGTGGATGAATGTAGAGACGAGGGACAGTTTCCTGACTCTGTTGTGGTGAAAATGGAGGAAGGCCGAGCTCAGGCTGAACAAGAGGAAAAGAAGGAAATTAACTCAGATGAGAAGGAGAAAGCAGCCAAAGGTGAAATTAGTGTAAATAAAGTGAAAGAGGAGAAGAAAGGAGGAAACGGTTTTACTAACACAGAAGAAACGTTGAGTGACGAGGCCACGGATGAAGAGGCAGAAACCCTAAATGAAGGAGGGATGAACAAGGAGGGAAGAGTGCCGGATGAACACATGACCTCTGCACATGCCGAGAGCATCGAAGTGAGTGACGAAAAGATAGAAACCCAAAAAATAATCTGCAAGTTCAATCACATTGAGCTGCAAGAAAAAAAAGCAGCACAACCGAGCTGGATGAAGGGAAGAAAGCCTGAGCATAATGTAGCAGAGACGCCTCACAATGAGAAGAGCAATGAAAAACCTGAAATGAAGAAAATGATTCCTTCACCTACAGGAAGCAGCAGCTCCCAGGACATGGGCTTTGGTTCCCAAGAAGGGGAAGAATCGATCGATGGCACACCAGTGAGACCTTAACCTTTGAGGTGACCTTGCTGCCTCATTGGTCACTTTATGCAATATCTGACAAAAGTGCAGTTGATCAGAGTTTTGAGATGTCCACTTTTTCCCCATGTCTTAAAAAGTAAACAAAGGATCAGCAGAGAAACTGTCAGTTTGCATGCAAGATATTTTCCACTACCTAAAAACATTTACTTTTATCCATTCATCTTTAGATTGCCAAACATTTTGTCATGTAGTCTATTTCTAAGCCCAAGGATGAAAACTGCAGAGGCTTGCCAGCAATGCTTTAGACCTTCTTCATACCTTTAGAAAACCCCTCTTTAAATGTCTTGCAGTTTTTGTGCAGATCAAACAAAGTATAGTTGAAAGTTTTAATAAATGAGCTTTAAGGATGTTTGAGTGCAGATGTGTGTAGCAGCTGTAGCTCTCTGGATACCTGTGCACAAACTTGGAAATGTGTTTCTCAAAACCCAGAAGCTTCTGAGCTTGTTTTCATCTCCCAAGACTATTCCATTTCATTTAGGTTGTTAGTTATTTATCAGACAGACTGCTGTTAAAGTTTTCAATTTACATTCATTGAAATAAAACTCTGTCTTAAAGTGTCGCCTCCTTTTATTTCCATCAGGCAGCTAACCTATACCCGTTGCTACATTGTGACAATACAGGTCTCAGCTTGCTTTATACATAATACTCCCATGAGGTCTCAGGCAGGAACACACTGGCTCATTACTTCATCACCTGCAGCAGCATCGGTCCCATGGCACATATCCAAACTCTTGCACTGGAAAATCACCTTGGCTTATAACCTTTTCTATCACAATGTCTCCTTAAACTTTGTTTTTGTTCTCATCAGCCCAACTTAAGCCCAGCGCTGCTGTCCAACAGGTTTTGATGTCCTGTAGCAAAATCCAAAACTTGTATGCAGTATCTTTAAAAATAATTATGCTGAATCTCAGAGCATGGATAATATTTTATTTTCCATTCATTTAAAATGCAGGTCAACCTGAATTCATTAGTATGACCCACCTGAAGCTAAAAGAAATATTAATTCATTATAACCTATTAATTCTATACAAAACACGCATGCAATGCTTCATGATGTAAAAAAAACCCCAAGAAAACAGAAAAAATGTTTTAAAATCCAAAAAAAATTAAATTATGAAAACTGTAAATATTTGTAATCTGAAGACATCAGCATTTATAAACCACATGTTACAGCTTATACAGATAAAAAGCACCAAGTGTTTCAAAAACAGAGGTTTAAGTGGCAAAGCTGAGGTGATTTAGTAATGCGATTGTCTGAGCGTAGCAAACTTCATTTAAGAGCCACACATCAGGCATTCGTCTTTGTTTGCTAAGGAACAGACCATGGCTGCGGTATTGCGCTCTTTGGTCTCCTCCTTCACGCTCTTAGCCGATTGGCCCTCCTTCAGTTTCTCTTTGTTCAGGGTGAATTGAATAGGGTTGGCAGCAGGCTTTGTCCGCAGGTAGTACATGCCAGTTTTCAGGCCCTGTGGAGGGAGGAAAAAAAGGGAAGGTTTCAAACACTGTTTGGATATTTCTCCATTTCCACCTCAACCATGAATCAGTTGGTCTTAACTTACCAACTTCCAGCCATAGAAGTGCATGCTACTAAGTTTTCCATAGTTTGGCTCAGCAATGTGAATGTTAAGCGACTGGCTTTGGTCAATGTATGCACCACGATCTGCTGCCATCTTGAGGACCGTCTTCTGGGAGATTTCCCACACAGTTTTATACAGCTGCTTCAGATCATCTGGGATCTCATCAATGTTCTGAAAAGAAGAGGGACAAATTCACATTTTATTTGTTCTCCACAAGTGAAGTTGGGCTTAATTATAGGAACAATTGGAGCAGTGAAATGGAACAAATGAATAAGCCTTTTACCTGGATGGATCCATTATGAGCTATGAGCTGATTCTTCATATCCTCGTTCCACAGTCCTCTTTCTGTGAGGTCTTTCAGCAGGTGAGGATTCACAATCTATAGGACAGGTTGAAAACACACATAGTAGCCTTGCCTTTGCTGTGCACATGTCTTAACACACAGTCGGCAGATGCATTCAGCACTCACCTGAAACTCTCCTGAAAGCACCCTGCGGGTGTAGATGTTGCTGGTGTATGCCTCGATGGACTCATTATTACCCAGGATCTGGGCAGTGGATGCTGTGGGCATTGGGGACAAAAGCAGGCTATTCCTCACACCATGCCTGAGGATGGACAGGAGTAAGAACTATGGCCACCATTTATGGTTAACGTGAGCAGTAAATTGAAAACCAGGCATTCAGGAAAACTTACTTGGCAATCTTCTCCTTTAGTGCTTTCCAGTCACATAAATCTGTTGGAGTCTTATTCCACATTTCATACTGAAGGATCTGAAAAAACAAACGTGTTTGTTAGGTTTTGATCTCAAACTGCTAAAATGTATCCCAGGATGGTTTTGAGACACTCTGATATCTACTCACTCCTTTGCTGACAGGAGAGCCGGGGTAGGTTTCATAAGGGCCAAGCTCTGCTGCCAACTCACAACTGGCCTCCAGGGCAGCGTAGTACATGGTCTCAAAGATCTGAATGTTGAGCAACTGGGCCTCTGGGCTTTCAAACGGATAGCGCATGAGGATAAAAGCATCAGCCAGACCCTGCACACCAATTCCAATTGGCCTGTGACGCTTGTTAGACCTTTCAGCCTGAAAAGAGGGACAGAGAAGTTATGTTTACATAGAGCTTATGAAACCCAGCTGCATGGCTGCAACACCAGAAAGGAAGTCATACCTCAGGCACTGGGTAGTAGTTTATATCGATAATCTTGTTCAGGTTCTTGACAATGACTTTGGTAACAGATGCAAGTTTCTTGAAGTCATAGGTCTTTTCTGGTGTAACGTACATGTTGACGGCGATGGAAGCCAGGTTACACACTGCAACCTGAGTTAGGAGAACAAACCAAACTGAAAACAAGTTCTGACAGAATAATACACATAGTTGTCCCAAAAAGCTAAATTTGTTGTGACCAGTACATCTTTTACCCCTCACCTCATCTTTGCTCGTGTACTCTACGATCTCTGTGCACAGATTGCTGGATTTGATGGTGCCCAGGTTTTGCTGATTACTCTTTCTGTTGCAGGCATCCTTGTAAACCATGTATGGTGTACCAGTTTCTGTCTGCGACTCAATGATGGCGTACCACAGCTGCTGAGCCTTCACCACACGCTTAGCCCTGCCCTCCTTCTCATATCTGAAAACCAAGACCATCATTGGGACAGGTTAGCACTGGGGGGAAAAAAAAAAAAAAAAAAGCTGTTTGTTGTGCTGATCTTACCGAGTGTAGAGCTCCTCAAACTCCTCCCCCCAGCATTCGTCCAATCCAGGACATTCACTGGGACACATCAGAGACCAGTCCTACAATCACAGCAGAAGGATAAGATTTGTTCACCATTTAGGAAAAAATAAAACCCTAAAGTCAACTCTGGCCAGCATGGAGTTCCCCCCAGTAATCACCTGATTGGTTTCCACTCGCTTCATAAAAAGGTCTGGGATCCACAAGGCGAAAAACAGGTCCCGCGCCCTCTGCTCTTCTTTACCCGTGTTCTTCTTCAACTCCAAAAACTCGAACACATCAGAATGCCACGGCTCGAGGTACATAGCGAACGCCCCAGGCCTCTAAAGTACACAAAAACCAAGCCATGCGATTAGCACCATTTTATTTACACTGTTGTTACACATCTTCCATAATTTATGGGAAAATCTCATCTTTACCTTGTTGCCACCCTGGTCAACATAACGTGCTGTGTTGTTGTACACACGAAGCATAGGAACCAGCCCGTTGGAAGTGCCATTAGTCTTTAAGAAACAAAACAAACACGCACCACTTTAAGTAAAAAACAAAACACATTTGTATAAATGAAAGCAACTCGTCAAAATTTTACTCACCCCAGCGATGTAGCTGCCTGTAGATCTGATGCAGCTAACTGCCACTCCAATACCTCCAGCTGATTTTGAGATGAGCGCGCACTGCTTCAGTGTGTCATAAATACCATCAATGCTGTCATCTATCATGGCTAGCAAGAAACAACTGCAGAAATCCAAACAAAGTATATTAGGTGGAAAAATCCCCACAGTATCAGAGCGTATCAGCACCCTCAATTATAAATTCTTTACCTGGACAGCTGGGGCCTGTTGGTGCCAGCGTTGAACAGTGTAGGAGAAGCGTGAGTGAACCACTTCTCTGACAGCAAGTTGTAGGTCTCAATGGCTGCATCAATGTCACCTTTATGAATCCCGACTGACACTCTCATTAGCATGTGCTGGGGTCGCTCGGCAACTACAGAGAAAGACATTAAATTGTTAGTCCCTGATGGCCTGCACCCATAAACATGCTTATCAATAAGTTGTAGGGAATTTAACTCTCACCTTTGCCATTAATCTTCAACAAATATGATCTCTCAAGAGTCTGTTAGAGAAAAAAGCACAAATTAGATTCATAATCATAGTGTATGCACAATAGGGGTCAGAGAATAAAAAAAAGGGGTGAATACTAGTGATGTGCGATACCACTGATTTCCTTTCCGATCCGATACCAAGTAAAATTCAGGGTGGTATCGGTGATACTGATCCGATACCCATACTCTGTACAAAAACTTAATCTTTCATTGCATTTCATAATACAATATATAATTGTATTATGTAATTGTAATAAGAACATAACCATATTGCTTCATAATGATTAGAGGACATCAGACAACTTGTTTTTATTGCTTAATAATGCAGAATAATCATATAGAAATAAAAAAAACTGACGTTGTGCGCTATTTGAGCATGTTGCCTGCCTGCAGCACTAAAGGACTCTGCGAGAGACGTCTGTCTCGCCCTAGCAGCACCTGTCCCTGTCCTCCTCTTCAGTTCGCCTCAACATAAGCTTATCATATTCTGTGATGTGATTTACTCCGAGGTGTTTGACGACGTCAGTGGTGTTGCCACAACAACGTGTCCACACAGGACTCTGTTTGCGCTCAGCCATTGTTGTGAGTGTGCACGCCAGGGGCGGCCACACATTTATACAGCCGTATTCGGCACATGACTATGAAAGGCGTAAGAGGAAGTAGTTCCTTCCAAATTAGACTCCGAATTGTATAGTTTCTTTCCACTGCGTTCATTTTAATGGAAAAACTACAAATTTACCCCAGAGTACTAAAATATCGATATTATAATATGAGAATCGATTCTAGAACATAAATTGCTGGTATCGGAAGAATTGATATTTCAGTATCGATCCGCACACCACTAGTCAATACTTCACAGTATCCCAATAATTTCGATATTTTATTAGATAATGAAAATAGTTTTTCCAAATTCTGTCATCTTTGCAACTTGTGGTGACTAAATGGTTGCCCAGAGCTTCTGAGGGTGTTGAACACCAATGACTGCTTGATAAGAGGCAACTTTCCTTCAATCACTCTCAGAGATTGTGGAAGGCTTGCAAATAATCCCTGTCTGATTTGTAAATACAGATAGATTGCCAACATGTTGCAATCAGTCTGAATGAATCTTTGTCAGTGAACACAATTCAAGGGGACTCGAGTCAACTGGCTGCCAGGTGGTTGTATTCTGGCACAAAATTTTTGGAACAGGTTTTTGAGCGTAAATGCAATAATGTGATTTTTTCCTCTATGTAAACAGCAACAGATATGTGATTTTTGACAATCTATAAGTTAATTCCTGTATTATCAGTAACAGATTGCTTATTATTGTCAGCTTCAGCCCATTTAGTACCAGACTGATGCCGTTTTATGGCAACATGTACGGCAGGTTTTAGTGACACCATTGGTTTAGCAACACCCCCCTCCCCCTCCCCTAGTAAATAAATAAATATATATATATATATATATATATATATATATATATATATATATATATATATATATATATATATATATATATATATATATATATATATATATATATATATATATATATATATTTTTTTTTTTTTTTTTTTTTTTTTTTTGGGGGGGGGGGGGGGTGGACAGATACTGACAAACTTTGACGACATATTTTGCAGCTGAAAAACCGGGATAAACCACAGTGTTGGTAAAATATTCTGCATAATGCAACATGTTAAACATTGCAAAAGTATCGTATTCTGGTAATATGTGTGTCTAATGGACAGGATGTTAAATGTAGGGTAAAATGAGAAATTACCTTAAACCCGAAGAAGTTGTAAGAGAAATCTCTGTCGTAAATGATTGACGAGTTGAGGCGCTGCAAAAAATTGAGGAAAATGTGTTAAAAAGCTTCACCAAACCTTAACTGTGAGGAGACGAACAAAGGATAAAATCAAACCCCACTTACAGCCTTGTTTTCAAGAACAATGTCCAGCGTCTCCTTGGAGATCATAGGAGAGTGACGTTTATTTAAAGGGTTGATATAGTTGTAGAGGTCTTCCATAACGTCTACACAAGCAAAGAGGAATGTCAGTTCAATATTAGTGCTGATTATTTAAGTCTTCCTAAAAAGCTAAGCAACTTCCTGTGTGCAGCATTATTAGTTACTACAAAAGATGTGCACCAGGGGGTGTTATAGTAGACTACAGGTGCTATGATTTCAATGTAAAGTCATACCTATAGATACATTTCATGAAATGCACAGAAATTCAGGAAGTTGGTGCAGAGCAGGGGTGTCAAACATAAGGCCTAGGGGCCAGAATCGGCCCAGAGAAGATTTTAATCTGGCCCACTGGATGGTAATGCATAGATTTTGACTTTTAATTATAATTTCAGAAGTTTTGCAGTGTTTCTTAATGATAAAGACTCTACTGCTATTCATACTACACCAAAGTAATTTTTTAAAAAGTTAATTAAATGACATAAAACTTTCCACTATAGGACTTTGTCCTTTGAACTACCAGAACTTTTTTGTGCGTGTCATTTTTTAGATTTATCATGTAGTTTCACTGGTCCAGTCTACTTAAGATCAAAGTGTCAGAGTATGGGAACCCACGCAAACACGGGGAGAACATGCAAACTCCACACAGAAAGACCCCGGCCTGATGTTGGAATTGAACTCAGGACCTTCTTGCTGTGCGGCAACAGTGCTGCCTCACCGTGCCACCAATTTCTAATCTCAATGAGATTTTTTACCTGGATAAATAAAGGACTAATGAAACTCACCACTGAATACTTTCTTGGTCTCTTTGTGCAGGTTAGATACAGCGATGCGTGCAGCCAGGACTGCATAGTCTGGGTGTTTGGTTGTGAGAGTGGCAGCAGTCTCTGCTGCCAGAGTGTCGAGCTCCACTGTGGTGACTCCACTGTACAAACCCTGGATCACCTTCATGGTAATCTGGGCCTGCGGAAACACAAGATATCAGCTTTTATATTAATTCATCACCTGACCTTTCTTTGTCTCTCTCTCTCTGTCTTTTTTTTTGGGGGGGGGGTGTTAGCAACTTACAGGATCCACAAAGTCACAATTGAGTCCATAACAAAGCTTCTGGACCCGAGAAGTGATTTTATCAAAGGAAACTGCCTCAGGGCGTCCATCTGAAAACCAAACAAACAAAAATAACACAAATTTAATTCAGTAGTCTTCAAACTCCTTTGGTCGTTTATCTGAAGTAAAGTATCCTAGCTAGTTAATATAACTTAGTCTTAAACACACCGCATATCACCGTCTAATTGACTCTCCTGCTCAATTTATTCCCCCAGTTTACTCATTAGCTCAGATGAGGCTCCCAGTGATCAGCTGCCCAACCATTTAGTGTCAACAAAAGGCAACACCTCGCTGCTGCTGCGCGCCAAAAAAAACAGATGATAAAAACACGCCAAAAGCGCCCTCCCCACACACACATCTGTCACAGAGGGAAGCCTGTGGACATGGTGTAAAACAAATTTAAAATTTCAGCTGTCCTGCTTCTATTTTGAATACAAATGTTACATATGTAAATAAAGAAGACCAAAACAACATAAGAAGCCGGGGGAAAATTAGCAACCGGTTCTGTCCGCTTCTTCTGCCCTTTCATAACTCGGGAGTCTTTGTTTGGCGTTTCGACGGAAACACCACACAAAGAAACAAAAGCACCTTTAACGTGTATTTAACACACATGCACACAAAATATGCAATGTTTCGTTGTGCTATTAATATTTACTGCAACGTAAATACATTTCAAGGCTTCCCCCTCCCACGACTGTACCAAAGCCGGTGACCGGGTTTGCATCAGCCTCTTTGATAATGGAAGTATTAAAGTTAGCTACAGTACCTCGTTTGATAACATGCATGATGACAAATGAAGCGGCGGGTCTCCTCAGAAAGCAGGTGCTGTTGGTATCTTCTCAGCTGGATGCTGGAAACGAGCTAAAGAAACTGTGGCGCAAAGTAGCTAACAACAAGCTTATAAACCCTGTGAGAACAATCAAGCATCACAGCAGAATCTCAAACTGAGCGCGCCAAAGAGCCCGAAGTCAGTTACACCAAAGTGTGTCAGTCGCTCAGCCAATCACACGAGACTAATAGGCTTCTAAACCAATCACGTTCGTCCTTTTACGTTTTCCGGTGACCTCTTTCCGGACCAAAAATCTGGCGGGATGCAACAGTAGAACATGCAATTATGTTTCTACAACAGGACTGGCTCGTCCGTGCAGTTTGGCGACGTGTTTATAAACGTCTTGAAAACCAGAAACAAGTTGTAACACCGAATTTCATATTTATATGTGCCACAAGCATAGCTCTAGGAAATCTACATCTGCCTTTCATAGTCATATGCGGAATACGGCTGTATAAATGTGTGGCCGCCCCTGGCGTGCACACTCACAACAATGGCTGAGCGCAAACAGAGTCCTGTGTGGACACGTTGTTGTGGCAACACCACTGACGTCGTCAAACACCTCGGAGTAAATCACATCACAGAATATGATAAGCTTATGTTGAGGCGAACTGAAGAGGAGGACAGGGACAGGTGCTGCTAGGGCAAGACAGACGTCTCTCGCAGAGTCCTTTAGTGCTGCAGGCAGGCAACATGCTCAAATAGCGCACAACGTCAGTTTTTTTTATTTCTATATGATTATTCTGCATTATTAAGCAATAAAAACAAGTTGTCTGATGTCCTCTAATCATTATGAAGCAATATGGTTATGTTCTTATTACAATTACATAATACAATTATATATTGTATTATGAAATGCAATGAAAGATTAAGTTTTTGTACAGAGTATGGGTATCGGATCAGTATCGCCGATACCACCCTGAATTTTACTTGGTATCGGAAAGGAAATCAGTGGTATCGCACATCACTAGTATTGACACGATTTTAAATGAGTTTGTCAGAGGGACAGCTCAGGTTCAACTTTTTGGAGAGGCAAGGTTGAGGTGGTTTGCACATGTGCAGTGGACGGATGTTGAAGATGGACCTACCATTCAAGAGAAGAGAAAGACCACATAGAAGATTCATGAATGTAGTGAAGGAGTACGTGCAGAGAATTGTGTGTGACAGAGGAGTATTTGTATATATGCATCCATGCAGGGGGGCTGGAGCCAGCTGTCTCAGGGCGAGAAGCAGGGTACAACTATGGGCAATTTATAGTTTCCAATTAACCTATCCACCACTAACTGCATGTCTTTGGACTGTGCATATTTTTTATACATTTACTTGGGTAGCTTTGTTCTATTAATTTTGATTTCTATTTTTTAATTATCTTTTTTTTAAACAATTGTATTACATTTATTTTGTCATATCATATTTCAGTATTTAGTACCCGTTTTATTTCAGTAAGCTATATACTAGTCTACTAATTTAAGCAGGTCTGTTATATGTTGCGTTGAACGGAATTTTTAACTGCTGTAAAAACTTGTGGGATTATCTGTTCTTATCTTATTTAATCTTTGCTTATCTTATCTAATCTTCAGAGCAAATTGCTACACAATTATAGCGTTAAAATACAGGGCGCCGTCCAAAAAACACCGTGTAGATGTGGGGAAAATTTTTACGGTGACGACCTGAGACTTTCAAACATTAACTATGACTTCAAGAGGGAACAACAAAAGGCTAAGCTAAAAATTCTGAACATGTCCCGCCCTTTATTTTGAAGGAAGAAAAACATCCAAGACCGGATGTGCCCGGTTTTTCGCTAATGCTAATGTACCCGGAACGATAAAGCAGCACTCCGAAGATGGCCGGGGTGTTTGAGGTGGAGGTTGATGGTGTTGAGCACGATCATGGACTGGAGCATCACGATGAACCGAACCAGGTGAGAATAACGGACCGTTCTGAGGTATTGTGACAATAAAACGGATTTATGATGTGGTGTATTACTTGCTGCTAACCCAACTGCTACTCCTGGGCTTAGACTCCGGTAAGTAGCTAGCTGCTTGTTAACTGCTTGTTAGCCATATTTTACTGAGCAGAGGTGTGTGTATAAAATGCTCTGTTCTGTTCACTGGTCAAAGCGACAGTGCAAGCGTAAAAGGACTCTTTTTCCAACTGCCAAGCTAATTATTGTTAGTTACTTTCATGTGACTAAAGTAGCACCAAAGTTTACTTATTTTTATAAAAAAAATACTGTATTTCATACGAGATTTGTGCACTCGCGATTGTTTGATCTGAGCTGTGAGATATGTGACCGTCTGAATTAATAACCCTACAAATAAAGCTGATGTGGCTGTTGGGGTCAAAGGTCACCAAATGCATTAGCCGCGACAAGTCAGACAGAAGAAAAGACTACATCACTTCCTGTGGGATTTCAACATTCTGGTCAAACCTAATCGAGCTAGATGCTAAACTAAATAAGGTCACGGTGTAAACCGAGTCCGTGATAAAAGCTCTCAAAGTCTGAGATGTGAAGAGCAGGTGGTAGGAGGCAGAACATTTACTGTGATGCAAAAGTGGCATCACAACCTGAAATAAATCCCAAAGAGGTCTTTATATCCGTCACTGATGAGTTCACTCTATCTATCTATCTATCTATCTTTCAGTAGGAACTTTAATGTGGCACACTGACCTATTTTTGTATTACATCTTAGTATGTGCAGTGAAAAACAACACGTAGATGAGCTAATCTGTTAAGTGAGTAAAATGCAATGACGCTAATGATTGGCAGGTATACCTAAAATGTGTTGTTTTCATGGTAACAAGGTATAAAAGGTAAAAACTGATTTATTTATTTTTTACAAGGAACATCGTACTATATGGATGTGAGCCCTTAAATGTGTATTTGTGTCTGTTATTCATATACCATATTTAGCAGATGATAAATAGAGGAGTCATCAACAGTTCTTTGTTTTGAATACAGGGATAGTAGCTTAACAAGCTCAACAACATGGGAGGGACTACCGGTTAATCATGCCAGTGTTCTTGTTGTTTAAATATAGATATTTCAGGATGCAATTGCCTTATATCTTGCTGCTCAACCAAACCTAAATGTTTCAGTCCCATTACAGTTTTTTATTTTTTTTATTTTTTATTTTTAGCTGCTCTGTAATTAGTATGCAGCGTAAGATCTTGGGGTTTGGAGCCAACTGTGTAAAAGGTGAAGCAAATGCTGCAGTTTGGTGGGATTGACTTGTTTTATAGGAGTTTTAAAACGATTCTGTGATCAGTGTGCACACTATCATATGTCCCAATTTAAAAAAAGAAGGATGTAATATCATGCAAGCTTTTAGTTTGATAACTTGTTACTTATTTTTCTCTCTCTTTCTTTAGTATGATTTGTCCAAGCTTTCACCAGAAGAGAAGTGGAGGTTAGTGTCTTTGCCATGCATGTATACATTTTCCTAATATGATTCTGGATTCTTTGGCCATTATTATTATTATTATTATTATTATTATTATTATTATATTTTAAGGGATTGAAAAATCAGATATTGATTGCAAATATTTTTACCCATATCTCCAAAAGTTGATTCTGTTCATCTGGACGTAGCGTTTCGTGGGAGAAACGTTTCGTCACTCATCCGAGTGACTTCTTCTTTTATCCATACAATGTCTTATAGTTGTGTTGAAAAGAGAAGCAGCATAATGTAATAATGCTGCTTGACTCAGCATGACTATCTGGTTAGCCGTGATGCATACACTGCTACAGACAGTGCTGAGACTGTTGTACACAGTGCAGTCAGAGGTGTAATTTATCTTTTGAACAAACTATCAGGACACCATTTCTAAATTACTCATCCCTCTTTTTTTGGATATCTTTTGCACTCTTTAAAAAAAAAAAAGATATTGGACATTATACTCTCATCCATCTGCTGACCCATATCAAGGGGTTGACTAATCTGTATAACAAAATGTTTTGTACTTGAAGATGTAGAGTTGATCTTGGAACAGCTTTTACGCATTAATTCAAGTTTTGTTTAAGGCATCGCAGTCTAATCAGGCTTGCCAGTTGCTGAATTAAGTTTGTGTTTTTCCACAGGATGGAGCATGCAAGAATGCATGCCAAACACAAAGGCCATGAGGCCATGCACGCAGAGATGGTGCTGATCCTCATTGTTACCCTGGTTGTCGCCCAGCTAGTCCTCGTGCAGTGGAAACAGAGGCATCCAAAGTCATACAATGTAAGGCACAAAAGAAACACTGATAATTTGGCAATTGTTCAGTTTGAATTAACACAGTTTTAGGTGTGTGTGTGTGTGTGTGTGTGTGTGTGTGTGTGTGTGTGTGTGTGTGTGTGTGTGTGTGTGAGAGAGAGAGAGAGAGAGAATGGGAAGTGAAAGTGTACAGTAAATGCTGTGGTTTT
The DNA here is from genome assembly GCF_963969265.1 of Rhamphochromis sp. 'chilingali'. Classification (NCBI taxonomy): domain Eukaryota; kingdom Metazoa; phylum Chordata; class Actinopteri; order Cichliformes; family Cichlidae; genus Rhamphochromis; species Rhamphochromis sp. 'chilingali'. The sequence goes on from NC_137946.1 coordinate 12,417,949, forward strand.
TATGGTTTCTTAGTTGTCATACATAATTCCAGTTAAACCTGTTTTCTCAAAGAGAGATCCTGTAATTTCTTATTTTCTTCCACATCATCAAAAATTTGAAGTTATATGTTTTTGTGTTTGCACTGTCTGATGGTAGTCAGGACTGCATGAATATTCTAACGCACACACTTTGCTGTCTTGTAGTTGGTGACTTTGTTCCAGATGTGGGTAGTTCCTCTCTACTTTACTACCAAACTTCACTGGTGGAGGTTCCTGACCACGTGGTTTATCTTCTCTGTAATCACAGCGTACATTTCCTTCCGTGCTACCCGTAAGCCACTGGCCTGCACCACACCGAGGTAAAGCCATTGTTTACACTCACACGTTCCTGTAAATATACCCATTCCTCTCTCTGTGTGGGAACAGAATTGTCAGGAAAATTTCCTGATATATTCTGATTCAACTTTTTTGTTTGTGTAGGTTGGTGTACAAGTGGTTCCTCCTCCTGTATAAAATCAGCTATGCCACGGGAATAGTTGGCTACACTGTCGTCATGTTTACACTTTTTGGTATTAACCTAATATTCAGGTATGTATTGCACATTAGTTCAATTTTTTAAAAATGTCAGTGAATGTCAATCTACTGCAATTAAAACCCTTCAATTGGGAGACTATAGAAATATTTTTTCAGTGAAACACATTCTGAGGTTCTGTGATAGGTTGGATGCATCCTCTAGCACTTGGCTGCCACTAGATGGCGCTGTTTTCCATATTACGAGTTCTTTCCTCCTTCGTACTTGTCCATCTATGTGATTTGGTTTTTTGCTAATTTATGAAGTAAAGTACTTGATGTTGCACACACTGCGATTAAATTTTTTTTCCAGCGTAACTGAGAGCTGAGAGTATTACAAGGAGAAGCTTTAGTGAAAAGTATCTGTTTACTTGACTGACTACTTTGATGATGATTTTACCATTCAAAATCTCTCTTTCATTAAATCTGCCTTTTTTTAACAGGCCTCACGTGTGCAGTGGGGGAAATAATTATTTGAGCCCTTCCTGAGTTTGTTCATTTTTTTTGTAATTGAGACTGAATGAGCACCAAAAACCATTAAAACACACATTACAAAAGTTATACATTGATTTGTCCTTGAGTGCAATAAGTATTTGGTCCTGTACCACGCAGGCAGAATTCTGGCTCCCACAGATTGACACTGTGCCCATGTTCCACACAGATTAGTCAATCAATTACAGACACTGACTTACTATCTGGAGGCTTCACCTTCATGCTTTGCATGAGGATCAAATACTCATTTCACTCAGTGACAGACTCAGTGGCTGAGGCCAGTTTACTTTTAAGGTAGTGCATTTTTGTTTTTGGTTTATACTCTGTCCTCTCCATTAAAATAAAAATACTACCATAAGAATTAGTGACTGTTCATTTCTTTGTGAGCAACTTAAACCGGGGATCAAATAATTATTCCCGACACTTTATGTATAAAAAGGTGAATTACAACTGTCAGTTGATTCGTTTTATAGTACAGTGCTTTCATAAAATGTAATTTTCAGTTTGAAAACGTCATATTTTGTCTGCTCTGTTTCACTGTTATCACTGTTTATGGTTTGATGTTCTGGGATCATCATAAAAGGATAGATTTCTAACAATTTTTAATTTTAGCTTGGTGAAATATAGTGAGTGATTTATTTATTTTTAAACAGAGGGGAAAAAAGCCACAGTAAAACAGAAAATTGAAATTTTATAGTCTAGTCTTTCATGCAAAATGTCTTATGGAGCAAACTGAACTTCAGGTTGAATAACAACATTATCAGTCAGATGATTTCAGTACTGTGTTCTCTGTCCAGGATAAGTCCAGAGGATGCCATGGACTTTGGTGTTTCACTTCTCTTCTATGGACTGTACTACGGGGTCCTGGGAAGGGACTTTGCAGAGATGTGTGCGGACTTCATGGCTTCAACCATTGGGGTAAATGCGCAAATTTAAAACTATATTTTCTCCTGGCTGTAACCTAAAATTTAATGTAGCTTTTCCCTCCCGCAGTATTACAGTGCATCTGGCATGCCAACCAAACACCTCTCAGACAACATCTGTGCTGTGTGCGGTCAGCCCATCCTTGTCGATGTCAGTGAGGAAGGGATCATTGAGAACACATATCGATTATCTTGCAACCATGTGTATCCTTCCTGTGACATTTACTGACACATTTTCGTGCCTTTAATGGTTACCGCTGAAAGAGAAGTTCAGGTGCGTGATGGAGAATTCTGTTGGTATAAAAGGTATGTCGTGGGTTGGCATGGAACTACACTGTGTACTCAAATTAACAGCTTAAAGAGGAATTGCCAGGGTTTACCTGACCTTTATGCCAGACTGTTGATGTCTCTGTTACTTCCCCAAGGATCTGTTGTGTGTTGTAAATGATACACAGTGCCATTTCACGATTTTTGTTTTGTTTGTTTGTTTTGGATCAAGTTTGACACGTTCCTTGATGTATTCTTTATAGGAAATCAACTTTCTATTTAAAATGCTGTTTAAAATTTACCTCTATCTTATTTCCTTACAAAAAGATGTGATCAAAAATGCATTATCCACACCTGAAGATTATTCTTTTATTACACATAAAAGCAACACCAGGTTTAGATAAAAACAAAAAACAAAAAAACAACACATATTTGCAAAGTGAAATGTAATTATTAATTAATAGTGCAGTACAAGTGTCTCGCCCTACAGTGCAGTGCTATCTGTAGTTAAACTAGCGCAGGAAATTATCCTTTGTCCTTAAATTGTACTATTGTTTTGTATAAATAATTTAGTATCAGATGAATGTTGTCCTTTTGACTGGTATTAGAGCATTAATGTTGGATGAATGTTCAAAGATCTCCGAGTATTAAGTATTTGAGCCTTAACTCCAAATCCAGGTTCCATGAATTCTGCATAAGAGGATGGTGTATCGTCGGGAAGAAGCAGATGTGTCCGTACTGCAAAGAGAAGGTGGATCTGAAGAGGATGTTCAGTAACCCGTATCCTTTTTATTCTGGGATTTTGTCTGCATTAGTTACATTTTTTTTAAACTAAATATTGAATGATTCCTGAATTAGTTGTAATTTCAAAGATTCTAATGAAATAATAACTTTCTGCATAAAAATGCTGACAAAAACAGACCCTGTGAAGATTTTGAATTTACTTTTAAGTCCAAAACTAAGTATGACAGATGAGATCTGACAAAGCACTGAAACCTAATTATGCCAAGTCACAGCGTGTGTGTGTGTGTGTGTGTGTGTGTGTGTGTGTGTGTGTGTGTGTGTGTGTGTGTGTTTTCCAGACTGCTAAGTACAGGCTATTTCAAACAAACAAAAGCAAAGCATAAATTGTATACGAGGTTCCTGTTCCTTTTTGTGGGTTGGAAAAACACTTTATATAACTGACAAATACATGTTATATATAATTAATGATTTCTCAGGAGCTAATGAAGATTTCTGCTTCCTTGCGTTATCACTGTGGTTACATGTTGACCTCTTGTTCTCCATTTATTTATCATTTCTGATTGTTGTCAAGGGTTATTTCCTTAACCATTTCTATTCTAGCTGGGAAAGACCGCACGTCATGTACGGACAACTTTTAGACTGGCTTCGGTACTTGGTGGCCTGGCAACCTGTTATTATTGGATTTGTGCAAGGTATCAACTACGTCCTGGGTCTGGAGTAGCCGGCAAAAACCGGCAGAAACGGACACGCATACCATGTGGAGAAGATTATGCACTGGCTCAAAAAGACTGAGGGCCTAACATTGAACTAAAACACCAGTTTAAAAAAAAAAAAAAAGTGTCTATACTTTTTGTACATATTTATAGGCACATATCTGTATTTGCAGTTTATTTGAATTTTCTTAGTAACCTAAAATTGGATGTGTGTCTCATTTTCCCAGGATTTGATTGGTCTGTATCTCATGGCCTAGTAAAGCGGTTTTTGAAATCATTAGAGGGTTTTTTTTTTTACTAATTTATGTCTTAAGTGTTAAAAGGTTAAAGGATCATACTGGAATGTGTCATCCTTGTGTCTGATGGTTATCAAACATGAGTAATAAGTATTTCCTCTGGACTCCTAAATATATGAACACTATATCCACAGACATTAGTTTCGCATCTGCTTTAGTTGCAATTCCTGCTTCACATCGGTCACGTATTTTGACCACAAGTGGCACCAGTTTCATAAGGGCCTGTCATATGCCTCGTGGAGCCAAGTTGTAATCATATGTCAGAAAGTACTACTCATATTGGTAAGAACGGTACCTCCTACATTTACGATGGAAATTCTAGTGTTACTGGAATCCATGATGTCCTCTTTTAGGGAAACACCAATCTTTAGCCAAGTAGTAACAGAGTCATTTTGGTTTGACCTTTATCCAGTGTCTCAGCATATGTGAGTGCTAAGTTAAATTCCCTTGCATTGTCTTGGTGTAGCAGAGATGATGATAAGGGAGGCAAATTTAAGTCAAAACTGTGTGTGGAGAGAAATAAACAATTCAAAGTTATAATGTAACTGAACTAAAATCCATCAAAAGTATTCAAATTAAATTTAAGATGAAAAATATCCCAGAATGATCCTTTAACCGGTGAGCATGCAGATGGGGACGGTCTTATTTTCACGTGGTATGTGCATTATCTTCCATCCTGAAATTTCTGGAAGAGAATGGTTGGTAATCTTTTTGTGGGTACCTGTCAGACTAAATGCATAAAGCAGTTGTTTTAGGGCCCATTTGTGCACCTCACCACCAGCTTAAATGATAAAAGGACTGGGTGTAACCAGACCAAAATATGATCATTTTGTTTTGATCCAGACCGATTAATAAATGTCACTTCGATCATGTGTGTTTTGTCCATATGTCTGCGAGGTAGCATTCACAACCCTCCATAATGTCACAAAGAATTAGTCAGCACATCTCATTTGTACTGTGTGGGTGAAAAGGGAAGTTGAGTTAAGTGCGTGTGTGTGCCCGCATACATATATATACAGTAATCTGAAACACTGGTCAGCAGCAAAAGACTCGAGGAATCGATATGAAGCTCTCATCTGCTGTGAAAGGTAAGGACTTATTATGATACCAAACAGTTTGTTTTTCTTTGCATTATATTCGCTGGTGAACGCTTTGTCTCTCTAACAGTTCTGGGATCTCTGTGTCTGCTGCTCGTAGATGGATTTCCAGGTACAAAATAGTTATGTAATAGAAAAAAGTTGTTTTTTTTTTTTTGTGTAGTAAGATTTTTAACCTTAGAATGTTTTGCAGTTTCTGAAGATGAATCTCCAGAGATAATTGGACCAGGGTTTGTCCAAATAAAAACTCATCCAGGTAACGCATCAAGCCTCTTTTGATGGGACAGGCTGTGTAGTTGTGAAACCTTTCTTCGATGTATGGATGTGTTCTGCCTCCTAGGTGCACCGCTGGTGCTTCACTGTGATGCGTTTGTAAACTGTGAGGACGATATGACTCTAATCTACTGGCTTGTCAATGACACCTTCCCCGAAGACGCCCCCAGCAGCGACAGGATAAGAGAATCTAATGAGTGAGTATCTTTGTTACAATTACAGTGGAAGTGTACATTAAATTAAAACAATTAAAACAGTCTGTAGCTGGGCTGTAATGGCTGTGTTTTCATTAGATCCACTCTAGAGGAGGGTGCAATCCTTCAGAGGAGTTTGCTGTTGAAGAACATCACATCCGAGGACCTCAAATCCACCTTCACGTGCGTTGTGACAAATGCTGTGGGAGTGGCCCAAAAACACATTAAATTAATATCAACACGTGAATGACTGAAGATAGTAAATGACAACTGTGTAAAAGATCTTGATTTTCTGTCCTCTGCCTTGTGATATAAGTCATGTCTGTCAAGAGTCAACATTGCATGTCAGCATTTTCATGTAATACTTTTGTTTGGCAACTTGTGGATGAACTCTGCTGAAGAGCTGGGGCCTGTTCTTCGTACCGCGCTAAGTGAGTTAGCTGGATTAGATTGTTGACGATTTCGCGTGATCCTGGATCGTTCGGTTCCCCGAAGCCCATCCGGGACTTGCTGTCATAGCAACAGAGCCGTAAGCGTAAACCTGCTGGGGAGCAGGTTTACTTTATGTAAACAGGTTTAGATCGCGGCCACGCAGGTATGTCCGCGTCATTCATACGAAAGCAACAGCGATATTCCACCACTGTTTCACCATAAATAAATAACATCAGTGTAACTAAAGATAATGCAGCACTTGATCCTTTTATTGATGTCACACAGATACATACAGGTCATTTCCTAAAAAAGGGAAATGTACTATTAACATTCTATTACATGTATGTGATTATTACAGATGTAATTCATATTTCAGAGTAGCAATTGTAAATTACTTCGTGTAATCAAGATGAGAGACCACGGCTATAAAAGCGAAGGTGGATTTGGGAAGCCTGTCGCAGTCATATCCTGTCCGTTTACGCGAGCAACCCATTGCGGAAGGTGCAAGATTGATAAGGAGAGTCCTCAGAATTCAGCGTATATTGCGGGACAGACAGGATCCTTTAGCTCAGCGCGACAGTGTGCTCATAGAGAGATATCGATTTTCCCGTGAGGGTATTATTCACTTAACCAACTTGTTGACGAGGGGGTGCAGGACCACCACCTGTCTTTGTTTTTGCTCTGCCCTTTTCTTGGTTGCTGTTATGAACAAACAAACAGATTATTTCAGGGTCTCTTTCCAAGAGACGACAAGCAATATAAGTGATAAATATTACCATTCTGTAGAATATGCTTATATTTCACTTTTACTTGTTCCCATGTTCTAGTGGGTCCTGTTGTGGCTCTAATGTGAAAGGGGATATAATATAACATATTATAATATAATATAATGTAATATAATATTGGATAATATGGTGTGATATGATAAATCTACCCTACCGCCTACTGGTGTTGGCCAGAGGGGCCGATGGCGCAATATGGCAGCCTGGCTTCTGTCAGTCTGCCCCAGGGCAGCTGTGGCTACAACCGTAGCTGTCTCCACCAGTGTGTGAATGTGAGAGTGAATGAATAGTGGCATTGTAAAGCGCTTTGGGTGCCTTGAAAAGCGCTATATAAATCCACTCCATTATTATTATTATTATTGAATTACTTACGAGTTTGATTTGTCAGCAACTTTCTGCCAGCCCTCTCTCCTTGCTTTTGCAGCCTTTGCAGTGTTCCCTTGCGTTTTAATTAAACTCTGAAACTCCTGAAATCCCTCACTCAGGAGTTCTTGCTCTGCTGCCGAAAAATACCGAGCGCGCTCCTTCGACATTTTCGCCGACCAATCAAAGGGTTGCCGATCAATGTTTTTACTATCGATGCGTAGCCCCTGTTGGGCCACCCAGTGATCTCACATTACTTCATCCAGCTATACTAATCGTCAACAACAGGTGTGTTCGGGGAACCGGAATAGCGAGCTCAGAGTTAGCGCGATGATTTGGTCTTGGATGTTTCATTTGATCTTGGATGTAGTAAGCGACGTACGAAGCACAGGGCCCTGGATGGTTCAAAACCTAAACTCCAGTTACGCTCAAAGGTAAAGCAAGTAGCTGCTGAATGCTCTCCTTTGCTCTCCTTTATATCAATCTGACAAACATACAGAGGCGCCATCTGATGTAGCAGTGTTGTGGTCCAGTTGTAACTACACTTACCCACCTTACAGTCATTTAGACGACTGTACCACACAGTGAATGTGTTGAATGTTGTGTCAGCAAACTGTTTTCTATGCCTGTGTACGGTTCCTGTACTTGCTGAAAAAAAATATAGTGAAAATTAAATTTAGATACTTTTAAATTAATAACCATGTTTTCCTTGAGAGTTACTGTTATTCACACTTAGATGTTTGAAATAAGCCAACTGCTCACTATTCCTAATATCTGAGTAAGCATTTCCACCATCTGTGCAGCAGAGGTCAGCAAAGCAGCTTTCTTCCTCAACCTTGTTTTGTTGGGGACTAGATTTAGTTTTGTAGACGCAGTCAACATGCCAATGTCTAAGTTGTGTTTAATCTTTTTTAGATTTATGCTTGAAAGCAGATGTAATTTCTATTGATAAATAGCAGCTCATTTAATTTGATTTGAAGGAAAAAAAAAAACAATAAAAAAAGAGTTTTACTTAACATTGATTTTGTTCTTGAGTTAAAACTAGTTATCAAATATCACCGGGTCTTTATATTGATATCTGAAGCAGATTCATGAGAAATGTGATTAAAGCTACAGGAGTCCATATTCTTTTTAGTTATGTAGTTTAAGCTATAGAAGAACTCCTTAATGACATGTCGAAAGACACACGTCGTGGTTGTGGAAAAGATGTTAGTGTGTTTGAGAAGGGTCAAGTCATTGGCAAACATCTAAGGAGATTGCAGAAATTGCTAAAACTGGGTTAAGAACTGTCCAACGTGTTATTAAAAAGTGGAAGTATATTGGGGGCCCATCGTCTTCGAGGAAGAAATGTGGCCAGAAAACCCCCTGAATGATCGTGATCAGCGCTCACTTAGACATTTGGTGAAATCACATCAAAGAAAAACTACAGTAGAACTCAGGGCTATGTTTAATAGTGAAAGTAAGAGCATTTACACACGCACAATGCGAAGGGAACTTAAGAGATTGAGTCTGAACAGCTCTGTAGCCATAAGAAAACCACTAATCAGTAAGGCAAACCGGAAAAAAAGGCTTCAATTTTCAAGGGAGCATAAAGATTGGACTCTGGAACAATGGAAGAAGGTCATGTGGTCCGAGTCCAGATTTAGCCTGTTCCAGAGTGATGAGCGCATCAGGGTAAGAAGAAAAGCAGATGAAGTGATGCACCCATAATACCTAGTGTCTACTGTACAAGCCTGTGAGGGCAGTACTATGATCTGCGGTTGCTGCAGTTGGTCAGATCTAGGTTCAGCAACAGTATGTGCTCCAAGAATGAGGTGAGCTGACTATACTGAATGACCAGGTTATTCCATCAATGGATTTTTCCTTCCCTGATGGCCCGGGCATATTCCAAGATGACAATGCCAGGATTCATCGGGCTTAAATGGTGAAAGAGTGGTTCTGGGAGGATGACACATTTTCACACACGGATTGGCCACCAGAGTCCAGACCATAACCCCATTGAGAATCTTTGGGATGTGCTGGAGAATGGTCAGACTCTAACATCGTTAACGCACGGTGAAAAATTAATGCAACACTGGATGGAAATAAATCCACCGCAGAAGCTTATTGACACAATGCCACAGTGAATGCGTGCTGTAATCAAAGCTAAAGGCGGTCCAGTGAAATATTAGAGTCTGTGATCTTTGTTTTTCTAGCCAGGCAGTGTATCTTTTGCTCTTTGGCTGTTCATCTCCCCTTCTTGTCTGCTTTTTGCCTCTTTCCTTCTTTCAGAACACTTTTCTTTTTTTTCTCCTTGATCATACTTCACATTACGGTTATATGTTCACGTTTGTCTAAAAACAAAAAAAAAATGTAATCACAATAAAAGCGTAACGACTGCATGAATAACTAAATAATGCAAGAGGTCAACAAGCAGTTAGAATGAACTCAGAGTAAAAGCATTAGTCAGACACTTTTATTATAATATTGATCCTTATTTTTTAAGCAGATTTTAGAAGGTAGATTATTTTTATAGACTAACACATTTCAGGCACAGCAACAGCAGCAACACAACCCCACACTTGACAAAAGAATTTACACATTATCAAGAATCTTTGATCCTAGATGCACTATGTAAAATAAAACAAAAACACAAAAACCCCAAACTTCCAATATAAGGCACCTTAATCTCACACCTTTTCTAAAACAAACATCACTTTAAAATCTTCGCTTTACACATCCTTGTTATGTCTGACGATTTTAAGTCTAAAAATAAGCATTTGTACCCTTAGTTTAGCTCCCTTAAACTCGATAGTGTTTACGTTGGCTGAACACTGATCACGTTGTCATAATGTAGAGAGACTGTAGCTCACTGTGCAGCCAGCTTTTTGAATTCATTGAAGACTTGGACATGAATAATTCTACGCAGTCATCAGCATTTAACAGTCAGTTAAACTGGACACTGAGCCCAGTGATTGTGACCCGAGCTCCTTCAGGCAGCAGTGCAAGTTTCTATTCCTCTCAGGATTCTGACTGTCTTTCATTCTCTTCCTGATGAGAGCAGCAGCATCTCCAGTGGCAGTTGGCCACTTTAAGGGAGAGGTGAAGAAGGGCTGCAGAAGTTCCTGGTTGGTTTTAAGTGTCATTCCAAACAGGAAACGCAGAAAAATGTCCAATCTGCCGTCCTCGCACTGCAGACTCCTGTCCACAGCGTTCTTGTACATCTCCGAGGGTGTGGGCCCCCTGAACATCCCCTTAACTTTATTTTTCGGTTTCTCCTCGAAAACGTTCTTCCCGAGATTTGCGAAGGTGAGCATTGCATAAAGAGCAGCCAGGTACTCCTGCATGGTGGGGTGGATAAAGCTCAAGACATTCTCGTTGACCAGCACGTATGGCTTTGTGACATACTGCGTGCACAGGCCTGTGTAGGGCACTGCCTCCGGATCGTTGATGCCATTTTCTTTCCAGTTAGTCTGTGTTATCTTGTACTGGCTGCGTTCCAGCATCGAGAAGGCCAGCTTTCCAAGTTTAATAAGAAAGTCTCTCTCTTTATCGACGCTGTTTTCTGGAGCTCTCCATTTGCGATTCTGACGCAGGAGTGCAAACAGCAGCTTTGTGTACATGTAGGTGATGCTGTTTGGCAGCTCTGCGTGTGTGCCCTTTTCTTTAAATACGTGCTGGCACTCATCGGCCACTATAGAGCAGAACAAGGGCAGGTGGCACATGATACGGAGGGTTTTGGTAGAATTGATATAATCAATAACTCGAGCTGCTTGGTTTGAGTCCTTAAACCTCTTCTGAAAGTACTCGTCCCGTTGAGTGTCACGGAAACCAAGTACTTCTATCTCATTGTAGTGCGCATCCCATGGGACGCAGGCGTGTACATATGGCCGAGTAGTAACCAAGAACAGGCCGCGGTAAAGCAGCCTCGCTCTCATGAGGTTGACCACGATGACCTTCAGATTTCTGGTATCTGTGGGGTCAGTCATAAGCTCTGTGTTTTCAAAGTCAATCTTCCAGTGGTACTCATCCAGTCCGTCTAAGACAAACATCATTTGGCATTCGTCGCACCTGTAATCCCCATCTCTCAGTTTTTCTGTTGCCGGGTAGAGTTTTTTAACTAAGCCTACCAAGGAAAGTTTTTCGCCCTCAAACTGTTTGAGTTCTCTGAATGGCAAAGGAAACAAGAAAGTCACGTGCTTGTGTGCTCGTTCTTCAATCCAATCGAGGACTAACCTTCTGACTGCCATAGACTTCCCTGATCCTGCCACTCCAGTGAGCAATATAAACCTTGAACTTGAGGTCTCCAGATAGTTAGGAGTTAAAATATCTGCAGTAGAAATCTCCTTGGGTGCTTCCTGGTTGCTGTCCAGCTTTCCTATTTTCATGACCTCGTGTTCGATATTGGGGCCATTATCACACGTGGAAACAATTTTGAGAGTAGTATGAACATCGTCAAAGGGCCTCTTCTCACCACCATAATCCTCACATTCACCGTATTTCTGCTTCAGACACTCGGCTAATTCGTAGCGTACTTCATCTGAAAAAAATAAAGAAAATAAAATGTGCATACATGAAGAAGTTTGTGCAGATGTGTCATCATTGCTTTCATTAAGGTTAAATTAGCAGCCAAAACAAGACATTAAGGCATACTCAAGGGCACTTACTTCTAAGGCACAAAGTATCGACATATTCAACCAGCTTCTTTTTCCCCATCTCAGCCAGTACGGTTTTGGTGATCTGGAATGAATTTTCAAGGCTGTAACACTCGAGTAAGCGGTCGACCAGGTCCACTAGGTCCGTGTTTTGTGGAGGAGTGTTGAACGACTGCGGGTAATACTTCCAAAGCTTCCTTTGGAATCCCATAAGTTCAAACTCTGACAGCTTTCCAAGGGTTTTTGAGATAGCCTAAACCCAAAACAGCAGTCAAATATAACTATGTCTATATAGTGCTTGTTTTTATCTTTAACAAAAAATGGACAAAGGCAAAAAAAGAACAGTGACTGACCTTAAAAGTGAAAGGAATTGTTAGAGATGGATGCCTTTTCTCACTTATGTTTTCGATTAACTTGTTTGTGTCAGAAGATTCAGGGACATCCTCTTTGCTCCTGGCCCTAGTGACGTCACAGTGAAAATGTGGCAAAATATTTTAGTGACAATACTGGAAAAAGCCACACACAGTAACATGTGCAAGTTTCTTACTTGCGAATCTTCTTTTCACAGTCGTCACTGTCAACGGAGTAACAGCTGGAGTACGAATCTGCTCTCTGTCGGCGGACACTAAAAACAGGGAGACAAAGCTGTGTTTAAATGAAGTGTTTCACTCTCTTTCCAGGAATTAATTTAACAGAGACAGATTTGGTCCCCTCTGAATATTCTTAATGAAAAGCTTGTGTATTTTTTGGATAGGTTGCTTGGACTATTAATCCATCTTCTTTAACTGGAAAGTACTTTGGTTCAACTTAGTGTTTTTGTTTTTTTCCCCCTTAAAAAAATTGCTTTCTGATTAAAACTGACATGACTTGTTTGCACCTTGTGGAAGATGTGTCGTCTTCTCCCATTTTGTCTGACTCTTCGCTTGTCATTGTGCTGTAGCTCTGAGCTGGAGACAAGGCCTGGTCCACGTAATACCTAAAAAAGAAGGAATGGTAGAATGACAGTTCTTTTAGTTACTTAGTGACCACACGGCAAGTAAATTTCCAGACATCATGCAAAATAGCCCAGTCTGTGATTTTTCTCACGTATCTAGAAAAGTCTAAGTTATTCAAACTGAGGATATTGAGCAATTATGATGCATGATGGAAGGGCATTCCTTCACTGGAGTGACTCTACTAAGACTCAGCATATGTGATGTAGCAAAAAGACAGCCAAAGTTGCAGACTGAAAATCCCACCTGCGCACAAAAACAGCCAAGCAATGACGCAATCAAGAACAACTGGAGTTTCCAATATTTCCAGTTTAACTTCACTGTCTGCAAATATTTTTCAACATATGTCAGAAAACTGTAGTTTATTGAGCAGGTGCTGATGCATAAAGTAGAAATAAACTGTGCTCTATTTGGCCCCGAAATTCTAGTTCAGCAGACTTCAACTATGAGGGGAAAATCCCCTGTCAGCAGAATCACAACCACTTAGTAGTGTGACCGGTCAATAACCCAGTGAAATTCTCACTATTAATGATGCGTTCAATTTTCCTGTCTTTAGCCTGTGCTGATAACTAATTGATTAACAGTTTCATGTAACTAGTCTGGTTTTTAATCATTTCTGAATGTAATTGAGTATTTATGCACTGGTAGTAAACCAAAAGTTCAAAGACATAGTTTGACATCTTCAACTTAAATATGCGTAGAAAAGAAAACAAAGATGGATGCATAAATTACGTATGTACATGTGTAACATGTAACGTTGTACATGTAACAACCCAAAAAAAAAACCAAGCTGAAGCTGAAGACATCAAGACCGGAAATCCCACTGCAAACTGAGTGATGCTTATTTTTATGTAATGTAACCTAAGAAATTACAGACAGTCACAGCGTAGGTCGGCATAAATTTTACTCACTTAACAATACTTAAAAAGCATTTTCACTACAAAAACACAGTGTTAGAGTGAGAGAAGCACAGGAAGGGGTTGCAAGTCAAACATTTCTCCATACCAGTGGGTTGTGTCCATTGGACTGGGTCCCAGGTCAAGCGAAGGTCTTCTCGGAGGAATGTAGTAGAGGTCCTCATCTTCATCTTCTACCTCCTCCTCAAGCCCACTTTCCGGTCTTCCAGAAGCTGCTTCCCCAATGGAAGAGCCTTCTGATTGCGTGCCCATCGCTTCGTCTACGTCGCTCATGATGTCATGGAGAGGGTCAGTGAGCAGCACTGATAAGAAGAAGAAAAATCCTGGGGAAATAAAGGAGACGGATATTAAGCTTTCTACTCGTGCTTATTCAACACGTTTCTGCTGTTAAAGATGTCTTTAGTAATCTTTTGACATTGCCTTGCCAAAAGAAAATCATACAACTTTCCTTTAGAGGTCTTGAGAAAGTAACTAATAAGCATAAAAGACTGTGGTTTCAAATATTCTGACACTGGCTCCTACATTGGTTTGAATAGCGGTGCAGGGGTTAGCACAGCAAGAAGGTTGTTGGTTAGCCAGCTGGTGGAGTGTGCATGTTCTCCCTACACCTGCTACTGCTCCCTCCCACAGTCTAAAGACATGCATGTTAGGATGACTGATGACCTGTCTAGAGTGCATCCCATTTTGTGCCTATGATTGCTGGAATAGGCTCCTGGACACGATCTGATATTGTTGTGTTGGTGTTGTTCCCGAACCGTCATAACACTTGTGGTCCAGGATCAGAATTGCAACTGACCAATCACATTGTCTGAGCATTCATTTAGCATTTCTTTCCTTCTCCCTCACATTGCAAAGGTATGACAACAACAGCATGGCTGGTCAATTGCAATGTTGATCCTGGACCGACATTATTATGGTGATGCAGAAACAACACCAACACAGGGATATCAGATACACTGACTCCAGGCACACTGTGACCCCCGAATAATGAGAAGAAAATGGATGGACAGCTCCCAATTATTTTGTAATTATGGCTTCTTTTATGTGTAAACCTAAACTCTCTCACTAGACGCCACCCACCCTCATTCCCATGAAAAATAAGTAACATAAGTCCTAAGTAGGAATGTAGAAACAAATAACGGTGCACTTGTTACTTTTTAGATTACTGCAATTCGAGGTGCAGCAAGGGTGCTATTAGTATCAAAGTGATCACGTTTCCCACAGCATTACCAATTGCTAGCATTTGTAAGTCTCATATCACATTAGCACTTTGCCTTAATTACACTTCCTTGAGTTTTGAAAAGTAGACTGGGAGGTGGAGCCTGGAGCTATCAGCACAGTTTTGTTACCAGTGTCTATTAATATGCTGTGTCTTTGCTCTTTGTCCCCTCCCTCTCTCTTCTTCTGTGCACTCCTGCAGGCAACTCTGGTTTATTGTTATACATGTATTCCTACTATCTGTCAAGCTGATCACCGCCCACGCCGAGCCTGGTCATGCCGCAGGTTTCTTCCTGCTTAAAGCAAAGCTTGTTTCGCTACTGTATCCATGTGCTGGCTAACAGGAATTTGTTGGCCTTTCTTACTCTAACTGTTTGAGGTCTACATTCATAAAGCAGAGTAGAAACTGGTTTAATTTGACATTTTTGGGAACTCTTCCGCTTTGCGTTTTCCTTTTCTTCATGTTATGAATGGGAGCTCGTGGCACCTGTCTGACCTACAGCAGCCTCTACATACCATGATAAGATTATGCCCGCGACTTTTCATAATGTCTTTCTGAATGATTTAATGCTAGCCGTGTTGATTTTGAACTTAGAGATTTACATAAGCTAACTCGATGAAGCGCAATAAGAAGACTCCAACAAGCAGCGAGGAACACGACGTTTACACAAAACGATGACAAATGCTTTCACGACACTCAATCATCTCACGCAATTTCACTGTTTATAAAATAAATACATTATTACTACATTAAAAGCATGCAATGAACAGTGAATAGCTTACCCTTCTCCGTGACTGGAAGTTTCTTCTTCTTCTTCTTCGTCTTAAGTTTCTTCTTCTTATTATGGCTATACTACGCCTCACTAGGCCTACACTACCACCTACAGGATAAAATGTGAAAATCAAGAGAAAAAAGACGAGTAGTGGAGGTGTGGTACAGTACACAGAGGTCTTGATGCATTCTCAATCATCCAGGAAAGTAAATCTCCAAAAAGTTGATTCTGTTCATCTGGACATAGATAGATAGATAGATAGATAGATAGATAGATAGATAACGTTTTGTGGGAGAAACATTTCGTGACTTCTTCAGTGAAGAAGTCACTTGGATGAGTGACGAAACATTTCTCCCACAAAACGCTATCTATCTATCTATCTATCTATCTATCTATCTATCTATCTATCTATCTATCTATCTATCTATCTATCTATCTATCTATCTATCTATCTATCTATCTATCTATCTATCTATCTATCTATCTATCTATCTATCTATCTATCTATCTATCTATACACACACACACAATTGACAATCGGTTTTGTATGTAAATCTTATCAATGTCTAAATAAATGTGGTAGTGTAATAAATTCCACCTAAGCTGCCTGTAAAATTGACTCTTCACCTTTGCTTTCACCACAGAAAATATTACACAGGAAAACCTGAAAATGTACAGGGCTCGTGGAAAAACACTGGCTTAAATTTAGCTGCTTAGGTGTTCTGATCCTGGCTGTTAGAGTTATATTATAAGTGACCAAAGGACTGGAAAACTTACCGCAGAGATGTGCTCGCCACCCAGCAATTTACAACTGCAGTCCTTTCACTGCTGGACTCTCCACGCACAGTTATTCGAATGACAAATAGAAAATTGCTGCAGCACAGTCTTTTATTTTTTCCACAGTCTTTATATTAAATGCCGACTGTTAACTATTTTGGCTTTTATGCCAGCAGCTAATGTAACTTTAAACAGCCAACTCCAAGCTGATATGATGACTGGACTGCAAAGACGTGCAAAGCTTTTAGCTCCATATGATTACTTTTGTTTTCATTTTCAAACTTGTGGACTTTAAACTCAGGCAGACTTAAACAACATCACTTGAGACAAGTGACAAACCTGAAACCAGTAACAGTAACTGGGTGCATCCCATGTAATCAGATGCGAAATGTTTGTAGAGTACCACTTCGTTGCTTTCATTTTGAACACCTTTCCCGACCAAACTTTTAATTTCCTGTTTCTCTGAGCTCATGAAAAACTACATGTGGTTCTCACAGGACAGCACTACTACTATTATATAAAGCAATGTCACAGAATCTGATCTATTGGAGTAGGTGATATAATTTCCTCAGGGATTAATAAAGTATTCGGATTCAGATGAATTCCTTAACAATAATGATAATTAACATTTTAAAATGCTATAGACACGTTAACTTTGGCTACCACTGTTACAAAATTGTTGATTTATTCTTATACCTTTAGATAAATATGGTATTGAAATTTGCACAGAGTGGTGTGCAAATGAATTTAATGAGTACTTCCTCCATCACTGCACTTCTTGCAAATCAGTGTCATCTTGAACTATATGATGACCCTGCTGTTATATAAGTCTAATACTGAATGTCAAACCTGTGAGAGCTCGTGCTCATTGCACAGTAATACACACATTTCCCTCGGCTGTGTCCCTGCTGCACAATATGAGTCATAAAGATGAAAAAAAAAAATCCAACATTGCTTAAAGGAGCTGTAGCCAGTGAAATGATTAAGTTTCACACTTTCTGTATGCTGAGCGATGGGGCAAGATATTGGCATGGCAGCATAATATGTTGCTTCCTATTGCATTACTTTATGGAGGCACTGCTGCCATTTTTTTTTAAAAATTTAAAATAAACAGGCAACCTAACAGGTTACACCCCCATCCTTACCCACCCACCCACACCACCCCCACCCCCACCAATTTAAGGTCTTCCCTAGTTCATGATTCCTTTTAAAAAGATATCAACAAAAAGAGGACAAACACCTCAACAAAGTAAATTCATAATTTGCTTTGATATAATTCATACATTATATCATGAGTGCAATGCAAATGCTTTATTGCAATTGTGTAATGATAAGGACTGTTTCCTGATAGCACTGAGTTCTTCTGGGAGTACCACTATTATTTGCAATGATCTTGGATCCCAGCTTAATCTACTTCCGCCTATCTGGGTGCTTATTCTGACATCAAAAAAAAAAAAGCAACATTATGTTGTTCATTAACCTTAAGAGGAGTATTTTTTTTAATTCCTGTAATTTTTTTGTGCCATTTTTCATTATATATATGTATATATATATATATATATATATATATATATATATATATATATATATATATATATATATATATATAATCTTTAATGAATGTGAATTAATGTAATAGAAAGTAAAAAACAACAGCAACCGAATGAAATATGCGCTCATCAGTTAATTTATATTTTAATTTAAAAAAAATGTGTATTTATATGTTACTGCACTTAGTTAAAATGCAGAATTACCATTTCCAGGCACTAAGCTTTCCCCCCGAAGCTGTTTACCATACATGAAAAAAAAAAAACACAGGCACATGTCAGCATCCTTGTCTCGGTGGTGATCGTTGTTTCCACTACACTGCGCTTTGTGTGATGGAGGCGTGAGCAGCGACAAAGACAGTAGGAGGAAACAGTGGGCTGTATGAGGGGTGATTAGTGCCCCAGGGCCTGAAAGGAAAAGAGGAGAAGTGGTTCCCAGAATACCCACTCTGCCTAGTGGAGTTAGTGGCATGTGTAATGACGCGTCGTCGTCAGATTGCGGCAGTGTTCAGAAGACAAAAAGCAGGCTGTTCTCTTTTCCCAAGCAGCATGCCTGTTATCAGTGCTGCTAAAGCTTATTCCCTGTGGGGGAAAGCATAGGATATTAACGACAAAGGTCCCTTTAAGTGCAGCATTTCCTAAACATTATATGTGTAACTAATTTAGGGAACACTTTTTTTTTTTTAAAAATGTGACCACAGTGGTGTGGTTGGCAAACTGTTATGGAAACATGGACACGAACACAGTAACACAGACAACCACATCTGCATTTGAAAACATGGTTTCAGGTTCTTATTGCATAATAGCGAATAGGGTCAAGTGTGGCATTGACTCCTCAGTTCAGTAGCATTTGACAGTGTCTCATTGGGCTCTTTCTGTGAGTACTAGATTTTCTAATGTGTTTTTTGGACCTAGCATTTTATTGAAACTAAAAATAATACAAACTAAAGTATTTATAAAATATTTTTATAAAAAATGATACATATGCTAAGGCTCATTTCTAGTTGTCATTGGCCAAAACTGCTCGATGTCTAACGCAGATGCCTCGGGATACATATTTACTGTTTACAGATGACACGCTACTGGCTTCATGGGGCGAAGACCTTCAGCTCGTACTGGATTGGTTTGCAGCTGAGTGTGAAGTGGCTGGGATGAGATTTAAAGAGGCTTTGATTCTCAGCTGGGAATGAGTGGAAACAGCATCCTAAGCTGGGAATGAGTCGTTGCCCCAAGTGGAGGAGTCTCAAGATTTTGTTCAGGAGTGATGAGAAAGTGGAGAAGTAGATTTACAGTTGGACCGCCTCAATGCAAATCTGTTGTGGTGAAGACGGAGCTGATTTCTGTAATATTTGTTGTCTGTAGTTATTAATTTACTTGTTTACACACTGCCTGATTCTGTTGTGTTACAAAGAAATATGGCCAACAGGCGATGCAGCACACCCTCTGGTGGACAAACTATGCAATCTCAACACTCATGGAATGCTTCTTCCATCTCTTCTTTACTTTTCAATTTTTAATTTATCAGCTGTTATAAATACCATGTCAATAGATAATTGACAAATATCTACCACTGGTCAGTAAAATTAGCCAACTGATTAATCAGCGGGGTTTAGTTTCTAGCCTAAACACTGGTGACTCGTGGGTCTGGGTGTCTTCTTGAACTGTAGCCCCCTGAAGATAAACGGTAAAATTAGTATTTATTGATATTTAACCAAAAGAAATAAAAAGTACAATTCAATTTTCAAATGATCCAGAAAGATTTTGGAATTAAGTCCCGACCTCTATTATGTATCTTTATCTTTCTAGATGTTTATCAAAACTTATATACTTGACTAGAGTCACGATTTTCTAGATACGATTTTGTAGGGTTTTTCTAATTAAAGAATACAAGCTAATATACAAATCGCTTTTAATTTTTTTATTTACATTTTTATTACCACTGCTTTCCTGTGGGCTGTGGTTGATGGTTGAGTGCTTTGCTAAAAACATGGCAAATAAGTTCTGCCACTCCAAAAGCTTTACATGGATCCAGCACTTCTTCTTATCAAAATCCCTTATAATCTGGATCCCTTCATTCCCGTTAACAGCCCACACCCCACCCCGCTCGCACTCCTCCTGGCTTCTTGTGGCATTAATCACACCACATACATACAGAGGGTACACTCCGCGCGGTGAAAGCTATGACTCCATGTCTGTGTATGAGGGAGGATGCTCAGAGCGAACCCATCCTTCCCAGACGCCAGTGTGAAGTAACAGTCTGCGCGTTGTTCTCCGCTCTGGATGGTACTGGGATGCATTTTGGAAGAGGGGTCGGGCAGCAGCGACCCACCAGCATCCGAGCCTGACATGAATCACAAGTAAAAGAGCTCTTTCAAGCAAGTGAAGAGCACATGAATGTGCACAAGTCCGCCGAGCTGCACTCGGGCTTCTCACAGCGACATTTTGGACCTTTTGGACCTACCTCGATTTGTTTGTAAATACTCAAACCAATCACAGAAGACTTTAGATGGTCACTGAATCAAGCCTATTTTAATATCTTTTCTAATTTTCTTTCTATTTGTTTTTTTTTTTACGTTTTGGGTGGGGAGTTTGGTTTGTGGGGAGTGTGTGTGCGTGGGATTTTTTTTTCTTTTGTCAAGCGCGAAGACAAACTTCTACCATGGCACTGGTTATGGAGCCCGTGAGCAAGTGGAGCTCTAGTCAGGTGGTTGACTGGATGAAAGGTAAGGCATCAGACGCGATGACCATTAAACTGCTGCGCTGCAGTGAATCGCATGTGTGGTGTTGCGCTGAAATGCATTTCAACACAGACTGACTCGAGATGCCAAAACACCTGCTGAGCCTCGGGGTTTCGCCTCGTCGCCTTGCAGCTTCGGGAAGCTTTTAATCACAGCCTTAAATCAGTTAATCGATCTTTTTTTTTCAAGCACTTCTAGCTTGCAGACGTCTTGCCCCCCCCCCACTCCTTTTAAAAAAGATGTTCTCAGATTCAAACAGCTCTACACGGAAAACCCGTCTATTGTGTCCTGCGGTGGTCATTGTTAACATAAGGCTGCCTCGCAGATGGTTGTAGCGGAGATCTAGTAATTACACACGAATGATTTCCCCTCTCGCTGGATCTGGGTGCAGAATCTGTGTGGAGGAGGAAAGAAAAAGAGGTTCGAGTTATTGACCAGGCTTTGCATGTGCACAGAATAAAAACAGAGCTGGGAGAGCAGTACACTATCAGAGCTTGTACAGCCATCTGTGATATGTTTATCCACAGATGCTCAAGTCATTAAGAAGTCACAGCTGACTTAGATGAGCTTCTAGTAGTTTCAAAACCTCCCAAGGGTACCTAAATCCTGAGGCCTATCATAAAGATTATTCACTCAAAAAAACAAAAAAAACAAACATAAAATCCCCACAAAAATCACTTAAATGCGAATCAAAACATTCCTCTTTTTTTTTTTTTCATTTTTCAGGGATCCTCCAGCAGAATAATGAGGTTCAGTTTGGTGATGAAGCACTTTTAAGATTTTCTTCTTGAGAGAGAGAGACTGTGACATTTAGACTGAATTGAGGACTGGAAAGGGGTTAGATAGACATACAGTTGTTGTTGCAATTAATTCATCATCCGCTAGTCTCAGTACAGCTGTCGGATGAGCGGCTCCTTTGAGGAAATTTGTCCGCTTATTCAGGCTCCAAAGATCTATAAATGTCCCAAACAGCTGTGGAGGATTTACTTCCACAGACTGTCAGGAATACTTTCAGGGCACAGATTTCTCATTAGCCATGCTGCTTTATTGTCTCTTTGCATTACAAAGTTGGTACTTTGAGGGGAAATGTGATAGAAATGTAAGAGGAGACCTTAAACTCAGTGGGAGGACGCGATCTGCCTGTGTATTTGTCTTTTAACTCACATAAGCGCTCCTGCGATGTGTGTTGTTTTTCAAAGCCACGTGCTCACGTGTCAGGCAATGGCCTGTTTCAGATGAAACATACACATCCATAGGCCTGCATCTTTACCGCCTCAACACACACACACGCACATATGCACATACACACAAGCGAGCATTATTATTCTAAGCCTGTAGGCCTTTTCTGCTGGCTCAGATATGTCATGATTGCAAGGATCAGACGGTTCTTAGTATGAGTTGTGTATTACAGATTGTACCTCAATCTGATGTGGCCTTATAAACAGGCTGTTTAGGACTGGATGCTTGCTCAGAAAGGAAACAAGATCCATGTGCAGCTTTATTTATAGAGACACACAGGGATGATTAGACGCTGAGATGGGCTGAAATTGAATGTCCGCAATAGTTTTAAATGAGATCCAAGATGATCTGTAAATACGCTGGTGGCACAAGTGAGGTATGTAAAGAGCAAGGAGTGGAGATTGGAAACGAGAGAGGACTCTTCAGTGTCCCACATCTGACAAGTGGAGCAGAGACAGTTCTTGTGTCTAGAGCCCAGTAATGGTAATTTAAAGTGAGGGAGTGAGTGGCACGGAGAGACACTGAAACAGAGGAAACGATGGGGTGGAGGGGGTTTCATTCTTGTCTCGCATCCATTATCGAACCCGGAGGACTGGCAGCGTTTTGTCGTTAGCATTCACAGGTTCCATTATTACCATACCCGCTCTGTGATGTCACAGGAGGCCAAATAGGGGCACCCCGTGACCTTCCCACAGTCCCACTCTCCACCCCCTGTTAGTGTTTTGTGTGAGCTAGACGCTTTATTCCCAAGCTGCTTTAAAGAATAGATCCTCATCACAAAAGCGAAAAGAATTCCAGCTTGACTGGAAATTGGTTCTTACTAGGTGAAGGGTATCAGTGCAAACACATAAAATATGTGCATTTCAATGCAGTGTTGCACTTTGTACCGTCTGGGTGTTTTTAAACATATTTGTTGTCTTGCAAGGCATATCAGTTTTTATCTTTCAGTGCAAACCCTCACTGTCTTCTTGTCTAACACAGACGACGACAGCGATCAATGACAAGTCAGATCAACACAGATCCATAATAACAATGCTTAACCGCCCTAAAGAGCTCTCTCTCCTTACAATGCCAGTGGATTATCTAGAATGGAGATCATAATGTGTCAACGCTGTGCTTTTAATTTCTCCTCAGCGTGCCTGATAATCTGACTGACATGCAAGAGACAGGAAAATTGATGTGGCTGAGATGTCTTTCCATTCCACCAAAAAGGGATTTCTATTGCACATTGTTCTTTTGCATAAGGCTTTCAGCAAAATATGAAACAAAACATGGCAGATTTCAATGGAAAAATAGAGAATAGAGACTATTAGTGCCATTTTGTGCCATGTTCCCCTTTTATTTATAGTAAAAATCATTTATACAGCACATATCCACAAGATGCTTTATAATGTCATTTAGAAATGTGAAACGCTCTGGGAGTTATAAAATGCTAAAGTAGCTGATAACTTCACCAGCTCAATATCTCATGCTAGCATGTAGTCACTTTTTGCAAACTATCATGTTCTCCCTTTTCTTATTTCTTTATATTACCCCACGGTCAGCGAGAACCCCTGCCGAAAAACCTGCTTTGTGGTTTCTATGGCAACATGGGGAATACTTCATTGACATGATGAGTCTCAATTAACTTGGTAAAGAGGCTCATTAGTTAAGCCTTTAAATGTTATGCAAAACCATGAAACTCCCTGTTTCCTCTCGACCGTTTAGCTGCCAGCTAAACCTGATCTGAATGCTTGATGGGGTTGAAGCTTAGCACTGAGACACATGTATATGATTGGTCCACTGCAATAAAAAGACAGGATGAGGAAAGAACTAACCCTGTGTGTGTTAAAGAGAAAGAGAGTGAAAAGGGAGAAATAGGGCCTGAGAAGATTAAATGTATAGGAAAAGCAATACAAAAGCTGCTCCCTTGTAGCTCATTTATTAATGTGTTTGCTTGATCTGAAAGTGAATAAAACATAAATAAGTAAATGAGTTTCTAGGAAGCCTGAGGCAGAAACATCAATTATCAAATCAAATTTCATATAGAAAATAAATCAAATTGTGGTTTAGTTTATGCAACATGATTCTGCATGCTCGATTTGCAACATAATTTACATCATCGGGACACAGTGCAGCTTCTGAAGTAAATACTTTCATGCATTACAGAGACACGCCATCAATAACTGCGGCAGTCTCCTGATTCTTTTCAATGTTTAATGCTAACACCTCGAGGACCAGTGGGTTAGAATAGAATAGCCTTTATTGTCATTGTACAGAGTACAACGAAATTGGAGTGCCACTCCCTTGGTGCAAGTTTCAATAATAAATATAAATGTAAAATATAAAAAGTACAAAAAAAACAATCGTAAGTACTCAAACAATAGTATGTACAATATATACAGGATAGCAGCATTAATATGATGACAGTATGAATAGCAGCATAATATAATGACAGTGACGGTATGGAATAGGTTCAGTTGTTTTTGTGTTTATTTACTACGGTGATAGCTCTGGGAAAGAAGCTATCCCTGAATCTGTTTGTCCTGGTTTTATGTGACCTGTACCGTCGGCCTGACGGTAATAGTTCAAACAGTTGGTTGCTGGGGTGAGAGTGGTCCTTGATGATATTGCCAGCTCTGCTGAGGTACCGAGTTAAAGTTAGAGTTGCTTTTATGCACTCCTCTCCTAACCATTCAACCATATGATCAAGTCCTCAGAGCAACCTTTCAAGTTCAAATCGCACTCCGGGGACACGCTGCCATATTAGATTATCACAAAAAATGTGACAGACTTAAAACAGTCTATACAAAAACTGGCAAAGATGATCTTCAGATCAAGCCTAGTTTTTTAGTTTAACTTTTCAAAAGTACTGGCCTAAGTATTAGCTAAACTGATAAACTGGAAGTGAGGTCTTACCTCCTCAATGCTTTGATCAATCAAAACCAAAACCAAGAGTGGTACGTGGACTCCAGAGCATGTTTGCAAATTTGTGGCTTTTACCATTATTTGGGACTCCAATAAGCAGATACCTCTTGAATTATTAGCCTTAAAACTAATTATGAGACCTTTCAACCTAACTGTAAGATCGTAAGGCAGTGGCAACATGTATTTTCTTCAGAACAGGTGTATGGACTTTGCAGTCCTTCCTTTGGTTGTTCGTGAAGAAAAATCACCACTGGGGATGTGCAATAAGCAAAAACACATTTTTCCAATCAGAGCTCACAGCCATGCTTTTAACATGATCAAAATAAGTTGCCATGGGGACTGTTAGGTCCCCTTATCACCTACTGAACTGCTCGGCCCCCTCATCACGGCTTGAGGTATTTTTTGAAGGCTTTTCTTGGGATGCTTTGGTAACAGACTTTCTTTTTTTTTGTAAGTTTTTGATTTACCCTGTGTATATACTTTTTAGAAAACAGTTTCTAGTCATACATTTCAGGGTGTCTGTTGACGCAGACAGAAGTTACAGAATCACTTAGTTTGTTTTCGTCTGCTGCACTTCATCAACTCTTTCTCCAAAAGATTTCACACCTGCTGCAGTAGCTGAATATGTAAAACAACTCGAGCACACCTACATAGCTTCTTTCTAGCTGAAAGCGTTTTCTGGTTTGAAGCTGAAAATGCAGCTCAGAACTGTTGACGAGGGGGAGTGTGTCAGATTTCTTGTCTTGACACAGACTGCTTCACACTCGCACACAGCAAAATACAACCTGTGCTCACACTTTACAGATTTACAGCACATATTCTGGCAAAGCAAGTGATATCAAGTCCTGTTAGAATGCATAATGCAAACAGTGGTTTCACAAGAAATCTGAAAATCTGATGCAGTCTGCAAATAAAAATTCATGCTTTTGAGCTGTGCTGAAAGTTTTCTTGTCCTTTGTGTTCCCCCAAGGGCTGGACGACTGCCTGCAGCAGTACATCAAGACCTTTGAGAAGGAGAAAGTAGGGGGGGAGCAGCTGCTGCGTATCACCCACCAGGAGCTGGAAGATTTGGGAGTATCCAGAATTGGCCACCAGGAGCTGATACTGGAGGCTGTGGACTTACTCTGTGCTCTGGTGAGTCCAAGTTTCCCACACCATCTTCCCACTACTTTCTACTGTCACTTTGGAAAGTCAGTGCTGTCGGATGAAGTTTCTGTCGAACATTTGGCACCTCTGCAGCTCTGTGAAATCATTTAACAAGTCAGTGAAGATAACAAGTTACAGAATAAAGATATTTTCCAGTAAGCAGTTGATATATTTAGTAATGATGCAATTTCTATATTGTTATTATCACTGCAAAGACTGTCAGTTAACGAAATCAGTCATTCCAGGAATAAGTGGATGTAGATAGGATTGCTTTAGGCCCCAATTTTTAAACATCACAGCAAATCTACCAGAGTTACTAATCTGGCCAAAAGATCTTCCACAGGCAAATCTTACAACTGTCGTTAGTGTTGACATGGATTACTGCTTCATCTCGAAGGGATTTCTGCTCTTAGTTTCCCAAAACACAAGTTTTGTTAGTGTCAGCATGATAGATTGCTGTTCTGCTGATTTGGCTAATGTGCAGCTGGAGTAGCTGGAGCATAATATTTATTCTCCTTATAATATTCATTCTGGATGTTACTGCATACAGAGTAGAGACCTCGACTTGTTTCTAACACGAGAATGTAAGATTTAGGGGTCAGTCATGTAATGGCCAAATGAACGGCATTAAAATGAACGAATATATACTGCAATCATCAGAAGCATGGTACAGATTAAAAAATGCACTGGAAGCAGATTCTGGTCTCTGTGTGCAAATATGTTACATATAAAACTGGGGACTCATGAGCAAATATATCCCTGGAGCGTAAAGGGGCGATTCGGCAGCGGCACTAGCATGTCAGACGGAGAGATGGAAAGTTATGTAGCTTAAATAGACCACCAGATCAGGAAGGTATATTTGGTATATGATGCAAGGAGAGTGACGCAGAGCAGCTTGAGCTGTGTTTCTGAACTAGCTTGGAGGCTTTGCTTCATTTAAGGAACATTTTTTCTTAAATGGAGGTTTTCCCAGGATAGCTGTTCCCAAATGTTCTCTTTTGTCCGTCAATGTGAACATATTTTTAGACCCTACTTACTAAAAGTGTCCATATTGGTGCTTAAAATTTGCAGTGAAAATGTTACAATTTATTTACTCTGGAAAACACGATTTGATTGATGAAGTAATTTATTATTGTTTTTTACTCTTTTACTCACTCTTAGATTATTTATAAAATAACTGTTTGAAATAAGGGACAAATACCGTTAAGCAGTTTGTACTGATTATGTTGGGGTTTGGAAACTTTTCACTTTATATAACAGGAACTACACGAAAGAACTATTTGGTGTTGGATTGGATGCTCAGTAAGTGTACTTTATTGGTCCCCGTGGGGAAAATCCCTCTCTGCATTTAACCCATTCACTCAGTGAAGCAGTGGGCAGCCATTGGGCGCCCGGGGAGCAGTGTGTAGGGACGGTACCTTACTCAGGGGTACCTCAGGGTAGCTGTTCAGGGGAATCGAACCCCGACCTTCCAATCATGGGGCCACCACTCTACCTACTGAGCTATCCCTGCCCCACTGTAGGGGGTGTAAGGGTGAATCATATAAATGCTTTGCATCTAATTGAGAATACTTACTCTGGCCATGCTGTCCAGTTTACCACAAGAGGAAATGAAAATGTAAAGTCTTTTTGTAAGGTGTCTTTAGCATCCAGCTAAATAATTTTCTCTCCTAATAATTTCCTTTATTTTGAGGGGTTTTTTTTATATTCACTTGCACATATAATTCCAGTATTTAATTCAAATTTTCTGTTTTTGAACCAAAGAAAGTTAGACTGCAGTAATATAAAAGTAAAAGATGGTAAATGATAAATGAGAAGCAGAAATAACAGAGACAAGGTGCAATAAAGTTGGACCTGGGTTTGTGTTAACTCTTGAGATCTATAGAAAAATTGGGTGGAGATTACCAGCCTAAGGTCACAGATGCAATCTGAATCTAAAGTCCACTCATCCTGCATCGCTGCACAGGGGGCCCTGCTTCAGCCCTAAAGCTTCTTATGTAACTGGGATTTAGTTTTAAGTCTCTCAGGCACTGCTGTATTAAATATGATTAGTGGCCCTCCTGCTGCGCTCTCCCCTCCCAAGAAACCCATGACATGATAGCTGCCCATAGGCCTACACGTGCAGTTAGCCGCAAAGTGTAATGAGCGCTCAACGATGCTCAGGCGTGCAAAGTGACAGCTGATTTCACACATTTTCATCATATGTGGAGCCTTTCTGTTGTGGAGCGTGGTGGGCTGGTCGGCTGTAGTATTCCTATTTATAAAGTGCCATCAGAAAACAATTGGTTTCTATCTCCAGGCTGGGGATATTCTTGGAATGTGTCACAGTGAAAGCAAACACTGACAAACTGGTCAAACACAGTGAATTTACTTTCCTCTCCCCTCTAGAATTATGGGCTGGAGACTGAGAATCTCAAAACGCTTTCTCATAAGCTTAACGCATCTGCCAAGAACCTGCAGAATTTCATCACAGGCAGGCGGCGCAGTGGCCATTATGACGGCCGAGCCACCCGCAAGCTGCCAAACGACTTTCTAACTTCAGTGGTGGACCTCATTGCTGCTGCCAAAAGCCTTTTGGCGTGGCTTGACAGGTGAGATTTGCAAAAAGATGAATTTAAACATTTGGTAAGTCATGTGTAAACATGTGGACGCACACTGTGAAAAAGGGCCCCACAGAGCTGTGTAGATTCAGGTACTGGTCCCATTTACAACTACATACACAAACACATAAATACAGGTTCACATGGACACATATTTATATGCATACTGGGTATATTCTTGCATACATTTCCTTAGATTCGTCTTAGATACAAACTTACAACCGTGCTAATTGCAAGCAAAAAGATATAATAATAATTTGAATTAATTATAAATATATAACTGACATCAAACAGGAATGAGACAGTCCTGTTTACATGCATTGGTACATGTAGTCTGATTTGGGATTTGTTTTTTTAACAGATACAGACTGGTTTTGTTTTTCTGTGTAATGTCCATGACCAATCATTTGACAAGAAAAGATGAGTAAAAGTCTTATATAAGTAGATTTTGACAGGGTGGCCAAAAAGACACCGAGAAAGTCTATTTATATGTCTCTTTATCCTTGCTTCCCTGTGGGATTGTGCCAGTCTGTGTGTTTGTGTCTGTTTGTGTTTGATGAATTTGGAAGTTCAAAGCTGACAACGTTCAGCAAAAATAACAAAGTGATTTGCTTTGCCTTTCCCCCATTATAGCTGACATGATTTACAGCATTCATCCCAATTAAAATTCACTAATCCGTGTTTCATTTCATGTTTGAAAATGCTTAATTGTTGACCAAATTGTACAAATAGAAACGTGGGAGTCGACGCTGCGTTTGTTGACAGTGGATAGGACGCACTTGTGAGGTTATTTGGAAAAAGCAGAACAGCAACTAATAATCTCTGCTCTACGTCAGCTGCTCTCGGCCTTAGGAGAAATGTGAATATTATTAAATGTGTTAAAAGCATTACAGACGTCACATTCCAAAATAAAAACCCCAAAACAGACTAACATAGGCAGAAATGTGAGGAATCCTAAAATGTAAAGGGAGAAATGCTGGTAAAAAAAATATGTAAAATTTACCAGTGACTGAGTCTCAAAGGAAGAATGATCTAATGGTTCATTCCAGGTGCTCTTTCTTTTTCAGATCTCCATTTGCAGCAGTGGCAGATTACTCTGTGACCAGAAACAATGTTATCCAGCTATGTCTTGAGCTCACTACAATTGTACAACAGGTAACAAATATGAAATGATTTATTGTATCATATCCTGTTGTACTGTATTACTTCATACTGTACAGAGCAAACTTGGGATCATCACAAAGCCTCTGTCAGAAAAAAGGAAGCTGATCCATATTAAAGTATAACGGCAGAATTGGAAAAATACCTGGTTCTTTGGTAAATGTGCTTATGATTTTTAAAATGAAATCTCAAAAATGTTTCTTCATTCCCTGCATAAATTTAAAATCTTTCTAAACCCTAAAGCAGATATACATTTACACAATTTTTTCCCCTTTCAGTACATCCTGCTTTTTTATTAGTTTTAGATTTTGCAGCTGTCAGTGATAATGAGAAGCTGAAATTGGACTTGACTACTTCACAACTTGTTTCTCATCTGTCAGATATGCTTTCATGTAAAGCAGCATCCTAATTAGAGCCACCTCAAAGAGTGACCTAAAAATATATTCTAAAGTGATAGAAATGATAGATGCTTATCATAAACTGCAGTTTCATTTTATTGTATCTGGGTCTGTCAGTCATATAGAGCCTCTAAAGACCAGTTAAAACTAAGAGAACTATACAGGTTTTAGGTTGGGCTCTGTGGAATATAATGTTTATATAGAGTTAAGAGAAAAATTAAAGTGGGAAAACATTAAAAGTGAGAGTGAAAGAGGGCAAAAGGGAAAATAATTGAAGGCTGAGAGAGAGGAAGACTGGCAGAGTGAAAGAGAGAGGGAAAGATGTGCCTCCGCATTGGTGATTCATTTGTTTTGTGTTTGTGCCTGCCTGTGTGGGAGTGTTGGGGGTTATAGGTGCCAAGCTGCTCGGTTTTTGCTTATATCCACCTACAGCAGAAATGCCAATAATAACTTCATTTTGACAAATTCTCTTGAGGTAACAGTGCTTTCTGAATATTCCTCAGGACTGCTCTGTGTATGAAACAGAAAACAAGATCCTGAATGTGGTGAGTTTGAAATGTTGTTCTATCGAAGAAATAATTAAACTAATATGTGCAAGCCTGAAGATTGTATTTATCCCTAATGTGTCCTCCGCAGTGTAAAACACTGTCTGAAGTGTGCGACCAAATTATCTCGCTCTCCTCGGATCCCATGGTGTCCCAGTCTGCACATTTGGAGGTTGTGCAGCTCCCCAACATAAAATCCACTGAAGGCTTGGTAAGAGTGACCCTCCCTCAGACTCTCAGAATCACACCCGTTTTGGGGAAAGGGGTTCGGTTTTAATTATCCAGCTCAGATTTTGTATCTCACTTTTTCAAGACTTATGAAATCTAGATTTGAAAGAACTTTTTTAAAGGATTTTTTTGGTGTAGCTTCAGAAACCCAGCAGAAACATTCATGCTGCTTTATTGTAAAATAATAATAAGTACGTAATAAATTCTTATTAGTTTGAAAAGATACTATAATAAGTCAACAAATAAATGACACATTTTATGTAGACTACATAGCCACATAGCTGATTAACTAATAATTACAGGAAAGGCAGAAATTTGTAGGTATTTCTTAGGAGTGGTTCATCTATCACACAGTAATCCCAGGCATACACACCTTGTACTTCACTATACGTAACAAGGCGTACATAACAAATACACATAACAAGTATTTCAATATACTTTTCACAAACTTGAAATATACTTAAAATATCAAGATGTTAAATTGTTTTTCAGGTTTGATGAACACAGGGAAAAGCCAAAACAGTAAAGTACAAAACTTACTAATGTGAATCGTACTAATGACGATTAAACAGCATGACAGAGTATTTTGTTTTATACAAATATGGCATGTGCAAATTCTCTTAAGCGTTTCTCTTACTCACTGCGAACATATTTCTGCTCAAGCCCAGTACTAACTTTGCCTGATTTTCCAGTTAAAGTTTTTATAAATACAGTTTTCTAATGGAACAGCACACACTTACTTTTTGAAGCATACAGAGGCTATTTTCATTAAAGGCTTGGTCAAGCCTGACTACAGCTGTATATATATTTGGTTATCTGTACATACCTGTAGAGGCATCAAGAAGTAGGCATACAATTTTTCTTTTGATTACTTTATTTTGTCATATCTATCTCTGGAATTTCAACTTGGGGATAATAATGTCATGTCAAGTTTTCTGGGAATGACCAAAATTGCATTTCAAAGCAAACAGAACATCTGAAATATGGATTGTAGATTTTAAACCTTGCGTGCTGCTTTTCAGCACGATATCTAATGTAACTCACATTAGCTGACCCCAAACTAGGTTTTGCTGAGCTGGTGGGCATGTGAGTCAGTGGATAAAATGTGACATAAAAACAACATATTGGCCATATTCAGATGAGTGAAATGCAAGCAAATAGAATACAGCAACCGGCAATTCTGTTAGCACTTACTTTTAGGATTGTATATAACTGTTTAGAAGCAGAGAATACTTTTCTTGCACTGTATATAAACGCTCCCCTTTGTTGGACTCCATCTTTGCACTGACCTACACTCGGGCACAAGCTCCTTGCTTGGGGCCACAGTGAAAGCCCCACCCCCCACACATAAACGCTAGCATTGGGCATGGAAGTTCTTTCATCCGTTCAGTGAAACCTGAACACAACAGTGGGTCAAGTAGCCTAAAAATAAACCTCTTCCACTCATCTTGAAGACTGGCATGCTGCTTCTACGTTTCTGCGTGTGACTCGGTGTGTGTGTGTGTGTGTGTGTCACATAGTTATGCATGTATTTTCATGCATATCTGTGTGTAAATAGTTGTGTGTTTGTTTGTCTTGTACTTTTGACCCCTTTTAGTGAAAGCCTTGAAGGTTTTTTTTTTCTTTTTGCAGCACCAGACTAAAAGTATTTGCAGATAAACAATCATTTATCTTTGATTTAATCTGCTTGCGAGGGACTCGTTACATGACACAAGTTTGCAGAGTGTTCTGTGCATTTAAAGAAAGTGCACCCGTGTGATATTTTATGACTTTCCTCTAGTTGTTTAAGACTACTGAAACAAATTGAGATGTGTATAAAAGCACTTTCCCTCTCAGGCTTTCACTGAGTAAAAACCCAGATTTTCTACCAGTTTTGCACCACAAGCAGATTAAAACAAATGGAGATTTGCAAATATGGATTAGTCTGTACTGTAAATGACTGCGGGGCTGAGCTGAGGTGCAGATGATGCTGACTCCTAATGCTGTGCTTTACAAGGCAGTCATTTACATATCTGCTATATTCCCACAGGGCATGTATATCAAATCAACATATGATGGTTTGCATGTGATCACCGGCACCACAGAGGGAGTAAGTGCAAATGTCTTTCTGCTCACCTTTGCAGAGTTTCACCTCACTGTTCATTCACTATTTATACTTTACTTGAATCAGAGCTGCTTTTAATGACTCGGTCTCTCTGTTTTTCCATCAGTCACTGGCTGACCGCTGCAAGAAAATCCATGCTGGAGATGAAGTCATTCAGGTCAATCATCAGACAGTGGTATGGTCGTGTTCTTTCTCTGCCTTATTATTGTTGTTTTTAAAAGAAAATTTGTGTTATTTGAATTTGCACGTTATTTGCATTGCATTTGCAGATTATTTATGCAAATGTTTGTTTAATTTTGACATATTTTTTACATACATAAAGAAATTATGAATGCATGCTGTTGTTTTATACGCTCCTGCAGTTCAGTGCTTTTATGAGCCACTGCAGCTCAACTGTTATTGTCTAGGATACTGGCTGTAGTGTCTCTCGTAGTAGTTTTTGAGGGCTATCATGGGGTCAGTTGGATTTTCTGTTAAAAGCAGATCAAGAGGTACCTGCTTCAAAAAGGTAACTTGTGCTAGCGAGAGTTCTGTTTTCGTTCCTAGAAACTAGTGGTACACACACATTGTTTTTCTTGATAATTAGACGATTCTTGCTAGTTGCGATGCACCTGAATGCAACTACCAAATTTTAGCCTTCTTCTTCTTTTTTTTTAATAGATAGCAGAAAAGAACTGAAAAGCAGATGGGAAATGGAAATAATAAAGTGTATAATCCAGGCTCAAAGTGGGGATGTTGCTGTTCATTCTTTTTATTTCAATACATGGCTTTTTGACCTCAAATTGTTCTCAGCTGTCCCCAGATTCAGCATGAGCACTTATCAGCCAAAGTAATTGCCATTGTTTCTGTCAGTGAGAGGCATAACTGCACAAAATGTCTGTTTCTGCAGCGTACACAGCATGATGAGCAGAAATGAAAGGGAAAAAACTTTCAACTTTCACTTTTCCGTAGAGTGGAATTTAAATATAGCACCCATTGTTTAAAATAATTGCTACTTGTGTGTGCAACAGCGAGATTTATGATAATTACACAGCTCAAGTCAGATTCATTTCAGTCAGTCAAGTCACCCACTGAATGCAGCCATGTTTTGGAGAAAAAGTGGAAATGCAGAGTTGATTTTCATTTTACCGAAGCATGCGTCAGTCAGAGTCATGCTCCTCATGGGGCACCAAAGGAAAATGCAATGTATTCAAACAAAACTTCTACGGAAGCTATTTTAGCCTGTCATAGTAATGTAAATATTAGCATTACATAAGCCCAACACAGAAACAGCTAATTGAAATAGGGCCTTGAAGTATAGTATAAATGATTTGAGTGATTTTGCAGACTGATTTGCAAGACATTCTCAGCTCTTTCTAAACAACACGATTATGATGTATTGGTTGCCCGAAATTAGTATGTGGGGTAGGACTGAGTAATAGGTGTTCTCAAACAGAGGATGGACTCTTGCAGCAGCCTAAGTAGGCAATACATTACTGCAGTAGAGTTACATGCTGAGCTAAAACTCCACTGTTACTCATAAACATCGCTTAAACCAGCTTAAACATTGTTAATGCATTTAATTTATTATGGCACAGTGTAGAGCAACTTAATTACGGCTGATTGTTCACAAACGTTCCTTTGAGGGTTTAGAGAAACTGCATTGAACTAGATTTGTCTGTGATGGCCCAGATTACTGCCACCATCTCTTCTTACAGGAAAATGAGATAACAAGTCATAAAGAAAAGTTGTTAAATATCTTAATACTCAAGGACGAAAACACCACCAAGTGAAAAAAAACAAGGCATGTTATAAATAGTTGAGGGATTTATAATTAAGGCAGTAGGGAGTACTCCAGCAAAAAGACACAGAGCAGAGTTCACTGGATCTGAGCATCTTTTTTCATAAGAAGTGGATGTAGAAATGGCAGCTAAAGCAAACGAGTTACATCAAAGGAAACGAATGAAGAAAAAAAAATGCTCTGCCTTGTGATTAACTTGAAAACATGTAGAAAGACCTAAGGGTTTGCTAATTTGTAGGTTATTTTGGTGGTGTTGTGCACACAGAAGTAAATAACTCGTGACAACAGTGATAGAGTCTGGTGCAGGAATGGCCATTAAATGAAAAGCTTCAAACACATAAAATATCACATACACTATGGTACATTTTAACGCTCACGAGTTTTATCTGAATTTCCAGTGAGATGAAACAAAAGGAAGAAACCAATGACTTGATGTTGTATAAGAAACACTTTAAAGCAGAGCATTTCTTTACCAAGTAAACAGCTTAAAAAGCTGAAAATCAGGGATTTACTGTTTTAAATAAACACTTTTTTGTCTTCGCACAGAAGAACATTTTTTTCTCTACCATAGAATAAAGAATAAAAGCAAAGTGTCTGTCTGTCTGCCTGTTCAGTCAGTCTATGTCTTTAATGCACTTTCTGTGAAGAATTTCTGTGTAGTGGCTGTAAGGGTGAAAAATTACTTGGCAAGGAACAAAGTGATTGCCAGGTCAGAGGCTGAAAAATGTCTGGTACTTCAGGGTGCTTGAAATACACGAGACATACTGAAAATTCAGTGCGGTTGACCGAGCGGGGGAATTTTTTATTTTCCTCCCCAAACTGGACCTGGCATATTTGGTTCAGCAGCAGAGAGTGTTTCTCTGGGCGGGATGCTATTCGTGCCAAATATCATTAAAACTGGGTTAAAGAGTATTTACATGGCATGCAGCTGTTCGCAACACACAACATCAGGCTGTACCACAACATGGCAGGAGGCGTGCAAGATGCCCTGAGGCATCCAGCTTTGTATTAAACATCATCATCAACATGAACCTCAGAGGGCTGCAGGCTGTGCTACAGTTGTCAACCATCAGGATCCATGTGCATTACCAAAATAACAAAGTAACAGCACCTCAAATAAAACAGCTCGCATTTTCTGGTGAACTGAACTTCAAAAAAAGATTAGACATAAAGAAATGACTTCAAATCGTGAATGGAAACTACCTGAAATACAGACAGTTAATAAGAAGACTAAATGTGGCATTGTTACACTGAAATATCAGCTTCTTATGCCTCCTCTCTGATGATAGCATCACTGAAGACATTATGTTTTAAACCCACATCCTTCCCCTTTTCATGATCAGACTGTCTCAGGAATTTTTTGAAGAAATTTGTTCAGGTTTGGTCCAGCTGTTCATTTATACCATTTTAAAAAAACAAAACATGCTTTTTAAGCTCATCTGGCTCAAGAACCAATGAGCTTATGCCATGGTAAGGGGTCCATTGATAACCCATCCATTTGTCCAACCACAGCTCATAAGACTCACGCCTCCTGCTAAAGTATTGGTCAGAATTTAAACAAACTTACACACAATGATCACCTAACGGGTCTTTGCCCATACTCTTCTCAAGATTAATGTCACCTTTGTCCTTTTTACAGGCATTTTAACCTGTTAATTGTCATGAATCTTGAACTGGGTGAGCTACTAGTATCATTGATGTTCTGGTTGGATCCAAAACTCAAAAATTGTTACATTTTTCACATAAATGTCTAATAGTATTGAATGATAAAGTAATAAAGTAATGGACAAATGTCAAATTTAGTCAAGTTTTTCTGTAAGAACTCTTCTGGTTATTATTCAGGAGCATAACTCTGGAACTTAAGGATACATTACAACCATATTTCAATATTGTTCAGATAACAAACTTTAGAGCCCACCTATTAAATTCTATAATGATCGCTACATATGTGAGTCTACAGAGACAGATACTGCAGCATGAGCATCTGGCAGATGAAGGTGAATTTTTAGAAATGCAATAGCTTAACAGTCCATCAGCTAGTTATATGAAAATTTCTGTGTAATAGTAAAAAACTGATTACATGATGACGGTCATATTCTCAAATATGCAAAGGTAAACTTCACTAATACATATGGCAAAAAAACAACAAAAACAAAACACTCCCTGTT
Organism: Rhamphochromis sp. 'chilingali'; assembly: GCF_963969265.1. Lineage (NCBI taxonomy): Eukaryota > Metazoa > Chordata > Actinopteri > Cichliformes > Cichlidae > Rhamphochromis > Rhamphochromis sp. 'chilingali'. The sequence goes on from NC_137946.1 coordinate 12,454,946, forward strand.
TATTTAGTCTAGGCAATATTTCCAGTTATTTCTGCAGTCTAAGGCATTAAAATGCCCGTGTGGGTTGAGGAAACCCTTATTGAGCTATTCTTGTACACTAGGTGGGCTGGCAGCTGAAAAATCTGGTGAACTTGTTGCGTGGAGATCCTGCAGGTGTCACCCTGACGCTGAAGAAACGCCCCCAGAGCACGCTCACGTCAACCCCTGCTCTGCTGAAAAACATGAGATGGAAACCATTAGCTCTGCAGGTATGATGACTGCCTTCATGCTCCACAGATATAGCTTTCATTCATGTTTCTGTGTGGCTGTTGATGTTGTTCGCTTGTGTTCATCTCTGTGCCTGTGGTGAATATAAACGTACAAAGCTAAACACCAAAAAATGCGATCACCCTAAAATAGGTAGAATATAAAATGAGAGTGTAACATGAATCTGCTTGTAGAGTAGCGTCCAAACTAATCCACTTGACTCCACCCACTTTGTGATCATAACTTTCGACTTTAACACTTTTTTTTTTTATCAATTATTACATGTTTGTAATGCACCTTACAAATCTCAAACACTCTTCTTTTGACTAACTGATGCCCAGCATGAGCCATACAGATTTTGACATTTCAGCCCTAAGTGGCATCTGTTGTCCTACTTCAGCCAAACCAATTACAATATTAGGACCGTGTGCCTGCGCCAGAATGGGTGGAAATGAGAGGGACGTGTATTAAAGTAGTCCAGCCTTTCTTTGAGTCCCATTCCAGAGAAAATGTTTTCTCCCCCTGAGGCCCTGAAGCGCAGTGCTGCTCAGCCTCCTCCCCCTTCACGTCCTCACATTCTTCTTCTCCACCTAAATCGAATCTGCTATGTCGCTGGCATTTTTCTGGGGCAAAAAAAAAGAAAAAAGCCAACCAGAGACTGTGGTGTTTTCTGATCTGAGCTGTGACTAAAATTTAAAATGTCAAGGTATTCTGCTAAGTTATTGAAAAGAACATTGCGCGGTGACTCATATAATGGTCTTATGATGGAGCACACAGACCACTCAGTGTTACATCTCAGCTATTGGTCAGCGCTGAGTTTATGCAGCATAGTTTGAGTAATGTCTTATTAGTATTCTATTGTTGAAAAACCTTTTTTTTTTGGAAGTCGATGATTTCTTGCGATTGGATTACATTTCTCCGACTATTCAAGTTAAGCTGACGATGTTGCATATTCTTATTCTTACAATACATTCGGCAAATTTGTTTTACATTGTGGTGCTTAAACACAAAGACATGTTTTCTTTAGAAAACAGTCTACTGTACATAACAAGCAAAGTAGGCTACGGCCAGATCCTCCTTGACCTGACTAAGAGGGATGACTAGACCGCACGCCAGCCTCTCTTCCTCTGTGCACCAGTTAGAACTAAAGCATCAGAAACGTACAGTACACAGCTCATTTCATGGTTGAGATGCTCAGCTGCACAGTCTGAACAGAGTGAACACTCCCGAACTGACTGACTGAACTGCTGAGCTCCAAATTTTCATTGTGTCGGTCCCTGTAACTGTTTCTCTCGCTCTTTCTCTCTGTCTGCCTTTTTCTCTGTCTTTCACACATGCTCACACATACACATACACTCACTTACACACAGCCAATCTTCCCTCAGAGCCCCAGCAGCAGTGTCGCTACGCCGACCAGCACTTTAAGCACTCCGTCCAGGAGGAGTAGCTGCGCCCTGCAGGACCTCTACATTCCCCCTCCTCCAGCAGAGCCCTACACCCCCAGGTGAACGCAGATGTAAAACACAGAAAACTTTGCTTGCTTTGCAAAAGCTTTCCTACCAGAGTTTTCTGCTCTAAGTGTGACTACAGGGCAGTGTTTTTATGTGCACATTATGTACGACACAGTCATGTTATTTTATTGAGTGAAGGTGTACCGTTGTATCAACAATGGCAGTGAGAGGAGGGGAGTCTGTTTTAAAAGATAGAGGTGAAAAACAATGAAAAATATGTGAAAAAAAGAACAAAAAGGAATGCACAGTTCATATTTTGAGAAATCTTTAATGTAAAACAACCACTGACTCATTAATTACACCTTGCTGGTGCCAGGTTGGACCCATTTGTGCCTTCAGAACTGCGTTAACTCTTCATAGCATGGATTCAACAAGGTGCTGGAAATGTTCCTCAGAGATTTTGGTGCATATTAACTGGATTATATCACACAGTTGTTGCAAACTGCAAATCAGCTGCACATCCATAATTTGAATCTTCCCGTTTCACCACAACCCAAACATGCTCTGTTGGCCTGAGATCTGTTAACTGTGAGTAGTCAAGTCGTTGTCATGTTCAGCAAACCAGTTTGAGATGATTTGAGCTTTGTGATGGGTGGGATTGTGATTGGGTGGTATCCTGCTTAAAGCACCCATCAGAATCATGGTGAGCAACAATACTCAGGTAGTCTATGGTGTTTAAATGAGGCTCAATTGGCACTAAGTGTGCTAAGAAAATATGTCCCACACCATTACACCACCAGCAGTAGCCTGAACTATTAATATAGCATGGTTCCATGCTTTCATGTGAGGTCTGACCCTACTAACTGAGTGTTGCAGCAGAAACTGAGACTCATCAGAGCATCCAATGTTTCTCCAAGTCTTATCCAATTTTGGTGAGGCTGTGTGAATCGTAGCTTCAGTTTCCTGTTCTTAGCTGATTGGCAGTGGCAGCATGTTTTGTCTTCTGCTGTTGCCTGTCTACTTCAGGGTTTGATTGACCTCTTCCGCATACCTTGGTTTTTAAAAAGTTGCTATTGGCTCGATGCGCACTGGTCATTTTCCTCTGGCCCCTGACAGAGGAGAATTACATCAATATGGCATTTTCACACAGAGAAGTGGTGCTCCTTGACATTTTCTTTTTTCCGTACCAAATCCCAGCAGATCAGCAGTTTCTGAAATTCTCAGATCATTCTGTGTGGCACCAAACAGCCCTGCCACGTTTAAAGTCACATAAATAATTTCCAATGCTTGGTTGGAACTTCAGCGCGCTCTCTTGACTATGTCTACGTGTCTTAATGCATTAAGTCAAAGCCATGTGTTGGCTGACAAAATGTTAGGTTTCCCCAAGAAAATTGTTTGGTGATTTAAATTTTACCCATCAGTTTGATTTGTCAAAACTTTTCAGTCTAATTTCACCCATTTTTTTTTGCCACTTTGCCACTTTTTTGACAACTTGTAAATACATAAAAAGAGTAAATGATGCCATGCAATGAAATTCACAGGATTACCCATTTTAAATAGGTTAGTTTGCTGCATTCATTGCTATTGAATGATATCAGTCTGAGTTTTCTACTACAATATCTAGCCTAGCTCATTAGCTGTACCCTCTGCTGTTTGGATTAACTCTACAGGAATGAGTGGGACTAAGAGAGAAAATGAGACAGTGAGAATCTTTGTTTTCCTTTTTGTTTGGTAGCAAATATGATGCGCAACGTTTGGATAAGCTTTACAGTGAAACTTCTGAACATGCAGACAGCTTGTTGCACCTCACGGTGGCTGCAGGTGCTTCTCCCACACTCTTGTCACAAAGTTCCCACAAGAACGGAGCCATGTCACATATTGAAAGGCTCGACTGGTGACACGAGTAATAATTAGTTCCTCCTCAGATTTCAGCTTCTCTCATATGCAAACAACAAACACAGTGCATCGTGTTCTGTGGATAAAGAAACGCTCTCCTCTGAGAGTCATAGAGAAATCGTGAATTTTTGACTGATGCTTGAAAGCTTTGATTTCCCAGGGTCAGCTCCAACACGCGACTACAGATAATAACTAATAAAGCTACACGATTAGTATTGTTTACCCAGAGATATTTGTTTCTGTGTAATGTTTTACTGAATGTATTGTCCCAAGAGGATGAATCTTACTTACTTTGGATATCCCCAAATGCCAAATCAGGCTGGTGAGCATTATTGAGCTAAATATATGAAGTTTGTATTTGTCCTCAGTGGATGCATGTTAGAAATCTCATGTTAGTGATCACTATTTGCAACTGGTTTAAAGAAAGGGAATATAGCTACAACAATATGTGTTATGAATTTTAAATCATGAATAAATACCATTAAAATACCTGGACTTGTACCATTAAAACCATCAAAACTGATAATAAATTGACCACTGCTGTTGAGAAAAAAAAGGTGTTGAATGGGGAGATGTGCTCCTTATTTTTCCCTGCTGCTATTTCCCTGATTATTTTCTCTGTGCTGTGCTTTGTTTGACTTAATACACGTGTAATTGCGTAAACACTACCTAATACCATAAAAACTAGAGCACAAAATGTGTAGGAATCTGCAGCTGAATATACTCCTGTTTGAGTAATGTTTGTTCAAAACTAAAGTACATTGGCAGTGGAAATGATTTAGCCCCAAGAAATCTAAGTATATACAAAAATATATATCTCCAATGGGGACAGATGGGCTCGGAGCAGAACAACGTCTTCTCTCTGATCTTATTCCAAACCCTGACAATAAAATGACTTCCTGCTTTCTGTTACCGAAGAGATGACAAGGGAAGTCTGCCGGATGATGATCCTCAATCAGATGTCCATGTGGCAGAGGGATCTGAGTCACCAAACTCCTACTTGGATCAGGAGTGTCGAAGGCGATTTCCTCTGGTGGAGGAGGATACTATACTGTACTGTTACGAGTACGACCAGAACCAAGAGGGTGCATCAGTCCGCAGGGGGAGCACGCCCACCTACGGTAAGACCTCTGCCTCATCCGAGGATTCACCGCTGTAATCGTGGGAGCCAAGAATTTAAAGCCGTGCAGATGTGACGTCTTAATGTTTCTAGGTGTTTTTGATTTGTGTGTGTGTGTGTATGTGCGTGTGTGTCTGTGTGTGGGGGCAGGCTGTGTAATATTGCCGTTCCCTGTGCCTCCTTGCTCTAGGGAGGCTAAGGCCCATATCAATGCCAGTGGAATACAACTGGGTGGGAGACAACGAAGACCTGGCCAAGCTGAAGAGAGAGAGCAGGAGAGGTGAGTGGGAGGCAGTGGGAAAGAGAGAAAAAGAAAGGGAGGAAGAAAGGGACAGAGGAAGCTGAGGTGAGTGGGAGGAGATCTCATAATATCCTCACCCTCTCAGATCTCCCAGCCAAAAAGTAGAAGGATAAGCTGGCCTGTCAAAACTGATAACATGCTGGATATCAGCTCCTGCCTGTATCTCCTCCATATGTTCATTATCTATCACAGCTCTCCCCCCTCTTCATCCCTCTCTCTGTTTCTTTTTCCCTCTCAGCTTCGCCGTGCCTCCAAGTTTGGATATAAAAAGTACGCTGTTGCTTTGGCAACTGTATAAATATATTTTCCTAAGATTTTCACATTTTGCTGGTGACTGTTGAGCTAGGTGGTAAATGGAGTGGGAGGAGACTGAATTGCTTTATTTCAGCCTTAAACAACGACTTGAGTGATGTGTTTGTTTCCTCTGAGGATGCTGCTGATATGTTGCTCCTTTGGGCTTTTCAGAAAAAGTGATGGAGCTATATTTATCTACAAGAGGCAGTATTTGGAAGTTTTGAGGGCTTCCTGCCTGACAACGGCTTCCTTGGTAGATGTTTTAACACTTTTCACATATTTTAAGTGGAAAGTCTTGAACCAAAGTCTTGCCGATAGGCAGCAGATTCGGTGTTTATTGACGTTAGTAAGAGCGTGTCGTTAGGATTTAAGGAAAAAAAATATAAATCAGTTTTGGGTTGTTGTGATGTGTATAATAGTCTGCCTCTGTTGTGTCCCTGCAGAGAATTCTCTGATGCATTTTGAGAGCGAAGACAAGACCTCACACGAAGACTTCCTCCTGGGTCGCAGCCTGAGTCAGAACAGGAGGAAGACCGAGCGAGGAGCCAGCCCGACCCATTACACACTCGTCCCTGCCCTCCAGATGGAAGTCTCCCGGTCCACGTCTAGCTCTGACTCTGCATCCTTGTATCACGTTAGTCTGTCCTGTCCACGAAAAGTGAAATCATTCTTTGTCAGAATCCACACCGGGATTTATTTCATGGCGTCATGTGTTTTGTTTTAATTTCGCAGGTTTTTGAACGATCCTCATTGCTTTCAAGATCAAAGAAAAAGGGTAAAGGTAGGATCATTTTTCTGGGATTGAATTTTACGTGCATGCTCACTTGTACTCAAATCCTTATATAAGCAGGTGCTTCATAAGTAGAGTTTTCTGAGCCCCCTCCTCTGTTCTGCTCCCCTGCTGGTGCCTGCAGCTGGAAGTCCTCTCACTTCAATCAGCAAACGGCGGATTTCCTGCAGGGACTTGGGTCAGGGCGACTGTCAGGGCTGGCTGTGGAAAAAGAAAGACGCTAAAACCTATTTTTCGCAGAAGTGGAAGAAGTACTGGTTCATCCTGAAAGACACGTGTCTGTACTGGTACATGAATGAGGAGGTGAATATGATCGTTCCCATAAAAGAGCAATTGATATGTTTTAGACTTCATTCTTCAAGCTGAACTTTGAATTGACTCTCTGTTTGCTTATCTCAGGATGAGAAGGCGGAGGGCTTCGTCAGCCTACCAGAGTTTAAGATAGATCGTGCCACTGAATGCAGAAGGAAGTTGTGAGTGCCTGTTTTTACCTGAACACCAAATATAAATGTGCATTTCTTTTGCATTTAGGCATGTCACATATTTGTACACAGCCCTATAAACATCAGTTAAGCGGTTATCTTCTGCAAACTGGTTCCTGGCAAGAAAATGGGCTCATTCTTAATGTCTGTTTTGGGCCAGATTTTATCTTTTCACCTGAGAAATGAGCAAAATATGTAATTTGTTTAAGCTTTTCATACAGCTCTATACTGAAAATTTAATGGACTGACCATTCAGAGTGGTGGGATCGAGTGCCTGACTCACAAATAGGCAATATTCTGACAGCACAGCAGATGTTATTTAGTTTAAGATGTTAATTTAAATCTGAAATTATGAAGACAAGAGAGAAATTGCTGAAGCAGCAGCTGTACTAATAGTTTTTGGTATATTACTACAACATGAAATATTACAGTAACAAAGATCTTTAAAAAGTCTGCTGACTGAAAATGTCACTGAAGAAGGGTGTGACACATTTTATGAGTCAAACTTGAAATAATTCTAAGAAATTCTTGTGGGGCTTTTTGGGCCCGGAGTGCTTTCTGGTTACAGATGGAGGGCTGGAAGCGTGATGAGTATGTGCACATGCATTTAGTAATTGAGTAAGAGGGGAAGGCTGTGACGTAGTTGATGATTGGGGCAAAACTGTAAGTTTTAAGATAAAGACAGGCAGATACGAAACACTGCAAACTGTGTGCAGGATTAGAAAATAAGGTGATTTCTATCTTAATTGGAGCATGGCTGCCTCACAAAAATTGCGTTTGGTATCATTGCATAACTACCTTCCTTTACTACAGTGGGCTTAATGGAGCTATAGCTTGTACTATGTTTTAGGGAAGAAATTTATTTAGGTTTTTCTGTATAATTAGAAAAATAAATTTAACTTTTGGTTATTTTAAGAGCTATTCTTTCTAATTTTAACTTGAAAGAAAAGAAAATTCTCCAAAATTTTGCTGGTCTAGACCAGGGATGTCAAATGACTCCAATACAGCCCACTGAACAGCTTTGGAAACTGTTAAGCAGGGCGTAGGTTTTACAGCTTTTCCTACTGATAAATACCTTGCCCATGACTATTTATGTTACACCAACATTTCTACAATTGGCCCACAGTAACAAAACAAGCTAACTTAATTAATAAATAAATAAATAAAACATTTTCAGTCAGTCAACAAAAATAATACATCCTTTATGTTTGTTTTTAATGTTTTTGAATGAGAGGACTGTCTAGTCAGTGTGCTACCAGAAACAAATAGTAAATTTATATATTTATTTCTTATAATTTAAGCCCAAACAGTCTTCCTGAGAGATTTCTGGCACTTGTTTTTCTTATATTACTTTATATTATATTTGAATATAAAAGGCCTTGGAGTGACTGTTGTTTTGAACTGGTGACAAATCAACATTTGAATTAAATTGGATATTTATGTATCAGGGAATTAATGTGTAGTTAAGTTTACTAATTGAAGTGTAGTTAAATGTTTCAGTGGTTTGGCTCACTTAAGATCAAATTTGGCTGCATTTGGCTCACGGACCGTTTACAACAGTCGAAATGATGTTTTGCTGCGGTTTACTGTGAGCTTAAAGAGTTAAAATCATTAGGAGTGAAGGATTAGATGGGTTTTGTCATAGTGGTACAGTAGGTACAATGGTTGCCTCATGGTCGAGTTTGAATCTGCTAGATAGCTGGTGCCTTTCTGTGTAGAGTCTACATGTTCTCCTGGTGCCTGCATGGGTTCTCACTGGGTATACTGGCTTCCTCCCACAGTCTAGACATGTGAGATTAATTGGCAATTCCAAATTGGCCATAGGGGTAAACCTGAGCATGAATAGGCGGTTGTCTGTCTCTCTGTAGTTGCACTGTGACAGGCGACCTCTGCAGGGTGCCCCCTGCCTGTCACCGAGTGATAGCTGGGATATTCTCTAACGCCCACAACCACGAATGAGATAAACAGAAGGATGTATGACTTGATGGGTTGCTGTTCAGTACTGAGTTAAACAACAGGAATATTACAGGGTTCGGAGTTGTGTTTAATAATTATGGCTCTATCTTAATTATTTATCTTAATGATGCCCTTCAGCTTTTGGGTTGAAGACTGTGACTGTATATAAATGGAATCGTACTTCATGAGGCTGACTCCAACTTGTGCAACTCCCCAAAATAATCAAAGCGCTTTATCTCATGACGCGCAGTCTTGCTGTTTTGGTGTCAGCATGAATCAGTATATGCACGGCCATGTGTCGGTTTATTTTTCCAGTCGACAGCATTCACATGGAAATGCGAGCCATACGTTGCTGTCCTTCTGCTTACGTGTGATTAAATATGTCCCTTTTAGTGCTTTCAAGGCTTGCCATCCGAAGATAAAGACCTTCTACTTTGCTGCGGAAAATGTAGACGACATGTCCCGGTGAGTTAATGAGGCTTTTATAGCCGTATTGCACACTCCCCAAACATTTAAACCCATACTGTCTGCAAACTGAATCCCCCTACTAATAGACTGCCCTCTCTGTTTGAAACAAAGTAGTTTTGTAAGTTTATTAGTCAACCAGTTGAACACACACACGCACACACACACTGGTATGAGATGTTTCATTGGATGTTGAATTGCTGTGCGTCAGTGCTGTTGTTCTCCCCCACAGGTGGCTTAGTCGTCTCAGTATGGCAGTGGCAGGCTACTCTGAGCAGCAGGAGAAAATGCGCCAAGACCAAGGTGAGATTAGTCACAGTCTGTGTTCACGGTGCTGCAAGAATTTCTTCAGCTGTTACAGGTCAACAGTTATATAAAACTGATGATTTCTAAGCAGTGGGGCGTCACGCTGTTGCTTTTCGATTGAGGAATTACGTACATAAAAGTTGAAACAAATGCGTGAATAATTATTTTGCCTAGTCTTCATTTGGCAGAGGTTTTGATTTGCTGTCAGAGGCTCACAGCAGTAATTAAGCTCCTGTCTTTACTGTTTAGAACTGGAGGTGCAACAACTTTTGCACCACAAATGGACAAAACTGGTTGTTCCAACATTAACGTTTCTTTAAAAAAAGTGACTGTAGAGATGACTCCATTTAAATTCTTGCTTCTTTAGTTTGGTTCACTTGCTTTAAAGTAAAGACTTCTTTGTCTGAATCTTTCCACTGGGAGATGAGCTCATTAATTATTTATTTGACTGTCAAAGTTTAGAAGAATTACAAGGAAATGAATTGGGGATTTGAAAATTATAACTTGGCTCAGAGTAAATTTGATGCTATGGCCTGGAAAAACAAGACCAGATGCAGAGGATTCAATATACAGATTTAGATCAGCAGCAGAGGCGTTGTACTTCCGCTTTACATCAGATTCAAGAATCGCTTCGTCGTGCTGAGTATAAATAGTAATTTTAAGGGGCTGAATAACTTCTTCAGCTTCTTAAAGATGGACCGGAAATAATGTAACTAACCCTTGCGCTATTTAGAGGAGCCTACGTAGGAACCTTGCATGGGTGGGTGGGTGAGAGCAGGTTTATCACAAGCTTCATGAAAACAGGGTCTTTTGCTTTACAGAAGAGTTTCTAAATTAGAACCATAACACCTCCAGAAGACCTATAAGGAAGTTCTCACATCTTAGATTCATCCTTTTTCACACTCCAGAGTGGACCCGGACTTGTACATCACACCTACCCATCCACACTCCTGCCACAGTGCCCTTGTCAGAGCTGTTAGTCAGAGTTTGATTTTTCCGACCTTATGCAGGTGTTCAGATTGCAAACTGTATGCGTGTGAGAAAAGTTACCCCTTTCTGCTGCATGTAGAAACAGTTGATTTTGCTTGAGCCTAGAAGTATTAACTCAACAGTACTTTTGTACATGACAGATTACTGGAGTGAGAGTGATCATGAGGACATGGAAATGCCCTCAATGTCCAAACAGGACAGTCCACCACCACCTTATGACACCTATCCCAGAGCATCCTCAGTGAGTCTGTCAGCCTGTAGTTCAGAAATTTATGGTTGATTTACTGAATTTTCCTCAGTGGCACACGTCCCTTATTTTTCTTACGTCTGTTTGTAATTAGGTGAGTCCTTACCTTGAACCGAAACGCGGGCATCTCTCCTCCTCTGACACCTTTCAGTCTCGTTCTTCTCACGAGGAGTTCCGCTCGGAGCCTCAGGAAGGCAGCAGCAACAATGGCATCTCCCCCGGGCCAAAGACGAGCAGCCATCGAAACTCGTGGCACGACCAGATGGAAAGCAACACACGGATGCACTACCTCCAGACGTTTCCCATGGAGGAATCCTTGTTATCCCAGGACAGGGACCAGTTGGCGATGGAGTACCGCAGGCAGGCCACGCTGCCTGCACAGCGCAGTCTGCTGCAGGAACAGTACAGAGCCCTGCCCTTGCCCCTCAGGGCCAGTATTGATTCAGAGGCAGGAGGAAAACCTCGCAGCTTCACACTTCCCAGGGACAGCGGCCTCCATGCTATCCTGGCTGCCACTGCTGCTTCTGATCAGGGGGAACCGCAGGACTATCCACTGGACCGGTCCAGGGATGCAGGTCAGATTCCTTATATGAATTTTCAGATTTACTACAGTATGCTGCCTGTCATGAGAAGCCAAACAGTTGCAGTCTTCTCTTTTGTATTTATTTTATAACATTTTTACAGGATTTGAATTCACCAAAGCCCCTTATGATTTAATAACACTATTAGGCTATAAAGCAATAGCAACATGCTGCTATGGCTAATGTAATCACAATTGTAATCACAGTGTCCCCAACAAGTCTTATTTAATCACTGTTTTGGAAACTTTTCTGGGACAAGTAAAACGCTTCTCTAAGTGGGCTTTTTATTTATATATTTCATGTTACAGAACCAAATGTCTAAACCCCGTATTCATCCAAGACCTTACTTCCAGCATCAAACCAACATCCTATTCCAAAGTGACCATGGATGAGGGAATGAGATGTGCAAACTGTAAAATCCTGCTGCACTCTATAGCTAACAGAAAAACTAATAAAATAATTATTTTCCTAAAAACTGTTTAATGATGGATTTTTGGGCTATATACCAATAAAGCTTAGGCCTCAGTCACACAGCTGGTAACCCTCTAGCAACCTGTGGTTGCTAGAGAATGATATGATTGGCAGGTGGTTGCTTCTAGTTGCTAGGAGGGCACTGCAACAAAAAAAGTCCTTGTGATTGCTTTGCTTATTGGTAGATTGCCGCTGCTGCCCACAGTCTGCATGGAAGATATTGATTTATCTCTTAATACTAGAAACTGATTGGTAGTGAAACTGGAAAGTGCAACGCAAGCTGCCTTCAGACTATTGCCTGCCTCACTGCTGCAGGTAATATGGTTCAAAAGGCAGGGCAGTGGAACTGCAGTGGTTTGCAGCGCTGCCTCACAGCAAGAAGGTTGTGGGTTTGAGTCCACTGGCCGGACGGGGCCCTCCTACTTTTAGTTTGCATGTTCTCACTGTGCATGCTTTGGCCTCTCTGTCCAATTTGTTGGGTAATTCATGACTGTGAAAAAACTTGGCTGAATCTGTGCGTTAGCCCAGACTGGCGATCTGTTCAGGTGCTACGTCACTTCTCATCCTATGACAGCTGGGATAGGCTGTGACCCCACTGAACTCCACCCTGAATTGGTTAAAATGAATGAAATCTATGGATGGGTTGAAGTATTCACATATGCTTGGGAAGATTTTTTTCGTTATTAGCACAAGTTGACATTCTTCTCACAAATTTGAGGCATATTGCTTCGATTTAGACAGTCAGGCACCACCTCTTACAATAAACAATGCTATAATCACCGTGTCTGCTGTATTCAAGAGAGGTCAACAACAATATCCACTTACGTTTAATCAAAAGCGTTAAATACCTCTGAACTGAAAATCAGTTCAGATTAACACATTTGGAGCCTGACAGGTGGCTGCGATGAAGAGTTCCTAGAGCTAATCTGACAGTTTTGTGGGGGTACAAAAATGTTGAGGTAGAGATGAAGACGTTGCACACTTAACAGCATCACTGAATGGTCCTGCTGTGAGAGCCTCTCCTGCTCAGTGTTATATGCAGATCAGTCTTTTCATCAGCACACGGCTGTGCAAATGCGCTTATTTGTCATCATTTATTTTATTAAAGCTGCTAACAGGCAGTCAGAGCCAGCAAATGTCAGAGGTTGAATACTCGCTATTATTGCTTTATTGGATTGGATTTAAAGCCAGCCCATTCGCCATCCCTTGAAGTCCTCCGGGGAAGTTGTCTAAGTGAAACGAAATTTAGTCTTATTTGATACTGATTTATCTTGGCAGCCCACTCTCTTTTTCTCTCTAGCACACTCTCTAGCTCATTCTTTCGCTTTCTCTCTCTCCTTTTTCCCTCTTGCCTGATCGAGATGTTGTCGTGCCTCTCGGCGGTGTTTGGATGGCGAGGCGAGGAGGAATCCTTTCAGCCCAAGTTAATGTTGAATTCAGAATGGGATAAAGAAGCTCGCCCAAGGCCCCTCTCTTCTTGTCCTCATTTATCTATTGCTCCGTGGGTTCGGTCTCTCCACCACTTCCAATAGGGATGAGAAAGCAGACACAAAACAGGCGGCAACCAAAGCGCGATACATTTCAAAGCACAGCCCAAAAGCCTCAGAATGTACCACCCTGCTTCCAAAATACAAAACAGTGTGTGACAACTCACATAATCAGAGCCCGAGTGCAGTGTATGAGTGTTGGCAACAGGGGGCAGTGCATGAAAACAGGAGACAAATGGGGTTTGGGTAGCTTATTAGAATAATGCATGAGATTCCAGTTTCCTAGGTTTAAGGTCCTTTTTCTTCCTTTATTGCTGTCTGAAGAAAAAAGCACAAATAATACATGTAGCTCTGACTAATGTCTTAAAAACAAAAGAAATGTTTGCTCATCTCGGGAGACGTCCATAGGCTACATAATTAGTCAATAGGCTAATCAGTAAAAAATGAAAACTAGAATTGATTCATCCAATTAGCAAAATGTTTTTTTTTAATCACTCTAGGGGGAGCATTGTTAGAGGGTGTGAAAAGGTAACAAATCTCAGTTTCGACTTTAGTTTACTAATATATGTTTTTTGGTGCATTTTGTGTCTTGCCAGGCCATGGACGTGACTGCAGGATGCAGACGGACTCTCTGGTAGATTTGTACCGTGCCCTGGAGCAGACAAACCTGTCTGATCACAGACCAGCCAACCGCCTGGAATACAAGCGCTCGTTTGTCCGCCGAGTTAACGACCCCCTGCTGAATGACAAACTTCACCGCTTACGAATTCTCCACAGTTCACTCAATGTATAACAACACATTTAAGCATGAATTATTGTTTTATAAATGAGTTGCATTTGCTGATTTCTGATTCGTGCTTTTATTTTCTTGCAGAACGTCCCCCTTCAAGACACAAATCGATCGTTGGGTTTTTTAGGGTAGCCTGTTGAGAATCGGTGTGGCGGTGACAACTAAGCTATAACACCTCTGTCTGCACTTCACACAGCTGGTGTCCCAGTGACAGAAATGAAAGGCACCAAAAACCATTGTTTACCTTCTTGGTTCTCCATCTCCTCTCCTTTACAACACCTTCAACTGCAGTCCACTTGCAGGAGCACAAAGACTCGCTATCCCTATTTGCCTCATCGCTTTCTTTTTAGGATGAGGGCTTTAACAAAAGGCAAAAAAAGATGCCTGGCTTGATGAAATAAGTTATAGGCCCCCAGGGTTTATGGCAAATAAGCACTTTGATTCCATGTCAGAAATTTGTCAGAGAGGTTTTTAAATCATTGCTCAAGTGCATGGCCACGTCCCTTTGCTTCTGTTGAGTTGTTTGAACATTATGCTGGAGTTGTGTGCAGCTGCTCATTGTGCACAACATTTGGTTATGCATGTGTGTTTGATTCATGGGTATGTTTGTTGTACGAGTGTACAGGATGCTATATATATATATATATATATATATATATATATATATATATATATATATACACACAGATATTATGATATTACATTACAGCAAAAGTGACTACACGGTGTTTTGGGTTACTTATACAAATTGTAAATCAAGTGCTGTGCCTCAGTGATAGTGAATGTACATTGTACTTTTCCAAGAGAGGTCAGAGAAGACACAGAACGCAAGCTATCCCTCAAACCAGAGGCACAAAAATAAAAGGCTTGGCAATAATGAACTCGTATTGTAAATTACAGATGAACGATCAGAATAGTCGTCTATTTTTGTATGCATGCTGTCTACCTGATTGTTTGTAAGACATTTTCTCCACCCCTCGGCTCACCCGCAGTCCCTTACTCACCCACACACACTCATGCACACAAGCGGCACAGTGTATTTTAAATTCTTATACAAACGGCCCCAGAAAATTGAATCATTTTCTTTCTGATTGTGCGCCGTAAAAAGCAGAATAACCGTATTTATTAAGTGTTTAATGTGCAAGCATGCTTTGTAAGACTAAAACATTGTACCCAGCCATGTGACTCACATATCACACCTGTGCCATATTGTAGCTGCATTTTTTTTTTAAAATAAAGTACATACATGAGAACCTCTGCTGAGTGTTTTTCTTTCTTTTTCTACTTCCCTCAGTAATGATGAGGCTGCTCAATTTACATGAAACTTCAGGTTTTCTCATAATATATAATTAATGGAACACGTGGGAATAGTGCTCTGTTTAGTGCAGGTATAACTGTTTATTTAGATATGCTACTACTGGTCTAAAGAAGAGAAAAAGCCTTTGTAGAAGCAGCACTGCTCGGCACTGTACGTGTGCCCATTGTGAATCTCTGCATGACAGTTGGTAGGAAAATCCAGTGTCATTACACATAACTTTGTTGACAAAAAATCAGTCAACCTCCACAAGGCACAGAAAAAAGACAGCCTTTAATTTTCTGCCACGTCCTTCTGCAGATGCCAGGTACTCCATCCCACTGTGTTTGTGTAGCCAAGGTATTGCACTATGGCCATATGGAGATATTCAAATGGGACTTGTGATTGAATTGTAGTTGAAGCTAACAGAGAGTGGAAGAGAATACCCCAAATTGAATTGCCAGGTTTCACACTGCCTCATAGGTGTAAATAGTAATGACTTTTTTGTTGTTGCTGTGATGTATATTGCATTTATTCTGCATGACTTAGAGTAATGTTGCAAGTACAAATTTTGCTGCTACCGACTGGAAATTAAGGAGCGGTCCCACAAATATTACCCCACGATTATACTTAGTAATATTCTTGTTACTGTGTCAAAACACACATGATTAAATGCATTTTTCTTATATCATGTTCCATATTAAAATGTTTGGTTCATACCAAGAAACCCTCATTATGTGTTTTCCTTATTAACAATCCTCTGTGTCTACAATCTGTATTTTATACATTACATTACACATGCAAAACAACCACGATTGCATGCAGACAATATTTACTTCACCAGATTTCAGCACAAAAGTCTCAGTGTCATAAAATCAAACTTGTAATTCTCATTTAGATGCCTTTTTCCCAGTGTATCCCCCTTTAGAACATCAGAGGTAATAACCTGTGTTTACACAGCGGGATCATTTGTTCTCCAGGTACTTCTAACAGGTCAGCTTTGCTTTCATCTCACTCTCATTGTAAAGGAGGTCATAATCGTATCCAGATAAATAGAAAATACTGGCTGCTAATAAGACTCATCATCCATTCACAGGAGTTCTTATTTATTTGTTTGTTTGCTACATTTAAAAAACTAAAGACAGATATAGGATAAAACAGACTGAACAGAAAATTTAAATCATAGTGCTGACACGTGTTAAAACAATGCAACTGTTTGTGATGTGAACAATTGAGCTATTTGTTCTAAACTCTGACAAGATGAGCTGAACTACACTCAACAAAAATATAAATGCAACACCTTTGTTACTGCTCCCATTCCCCATGGGATGGACGTAGAGACCTAAAATTCATTCCAGATACACAATATAACCATCCCTCCCAAACAGTGGTCACAAATCAGTCCAAATGTGTGGTAGTGGGCACATCTGCTATATTGAGATAATCCATCCCACCTCACAGGTGTGCCACATCAGGATGCTGATCTGACATCATGAGTAGTGCACAGGTGTACCTCAGACTGCCCACAACAAAAGGCCACCCTGGAATGTGCAGTTTTGTCTCACAGCAAAATGCCACAGATGCCACAAGCAATGAGGGAGCGTGCAATTGGCATGCCGACAGCAGGAATGTCAACCAGATCTGTCGCCCGTGCATTGAATGTTCATTTCTCAACCATAAGCCGTCTCCACAGGCGTTTCAGAGAATATGGCAGCACATCCAACCGGCCTCACAACCGCAGACCTCGTGTAACCACACCAGCCCAGGACCTCCACATCCAGCAGGTTCACCTCCAAGATCGTCTGAGACCAGCCACCCAGACAGCTGCTGGAACAATTGGTTTGCACAACCAAACAATTTCTGCACAAACTGTCAGAAACCGCCTCAGGGACGCTTGACTGCATGCCCGTCGTCCTCATCGGGGTCTTGACCTGACTCCAGCTCGTCGCCGTAACAGACTTGTGTGGGCAAATGCTCACATTCGATGGCGTCTGGCACGTTGGAGAGGTGTGCGCTTCACGGATGAATCATGGTTCACATTGTTCAGGGCAGATGGCAGCTGAGAATGTCCCAGTTCTTGCATGGCCAGCATACTCACCGGACATGTCACCCATTGAGCATGTTCGGGATGTGCTTGACCGGCGTATACGACAGCGTGTACCAGTTCCCACGAATATCCAACAACCTCGCACAGCCATTGAAGTGGAGTGGACCAACATTCCACAGGCCACAATTGACAATCTGATAGACTCCATGCAACGATGTGTTGCATTGCATGAGGCAAATGGTGGTCACACCAGATACTGACCGGTTCTGGGTCCCCAGACCCCCAATAGCGCAAAAAACTGCACATTCCAGGGTGGCCTTTTGTTGTGGGCAGTCTGAGGTACACCTGTGCACTACTCATGATGTCAGATCAGCATCCTGATGTGGCACACCTGTGAGGTGGGATGGATTATCAATATAGCAGATGTGCCCACTACCACACATTTGGACTGATTTGTGACCACTGTTTGGGAGGGATGGTTATATTGTGTATCTGGAATGAATTTTAGGTCTCTACGTCCATCCCATGGGGAATGGGAGCAGTAACAAAGGTGTTGCGTTTATATTTTTGTTGAGTGTAAATTTCTAAGTCCAATGCTTCTGTTATTAGGTTAGGCCAAAACCGAGTCACAAAAAAGGTCTACACACACATATTCACTCACAGGGTCTTGGACTTCATATATTTGGGGATATTAGCCAAAGTATTACAACATAACTTCCTCTGTGCCTTAATTGCATGTATCCATTTTGTATTTTCTAAGCAGTTACAATCAGAATCAGAATCAGAATCAGAAACTTTATTGTCATTGTCACAAGAACAACGAAATGAAGAATGGTCCCCGATCATTGCATCATCCCTAGCAATATCAAAATATAAATAAAAAAAATAAAATTCAATAAATAAAATAGATAGAATACTTAAAATACTAATAAGATGTAACAGTAAAAATTCACATACATTCCCACACACAAATTACAAAGTTAGTAATTTGTGATCATCAGATTTTGGATAAAATAGATAGATACTCCTAAAAGTGTATGAGGAAAAATAGTGAAATTCCAGCCCAATAACACAGGAATTACACTGCATAATTGCAGGCATCTTAACAAAAATGTTGCGACAGCTGCGATGAGGCTCAGGATTCATCCAGGGAAGGGCTGTGTTACTGCAAACAATTCCATGCAAAAATTTTCCATTTACAAAATGAGAAACATGCAAACAGTGAAAACAAAACTCTATTCATACGTGCAGACTCAGCCAGACGTTACATACCAGCCAAAATGACTCACATATTTTCTAATTCAGTACTCTCTGTTCATGCGGCATCTATTCTGAGCTGCGTCAGGAAGCTTTGTTAATCATATTTGGGCCCGAGAAAGTTCATTTACGAATGCTTTTGTTGTCACATTGGCCTGTAGTGAGCTCTGTGTTCAATGCCTAACCATTTTTGCCAGTGATTCACCACCATTTGCAGTCAGTTTGAACTTCTACCCACTCACGTCTAACTTGACAAAGTTACAGAAGCTAAAAATAGTGGCAAAAATGTGTTTTTTAAACGCATTTTTGTTAACGCGGACAGATTTGATATGGAGTTTTTTCTTCAAGCATTTCGGCAGCACTTCTTCCACGTAGTAGAATCAGGTCTTTAATCTCCTTGAATCCACTCTAAGCCTTTAAGTACTTGGTAATATCCTCTTAACGTGACATAGGTGTTATCAACTTGATTTAATGAATGTGCATGACTAGCAATGGCCAGGCTAATAGAACAGACTACCCCCCCCCACAATTGGCTTCGCCTTGTTAATTCTTTTGTTTCTTTTACTTCATGGTCTGAGTAATGCTTCATCTGGGGAAAAAAGGCACACAGGAGAAAGATTTGTGAAAAAAGAGTGCATCAAATTCACTGCAGCAAATTAAAAGTGAATTAACAGCAAATTTAAAAAGACCCATAGAGATAGGCAAACAAGAAACTACCTTTGATTTGATTTGATTTTACTTCAAGTTTTGAAGGTGAAGCTTTTAAACTTTCCATCTCAGTTAAAATGATAAAAATTACATTGTGATTTCAGAGTTTATTTAACAGAAAAATGAACACATACGAGAAATTGTTGTATCATTTACCAATTACATTATTAACCCCCCCTAACACATGGTTATGAAATGTGAAGTCAAGCAAATATGAAAAGATTTACAAATCAGCTTTCATCGGACTAAAGGTCACAGACGGATAAATATCCATTTGGCCAGATGAGAGATAAAAGAGAAACATTGTCATTATAGTTTTTTAATCTCTAACAATTATTGCCAAAGCAATGCATGTCAGATCCTAACCCACAGTCAGTGTCTTTGCTAGCACTGTTGTCATGACTTTGTTTTTAATAAACAGTTTCATTATGCAACCTCTCACTGTCTGAGTGCCGAGTCCATATAGCACTGGGTTGGCAATGGGTGGAATGATGATAAAGTACAAAGACAGGAAGATCTGTGCTTCGACAGCCACATGACTCATGTTAAATCTGGTCTGGATTACTTCAAAAAGGGAAGCAATAGTGTAGTTCAACAAAGACAACAAGTGTGGGACACACGTTCTAAAAGCATTGGCTTGAGATTCTTTTGGAAATGTCCTACATACTCTTAAAATGTGTGTGTAAGAGAAAACTATCATCACTAATTGGGGGACTATAAAAAGCACAAGAATTGCAAGTCCTACAGTGCTTATGTACTGTGCATTTCTGCATGAATTTTTGACCAGTTCCATGTTCACACAGTACAATTTTGGCATGACTTTTCCACAGAAGCGAAGCTGTAAGGTAAGGGAGTAAAAAGATGTAAAAACAATAAATGGGTATAGACCTGTAAATGCAATGAGCTTGCATGTTTTTGAATAAGACATGATGCTGTAGTAATGGAGTGGGGAACATATCGCAATATATCTGTCATATCCCATAAGAGCTAAAATGCAGAACTCCCCACTTGCATATGTGTGCAGGAAATAAGCCTGAGCCATGCACCACTTCACGGTCACGTCGTGCGTTTTTGATACGAGCACAGCCATGACTGCAGGTAACAAAGCGCTGCTGCCGTAGATTTCATTAAGGGACAGCATGCAGGTGAACACGTTCATAGGCTGATGCAGCTGTTTGTTTTGGTGTATAACAGAAATGAGCAGTACATTCAAAACAAGGGTAATGAGGTAGAGCAGGAAAAATACACTAAACAGCCCATGTTTGTAGTTTTCCATGACAGCATACGCAGTCATTTTGAATGTTGCTGCAGTTGTGTTGTCCATGTTTCAGTTCAGTTCTGAAAAGAAAAAAAACATGAACTTCAAAATAAATATATGACATATTAATGACACATAAAATACACACTGGACACAGTAAAAGATATCAGCATGATCGGTTATTTCTAAAGTGTTCAATCATGATTTGTTGATTTATTGATTTTATGGTGCTGAGTTTAACCTAGATTTGCCACTGAAGTTCATAGTTATAAAGCTGTACAGTTACAGGTTCAGTGAGCAGGAATATACAGAGCATTTAGAAGCTATTTTGAGCCTACTGTACCTGTTTCTCCTCCTCTCCTTACTGCAGAGTGCGCTGCTTAAGTGGGCAGCCTTTTATCGCAGCTCAGGGTGGGTTAGTGGTGTGCTGATCTCTCCTGTTACCATGGTGAAAAAAAAAACCGTCCCTCTGCTTCACAAACCCCTTTCAACTGTCCTTTCCTCCTATGCACATAATATAAATACCATAAAGGTCTTGCAAATAGATATAGATATTAAATGACTAATCGATACATTAACAACACATCCAGTGGAGACTGCACATTTCATTTAAAAGCTTTTAGTGCTTGACATTTATTTCCATTCTGCTGTATTTTACATTTATGCTGCATTTTCTTGAAAACACATAAACGTAGCTTGCTGAAGTCTTAATTCTTACTTGCGTTGCTCAATCATTCGCCATGAATCATTTGTCGGCCTGATTAAATGAAGCAGTTTGACAGTTAAAAGTATTGTTAATTTCCCAAATTTGACCTATAAGCAGTGGACAACCTAACGCACATGTGTTTGTGTGTTTGTGTGTGTATGGTTGCTATAGCCTGATATTATACACTCACTTATGCTCATGCATGTACACAAGGACAAGACTGCTAAAGTTCAAACCAAGCATCAGAATGGGGAAGAAAGGTGATTTATGTAACTTTGAATGTGACGTGGTTGCTGGTAGACAAGCTGTTCTGAGGATTTCAGAAGCTGCTGAACTACTTTTACCACACAACCATCTCCAGGGTTGACAGAAAAAAGAAGGGCTGGGTGAAAATGTCTAGTTGATGTCAAAGGTCAGAGAAGAATGGGAAGACTGCCTAGAGCTGATAGGAAGCCAACAGTAATTCAAATAAACACTCTTTACAAGCAAGGTATGCAGAAAAGCATCTCTGAATGCACCACATGTCTGGGCTACAGCAGCAGAAGACCACACCAGGTGTCACTCCTGTCAGCTAAGAGCAGGAAACTGAAGCTTTTCTGTTAATCAAATTTGGTAAGAGTGTGTTTGTGTGTTTGCTGATAGGGTCTGTACATTTTCTAGGCTCCTAGACAGCTTTAATGCTATAAGAGACTGGACAGGGAGAGAGAAAAAGATCTCCAACAAGTCAACACTTAGTAGATGGAGTTTTGGACTGGTGCCCCTGTGACCATGCAGCACTATTATCCCCGTTCTAGTTTTGATCAGTGCATGTCCTCTGGTGCACACATTAAGCAGCTTCACCACTTTCTATCAAAGAATCACAATGAAAGTAAGTGTAGATTCAAAAGAATTTGAGAAATGTTCGTGCATGCCTTGAGCTCTTCTTATAATATCGGAGTTCACATTTCTCTTTACTTACCAAGTCAGCCCTTGGGTAGAATTGGCAGAATGCTGCTGCTAGACTACTTACTAGTTCAAACACATATCACCCCACTATTATTTTTCCACCAGCGCCGGGTCGTGCCAGGATCCAGATCAAATTTCCCCCTTACACACAGAGAAATAAAAAGTTTGGCTCCTGCATATGAAGCTCAGAGCCACTCATCATCTTAAATTTTGCATTGCCTTTAATTCCAGCATTCTGTGCTCTAAGGTTTAGTAAAGGTCCCCAGTGCCCAAGAACCAGACAAAAACTAATAGCAAAACAGGCCTCAGTGTCAAAGCTGGTCTTGCAACAGCCAAACCTTAAGTAAGGAGGCTGTCCGTTCTGTGAAAGAGAAGTCAAATCTGAAATCTTTTGCTGATTGCCTTTAAAAATCAAGTCTATAGAAGCTAAAGGAGGACTCATGTTGTGTTCACTTTCCACTGAGCTTTTAGGCAAGGCCTCCATAAAAATAACCAGCCTGACTTGGCCCTCATATCATAACTTGTTAAGGCCACGCGAAGCGTTTAAAAGGAATTCCATACATTCATGCCTGACTCTGTGTTGTTGAAGAGTTTCTGAAAATGACGATTTGGAATATATTTATTAAACATAATTCAAGATTCAAGAAGTTTATTGTCATGTACCCAGCAAAACACAAACGGTTATGCAGAGCAATGAAATTCTTACTTTGCAGAATCTTAAATATCAGCAGCTTGTGTTTAAAACATTCATTTAAAACCTGATTTATTAACTCGGTTTCCATAAACTAAAGATTGAAACAGAAATATATGTCTTTAAATTCGAGTTACATTTTTTTACATAATTTTTTGGTGTATTTTGAAGGGTACACAAGGTATCATCTGCCAATGATGCCACTAAAAAAAAGTTAAATCTGAAGAGTTACACATTAACAGGTAAACACATCATAGGTCATTAGTCCACTTTGTATTTCTATTCCTCTAGAAAGCAATTAGATACCACTGTTTTGCCACAGGTGAGACCTCTTTGGACAGCACCTGGAGGATGGAGACGAGGGCTGAGAGGAAAACAGTAGTAATGACATCCCTTTGGGAAAAAAAATGATGCAACGTTGATGAAACTGTGTCCAAAGGGTCATAACCTTTGAGATAATGCAATACAACAATAACTTTTAAGACGCTGACAGCAGAACTTTTATATTTCTAGCTATTCATTTTATATATATATATATATAAAAAAAACTTTAGTTCCACTCTAAGCATGGTGGGAAAGCTCAAAAAGTTCAAAATATTAACTTTAATTAAACTGTGATCAGCTTTCTATGCAGGTTTATGCCCCTTCAGCTTTACTAGTGACATTTAAAGATAAATACTGCCAATTAAATAGCAATCAGCCACTGTGTATGTCTGTGGGCTTTGGGCTTCTCAAAAGAGACTTTTTCCTAAGATAAGACTGTTTTAAGTTTTGTGTCAACAAAGTGAACCCTCTTTAACTGCTGGCTAAAGCGAAGATGTTTGGGTTACTACAGCTCTTTTGAGGCTGAATATACAGGGTGCAGATAATTCAGGGTGAAAGGAGCCTGTGAACTAATTTGACTAAAATCTAAACTTCATCTAAGTAATCTGGCTTATGAGACAAAGAAATCGATTGCTATTGGATGCTGCAGCACAAAAAGAGAAAAAGAAAAAATGGAGACACGTGAACCTATTTGGTTCTAGCTCAGGGATATTGCTTATCTCAAAGTCTGTTGGCAGAACCTTGTGTTTAAGGTGCTCACATTAGAGAATAGGCAGTCAGAAAATGCCCAGCATAGCAAGCCACTAATTTCTTTAAGACCACTTTGGACGATCAAACTTCCAAACTCATCTCTCTAACCAAGAGAAATGGAAAATTAAATCTTTGTCCGTAATTCGAAAGCTTCTGCTTTACTAAAGAATACCGCCCACACAGTTCTTCTCATTTTTTTAGGCTTGTCACCTAACCTGACCAGAGTCCATGCTCCCTTAAGCTTTACATAGCACTGATCTATTCACAACCACACAGCACAAGAGACTGTAATGTGATCTAATGGCGACAACTGCACTTTCTATGATTCAATTTACATTTGATTAAACATTCTCTTTAAAACTGGTTTGACAAATGTTCATGTCACCCGACTTCCACTGAACTTGTGTGCAAAAATAATAAAACCTAAACAAATATGCTGGAAAACATTCGTGCTTTGCAAGGAAAAATCACTGTTGTTTACAAGCTACTCTCTTCAGTAAATGTTGAAATGAGATACAGAAATACATGTGTTATGGGAGAATGCATTCTCAGTCATTTAACATAGAAAGAGACGGCCTGTGTGCTAATGCCAGCAAGCAGTGAAGGCTTGTGCATGCTTTCAATTACATTTATAAGTCAGATTCTTGTCTCATGACTTTTAGACACGAGGTGGGCACAGTAATCTAATTTTCTTAAATGTGATTGAGGAAAGCATGAACTCCTAACAGTGCTTGTAGTTCCATAATATAAAACCCAGTGACCAGTGTGCTGCTTCGTATAGTGTCCTCTGCTCCGTTCTGACTGAAACAGACAGATCCACACCGAACCGTCATTTCTGGTGCAAAACTGAGAGACGCGAGAATGTTTTGTTACCGTGTGATTGTTTTGGCACTTTTGGTTGTCTTACTGCTAAATGGTAAGTATTTCTGCAGATCTCTGCAGATTTTTTTTCTGCCCAGTTTATGACCAAGAGGGGTTGAAGTTTTTCAAGCTTAAAGCAAAAGGATTTTACCTAAAACTACAGTAAATTTCTTTCTTTCTTTTTTTTCTAAATTACAGTTGCTCTAAATGAGGCTGCATCCTTCCCATGGTCTTGCCCCAGTCTAAGTGGAGTATGTAGAAAGGTTTGCCTCCCAACAGAGTTGTTCTTTGGACCTCTGGGCTGTGGGAAAGGCTTCCTGTAAGTGTTAATGTTCATGTGCAGCATGTGAGTACATCACTGTATATGTATAGTTGCTAATACACACTTTTTCAATGTTATTCTTAGGTGTTGCGTGTCTCACTTTCTATGAGGAAAGCATGTCTGGACTGTATCTGCACTTCTGAAGTCAGAGATACCAGATGACTTACCAAGCCTGACAGAGGATGAGGCAAACAGAAAGCACTGTTGTGGAGGGTTGAATTTAGCATTCTAACTCTATGTAACATGGCAGACTTTGTAATATTAAATTAACTTCTTGTGTTAACTTGTTGGGCTTTTTTTTTGCAGCTAAATTAAGGGTGAATTCTTACAAAAACATTTTAGCTTGATTGTATTTTTTTGAATCTAACTTTGGATTATTAGTAAGAATGTGATTCAAATTTGGTCTGAAACAAGAAATCTTCTAATACTCTGCCTCATGTTCAGGTTTGGTTTATTTTAACTCATATGGGCTTTTTATGGTTTAAAATGGAGCACTGTAACAAAAAATAATTTCCCCCAGGGATCAATAAAGTATTCTGATTCTGATTCTGATTCTGATTCTGATTATCCATTAAGTCCAATCAAAAGGGGGACTTGGGGCCCCTGAAAACACAGAATGTGGATTAAAAAAAAGAACTACTTTCCCATAAATATCACATTTAATAATTGAAGATACCTCCATGGGAATCCTTTTCAACCTGAACCTTTTTAACCGTGATAATATGGCTGATCTAATTCAATAAGTTGCATGCTTTCAGTAAAATAGGAGCACAAGGCCATTAATAGCCAAAGCTACATCTCATGGCAGACAGTTTATTACCACAAGTGCAATTTACAGTACACACAACACTGCTCCGTAATATATAACGACACAGTAACAAACCTCAGGTTATAAATTTCATTTTCTACTTGATTTCCTGCAGTTTGAAATATTTTTTATGGCAGAAGATTGTTTATAACACAAAATCCAGCGATATCTGCTATATTATATTACCATAAAAGAAATAGTAGCAATTGTAGAAAATTTTAAAAATAAAAAATCTACTGACTGTGATGGTATAGACATGGTTATAATTAAAAAGACTTTAGATTGTATAAGTATTCCTCTTTGCTATATTTTTAATCTTTCGCTACAATCAGGAGTATTTCCTGATCGAATGAAAGTGGCAAAAGTGATACCCTTATATAAATCAGGAGATAAGCATAGTTTTAACAATTATAGGCCAGTGTCTCTTTTGTCACAGTTTTCAAAAGTGCTTGAAAAACTCTTTGCGCAAAGACTTGATAGTTTTATTGAAAAACATCAACTAATAAATGAAAATCAATTTGGATTTCGTAAGAATAGATCAATGGCATTAGCATTGTTGACTTTCATTGACGATATTTCATCTGCAACCCATAATAATAAATATACAGTGGGGGTATTTGTTGATTTAAAAAAAGCTTTTGATACGTTACAACATTCTATTTTGATTTCTAAATTGTATAACTATGGTGTGAGAGGAGTGGCATTGAATTGGTTAAGGAGTTATTTAGAAAATAGGTTGCAATATGTACATTATCTCGGCAATACTTCTGAAAGATTGGAGATTGTATGTGGCGTTCCTCAAGGTTCTATTTTGGGACCTAAACTTTTTAATTTATATATCAATGATATCTGTGACGTATCAAAAAGGTTAAATTCTATTTTATTTGCAGATGACACAAATTTTTATTGCTCTGGAGAGAATTTGAAAGATTTGGTTGAAATTATGACTTCTGAGATGTTAAGATTTAAAAAATGGTTTTTAATGTAAATAAATTATCTTTGAATCTGACAAACACGAAATTCATGATATTTGGCAATCGTGTAAAGGAGGATGAAGTCATTATGTCCATTGATGGAGAATTGATTGAAAGAGTTACTGAATTTCGTTTTTTGGGTAGTAGATGAAAATTTGACGTGGAAATCTCATATTGAGTATATTAGAAAGAAGATGGTTAAAAGCATTTATATTTTGGGAAATGTAAGAGATTTATTAGATTATAAAACAATGTGTATTTTATATTTTTCATTGTTTTTCTCATATTTTAGTTACTGTGTTGAAGTTTGGGGGAATACATATGAGAATACTATAAAACCTCTAAACTTATTACAGAAGAAAGTGATACGAATGATTCATAATGTTAAATATAGAGAACATACAAATAAATTATTTATAAAACACAAAGATTAATGAGTACAACGGTTAGGGGTATACGACTGTGGAACTCTCTTCATTATAATTTAAAGAATTGTATAAGTTTACATTGTTTTAAAAAGTGTTATGTGCTTAAAACGATAACTCAATATGAAGAATGTGAATGAAATTGGAGTTCATTGAAAAAGGATCCTTTATAATTTTTTGTTTTATTTATTTAATTTTATTTTTCTCCTTGTTACTATGTGGAGTGGTATATTCTGATTTACAAAATTTGTTGTTTGGTTTGGGTTAGGACCGGAGAGAAATGTTAATATTAGTTTGTTCCCTGATTTTTGGTGCCCACTTGTAATATAAGTTGGATTGTAGATAGGGGGCAGGGTTTAATAAGAATATTTTCTTCTTCCTGCTCCTTTTCACACATGGTTGTAGTGCTTTATTGATAGAAAGTGTGGTTGGTTTGTTTGATCTGTTGTACCAAGTGTGAAATAAATAAATAAATGAAATGAAATGAAATTATTAGTGTTTTCTGGCTGCAACAAATAAACAATATGGCAAAATTTCAAGAAACGCTTTCACCCGATAGTTACTATCAGTGTCTAATCCCCTTTGAGTCAGGGTCTGTGCACATAACTGAGCTTTAAGAGCCTGAGCCACTGGGATTGTTACAGCAGACTGCATCTCAGGTGATGGGCTTATAACTCCAAAGGTAAGTAGCTTACTGCAGAGAAGTTTAGGAGGTGTGGCTTTCTTTATCATGTTTTTAGACTTTGCTGTATGCTGACAAAGCTGCACAGACAGGTTGCTGTAACAAAAGGGAGAGAAACACATTCATAAAACAGTTCCTTCAATCTTCTCATAAAGAGTGCAAAAAGCTTTAAGTGCATTACGATACCTTATGTATGAACCTTCATGCGTTTGTTCACTTTCTGCGATTTTCATTTTATCTCATCAATTTAAAAAAAAATCCTTCCCATTCTTCACCACGGCATATTGGTCGTGGTGAAGAATGGGGGCTGTTTTTCACAGCAGTCGTAGGGCGAGAGGCGAGGTACACCATGGACACCACCATGATGTCCATCACAGAGAGACAGACAACCATCTTCACTCATAAACATTTTATATCTCCCTTTCACTATTTGTTTTTAAGTTAGTGTAGTCTCACTT